>NC_133284.1:15207903-16407903 GCF_005239225.2 Populus alba
TTCCTTTTCAAGCTAATGAATCTACAATAGGAATCATGATTTTTCAATCATTCTTAATACATAGATAATGAATTGATTTCTCTCTTAAGAGACTAAAGAAGCAAACTACAACGACGGCGAAGAAACTTGCCTATATCTTCTATCCCTCAAAGCAAAGTTGTTAATACCGTTCCGTTTCGGCCGGAATGCCCGAAATGTCTTGTACCAGTTAAAAAAACGAAATAAAACGGAACAAGTTTCACCTCACTTAAAATCTCGGGTTGATCCGGAAATTCCGGTCAAATTTCGGCCGGAACGTTCCGGCCGAAATCCAGGTGTTCCGTTTCGGGTTAAAGCCATCGAGTCTCTGTTTGTGTCCGTCTCTGTTTCACCCTTCTGGTCTTGCTTTTCTTTGCTTGGTTTCTTTTTGCTTTTCTTATTCTCTCCGTCTCTGTTTGTGTCCGTCTCTGTTTCCTTTGTTTTTGGGTGGTTGGGTGATCTGTTGTTTAGGAGACAACAGACATTCCTTTGCTGGAGTCCTGGAAGAAAGCCCAGAAATCTTTCTTCGTTTATTTTGTGTTCTCATGGGTTCTCTTTATCTCTCTGTTCTTGATCTTCTTCTCTGGTTTTTTTCTCCTTCCATGTCTCTCTCTGCTTTCGTTCACTTTCTGTGTATTCGTTTTTCGTTTGTATCTGTCTTCTTTCCCTTTCTCTCTCTCTGTCCTCCTGTTCGTTATGTTCCCCTGTGTTCTGTCCTCTCTGGGTGGCCAGAATTGCAAATTTTGGGGTTGAGTGGGCATTGCCTTTAATGAGGAGGGGCAGGGCAAATCGAGATTGAAGATGTTGGATGGGATGAGATTGAAGACGTTGGGAGTAATGATGAGAGCAAGGTCGAAGCTGCAGGGAGCAACAACAAGTGCTGGTACAGGCAAAGTTGAAGACGAAGATGATTTGCCTGTGAAGTGATTGTTTATATTTTTGTGATTTGAATCTTCCTGCTCAAGTAATTGGATGTCACGGTGTTGTTAGATTTCATAGATGCAGATGCAAATTGAGCTGATTGAAACTGGTTGCAGATGCAGTTTTTACTTCTTTTGGCAGAAATCACATCACATTTCCATTGCCCTTGTTTCTTTTGTTCTTCAACTTTGTTGTCTGCTGCTACCATGTCCAAATCCCGAAAATTCAATCCAAGTTTCTATACCATATGGCCTAGAATGGTTGATGAGCTTCACAGATATTTTAAATTCCGAAAATTATATTTAATCTTTGACTATTTAGAAATATTTTTAAATTTTAAAATTATGTTGCTTTGACATTGTGTTTGTACTTTGTAATGCATAATTTATCTTGATTTGAATTATATTTGTGAATATATATATATATATATGAACAGTACAACTCCGAAACGGCACATCGAAACGCTCCGAAATCAAAACATTCCGTTCCAATTGAAAAAACGAAACACCTGTCGAAACGGAATTGACAACCTTGCCTCAAAGAGCTCTTGCTCGTCTCCTGTACACCTCTGTTACCATCGTTGTCGACATCATCGTCCTTTCATCATGAAATTTATGAACATTAAATATTCAAGCCATAGAAATGCTTCCGATGATAGCTGCGCGCATTATGAACTAGGAACTTCAGGCGGTGATTCCAGTGCCATCGAAGCCAACAACGATGGAGGATTCTTGTGTTTGTTTCACCATTTTTGTTTAAAGATTAGTGATCACAGATTCACAGCTGTGGAGATTTGTTCTGCAATGATTCAGGGAGTATACAACGATAAAGGTTTTAGGGAGAAATCAGAAATCTTTGAAGCAAGACTTGCTTAACTGGAGAACCACATCGTCAGAAAAAAAAATTATATATTTAAAATGTCATGTCAGAAAAAATTAACAGATCATCAACAGGTTTAATTGCTTTGCAATTGAATAATTTTGGTTTCAACTGAACAAATTAAAATAATAGGGACTTAATTGATAATTTGGGGATAACATCAAGAGGGATTTATAGCCTCATCTCTTGATGTTCACACATACATGAAAATGATTAAAATATTAGACAAAGAGTTTTGACCAATATTAAATAAAAATAGATGTGTATCGATGGAATTAAAAAGAAAATTATTCAAGAAAATTATTTAAAATAAAATAAATAATTAAAAAAAATGAGGATCGAATTTGAAAATGAATTACAAAAATCAAATGATCAGGGATGGAATCGAAAACAAAACCCAATTAGACATAATCAATGTAAACAAAACAATTATAAAATAAGGGAAGAGGGACTAAATCAAAAGAAAAAATTAAATAAAAAGGTTGATATGATTTTTTGCATGGCCAATACACAACTAAGGAAGAATGAAAAGGAAAATAAATTAAAAAAAAAAAAAGCAATTTTAGGTCAAACGACGTCGAAACACCACATATGCACCACCTAAAAAGGAAGAAAATGCCGAGATGAATAAAATAATATAGCGGAATCACAGTTACAATCACTAGAGCCAGTTGTACGTACCACCAGAAGGTGGTGGAGTGGTTGATGCGTGCGAGGCACGCATCATCAGCCTTTTCATTTGTTTTTTTAACAAAATTGAAAATATTTTTAGTACTAAACAATCATAACAAATAAATCATGAATGAAAATACAACCAAACCTTGAAGTCCAAATTTAGAAATTCAAAACGGTAAAGATAATGTAGCAATTATACTATTTTATCAAATATAAAAATACAAAAAGGTCTATGTGTGTAAGGCATTTGATCATTTTATTAAAGGTTTATACAAATAATTTTATTGTGCATTAAGAAACATGACTATCAAAATAACCCATATAATTCTCAAAAACATTTATATCATGGTGAAAAGACCAACCTCACTCTCAAAACAAATACAAAAAATAAAATGATCAATAAACAAAATAGTAATTATAATGAATAGTAATATCTCTTGAGGTACAATAATATCACCAAGGGGATTAATTTTTTTTCATTTATTATATTATAAGTAATTTTTATCTTAAGCAGGAGCTTCTTTGTTCTTAGTTTTTTGGACGTGAATTGACCATTGCCTAAACTTCTTATATTCTTCCAAACGCTAACAAATATCTGAGATGTCATGCAAATGATTATATAATGGCCCGTATAGTTCGCTTCTAGATAATATTTTTTTAATTTTTGTTTTTTTATAGAAAATTAATTAATAAAATATTTTTATTAATTAATTTTTTAAACATAATTTATTTATTAAAAAATATTTTTAGTTCATGAAATTCTATAAAGTATTTTATGAATAGTAATTACTTACAATATCTTTTAATTATTTCAACTACTATATTTATTTTACTTTTTATAATCATCACATCTTTTTTATCATCGTAATCTTACTATTAATATTAATATTTATTTTATATATTTTTAGGAGAAAACATTTTATATGCAAAATATTTTTCATTTACAAGATACTTTATATAAAACAAAACGAACCTAATATGGAGAATCACTAACTGTGAAACTCAATCACATACATGTCACATTATCTAATAAAACTTGGTAATGAACTAGCATGATTTTTACAATGAGTTACAAAGGGACTTAATTGTAAGATCATTTCAAAATAGGGAGTAAAACATATTTATAAAAAAATTATGATTGTAAAAACAATAAAAAATAGGGACTATTGTAATAAAACATATTTATTAAAAAAATAGGATTGTAAAAACAATAAAAAAGAGGGCCTGTTGTGAAGTTTTCAAGAAATTAAAGTGTTATTTCCATGTTAATACATTATTACATTCTCGATTGCATCACATAATTCGTTTCATTAAATAATATTAAACATAATAGGAGAGTTTTTGGATTAAAATTAAATTATCTACAGATAATATTTACAAGAAGAATACTTTCTTAATCCAAATTCCAAACCTTTTGTATAATCTATGGTGGGATTTGGTGGGCGTTGAAAGAACCCAAATTGATCTTTTCCTCCCAGAAGGGCCAGAACATGAGAAGAGAGGGGCTGTGCACGGCGTCAGCTTCCCTCCTTGTTAATTTTTATAGTTTTACTGTACTCTAATAACATCTCACCGGAATTATCCCCTCCCATAAAAACTTAAACGACACACAAAAACACACTCGCATAAATGTGGTGGAGATCGGCGTCTTTCATTCTCGACAAGCAACAGAACGACGCCGTTCCCAAACTACGCAACCCTCCCGACACTCTCACTCCCCCATCTCCACCGCCTCTCTCCATGCCCGACACTCTCCAAAACCCTAACCCTCAAAACAACATCTCCGCTTATTACCAGACACGCGCCGCCCACCACGCTGTCGTCACCAGCGACTGGCTCGCCCAGGCCCAGGCCGCCGCCGGCAGTGACCCGGACGGCGCGCCGGAGACCGCTGTCCCCACAGTCGCTGGAAAGCCGTTTAGTGTGATCGATGAGTTTAATAGCTGGAGGAGGCAGCCTGACTTGGCGGAGGCTGTGGCAGCGATTAGGGCACTTGCGGCTGTTATTAGGAACTGTCAGGCTACTACTATGATGGAGCTTGAGATTGAGCTTAAAAAGGCCTCTGATTCGCTTAAAGTGAGTGTGTTTTGTTGCTTCCTAAGGGTTTTTTTTTCAGTTGGTGCTAATTGTGATGTTGTGATTAAGTTTTGATCTTGAAGAACAGCTATGTGCCTAGAATTGGAAAGTAAGGTTTTTACTCTTTGTAATTAACAATGATTTTTAATCAACGAAGAGGGATTTTATAGATGTGATTTGTTTTTAGTGTTTGCTTGTGATGATTTACACTGGTAGTTGTTTCCAGTTGTGGGACACAACCTCCATATCTTTGACAGCAGGTTGCGATCTGTTCATGCGGTATGTGACCAGAACTTCTGCTTTAGAATACGAGGACTTTAATTCAGCTAAATCTCGTTTGATTGAACGTGCAGAGAAGTTTGGAGAGATATCTTGCAAGGTATTTTAGCTAATTACAGCTTTATGTCGCCATTGTTTTGCTACCGGGTTGTTTCCATATGCTGCTATTCATATGAATATTGAGAGTAGAAGGAATTGTTGTTTGATATTATAGGCGCGCAGGATCATTGCCATGCTTAGTCAAGATTTTATCTTTGATGGTTGCACTATTTTGGTGCATGGTTTCTCCAGAGTTGTGATGGAAGTTCTGAAAACAGCGGCTCAAAGTAAAAAACTGTTTAGAGTTTTCTGCACAGGTTTTGTTTCTCAACACTCTTGCACCTGCTTAGAGTGTCCCTATATTACTTAACATCACCTTGAACATTTATTAGCACAAATCTTGTAACTTGCATATTGCATATTTTCTCATCGCCATTTGCTTCGTAAAAAGCATGAGTAGAAAGAGAAACAAAAATCTTAATTGAAATGTGCTTTGCCCATCTGTTAAGCATGGTGTTGGGCTCAAGAAAGGAAACTGGTGCCGCTCATTTTCAGCATAATTACCTACATATTTTGTTTTTAATGTATAGCTGCTCTGTCTTTGACCTTTAGATTTGAGACCGACCTTTACTTTTATGTGCTTCTATACTGGGCTACCAATTTACTAACTTTTCATACTTGTAAATTGCAGAGGGAAGGCCTGATAGGACAGGCTTACGGTTGTCCAATGAGCTGGCCAAGCTTGATGTTCCTGTGAAACTCCTTATAGACTCTGCTGTGGCATATACTATGGATGAGGTAGACATGGTGTTTGTTGGAGCAGATGGAGTGGTTGAAAGTGGAGGTATAATTAACATGATGGGAACATACCAGATTGCATTGGTTGCCCACAGCATGAATAAGCCTGTTTATGTGGCTGCTGAAAGCTACAAGGTATGCCAATCTGTACCTTTAGGGTTAAATAGATATTCGTTCAACGGTAACTCTTTGGTAATCAATCAGCTGGAGGCAGCACATATTTTGAACCAGTATTTTATTATCAACAGAAATTTAACATTGGAGTTTGGCCTATGGGTTTGGTTTTCAAATTTCTTATAGTTACATATTGACACTCTATTTTGCAGTTTGCTCGTCTCTATCCATTGGACCAGAAAGACATGGGTCCTGCCTTACGCCCTATTGATTTTGGGGTTCCTATTCCATCAAAGGTCGAGGTTGAGACATCGGCTTGGGATTATACTCCTCCTCAGTATCTTACTTTGCTCTTCACTGATCTTGGTGTATTGACTCCATCTGTAGTCAGTGATGAGCTCATTCAGCTATACTTGTAGTCGTATTTGAATGTAATTTTAGACACGGTGCATATCTTGGATGCGTTTGTATTTTACTTTTGACAATTTTGAATTCAATGCACGAGTATCAAGTAGATTCACAGAGGCAAAGTTGTAATTTCCCAAGTTCGATCTTAGGTGAAAATTTGGTGAGGAGGCGAATTGGATGATCAAGAGCAAATGAGATCAAGTCCTTTGCGGGTTGCAACTTCAAGAATTTTCTCGAGCATGCAAATGGCAAAAGCCGATGAAGGGTCCGGGCAATCATCAACTCAACCAAGCCCTTCTATCAATGGCAACTTTTCTCATCTTTTCCTTCTTTTTTGGTTTTTTGTTCTTGCAGTTTCATATCACCTGTTTGGAGAAATTCTTCAAAAAATACACTGCTACAGCATCAAAATAAAGTTGCAGTAGCAAACACGTAGCTGAACTTTGGTAAAGAGAAATGAAGCATTTGTTTTCACAATCCGGGGTACAGACCATAGAGGATGGGTTTAGAAGTTTTGGGGTACAACCTAAATCTTCGTTGCTCACTCGCATTTGAAATTTATCAAAGTTAGTTTGGTTTGGTAGAAGAGCTAATGCTACTGCATGCAGTCCAGAATGTCTAGGCAATATCAATGTCCTGTTACTGTGTTGTTACTTGTTAATTACCCGTATGAGCTCCAACGTGTTCTTCTTAGTGAACAAATTTTTCATGAACACTATCTCTCTTTGCGCACGCAACTTTTCTATGCAGACACTATTTTATACGCCATTACCAACATTCTATCAATGAGTAAGCATGACACAATAATCAACTGTAAATCAAAGTTCATATATATATATATATATATATATATATGAGAACTGCATCAAACCACACCAAACCAAAAATAATCATCCATATTGAAAATATTTCTTTAGCGAGTCGCAATTGTTATAACAACTGCTGTGACTTGTGTTTCACATATATCAATCGTGACATGTGAGTCATAAATAATAACTGGAACTTGTAAGATTATGCTAGATCTCTAAATATTTTTGGGGTTGTGTTCTTTCATTAATTTTTTTTATCGTGCTTCATTAAAGGCGGGCTAATTGTTGGCGCACAGCAATGTTTGATCACTGGCTAACTGGCTGATTTACCTTCTGATTTTTTTATTTTGTTTTTAGGAGATTCATATTCTAAACGAAGTTGCTTTAATCATCACTTAATTTCATCAAATGTCTTCAGTTGATTATTGATTAAAACCAAAGCATTTGGTTTTAGCCTTATGCGATTAGCTTTTAACTATGTAATTATTTAATATGAACAAAAGTCTCCCTATCTCTTATTCTTCTATCATTTGGAACGATGGATATTTTATTTTCGATCATCTTAGTTTAAATGCATTTTCTAAACAAAATATTTAAAACTAAAAAATAAAAAACTCAAATATTTTTAAATAAGATAAACCTAAGCTCTAGATTGGAGATGAAAAATCAAAACTTAAATGATAAAAAAAAAAAAAAAACATTAAAATATGAGGTGAAGAAGAATATATAAAAATATAAAAAGTTAAAATTTAAAACTTCTTTCACCCTTTTTTTATAGTGAATTTTAAAATCTAAAAGATTAAAGAATTAATTTACATCATCATCAACCTTTTATTAATCACTATAAATCAATAATTAAATTTTAAAAAATTAGGGGTTTTTTAAATAAAAAAACTAAAAAAAATTGTAAGATTAATTTTTTATTCACTAATTGATTATTTAAATTTCAATAACTATGCTTGACAGACAATTGTTCCAATGCAAATTGCAAAAGCCCGCCGATTCTCAATTTTAAAAGCCAGAAAAAAACGTGTAATTTATCGAATTGTGGAAACACGATCAGATATTCCCCACAATCAGAGGATATATATTTTGTCATGAAAATACCTTTGAACAGTAATAATTCTCTTTTCTTTTAAAACAACTTTTTTTTAACTTAATGTCAAAGCAGACGTGGTAATCTACCTAGCCTTATACTCCACTAATTAAGTATGCTCTTGAAGTTTAGGCAGAGCATCTTTGCATTATTTATTGGCACGTACTTATCACTGACGTTTATACAGATAATCTATTGTCAATTTAATCATTTTGGAATCAACTTGAAGATATGCTCGATAGTTATTCTATCCTACAATAAAAAAATTATCCTTTTTCCAGAATCTGGAATTATGAACATCATTGAGGAACAATGATGCTTCGTTTTTCCTGAGAGGTGATGATAATATTTTTAACAGAATACCCTCAAAGAGCGTAACGTGATGATAAAAAGCTTAAAATTTACACAATAGATCTCGAATTCGAATCGGAGTGTAGCGTGATAGTAAAAGACTTGAAATCTATAAAGAATTTGGGACAGCTAGAATTTTACTCACTCACCTAGACTCATAAAATATATTTTCTTACTTCTATTCAATATATATATATATATATATATTGTTAACGGAGCCGTGGCATGTTCCAAAAGGTGCATGATATTCTTCTGGACTGGACTTTGTTGGATACTAAGGTGGCCTAGATGTAGTAATCAGCCCAAACTACTGGCCTGCAAGTTCTTAGCCCAAACATTTCCATGATGCCTCATGTTCAGGAGGTCAAAAACAGCGGTGTGATTTTATCTTATTTTATTTTCCGGCCGATCAATGCCATTAAATTATAAGTCAACAGTAGTTCTGAATCCATTATTCCTTGTTATTTTCACAACTTTCACGTTTCTTATAGTGGACAGCAGACAAAAAGCTGAGTCTTACTCTTGGTGGGTCACAGACATGCTCGAAGGCTTTAACTCCCAAGTTATTTAATAATAAATTACTTTTGAGAAACAAACAAACGCGGTGAAGGTTATATCAGCATGTGAATTGCACGAAAAACAACACACAGTAATGAAAATTAAGCTTCCTGTTGCTATTTCTTGTACTATATGGTGTTTTATTATTTATTTTAAAGACATGGTGGCCACAATCTGCTTTTATATAACCATATCTCTCCATCCCTTCACATTTCACATTACTACTAACTTTCCTATCTTCTTCTTCACAGCAAATGCTAGAAAAACTCAAGTTTGCCTTCAAAATGGAAGGATGTTTCAATGAGGAAGCCATGGCTAAATCCACTTGTGCAAGCTCGAGGAAGGGCTTAGTGGTTGCTGGGTTGCAAAGCCTTTTACTAGAAGGAGATTCTAATGTTGTCACAAAATCTGCTCTGAAAACACAGCGTCTTCGAGTCCGGGCTACCACCATTGACTATTGCTACCTCATATCGTGTAACTTGTGCAACAAGATGTTGAGCCCAGACAAAGATATCTACATGTACAGGTGACCATACGATGTTCACCATTCCTTGGGATTAGATAGCCATGCCATATGGATTAATCTCATACGAATTAAATTGTATTCTTCCAATATTTAAGATTTTCTCGACAAGCTTTCTGAAAGTTGCTATTGAATCTTTGTGATTGCAGGGGTGATCAAGGCTTTTGTAGCATAGAGTGCAGAAATAGGCAGATAGTTTTGGATGAAATGAGAGAACTAGAAGCATCTACCAACGAAAGACTAAAATCTTATAAGCACTGTAGTACTACTGCCGGCCGGCATGAGACTCGCCGAGTCCTAGAAGACCTCCGCCGGCGTCATAAACCTCTTCCTCGTCAAAACCACTGGGCAATAGCCTCCTAGTCTTCATAACTTTTCTTACTCCTAGTTTTCCTTTTATTTCTTTCCTCCTGAGTTTGTACTGGACAGAAAGTTCAATGGAAAGGGTTGCTGTAGAGTGCCATGAGAAAGTAAACAGTGGGGTAGATGTTAAATGAAACAGCAGATAAAAATGATCTGTAAGACGATATTTTGTTCATCTTTCGATTAGATGAGCGTTGCTCCGCCATCACCATCATTCCTTTGTCTCTTACGATAAGAGTAAACGACAAGTGTATAGATGGAATCAAATCATAACCATTTTGAATGGCAATAGTGCAGATACTTTGCTGTCATTCTCTTCTCTCTCTCTCTAAATTTTTTTCCCCACAAGTTCTATTATTAATTTGCGGCATTTAATTAATTGTTGCTTTACGTTTTGATATACATAAACGAAAATATAACATTCCCGGAAAATAAAGAAAGAAAAAACAAAGTCTCGTATACTGACAGTTTCCTGGATTATGCAGAAGACTTCATGATACCTTGTGACTTAATTTTATCCTTCAATCATCTTATAGTCTTGTTTTGTTGAATCCTCTCTCTAAACATATATTTCTCCTAATCATTTTTTGTACGGCATGCAAATACATACCACAGGGAATCAAAAAGGTGCCTCTGGTTGGCTGGTTTGCCATTCATAGCATAAAATCATCAAAATATCTTTTTCAACATAACTAAAAAGTTATGATTATCACACACAGAGTATGAAAAACGTGCCATAAGCCCCCAAAAGGAGCCTAGGGTTGGTTAGGTGGTCTTCAACACAAAGTTACAAAAATATCTATTTCTACAAAAGTTATGGTTGAGAGAAACGTAAACCCTTTTCTTTAAATTAACCATTTGACATTAGCTATAGGAGAACTTCCAATGGCTCCAACCTAGATTTACTGTGTCGTGGTTGGAACATTTATACAATCATGAGGACTAGAAGTTCCTAAATGATTTTAATCGGTGACAAACCAATCGTTGAAGATCATAATGTTAATGAGTGAAGAAAGATCTATGGTGGCATTAAATTTCGTTTTCAACAGCAAACTGGTACCACGGGCTTCTTTTTTCTACTGTCAGCGGCGGCAGCAGGCTGAACAAGGTTTAGATTCGAATCCTCAACCCTGACAAAACTCTCAACAGCAAAACCAGACTAACAAAGGTGAGGAAGTCGAAGTAAGCAGTGACAAGGAAGGTTTTAGGGGTGCTTGGTATTTAGCTACCATTTTAGAATTCCCGAAACCACAACCACAAGCAACTGCAAAATCAGCTTCAAAAAAGAAAAAGAAAACAATTGTTCAATACAAAACTTTGGTTACTGAAGATGATTTTGCTCCTCTTGTAGAACAAGTTGACCCTCATCTCATTGGGCCTTTGCCCCGCAACATTTACTGGAAAATGGTTGGTTTTTTCATGAAAACGAAGTCATTGATGCAAGTCTTAGAGATGGCTGGTGGTCTGGTGCTGTAAAGAAGGTTCTTGATGGGGAGTGTGATACATGGTTTATTTTGATAACCCACATGATGTTCTTGAATTTGATGCCAAAGATTTAAGGCTTCATTTGGATTGGGTTGATGACAACTGGGTCCGACCCAAAATGCAGCGGCAAACAATAGGTGAACCTTGAAAAAGATAATATATGTGATATTTGGTTGCCTGCAATTGTCATAAGATAAAAACGAGGATAAGACTTTTCTTGGTGAAGTGTCTGAGCTCGCGAAATAGTGATGAGGCTGGAACAAAGAAAACGATCGTGGATTCTCTTTGCATTCAATCCACACCTCCTCATTATGCAGACAGAGATTACGAGTTGCTGGAAAGGGTAGATGCATGTTATGGCTTTGGTTGGAGATCCGGGAGGAGATACAATCATACAATGACTTTTTTAAGCAGGGACATGAGGCCAAGGAGCTTAGTCATTCAAAGATAAGGCCTCATCTGGAATGGGCTGATGGAAAATGGATTAGTAAATCAAAGGTATAATATTTACTTGGGTCATTTTGTTAGTTTTTGTTCTTAACTGTAGCAGTGGGCTATGGTGTTGGATATCTAGTTTTTGTTCTTTATACAGAGTTGTTTCCATCTCTTGCTCTGTATTTGAACATCAACTGATCAACACAAGACATTTAAATTTGCAATTTGCTGAAAGTTATAAGGAGCAATTTGCAGGCAGCCTAACACAGATTGGCATCTAAATAGCTTAGAGAACTTCACAGAAATTAGAATCTAAATATTATGGCCCTTACATGGTTATGAAGAAGATTATTAGAGCTATGTCTTTTAGGCTGAACTTGCCCTCATCTACAACAATTCACCTTGTCTTCCACGTATCTTAGTTGAAGAAGCATGTGGGAAACTTAATTATGCAGAAGAATTTTCCCCATTTTCATGAGTTACTGCCTCAATTTGTTTTACATAGAAGGATGATTAAGAAATGAAATTGGGATGCTACTCAGGTTTTGATTCACTGGAACAACTTGCCACAATCTGAGGCAACATGGGAATTTGCTAATGATGTTTGCTTAAAGTTCCCTGGGTTCTACCTTGAGAATAAGATCGATCTAAAAGAGCAGGAGCTATCATAAGAGAAGACAAAAAGAGGGGAACTGTCTTAAAGTTCTTGAAGTTCTCTGGATTCTGCCTTAAGAATAAGTTACATTTTAGAATAGTTTATAAAGACATGTAATAGAATGATGAGTTAATGATGAATAATCATGCATTTATTTGATTCTCTATCTCTCTTTCTTCCTTGCCATCAACACACCCTTCATACCTTGTATTTGTTCTGTTAAATTATTTATTGATCTCTAGGGACTATTAACATCAGCTCTATTGAAATCATACTGCAGACACAATTTTGTGCACCTGAAATTAAACAAGCACACATGTACAAATATATGATTTTATTAAATATATGAATGGGTACAATCTCTATGTAATATATTCTATCAAAAGAACATGGCAATCCTCTGATTCTTCCCTTGGATTTGATGTATGGTGACTTGATTTATTTGAGTAATCAAGCCAAGATTTGTGCTTTGCAAGAACGTGAATTTGGGCGTGTATTGCGAAGCGAGATGTTGTGATTTGATGCTTTGAAGAGTACCTTAATTTGTCTTCAAAGTGTTGTTGAAGAATTCTTATGGGGCGTTTTGGCTTGATCCAACAGAGCTTCGTTCTTTGTAGACTTCAAGCGTAGATGAAGGGGCTTGAGAACTCTTTGAGAGAGAGCTTCCTTGCTTGAAGAGAAAGAGAGAGAGCTTCCTTACTTGAAGAAAATTTGTATCTCCAGGAATCCAATCCCTTTAGGTTGAGGCCTCTATTTATAGAGATCTGTAGGGGCTCTCAAGTCCTTTTCCAATGCCACATGGCATAATTTTATTGGTTGGTCTTTATTGACGGGATCTTGCATTTATGACAAGATATCTGATGGGATCTTGTATTTATGACAAGATATCTTGAATATCTCATTCCAAGTATCAACTTTTCATTAGCCAAGAAATATATGAAGGCTCACTTGTTTTCCATGTATGTCATTTATTTCAATTTTATTTTATCCTTTCTTTTAAAGAATAAAATAACACATGGTGAAATTTGATTGGTAGAAAATTTGTGTTTCTACACATACTTGCTACAACTTCTCTCTTTATCCTCCCCAACTCCCATTCTCATTCCTTCTCTCTAAATTTTCTACTTTGATTGTGTTTCTTGATAGAATTTCATGTAACTTGCATCCTTTTTATAATCTAATTATGAGAAAATGGAAGAATTGAAGGAGGAAGAAAAAAAAATCCCAGATTTTCTCTCCCCCTACCATCAGCTGTTTTAAAGAGAGGGAAGAAATTTTTCTTTTTATTTATGAAAATGTCATTCATTAAATTCCCACAAGTTATTTATGTTTAATCCCTGATCATCAGTTTTTTTAACATATTGATTTATTTTATTTTTTCCAAGTTTTTATACTATTTAATATGACAACTTTCACTTTGTAGTGATAAATATTTTCCTTTAAATTTATTTTTTATTGGGAATTTTGGTATTTAACACGAGGTTTACATTGCAATTTTGGACATATCAAAGTGATAAGTAATGAGATGATAAGAGAGATAAAACAAAAAAAAAAAACAAAAGAAGAAGAAGGAAAGATTGTTGAACCCTCGTCATCCTTCATCTATCATTACACATCACCTCTCATAAATGACCTCATCGAATAGCTTTAAACACCATCAAAGACGGTGGTGTTCTAACATCGAAGGAAACCACACGCTCCATCGGAGCATGGTGGATTCCTTCACAAGATAGTGCAAAGTTTGCACACATTATCTAGTTTGACACTTCTCATTTATTCTGATCGCTCACACTTTTTTTATATCAAATTTGATCTTTCAAGTCTAAATAAAATTAATAAAATTTTATTTAACTTCAACAAAACAAGCTACAAATTCTTTTCTCAACACCATGCGATCCCCTAACCTCAGTCAAAACAAATCACTAAACTAAATCCCAAATAAACCCCAAGGTCAAATGAACAATGAATCACCTCAATTTTTTGTTTTAATTTAACTTGAAAATTTTTCTTCTTTTTTTTTTACTGGATCCTTGAGGTGTTAGAATTTTTTATGCACATCCTTATTATTTTTATTGGATCGTCACAATGTTAGGAAATAAATTTGATTAATGCTCAGTTTGACAAAAATCAAATTTAATTTTGTTAAAAAATAATGATTGAATCCTTTGTGGCCAAATTAATGAGTTATTGGTGAAATTTATAATAAAAAAATATTAAAAAAAAAGAAATTAATAATATATAATTTTCGATTTATTATATTGAACATCGACCTGCAGGGTATAAACTGGTTTGAACTAAAAACTTAAAATGGGGTGAAAACTAAAATTAAATAAATAAAATAAATTATTGTGAATTCCAAAAAAACTGTTTTAAATTACTTTTTAAACAGTTTGTATCAATCAAATAAAGAAACCCATGGGTCTCCCACCCCCCCTAATTGCTTCTTCTTATGTAATCAATTCAATTGACCTTTGACCATATAAAATGTTAATTTGCCTTCTTCCCACAAACATACAGGTCCACGTTGAAATATTTTTCTTTTCTCAGATTTGCTGTCAATTCATTATTGAAAATGGAAATATTTGACTGTTCTTGTACTAGAATTCTATTCGAAAAAAGAAAAAGAAAAGAAAGCATATTTATGAGGGAAAAATCTACGGACATCTGATGTATATGCTATTGAAAGGTAAAATAAAGCAAGCAGGGTTAGAAGTTAGAACTGGGTTTTAAATGGTATTTAAAAAAAATTAAAGATATTTTATTTAATTATTTTGATATGCTGGAAAAAATAATTTTAAAAAAATAAAATATATTCTTTTGATATATTTCAAATAAAAATTATTTTAAAAAATATCCATTAATACCTAACACAACAAACTTTCCCGCGCTTCCTTCGTTTCCCTTCGTAGCTTTTACGTCACTGTTTTAGCTTTTCAAGTTGCTTCAGGGGAAAAAGAAAAAGGGCTTAAAAGAGATTAGAATAGGAAAACATGGGAAAAGTTCCTAAGATTTATTGAAAGCCTTCTGCTTTGATTCAAGCATCAAACAAAGGCCACAGCCTTTCTCCCCATCTTTACTCCCGCAAATAACGAAACCCTAAATAATTGCATGTAAAATGCATCGGCCTCCCTTGCCTTCTCCCGGCATCCAAATTTTAAAGTTTTCTCTTTTCTTTTTTTTTTTATTATTAATATGATTATTCAGATCAGTTTATACATATCTTAACTAATTTTATAAATTTTAAAATTAACAATCATATAAATCTTTAATAACTCTAAAACTTATAAAAATCAAATCAAAAACCTCTAAAAAATAAATTTAAAATCTAACCAGTTATATTACTGTTCCTCTTGTAATTCCTCCATTCCGTCTTGTAAGTATCTTAGATATTTAATCCTTCTTTTTGACAAATGATGGCATATTATTTCTCTATTTTCTCGCCTCTAGCCAGTAAAGCACTGCCTATGCTCTCTTTTCCCTGTGGTCTCCATTCAAATTCAAAGATCTCTCCATCGCAGGCGCTGTGGAAACGTGTCTTCCCCACCATCTCCTGTCTCGTTGAAAGTCTTTGTAATGTGAATCAGAAAAAGGCCCAGCATTTGTCCAATCTTCAAAAACTGAATCATGATTCAACCTCATAGACTACTGTCCTAGACATGGCAGTTGGTCCCACCTTAAGAATTTATCATCAATTATGAAAAAGAAACCACTTTACGAGAAACTTCGACAAAATCTACAATGTACATGGAAGAATTATTGGCCCTCTTAGAAGCTAATATGGTGTGTAATCAAGTCGAAGGAGTGGATGGCATTTGCATCATAGTTAAATAGTTTTTTTCAAGTGCTTTTGAATTATTATTATTTTATTTTTGTATTGTTTTAAAGTATATTATATCAGAAATAATTTTAAAAAATAAAAATATATTTTTAATTTAAAAAACAACCATTGTTGTAATAAAAAAAATAAAATTATAATTAATTATAAATATACTTGCAGTTATCAACCCAATAGTTTTAAGTTATTAAATAAAATCCCAAAATATAATTTATATTATTCGCTAACACACTTTATCAAAATAAGGACCCTTTGGACTTGAGAAACTTGTATAGAATAATATTACCTTGTGTTTAATTTTTATTAAATAAATAGGAATAATAAGATTCGAACTCATGATTGTGTTTGGTAATTAAGACTTTAATACCATATCAAAGAACCATTTCAACTTAATATTTTAAGTTATTTTAATAAAATTCTATAATATGATTTTTTATTATTGTTTAAGAATACAATACAAGCACTATCCTATTTCTTTGGATGGATATCTTCTCTCTTCTTCTTCATCTTCGTTTTCTTTTAACAGAAAATACTCCAACTTGGCATCAGCTCACTGATTTTATCAGTTGCAGCTATCGAAGGAAGATTTAAAAATACCAATTTAATGTGTTGAATTTGAATGATTTTCAAGTTTCGGCTGGTATGAAGCCACAAAGGCTAAAGCTGAAAGAGCTAATGGATGACACCTTAGCGATTTCAATTTTTTTGTAACGTCCAAAATTAAAGGTTGAAAAAAATGAAGAGGAGACAAATCGATTTGGTAGGTTATTGGCTTTGGTTGTTTACTTTTTTTAGCCATAGCAACCATTTTCTTATTTTCAAAAAAAGACAAGAGGACTTGTCTTCTACTTTCCAGAATTCAGTTACAATAGATAATATAAAAAACAAATCAATAAAATAATTTTTTTATTAAAAATACTATTTTTTTACCTAAAAATACTTAAAATATCACCATAAATCTTTATAAACCATTCAATAACACTAAAAAACTCGAAAAGCACTTGATAAAACAAAAATTAATTAGAAAAAAAAATGAACTCAGTCTTTTTTTTAATGAATATTTAGAAATAAAAACAATTATTATTAAGCTCTTTAAATGGAACCTTTAACACTAAAATAAATCTTTAATATCAACTAATAATTCTCTCTCCTCAATCAGAATTCAATGATTTTAGATTAGTCATGATATTTTTTTCATGTTTTTTCATTTTGGTTCCTTATTATTAAAATTTTCCTTTCTTAAAAAAAATTGACTAATTGGGCATACAGGAACACAATTGGAAAAAAAAAAAATGAAGACAGAAAAAAATGCTACTACATGCAATAGTAACCAACCGGGTATACTTAGAGTATAAAGAGATATTAATACAATTAAAAAAAAATCTAGCAACAAACTATTCCGTAATTTAGAAGAAGCTATTTTACAGGTATGCGTCATGTTAAGGCTAAAATCAAAATTTTTATGAACCTAATAAAAAATATTTAGATCATAGGTAATTGTTTAGTATTTTTATTAAATTTGACCATATGTTAACAGGAACAACATAAAAAATTTCCCATCGGGGCATTTTATGTTACACTTGTCAATGAAACGAAGCTTTTATCCACCCATGTAACAAAGCTTTACATTTTTATATTTTAAAAATATTTTTAAAAAAATTAATTTTTTATTTTTTTATTTTAAATTATTTTAATTATCAAAAATAATTTTTAAAAAATATTATTTTAAATATATTTTAAAAATAAAAAACAATTTAAACACTAAAATCAACAACACTCCACCAAAATATTTCATGTGACACTCAAATAAAATAATAATAATAATAATAACAACAATAATCCAAAATCAAAAATTCCAAGAGGCAACAGAACCCATTACAAAGACACAAACTTTGTTGTCTCTTTGCTTGCACACACCCCAACTTGTTCAATGGGACATGTTCACTCTCTCTCTCTCTCTCTCCATGCTTCCTTTTCTACTACTTTCACTTTAAGCTCAGTCAGTAGCAGAACTCAAAATCAATCCCACTTCCATTCCTTCACGATGCTCTCTCTCCTCTCCTTTCTGTCTCTCCTCGCCATTGCAACTTCTTCTTCAACTAATGAGCAACCTAGAACCTTCATTGTCCAAGTCAGCATGACTCAAAACCTTAATTTTTCCACCACCAGCAATGGTACACTTCCTCTCTCTCCTCCTCCTCCCTGGAACCACTCCCCTTTTACTCCACACTTACGACACCGTTTTCCATGGCTTCTCTGCCAAGCTTTCCCTTACCGAAGTTCTCAAGCTCCAGACTCTCCCTCATATCATTGCTGTCATCCCTGAAAGAGTACGTCACGTGCACACCACGCGCTCCCCTCAATTCCTCGGCTTGAAAACAACCGACGGAGCTGGTTTGCTCAAAGAGTCGGATTTTGGGTCCGATCTTGTGATTGGAGTTATCGACACGGGTATTTGGCCTGAACGGCAGAGCTTCAATGACCGGGATTTGGGTCCTGTCCCGTCAAGATGGAAAGGGGTTTGTGCTAGTGGTAGAGACTTCGCTTCAAGTTCTTGTAATAGAAAGTTAATAGGAGCTCGCTATTTCTGCAATGGATACGAGGCAACAAATGGCAAAATGAATGAAACGACCGAGTACCGGTCGCCACGTGACTCTGATGGCCACGGCACTCACACTGCTTCCATTGCTGCCGGAAGATACGTGTTTCCGGCATCAACATTTGGGTATGCACGTGGGGTTGCTGCAGGAATGGCACCAAAAGCTAGACTTGCTGCTTATAAGGTGTGTTGGAATGCCGGTTGTTATGATTCTGACATTTTAGCTGCATTTGATGCTGCTGTTTCTGATGGGGTTGATGTTATTTCGTTAAGTGTTGGAGGCGTCGTAGTGCCTTATTATTTAGATGCCATTGCAATTGGGTCTTTTGGAGCAGTGGATCGTGGGGTTTTTGTATCAGCTAGTGCTGGGAACGGTGGACCCGGAGGTTTAACTGTTACTAATGTAGCTCCATGGGTAACTACTGTTGGTGCTGGGACGATTGATAGGGATTTTCCGGCTGATGTTAAGCTTGGAAACGGGAAAGTGGTTTCTGGTGTAAGTCTTTATGGTGGGCCAGGCCTGGCTCCAGGGAAGATGTATCCAGTGGTTTATTCTGGGAGTAGTGGAGGTGGAGACGAGTATTCTAGCTCATTGTGTTTAGATGGTTCTTTAGATCCCAAGTTGGTTGAAGGGAAAATTGTGTTGTGTGATAGAGGGATTAATTCAAGGGCTGCTAAAGGTGACGTTGTGAAGAAAGCTGGAGGGGTTGGGATGATCTTGGCAAATGGGGCTTTCGATGGTGAAGGTTTAGTCGCTGATTGTCATGTTTTGCCTGCTACTGCTGTTGGTGCTTCTGGTGGTGATGAAATTAGGAAGTACATGTCTGCGGCTTCTAAATCAAAGTCGTCACCACCTACTGCTACTATTGTTTTTAGAGGGACTAGAGTTAATGTTCGTCCTGCACCAGTGGTGGCTTCATTTTCAGCTAGAGGGCCAAATCCCGAGTCCCCTGAAATTTTGAAGCCTGATGTTATTGCTCCTGGTTTGAACATACTCGCTGCTTGGCCTGATAAAGTCGGACCCTCTGGGATTCCGTCTGACCGGCGAAAAATTGAGTTTAACATTCTTTCAGGCACATCAATGGCTTGTCCACATGTTTCCGGATTAGCCGCTTTGTTAAAGGCAGCTCACCCTGAATGGAGTTCGGCAGCGATAAGGTCGGCACTGATGACAACTGCGTATACTGTTGATAATCGAGGCGAAGAAATGATTGACGAGTCCACTGGAAATGTTTCTACTGTGTTAGATTACGGTGCTGGTCATGTTCACCCGCAAAAGGCCATGCATCCTGGGTTGATCTATGATATTTCATCATTTGATTATATGGATTTCCTTTGCAATTCAAATTATACACTCACCAACATTCAAGTGGTCACTAGGAGGAGGAATGCAGATTGCAGTGGAGCGAAAAGGGCAGGCCACGCAGGGAACTTGAATTACCCTTCATTAACTGTTGTGTTCCAACAATATGGCAAGCATCAGATGTCCGCACACTTTATTAGGACAGTGACTAATGTCGGGGATGCAAACTCCGTGTACAAAGTTACAATTAGGCCACCTGGTGGGACTTCGGTCACCGTGCAGCCGGAGAAGCTTGTGTTCAGGAGGGTGGGGCAGAAATTGAACTTCCTTGTTAGAGTGGAAACCACAGCAGTGAAGCTCGCACCTGGGGCCTCTAGCATGAAGAGTGGTTCAATAATCTGGGCAGATGGAAAGCACACTGTCACTAGCCCCGTAGTTGTGACAATGCAGCAACCTCTTTAATCACTTTGGTCCGATAGGGGTTTGGGGTTTTAGGAATTTTGCTCTATTTTCACTCTCTATAAAGGGTTTTTTTTATGTATCATATATTATATGCATCTCTGTAAGATGAAAATGTGTTGGGGTTTTCTATATCAGAAAGCGAGTGGAGTCGGGGTTTGGAACGCAGAGTGAAGGCATAATTCACCTGGGATAAGAGGTGAAGATCGAAGGTGTAATCTTTGTAGAATCAAGAACATGCATGTTGAGAAAATGCTGTGTGTTTGGACTCAGAATTAAGCCAAAACATAATGAAAAGACCTCCCTTTTCTTTTTGGTGTAGAATCTTTGAGTGCATGCACTATGTGCATGTGAGAAAACAGATGCCTGTCGTTGCTTGTTGAAATGTTTTTCCTAGCCTAGGTAACTGGGTGTGAGCTAAGGAGCTGAAGAACAAAGACATCATATAATGACAATAAATTAGATTTTCTTTTTTCTTGACATTATATGACAATATTTTGGAGTTTTGCCTCGACTTAAACAGAAGAAACCCATGTAATTAAGCTAATTTTTTAAAAAAATATATTTGAAGATATTTTATCGATCTTTTGAGCAATTAAAGAGGAAAAGGTTACAAACTTTTTGTCAACAGGACAAATAAAGATGAGGCCATGTTTCTGTCTTTAATTGCACCACACAAGGAGAAAGCCAGCAAGGTAAATATTTTGTCGGCATCCAATTGTGGGTTGTAATAATGATCTCCAGCTCTCGAAGATACTCTAGGTCCTACTAACTGTTAGGTTTTCTTTCTTTTTCTTTTTCTTTTTTCTTCTTCTTCCTCTCTGGTTTCGTTTATGTCTTTTACTTTAGAGTGATGCTCTAAATTATTATATTGATTTTTTCATAGCAAAAAATCACGCATAAGAGAAATAATAGTAAAAAAAAAAAAAGTCACAGAGTCTTATAAGATAATTCCACTATTATTGTTATTATTATGAGTATAGTAATAGTTATTTTTTAAAATATTTTTTATTTAAAAATATTAAAAAAAAATATGTTTTAAAATTTAATATTTTTATTAACACATTAAAACTATATAAAGTACTAAAAAATTAATTTTAATAAAAATAAGGTTGAAACCAATAGTTATTAAACCTGGACCGACCTGTATGAGTTCGATCCGGGGACTGGACCGGTCCCGGGTTTGTCAAAAGACCGGTTGATGCAACGACCCGGCCAAACTAGTAGACCAAACGGGTCAACCTATGACCCGGGTGAGACCCGATGTTTTTTTTTTTTCAAATGTAGGATTTTAAACCCATTAGTACATATACTATATGCTCCAAAAAAAAGTTTTGTTTTTTCAATGTATGATAAAAAAAAATCATTTTGATTTAAATACTTCAATTTAAAAATGATAATATAATATCTTTTTACATGAGATTTGAAATATATATTATATATATATATATATATATATATATATGTATGTATGTATGTTCACAGGAAAAAAAAACTAATGTTTTTTTTAAATGGGATTTAAAACCCATTGGTACATATACTCTATATTTACAAGAAAAAAATTATGTTTTTTTTAATATAGGATTTGAAACCAATTAGTATATATAATATATGTTTCCGATTAAAAACAAATGTTTATTTTTTTTTAATGTGGAATTTATATACTCTATGTCACAAGAAAAAAAAACTATATTTTTCAATGAGTATACATACTTTATGTTTAAAAAAAAACTATGTTTTTCAATGTGAATAAAAAATTCTTTTGATTTAAATACTTTAACAAAAAGTTTAACATAATATCTCTTCAACAAGGGATAAAAAACTTTTTTAAATATTCTTTTAAATTTTATTATTTATAATATATATCAGTCTATATTTACATGGAATATTTTCTTAATTTTTTTTATATAAAATATTAAAAATTTTAAATTTTTTTAAATTAATCTAAATTGATTCATGAAATCCGAGAGCCGATGGAACAGTTCCAGATCTGATTTAATAATAGTGATGGAAAGTACTTTACAAACGGTGCCTAAATGATGATGATTTGCGGCATGAATCATTCATTACTATTAATACATGATATTGATTATGACGTAATCCAAGTCATGGACATACATACATACTACTTCTGTGAACGCATCGTATCTGTCTATCATACACGCATGAAGATGGGCGAGCGTGCAAATTAGAGGATCATAGTCTAGGACATAACTGCCCCTCTGATGAAAGCAACTTCTATACACGTGTACTTGGAATTTGAAACACGGTGTTTGCGTTCCTTGTCGGCACACCACAATAATGATGTCACCTTCAGTCACTCGTCTTGGAATGCGACAGAAATCGATATATTATATTTATTTAGTTATGGACTAGTTTACACCACGCGGTACTATGAGAGTTGGATAAAAAAAACAAAAAACAAAAATTTAATATACGTGACTAATTTACTATATTTTAACTGGAAAAAATATTGAGATTGTTGTACATTAGACCAAACCGAACCAGAGTACTTTTTTAATAATATTTAAAGGAAAAAATAATATTCATTAAAATCCTTTTAGGAAGAGAAACTCGATTACACAAGGGTCCTTCTTTTCTGTTGTTTGGATTGTGGCATTTCGATAATTAGGATGTTTTCCAGTGATTTTTTTTTAATTCAAAAACTAAAAAACAAATAAAATAAACTTTAAAATTAAAATTAAAATTATTATTAATACGGAGTTAAATCATAAATTGTCTTCATATTTTATATTTTTAGTCTTTTTTATCTCTAAATGTTATATGAGTATTATAATTTCAAGCCTAATATCTTTTATTTAGGCTATAGAAGGGTTTGGTGGAAAAAAAAATAATTAAAAAAATAAAAATAATAAAGAACAGCACATGAGGTTCGTGTACTAGGTTCACAAATTTGAACCATGCACCCGTGTCTTTTTTAGTTTGTAGTAGAATTAGTTTATTGCATCCCTCTTTGTTAATGGTTGGAAATACATTTTTTAGAACATAAAGAATAATATTTAGATTTATAATTTTCTTTTAATATTATTATTTAAACTCGATACAACGATTCAAACTTGAAAGATTTTAACCTAATCATTTGCTTAACATGAGTTTTAAATTAAATTATGTAGGAATTACTTTTGACGTAATTTGTTCATTAAGTAGGTCTAAAGAAAAACATAAAAAAAATGAAAAAAAAGTCATGTCACCATTATCAACTTGTAAAACCTGCAACTCAGATTATTGAATTTACTAAATTGGATTAAATTTTTATTTTATAATATAATAAAAAATACAAGAATTAATTTATAATCAACTCAATACTAAATGATAAAAATTAATCAAAAACTCAACATTAACAAATGAAATTAAAAAAAACAAAAATTAAAAAAAAGAGCTAAAAAGACTTGCAATCCAGGCTATAGAGGTTATTGGGTTGAATTAATTTTTTAATTTTTATAATAAAATAAAAAAATAAAAAATCAATTCACAATCAACCCATTATTAAAATAATAAAATTAACTAAAACCCCAACATTAAAACATGGGATTGGAAAAGAAAACTCAAATGATATAAAAAAGCTAAACAAAAAACTAAAAAGCTATTAAAAAGATTAAAAAAAATTAGAAAAGTCCATTCTTCATGCCACACTCAGCCTATTTAAAAAGCTCAAGCTTGTGGGCTAGAGTCGGGCTCGTGTTAGGCTTGTATTTTTTTTTTTTCAAAAAACAAAAAGAAAATAATACACCTTTAAACTAGAAACCTAAATGTTATACTCTATACTAAAAAAGCATATGCCTTTTATTGTGTCACAGTGAAAAACTGATGCTTTTAGTTATATATTTTTTTTTGCTTTGCTTTTTTTTTTCTTTTCAATTAATCTTTTTTTTTAATTTAGTTTTTTAAATATTAAATTTTTTCTATTTAGTTATCTCACTCTCATGACACGAATCTTGAGTTTGACGAGTTAACCTGGTTTGGCATGTTAATCTAGTTGACTTAGATTTTTTTGTAATTAGTTTTTTTTTTAATTTTATTATTTAATATTGATTTTATTAAGAATTAAACTTCATAATTTGTTTTGTTTACTTTTTCATTAAATTATCTTGATCTTATAACTTGAGAATAATTCTTAACGGATTAACCTAAGTTAACTCGAGTTGTTTTTTGTATATTTATTTAATTATTATTTTTTTTAATTTTATCATTCAACATTGGATCAGTTTGGGAATTGATCTTCATAATATATTTTTATTTGCTTTTTATGAGAATATCTTGGCTTTAAGATCAAGGTCATGGGTTTTGACATTTTAATCTTAGTTAAATTAGGTTATTTTTTAATTTTTTTAAGAGGTTATATTGGTCTCATTATCATTCAACATTGGATCGGTGGAGAATTAAGCTCCATAATTTATTTTTAACCTAATTGACTCGTTTTCTCTCTCTTTTTTTAATTGATTTTCCCCTCAATTTCATCAATTAATATTGTGTTTAATTGAGAATTAGGTTTCATGATTTGTTTTGGTTTGTTTTTCATTAGGTTATCATGGTCTCATAACTCGGTAATAGTGCTTAACGCTTAACTTAGATTAACTTGACTTATTTTTTATGTTATTTTTTAATTAAAACTTTTATAATTTTCATCGTTTAATATTAGATCCGACATGGACGATTGAAAATCAAGCTTTATAATTTGTTTTGACTTTTTCTTTATAGGGTTATCTCAGTCTTAAGGTCAAAATCACATATTTGACATGTTAAACTGGGTTGAATCAAACCATTTTTCTTACAAGGTTATCTCAGTCTAATGATTCGAGTCATGAGTTTGGTGGATTGACTCGGGCTGTTTTTTATGTTATTTTTTTAATTTGGTTTTTTTAAAAAAAAACTCATCATTCAATATTGGGTTTGTTAGGGATTACAATTTGTAATTTGTTTCAATTTGTTTTTGGATGGGGTTATCTCGGTCTTATGACTCGGGTTGCAAATTTGACATGTTAACCTGAGTCGTTTTTTAGGTCATTTTTTAATTGATTTTTTTTTAATTTCATCATTCAATATTGAATTGATTAAGAACTAGGTTTAATAATTTATTTTAATTTATTTTTTATAGGTTATTATAGTCTAACAACCTGGGTTGTCCAAGGTCAATTCAATATGTTGTTATTTTAATATTAAAAAAGCATATCATCTTAAAATTTTTGTTTAGTCAAAATTTATTTTCATGGGTTGTATAGATTGTTTTTGAACCAGTAAAGTCAACCAGGTTACATCGAGTAAACCCTTACATGATTTAATTTTTTCTGTTAGAAAAAAAAAATTAGCAACATTTGAATATTTTTAGGTTCAAAAAAATTTGACTTAATCCACATTGTAACACGGGTCAATCATCTAGTTACACGAAGCTATTCATTAAATAAATAAAAATAATATTAATCTAGTTAATCGTTTATATATTTTAGTTTATTTTTATTTTTTAGTGGAATAAGGAACAAAATCAAGAGACAACGGACCATATTGAGTGGGATCAGTAGCTGATGGAGTGAACAGGCTTGCTTGTCTTGATTCAAGAAATTAACTTGAAAGCGCGAATCATATTATCAGGCCCACTACATATGGCCCAGATGTAGCTGTTGTTGACTTGTCGGAGTTGAGTTGAGGAGCCCTGTTGTCTCAACATTCAAATGATATTTTGTCATTAAGACAACATCCAATAAGAACTAAACGAATGAAGTGATATTTTATTTTTTAAGAAGATTGGAATAAGAAATACAAATTTAAATTTTTTATTCAAATGTAAATGTCTTTCTGTTCAAAAAATTTTAAAAAAAATTGAGATTCTTTATTTGTTTTATAAACAGGATTTTCTATATTTTATAAATGTAAAAACATTAAAGTGAAAAGTAATAAAAAATTTATATGCACAGAGATTTTTTAGCATTGTAAATCATTAAAAGTTTTTTTTTTTTTTAATGTTTAGCTAGTGTTATTATTTACATTTATTATAAATCTAGTATACAAAATTTTTTTTTTAGTTAATAATTATAAATTATAAATAATAATTTTCTATTTAAATAAAATAAAATAAATATTTAAAAATTAAATTATTATAACCATAAAATATTAATTAGGATATATTAGATCGTAGATAACTTCATTGGTTAAGCTCATCATACACATGACTTGTGTACAATTTGAGAGTGTTCTTTCTACTCATCCATTGCGACTCTACTTTCATGTTATTCAATTTTGTTTTTTTAATAACATAGTATAATTTAATTCAACATTTTGTATGATCAGGTATAATTATTAATATATTAATAAAAAATACTTTAAAAATATATAATGTTATTGCAAAATAATGAATTACTATTAAGATATAATTTATATATTTATACTAATTTTCGGAAATAGTACTGTATTAAGATTTATTTATGTATAATGTACACAAATTATATTAATTTAATACATTAGTGTATATAAGTTATCATTATAAATGTTTTAATTTATATAATATTATTAAAAATATATATTATAATACTTAACATGTTTATATTATACAATACACCTATTAGATCATATAAATTTTATCATAATAGAAAAGAAAATTATTTTCAATGTACACTTACTGCAAAAAAAAAAACTATCAAATACAAATGCGAATACGATTGAAAAAAATACAATCAGTAAATTACAGTGATATTTATCGACAAAAATCAGGACGTTGTTTTTTGTCAATAATAATCAACAAAATTTTTTTTATCAGTGAATACATAGGGGATCATTGGTGGGATTCAAATAAGAAAAAACAGGACAAGTATTCATTTGTTAATTCCATCAGTAAATCTAACTTGTCAATATTTTCAATGAAATTACTGATGATAATTTATTCTAGCTAATTTGTATTGGGAAATTCATCAGTATTATTAAAGTTATAACTAGCAGAACAACACCCCTCCCACATTTCTTCTTCATCTTCCTTTTTCTTTCTACAAAACAACACCCTTTCTTATTATTTTGTCACAAATCAATCCCTCATCATCAAAAATCTAACTACCACAACAACGAGGTTGTCAATATCTCTGCCATGGTTCAATTTATTTTGAAGATTTGCCATATCGAGTAAGCAAATTTATCTATTTTTTATTATAATTTATTTTTATATTAATTGTTCTGGTATTTTTATGTAGTATATGTAGTTTGTTTATGTGTTTATTTGTTTTATAGCTTTTTCATATATAAATTTGTTGCATGAATGTATGTTTGTACATGTTAGAGCTGTTTGAGATTTACAAAAAATATATTTGCTTTTTATTTGATAAAATTAAGTTTGATCTTGTAACTTGAGTGTTATAATTAAAAACAATAATGAGTTATTTAATAGGTATGTTCCACATTAGATCAATTTTATTGTTAAGTTAAAATTTTCATAAATTTAGAGAAATTTGAATTTTTAAAGAAAATTTATAATGATTAAATAGTACAATTAAAATAGATTGAATAAATTTGAATTGAACTAATGATAGCTAACTAGTTAGGTATTAATATTTTGTTTAGTTCATTATAATCAATAAAGTGTTGTCATCAATATTATATATAGGTTTCCTATATGAATAATCATTCTTAAATGTATCGAGTTTCACCTAAAAAATTACAACTGATAAATTAATGTAATGTGGTTGAGAATTTTATTAATTATGTAAGAGGTGTAAAAATAAAAAACTTATTGATCTAGATGTTGCTATGATGTATATTTTATAAAGAGAATTTATGAAAAAAAAACTTGTGTTCGTTTGCACACGAATAACTCTATGTTCTTTATGAGATTATGTTAGAAAGAATGATTGACTCAACTTCTATTCTAGAAATGTTCATGGAGTTGTAAATAATAATAGTAATCCTTACAGGAATATGATGATATGATGCAATGTAAATGATGATATGATGCAATGTAAATGAAACATAGTTATGCATATGAATGTTCAAGTGTAGATAAAGAATCAAATATAAACCTAGTTAGGTTCTTTTTAAATTTTGAAAGATTTTGATAAATTATTATGAAATAGATATACAAATTATAATAAATTATTAATTATTATATAGGTATTCACTGTTAAGTTAGATTATAAGTCGAGCAAAACCAGTTATAATAAAATTATAAAAAAGTTGAGAATTTTATGCCTCTAAATTATGTATTGTAATTATATCTCGTATAACAACTTACATGAATGAATAACAACAACGACAATAATAATAACAATAATAATAACGTGTGGATGGGGAGATAAAAGATGAGTAACAATATAATATTACGTGTTTTGCAATCCTGTTGAATCAACAAAAAAGAAAGAAAATCTCACGAAGACAATCAAAAGGCCAAAGTAGTAATTTCACATCCCACCTTCTCCTTTCCTCCCTCCATATAAAACTCCTTCTCCAACTTACTCTCCACTCACCGAACCCCAAAAATCATTTTCACAGAAGAAAAGGAAAATCACAATTTGACCACTTTCTCTCAAAAAAATCTCATTTACACCCCTGTGAAGCAAACCACCAGCATCATCAACCTCAAGCAGCAGCATGTGTGGCGGTGCTATCATCTCTGACTTCATACCTCCGACCACCACCGCTCGATCTTCTCGGCGGTTGGCGGAGGGATTCGAGTGGCTTGGTATGAAGAAACCCTTCAACAACAAGAAGTACTCGAAGCCAGTTGTTACTAACCTTGACGATGATTTCGAGGCTGACTTTCAAGAGTTTAAGGACGAGTCTGATGTCGATGAGAATTCTGATGTCTTTGTTGATGCCAAGCCTTTTTCTTTCTCTGCTCCTGCTTCTGCCCCTGCTAAGAAACGTGAGCTCTCTCGGGGTTATTATGTTCTTGCCTTTATTTGTTTTGTCTTAATTCTTCTTGCTTAATTATTACGGTTATGGGTTAGCTGGTAGTAGTTAAGAAATTGGGTTTTGTATTTTCTTTCTGGGAATGAAGTTTCTTGGTGATCGATGCTAGAGTATTGGGCTTATGCTTTCTAATTTTTTTATGGCCTTTTTCCTTCTTCTAAGTTTCATACTTCATATTAAAAGACTTTGTGTCCTGAAGGTCATTGTTTTGGTAATTTTGAAATTGATCCAGATATATATGGTTTGTTATTTTGATGACAATTTATTGAGGTGGCTTATGGGTTTTGGTTTCTGGTCATATTGATATGAAACAAATTTCTAGTCGTGTATACTTGTTCACTGATCATTTTTGCAGGATTAGATTTGTTTTCATTTTTTTCCCCAGGGTTTTTATATACTCATGATCCAGATCTTGTAATTATTTGCTTTGACCAGTAAACTTATCTAGATTAAAGGCTGTTCCTTTCTTATTAATTTAGTTTTATTTTATTGTTGCTGCTGTTGTTGTTAAATCTAGTACTTTGATTTGTGGAACGAGCCTTTTCATTTGAGAAAATGGAAATAGATGGCTTAATATCTTGTCAAACAATAAGTTCTGGGTGGTATAAAAGCATTGAATCGCAATAGGACTCCAGGTTAGAAAGATTCTACTTCGAATTTTAATGTCATTTATGATTCAATGCAAATAAATTGGTTTTTTCTTATCTCTTTAAAGCCAAAACAGTCTTCCTGCTGTTGTTTGCTTTCAGCCTTGCGATTGATTTTTTCTTATAAAATGATCCTAATATCACGGATATCAAAAATTAGGTTACATGTCTGTTTGGGTGCCTTTTTCCTAATATGCCTCTTTTCTATTTATGATGTGAAATGAAGTTCACTGATGAATATTATTTCTCTTTTCTGATATCTTTATAGCCATTACTCATGCAACATTGAAAGTAACTGTACAGTGTACTAGTGTATTTAATATCTTTCCCTTTTTTCTCTGTTTTTTTTTTTTTCCTATTCCTATCGAAGGTTCTGCACCTGTTAAATCTGCTGAATTCAGTGGGCAAGCTGAAAAATCAGCAAAGAGGAAGAGAAAGAATCAGTATAGAGGAATCCGGCAGCGCCCATGGGGAAAATGGGCTGCCGAGATTCGTGACCCCAGGAAAGGGGTGCGTGTCTGGCTGGGAACGTTCAATACTGCAGAGGAAGCTGCAAGGGCGTATGATGCTGAGGCGCGTAGAATTCGTGGCAAGAAAGCGAAGGTGAACTTTCCTGATGAAGCTCCACTTGCTTCATCAAAGCAGTCAATTAAGGAAAACTCACGGAAACCACTTCCAAAGACAAATTCAAGCCAGTCTTTCAGTTACTTGAGCAACCCAGAACTGAATTATAATACCATGGGCTTTGTGGAAGAGAAACCACTAGTTAATCAGTTTGGATCAATGAATTCTTTTCCAGTCAATGGAGATTCTGGGATGAAGACCTTAGCTCCATCTGACAGTGCTATGTGTTTCAATTCTGACCAGGGGAGCAACTCATTTGATTGTGACTTTGGGTGGGGAGAACAAACCCCAATGACTCCTGAAAGCTTGACTGTTCTTGCAGCTACACCAGAAGCTGATGAATCTCTCCTTGCCATTCCTGAGGAGTTGGAATCATACTCCGAGAATGCAGTGCCTGTTGAAGATAAGAATGGAAAATCCCTGTCTGAAGAGTTGCTGGCGTTTGACAGTCAGTTGAAATACCTCGAGATGCCAGATGCTGAGGGTAGTAGCTGGGAGGCTTCTCTTGATAGCTTCCTTAATGCAGAGACAACTCTGGATGGCACAAATGCAATGGACTTGTGGAGCTTCGATGACTTCCCCTCTATGGTTGGGGGAGTTTATTGAGCCAACTTTCTGTGCTTGCTAGGCTCTGTAAATAACAAGGCTACATGCTCGTGAGTTTCATCTCTATTTTTGGCTCTTAGTTACAGATGAAGTTTGTTTGAAGCATATCAATAATTGCCTTACACGTTTTGTTGCTTGCAGTGATGGTTGTTTATCTGAGATGGGGCTGGAGTACAAACACAGCTGAACATGCATAAGCCTTAGTATGGGGGAAGCATTCTCAGGAGCTTTTGCCATACAAAAGTAGGAGTTGGGTATTTAGTTCTCGTTTTGTTACATTTGAAGTCATTGAACCTGGGAATGTTGGATATGATGACTGTAAAAGACAATATCGTGTGATTTGTGTTTAAGACTAAATCCATAAATTTCAACTCTTCTGTCATGGCCATCATTTTTGAATCATGATCGATCAAATTCTTCTCGGTTATATACTTTTGAAAGGAAAAGGTTACTTTGAATAGTCTCCTTACGCCCAAATGCAAAGAATGATGGATGCAGTCAAACTAGGGCCAATTTTATTATTTTTCTTCTATTAAATGCTGAGTTCTTTTCTTACTTGCAATTGCAGATGGAGAAGTGATGGAGTCCGTCATCGGTCATCATCTTTTCCTTTACAGAAAATGTCTTTAAACACACACAGCAGCACATGGATCATTCGAAGTCATCTCTTTTGCTTTGAACTAACATATAATAAATTGTCTGCTTAAAATCCTGTAGTCAAAGAGAGAAGTCACTATTCACTGGAATAGTAGAGGGGTAAATTTGCCTTTCTAACCACAAAAAAAACTGAAGGTTTTTTCTTTTTAGGGATAATTGGGTCTTTTCATGTTTATATGTTCACTTTATTTAAATACCCTTATAAATAAAAAATTTGTTAATTTTAATCTAGGAGCTTATCGGACTTTTTGATTTTCTAGACATGGTGTAAAGATTATATAGCCTTTAGAATTTGAAAATTTTTATAAAATAATAAAAGTTGTGGGTGTGTGGAAGCACTTTCAAGAGATGATTGTAATTAATTTGAATTTGGCTTCTTTATTGAACTTGATATATGATTTCACGCCTTGTAAATTTAGAAAATTTAATCAAGTTATAAAATTTACTTATTTTTTTATATTATTCAATTAAAGTTTTTTTTTTTGTTATTAAAATAATCGAGCTTATTAAACCTTTATAACTGGAGTTTAAGATTTTTTTTTAATTTTATTCTTGAATATTATATTAGTTGGGAGTTGAGTTTTTTTTATTGATCACGAGTTTAGGATTTTACAGGTTTTAAATTTGAAAAATTACCTATGGATGAGAAAATCCACTTGGATTTGCTTAGTCATGTTCTCATTCTTAGCTCGAGTTGGTTTAATATACCTTTATTTTAATATTTAATAAATAAATAAATAATATGCTATCTAATATATCAATAATTTAAGATATTTTTTAAAAATATGCATGCATTAAATCTTTTTACTTTATAATGTATTTAAAAGAAAAATATTCGGCGGAGTAACCGGGGTAACAAAAACTATTTTATATATATAACACAGAGCACATGTAATGTACCTGTCTGCCTGGCAGGGAGTGGTGACTCGAGCTCTGGAGACAGCCAATTTCCTAGCCATCTTCCGCGTGAATGGTAGTTGTTTTCAAAGGGCTGTCGAGTGCTATGTTGTTTCTTATATATTAAAATAATAATTTTTAAATTATTTTTTATTTTTAATATTAATACATTAAAACTATTTAAAATTACTAAAAAAGAAACATGTTATAATACAAAAACAAAGACGCTGTATCATCATCGCCCCCCAGTGGCTCCAAAATTTATGTCGAGGATTGGGGGAGGGATGGGCCCCACTTTAATATTTCTTGGAGATCACGACACCTAGGTTTGCGAGCCCTCTCTCAGAGACTGAAAAATACCGTACAAAAGAAAATGACTGGGATTGGACGGTGCGGAAGGAGGTGTCGCCGTCGCGTGACTTTTTTCATCAACAATTTTTGAGCCGAGCAGCATCGGCCATCAAGCACGTGCCACTGATGTCTAGAAAATTTTTGACCTCTCTGCCCTTTTTATAAGCACAGAAAAAGGCTTTTCCCCCCTTCTTTTTTAAGAAAAAAAATAAATCGTAAGATGAAATATATTTTTATTAAAACTATTGAATAGACAGCTAGCCGGTTCCTTTAAAGATACTATAACTTAGTTCTGGTTATTTTTTAAATAATTTTTTATGTTAATAATAATATTTTATGTTTAAAAAGTTATTTTTAATATTATTATATTAAAATAATTTAAAAATATACTAATTTAAAATTAATAAAAAATTAAAAAATTTCCAAAACTTTTTTAAAATATAAAAACAAACAAATCCTAATAATACACAAATCATGATTTAGATTTCATTCGATTTTAGAAGCAATTTCTCTCAATGACAAGGAAAGTCAAAGGTTGTATAATTGCAAAAATATCTTTATGAGCCAGCAAATATAATTTTTCTAACGTGGAAATCTGATGCCAATACAATGAACAATCAGATACGGGGTCTCTTTCAAATAAATATGTTTTGTCTTCTTGGAAAGTAATTAATCAGATAAAAATATCCCATGGGAAACCATCCAACCAAGGTTGTTAAAATCGCGATTTTAGAACGAAACGGAAAACCCTTCATAAAATCGGATCGTAAAAACGGATCGTAAAATCGTAAAATCGTAAGGAATTTTAAAATACATTAAAAAAAATTCATGTTTCAAATAAAAATTCATACATAGTTCAAACATATTAAAAAACATGTTTCAAATAAAACTTGATACATATTTATACCAGAAGAATTTTTTCTAGATGCCATAAGTTCAAGTGTTCAACAATTCAAGAATCAACTCAAATCAGTCCTGTAATCAATCCATACATTTTATGATTATAATTACTGTTTTGTTATACATAACAATTGACAAAATACGAAGTTTAATAACACTTCTGTCGTAATTAATTGGGACTGTTAGCCATACAAAATTATTACTTATTATAGACCTCAGCACTAAATCACTTGCAGCATCTAACAAAACCAGCCATATGCGGCATACAAGGTCCAGCTTTTCTATCATTACACAGCACATATACGGCATACAACGAATTATTCAAAACAAAGAAAAAGCTTTAGCAAGAACATGGTGGCTTCTCTATCATTACACAGCACATATGCGGCATACCCAGAACAATTCCCTCATTTTATTTTCAAAAGAACACCAAAAATCAGAGAACATGAACAATTCCCAACAGGCCAGCAATATACCCAGAAACACAACAAGCAAAAAAAATTCAATAAAACCAAGGTTTAAAGCTCGGATCGACTGGTCTGATCCCAAGCCTTTCGTTAATTTTATTTCTATTACACCCTCGAATTCTATTCTCTTTCCTGGATGGAAGAGACAAAAGAAAAGACTACAAAAACACTTAAGAAGTGCAGCAATGGTACCTGGTTATGGAAGCTGAAGGTTGGATGGTACTCGTGCATGACCCAATTGGTCTTGATCCCGTTAGGAAGCAGAGACCGAAGGTGAAGCAGAGACTGAAGCTGAAGACCGACGCTGAAGCAGAGACCGAAGCTGAAGCGAGGACAGAGTCTTCTGACTTCTGTATTTGTTCAAGCCTTCAAGGCCGAAGCAGAGAAGCGAAGACCGAAGATGAAGACCGAAGACTGATGAAGATAGGTGGGCATTTTTTTTTTTGGGGGGGGGGGACGGGGGACTTTCAGTGCAGGCTGTTTTTTTTTTTTTGGGGGGGGGGGACGGGGGACTTTCAGTGCAGGCTGTGCAGGGGGGAGGAATTATATTGAAATCGTACAATCGGTCCTGAAATCGTGATTTTGAGCGATTTCATCTGATTTTTGCGATTTTACCCGATTTCAACCCGATTTTACTCATTTTCGATTTTATAGTCTGATTCAACTCGTAATGCATGTTTTAACTCGTAAAATCGTATGATTTTACGAGTCAAAACGCGATTTTGACAACCTTGCATCCAACTATTTCCCGTTACACTCCGTGGATCCACACTATTTTTTTAGTAGAATATTTAAGTGTTGTATGTACATTATTTTTTTAAAAAAATATAATTACTCAGGTTACAGTCCTAACATATTAAATATGCTAGTTTTACTTGATTAATATTGAAAAAAAAGAGAAGGATAATAAAAGCCATCACAATAATAAAGGTAAAAAAACTTTATCCAAGCACAAAAAGATAATGTTGTTTAATTTTTAATTAATTAAACATGAAAAGACAAAACAAGGTAAAACAAGAGAAAATAAGTTAGTATAAGCCAATTCAAGTCAATACGATAGACATTAATATGAACATTAAAGGATGAGCTAGTCTAGATTAACTTGGTAAACTTACACCCTAGATCATAAAGTCGAGATAATTCAATAGCAAAAGAAATTAAAGATAACCACAATGTTATTTTTTAAATAAAAAAATATCAAATGATGATATTGAAAAAAAAAAAAAAAAAAAAAACGTCAACTCCTATTAACTTTTCAAACTTGTAGTTTAAGTTATCATATTGGAAGCACTATTAAAAAAAAAAAAATCATAAAGTACAAGGAAATGAAATGTTGAAGGATGATTTGAAAAAAAAAAAAAAATAGACAAAACAATCCAAAAAAATAGCAATTAAAAAATAAGGGTTAAAATAAAAAAATAAAAAAATTAAAAGGCAATAACAAATTTTCATTTTTGAGAGTTCAATTGAACAGAATAAAAAAATTAACAAAAGAAAAAAAAAATAAGGGGAAAAAAACACAATTAACTTGGATTGCAAGGTAAAATTAAAAAAAAATAAAACTTTTATACAAGAGTCAAAGATAAAATAAGTAATAAAAAAATATGGATCAAATTAAAAACATCAATTTCTGATAAAAACATTAGCATGTAGAATTTCTTGACATGTTTTTTTACAAAAAAAAAATTCTTAAATACAAATCGAAAAACTTATGCAAACATCTAATTAAATTAGTCACTAACTATTTTGTAAATAAATAAATAAAAAGTCATCAGTGATAAATAAAACATAATTGAAAAAATTAAGAGACAAATATAGATTAAGATATTTAATATCGCAACATGAAATATTTACCTGGTTGTGTTTAATAAATTTATTTATTAAAATTAGTTTGTAATATAAATCGACATACACATAAAATTTATTGAATAAAATAAAAGGAAAGATTTTTTTTATGCAAAGCTACACATATTAAAAATATTGTAAAAAATAAATTTTTATTTTATATTTAAAAATAATTTTAATCTATATAAAATATAAAAAAATAATAGATGAATCACACTAACCATATAAAAAAGTTAAAACATACCCAATATAATTAAAAAATAATTGCTATTTAAAATAAGACTAAATAATCCAAAACAATCTCAGAGGTTGTACTAATCAAAACATATATGCAGAAATTATTTTAACAAATACATATAAAAATAATATTTAAAAAATAAAATAAAATTAAAAAATAAAAAAAAGAATGAAGTTAGACGTTGTGGTCTTGGCAAGTTAGGCCAAGCATTTGGCCCACCTGTGCGAATGGCATGTCATTCGTCCCACTATTTGACCAAAAAAGATAGACGATGCATCATCTGTATTGACTGAAAGCACCTCGTTTATCATTCCCCAAAATAAATGGCAAGAAAAGGAGGTTGTTGTTCTTTCAACTCAAAAACTCATTTTAAAACCATTTTTTACCCAAAAAACCTAAGAAATACCATTGCAATCTTGTTAAATTATTCAATGGCCTCTAAAAACATAAAAACCGCCCCAAAACCCATAATCAACTCAAAACAAAAAGTCTTTCGGAGCTCAAATTTGTTTTTGTAGGTGATTTTAAAATAAAAAAACTCATAATCTTAACTCTCATCATTATATGTAACCGTTTGACAAAAAAGTAAACTGTTTTCGTGGTCAGAATCGTCACCAACAAATTTTTTTTCTCTTTACACTAGAATCCAACGACCTCTTCTCTCATCCACACAAAAATAAAAACTGAAAAGAAAAAGAAAAATGAAGACTGGTACCACAATCAGATTTTTTTTAAATTAGAAGGACCGATTACCTATTAGCCAAAAAAGTGGGGAATTAAAATGAACTTTTCGAGAAAATCTCAAAGTCACCGCCTATGTTACTAATATTTTTCACTCCAGTGCTTTGTTTTTCAATTCAACCCTCCCCCCAAAAAATATGCAATTGGGTGCAAATTTGGCTTAAAAAGGCTTAATTGTGTAAAAAACAAGTTCAAGGACCAAATTGAATTTTTATAAAAAAACACCCCAAAACCTATTATGAACTCGAAACCAAAAACTTTTAAGCTTAGATCTGTTTTTTTAGGTGCTTTCAAGGTAAAAAAACACATAATCTCAACTCTTATCATTATATGGAACTGTTTGACACAAAAATAGACCGTTTTAATAGCCTGAATCATCACCAACAGAAACACTTTCTTTACACTAGAATTCAACGACCCTCTCTCCCCTCCACCAAAAAGGGATTGAAAAAAGAGGAAAATTAAGATTGGTAAATTAGAGGGACCAATTACCTATTAACCAAAAAATATAGGGAACTAAAATGAATTTTTCAAAAAAATCTCAAAGTCACCGCCTAAGTTACCCATTTTTTTCACTTCAGTCATTTGTCTTTTAATTCAACCCTCCCCCCAAAAAATATGCAATTGGATGCAAATTTAGGCTAAAAAAATTTCAATTGTGCAAAAACAAGTTTGAGGACCAAGTTGAATTTTTTTAAAAAATACCTCAAAACCCATAATTAACTCAAAATAAAAATAAAAATCTTTCTGAGCCCAAATCAGTTTTTTTTAGGTGATTTCAATGTAAGAAAACATATAATCTTAACTCTCATCATCATATAGAACCGTTTGACATAAAAAATAGACCGTTTTAGAGGCTTAAATCATCGCCAATGGAAACTCTAAGCTGGAATACAATGACCCTCGTTTTCCTTCACAAAAATAAAAAACTGAAAAAAAAAAAAGAAAAATAAAGATTGGTATCAAAATTGAATTTTTTTTTTTAAAATTAGAAGGAACTGATTACTTATTAGCAAAAAAAAATGAGGAACAAAAATAAACTTTTCAAGAAAATCTTAAAGTCGATGCTTATGTTATATATATTTTTTTATTTTAGTCCTTAATCTTTCAATTCAATTCTCTTTCAAGAAAAAATGTAATTTGATGCAAATTTGGGCTCAAAAGAACTTAATTGTACAAAACAAGTTTAAAGATTAAATTGAAAATTTTAATAAAATGACTTTAATTCACGGTGATTTGTGAGATAATGATAGTGAAATTGCTACAGTAGAATAGCCACACGGCATTTTTTTTTTTTTCTGTTAATGTTAATGCTCTATAAAATGTATAAATTCCTATGATCAGAAGCATGCAGTTCTGACAAACACAAACATAATGCTCAACAGGAGAGAGATGAGCTCCAAAGACTAGTGATCCTATGCTATGTGTCACTCTATTCGTCATCGAAACTGTAATTAGAGGTTCAAATGAGTTGGAAGAATTTCGGTGCTCTTTCATTATTATTATTTTGCGGATCCGTTTCAGTGTTCATGATTGAGGCATGGAACTATAACAGATGACATGGAAAAGCCCAAAAACCTGAAACGTCAGTTAATTTTGTTGTCACATACCCAGATCAGGAAAACTACGAACTGCTGTGGCAACTGTTGGATGTCTATATTGAATCAGTATTGGTCAGTGCATCTCTGATCCAGCTTTTATGCATAAATACTAACCGTCTGCTACACTGTTTGATGGCATTGAAGGTTAGGGACACAAGGTATTTGGTTAAAATAGCTGTTGTTTCATGGATAATATGAAGAAAAAGCTTAAACAGAAGTATAAAAGCTTCAGAATGGAGCTTCTAAAAACCCTAACTTTCGGCTTTTGACATAGAATCCACGAGGATCTCACAACCAAGTTCAGATTGGGTGGCTTTTTGATAGGAAAAAAAAAAGTAGCCTGATTCTATCTCTTTAATCCAAGTACGGAGTTAAGGGTGGAGAAAATGAATTGTGGAAACAAGTTCTTGGGCCACCTATGACCCATTAAATGGGAAGAGAGCTTACGCAGCCCACCACATGTTGCAGGTTACTGCGCCTCTACGAATTGGGATTGAAGAAACAACTTTAGGGAAAGTGTGATCCTTTCTTTGAGCACAAAGTTACATTTTGAAAACTATTGATGAAGTCATCCGAAGAAAGGAATATTGGAATGCTGTAGTTAGGAAGTAAACATCAAGATCCTTCAGAAACAGGGACAATAACTGATGCCAAAGTAGCATAACAGCCATACTTTTTTGTTTTTTTTGCGGAGGTAAACACCATCATGAAGACATGACATGGATGTTTCTTCAAAAAATCCAGGTCGTTTTTGTTGCCCCGCATTCCATAATGCATGTTCTTCCAAGACCTGCTTTTTATCTGTGTTGTTTTTCTTTCTGTTCCTATTCGTGGCCATCGGGATAGCTGCATTGGTTGTTGTCTTCATTTTGAAACCTCAAGAGCCAAGATTTTCTCTGGAGACGATAAGAGTGGATTCATACAAGCTCGATGCTTATTCCAATTCAACACTGTTGATTTCATCTGTTGTCTCTTTGTTACTAAACGCTCAAAACCACAACAAAGTTGGCATAAAATATAGCCCTTCCAGGCTTCATATTTTCCATCAAGGAATCCCAATAGGACTAATTCGAGTTCCTCAGTTCTATCAGCCAGCTCACAGTGACAACGTTGGTTTAACAGCACAGATTTCTCTTCCTCGTTTAAATGTCTCCAGAATTTTTGATCAAGGTGTCTCAAAAGAAAAGGCAAGGAAGAATGTCGTACAGATGAAAATATTAGGCGATGCTAGACTGCACCTGCTGCTATCTCATCTAACATTGCCCAAGATCAAGGTTTGTTCTTCTGTATAGTATTTTATCAAGTGAACCTAATTAAAGAGGTTATCGAATGGCTTTAAAATGACAGGGGAGTTATCTCCTTGTCCTCGCTGCAAAAAATAATTGAACTGTAGAGGATTTTGCTTCCCTGGCTAGCATGGTCAGTTTTCATTTTCTTGATAAATAGCTAGCACAGGAGGTTGTTGAATGCTCACAAATTAAATCCAAGTTCAGAGAATGATTTTATATTTTACCCTTTTATCTTATAACCCTTTAATCAACTTCTGTTTTTGTAGGTTGCCCTGGAATGTGACATAGTCTTCAACTACAAAGAGTTTTCATTCAAAGACGAGCTTTTTTCCATGAAAGTAGTTCAAGATCTTATAGTATGTATTTTTCTCATTATGTTCTACCTCTCAATTTTTACTGATGATGTAGAGGCATCTTATCTTTTCAGGTAACCAATCTGCAATTCTGCTTTTCAGGCATCTTTTCCCGTTAAATCTGAATCAGTCTCCAAGAAGTGTAAATTAGCTTTCTATTTATAAAGATGGTGAATTTCACTCAATAGCAAGGACTCAGGCATGTAAGATAAAAGCACACAAATTTTACTGTGTTGATATGTATGTCTACCGATAGGGTTCAAGCAAGTGATTTCTGTAACATCTTATGATTGTTCTTAATTAATGGGCTATCACATTTGTTGATTCAATGGATCGTTTCCATATATCATCATCTCACATAATAAGTGTTCAATTTTCCTTCATCTTCCAAGCACACTGTTTCATTCTATTCCACCTAAAATCTGAATCCCATAATGCTGCAGCAGGGGACCCCATCTCCATTTCGTGGATTATGACAGCGGAATTTACAGGCATGATAAATTGGAATCTATACTGGACTCTATTATTTTTTCTCCTGAACTTTTTGACTCGTTAACCAATCGCGAAACATGATATCAATTATATTAACTAAGAATATGTTAAACTGCAGCTCAATTCCAAGAACTTTCAGAGAAGTGCTAACTATGATTCTGACACTCTGTATCCAAGCTCGATACGTGAAATGGAAGAATTCGCAGAGTTCACCAAGCAGTAAGCATATACTTATCGACAGACAGGAAGAAAAAAAGGAAACCCTTCACTTATCAAGATTCACCAGTGACCTATATTCAGCAACAAATATGATTTTAATTTTTGCTAATGATGCATATGAATGCACACTTGAGTTCAGAAAGAATCGCAAACAAAAATAAAATGAAGCCAGGAAATTCTAGGCCCACACAGCCACACACACATATTCTAACAGATAATTGATGAATAAACGTAAGGTCCATCAAAAACAAATGCCATGTCATAGGACTCAATCTCACCATAGAATTTGCTGCTTAATCTTCGCCGCGGAAATATATTTGCCATCCTTCTGTGTTGTGCTCCTCATTTCAACAAGGAGCAGAGCAACATCCGAGCATCCAAAGAAACATGATGTTGCCTTCTACCATGCTAGCATTATATGTACATATTCAATGCTTCTGTTCTTTTCCATTTTTTTTTCTGAATTTTATGTAGGACCATATGAATCTACATGTTGGTGCTGATCTGACAGGAAATATACAAGATAGGGGGAAGGAAATTTGCATTTATGAGTTTGCAACCACTGTGTTGTCTGCCCGCTGTCAGACAGATCAGACAGTAATGGTAGCTGCTTGAAAGAAACTTCATTGCTTGCAACGTTTCACGACAAAGCTCTTTCCAAGCTCCTTTGTGAACTGGAAAAGCAATTAATGTGGTTCAAACACTTGACCTCAACAGCTTTCTTGAACAAAGAATCAATCATGCTTCCAGATTTGGTATGTACTGCGATCTACGCTCATCAACAATCAACCCCATTTCAGTTTTTCATTGATGCTGGATTTGGTGGCTCAAATCCAAATTATTGCCGGGAGATGATTTTGTGGGCCCATTCTCTGTCATTTGTGTTGCGGCTCATCAAGATTTTGAAAATTTCTTTCTTGAAAATAATTTTTTAGTGTTTTTTTAATGTATTAATATTAAAAATAGAATTTTTTAAAAATATTTTGATAAAAAAAAAAAAAGGATTACTATGATGATAAACACGCAATTAAAGTTCACGACATTAGACAAAAAACTAAGCAAAGCATGATGATTTCATTCAAGGGAGACGGTATAGATTGGCAAACGACCAGGCCCATTGCATATCTAACATTAATGATTTATGTTGAAGAGGTTAATCCATCTGCCGGAAAGGTTTTCAAGGACCTAGTCCACCAGGCCCTTTTTCCTCTGAATCGTTGGTGATTTTTGAACATGGGAATTGATTTAATTAAAAAATTCGGATCATAAAGGTTTCAAGCAAGGGAGATCAGCATTCTGTGGAACTGGGCCATTTTGAGGAGTTTATTTCATTGAGCTCTACACAACATTTCACAGATATGTTGAGCAGGCCATGAAAACAGGATGAAGTTTTGAACAAGTCAACGAAAAAAAGGATTTGGAGGTAAGAAGAAAGACACCGACGTGCAGAATGTGGAGATTGATTATTTCCAGCCTAGAAAACAATGGATTAGCTTGTGGAAATCCAGCCAACAGGATCATGCCAGCACCATCAACTTCCATTCATTCATATCAACACCAACCAATTCCCCAGCAACTGCCGACCTAAATCTATCTTCACAGTTCCTTGACAATCAGCCCAAGAACTCCTTTCAAAGACGGTAGTTCTTTGGTCAACCAACTTTTTTTTTTTTAACTCGAGGTGTCCGGGCCAGCTTACGCGCACTACAACTAATCCCCGGGCTCACTGAACATCCTGCAAACCTAGTAAGTATGTAAGATACCGCGGAGATGACAGGCGTATACAAGTGAGGCTTGAACCCTGATGTAGAGGAAGATAACATGTCCCTTCAACTACTAAGCCACAATCCCATGTGTTTGGTCAACCAACTTTGAATAACCAGGTCGGGGGTATCAGCCAGCCCTTATCGAAGCTCTTGAGAAATCAGGAAACCTTGCCATCCCTTTCATTATCCTTGGGTGAGATTTGGACCAATCACCTTCAATCACCTTACCATATCTGTGTTACTATGCATAATTTTGATAGTTGTTTCACTCTCAAATGCAAGCTCCTGCAACTACAGGGAAATGAAGGATAAACGTGATCGCCAGTGATCTAGATTGCTCGATATGCTATTCAGAATATAAATTATAGCAGGCCGCCATTGACAACATAGGCCATGATGGAACCTCAAGATTATTGCAAGTTCTATCATGAGTTACGGCATGACGTAGATGGCTCAGAGGTTCATCATGAGATTGAACTCTGCTGGTTATGGGAATGTTGCGTGTGAAAGATGCCAATGCTAAGAATAAAGTAAGATGTTATCTTTCTAACGAGAGAAAGGTATATTTATAGATATTAGCCGATTGGAAATGTACTGCCTATAATAATTATTTGTCAATTTAATATGTATGTTTGAGATTTATTTTGATCTTATTGAAAATAATTTTTTACTGTATAATTCATTTACTTTATTAGAATATATCAATATTTGTTAAAATTAATTTTGAGTTATTTCAATTTTAACTGGATTTATTAAAAATCAAACTTTTTTATTGGCCCAGAACAGCGCGGGTCCTCAAACTAAAAGCATCTCCAACAGAAGAGCTAAATGAAAAAATAAATTTTAAAAATTATATTTTTAGCTTTTATTTCTGTTTTTATTCACTCCAACGCCTTAGGCAAATGAATAGCTAAAATAGCTATTCATCCTTTGAAGAGCCATTTCTACATTTCCCTATAGAAATGGCGAAAGAAAATGATTGTTGGCCAACGAATATTTTTATAGTTGTTGGCCAACAATTTATTTTTTTTCTTTAAAAGCAGAAGGGAAGAGACTTGTAAATTTTAAAATCTTGTGTTGTGCCTCACCCTTTCTCTTTAAATTTAGAAAAACAAGAATTTATTATTCTACGGTTAATTAATAATATCGGTTGTGTTAATTAGCTGAAATTAAAAGGTATTTGTTTAAAAGCTTTTTCTATTTTTTCTTTTATATCTCTTGATTTTTTAGACCTTTTGTTGTTAATTTGATATTTGTGATGATTTTTATTTCTTTGTTATTTTATGTTTTTGATAAGGGTTACGGAAGACAATTTTTATTTATGTTGTTATCTTTGATAAAATTGAGAGGAAGCAATAATGGTAGCTGATACTAATAAAAATATAGAATGACATATTTAAAATTTATTTTTGATTGTTTGTTTTAATTTGATGTCAATTATATTTTGTTTTGTTGAAAATGCAATTAAACCAGTATATCAATCCTCTTTTAGCTCCAAAAAATGATCAAATTATAATGTTAGAATAAGTAGGAGGCAATGTTTATTATTAATTCACATGTATGGAAAACTACAAAATTGCTAGACATTGAATGTGAGCTTTTTTTACACTCTCTTATAAGGTTTTAACTTGAGTTTTTTTTTTTTTTTTAATGTAGATAGATTCAAATTTTCCAAACCCTTTTACCATTTTTCTTATGAATGAGTCCAAAGATATTCTCTCTCAACCAAGTGATTCTAATCAATTAATTAATGACTTAACATACTCGAATTTAAATGTCCATACAATAAAAAAATCACAAAGAAGTAAAAACTTCTCACTAGAGGAAGATTGTCTACTTGTCTCTACATAGCTAAATACAAGCAAAGTTCCAATTATATGAGCTAAACAACAAACAAAACAGTTATGGGCTTGAGTATATGCTTACTTTGTAGAGAATGGAGGAAACTTGAATAATCATTCCCAAATAGGCATCTCAAGTAGATGACAAGAAATAAATAAAGAAGTCGGTAAATTTGTTGGATTTGATACTCAAATTGAAAATCATCAGCAAAGTGGAATGATCGAAGAATCAAGGGTAATTTTATTATTCATTTTCATGTTAAATTATTTAATACATATTTTAACATTATTTAATTTCTCTAATTTTTTACCAGATTAATGATGCTCAACAAATATATGTTTCTTGCGTTAGCAAATGATTTCAACTAGAACATTATTGGGTTATCTTAATAAAAGAATGCAAATGGCAATTTGAGCGTGTAAGTCAACATCAAAGGCCAAACAAGAAACAAAAAAGTCATATCAATGCAAGTCCGGCCTCATCAGCTCCATCTACCAGTGATTCTGTTAGTTTAGGAAAAGACAGTAAATCGTTGATTGATCAAGATAGACCAATTGGTCAGAAGGCTGCAAATGAACAACTTAAACGTAAACAAGGAAAAGATAAAGTTGGGGAGGTAACTGTAACAAATCTCTTACAACAATTTAGGAATACTCTAGTTGAAACTGAGGATTAGAAGAAACAAGATAGAAAAATTATGTTAGAGCAACAAGCAATAATGATTCAACAAAGTCAAGAGAAACAAGAATTGGATAGGATTGAGAAAGAAGAACAAATTATGAAAATGAATATTTTTAATTTGAATCCAATTTTATCAGTGTATTTTTAAAATAGAAAGTTAGAAATTATGAAAAAGAGGGGTTTTAAATTTTAATTAACTATATTGATTTATTGTTTAATGTAATGTATTTTTAATTAAATATGTAGAAATTTCTTGGTTATTTTAAATATATTGTTATAAAAGTGGTATCAATTCATAATATTTTTTTGAAGTTCTTCTAACACTTAACAACAATAAGTAGGATTGATTAACTTAAAAGATAACAACCATAATGAAAAAAAAAAACTTGAAACTTATGATGACATAAGAAGTTCAAATCTAATGATTCTACTTGTTGCCATATTGTTCCTATAAATGTTCAATCAAATCTTCTTGTAGTTGAGAGCTAGTTGCTCTATCCCTGATTCGATTACGAGTTTGAAGAAAATCATGTAGTTCTGGTATTTCATCACGTGACACTGATATAAAGGAATTGATTTCACGTTCATGGTTAAATCCAAGGTTCATTGCTCCTTCATCCTCAATAATCATATTATGCATTATTATGCAAGCTTTCATAATATTTGCAAGCGTTTCTTCATCCTAGTATCGAACAGGTCTACGTACAATTGCAAAACGAGATTGGAGCACCCCAAATGCCCGCTCCACATCCTTTCTTGTAGAATCTTACTTGCAAAATATTTTCTCTTTACTCCTAATGGCCTTTGGATTGTCTTAACAAAGGTTGACCAATTAGGATAAATCACATCTGCTAAATAGTATCCTATTATATATTCATGCCCATTAATTTTATAATTGAGAAGAGTAGTACAACCTTCAGCAAGTGTAACAAAGATAGGTGACCGATCAAGAACATTAATGTCATTTAATGATCCAAGCATTCCAAAAAAGGCATGTCACATCTAAAGATCTTGTGAAGCCACCGCCTCTAGAATTATAGTTGGTTCACAACAATGACCAATATACATTCCATGCCATGTAATTGGGCATTTCTTCCATTTCCAATGCATATAATCAATGCTCCAGAACATCCCTGAAAATCCACGTTGCTCTTCAATTGATAATAATCGACAAATATCGACCTCGTTTGGTGCCTTTAGATACCAATCACCAAAAACTTCTATGATTGCTTTGATGAAAGCTCTAAGACTTTCTATCACAATGGTTTCTCTAATTCGAAGATATTCATCAATAAGATATACAAAAATACCATATGCAAGTATTTTGTGAGCTGCAGTTACCTTTTGAAGGCAAAATAAACCAAGAACACTAAGAGCATTTGTCCTTTGTTTAAAATATGGATTATGAGCTTCCACTGCATTTGCGATCCGAAGAAAAAGGCGACAACTTATCCTAAATCTTCTTCGGAATTGACTATAAGTGAATTTAGGATTTTCAGCAAAATAATCATTATATAACCTTAACGCACCTTCCTTTCTATTACGATTAGCAATATTGTGATAAAAAATAGAGCCACGATACCCTATTCTCCGCCCTTGATTATTTGATTCTTCTTCAGCAAACCACAACGGTAGTAACTTGAAAAGCGAACACAAGAGTGTCATCATCAAAATCAAAAGCATTATAAAAATTAAAATTAGAATGATTCATGATGAATTTTAATGAAATATAATAAAGATTGGAGAGAAGAAAATGATGAGAAAAAATGTTAATGTATATGAGAATATTTATAGATGATTATTTTTTCAACAAATTTTGAAATCTTAGAATATTGACGATTATTTTTTAAAAATTTAAAATGTTGGCGGTCAATTTTTCAAAGCTTGAATTTTTTTATAAAAAAATGACGGTTTTTTTCAAAGTTTGAATTTGAATTTACTTTTAAAAAATTAAATTTTTAACATTAACATATAAAACTAAAAATTAAAAATATTCATATAAATAAATTTTAAATTATATCTTTTAACTTTATGACTTCATTAATTTTATATTACTTTTATAAATTACTCATATTAATTATATAATTAATAACATCATAATTATATTATATATAAAATATCTAAATTAATTATATAATTATATTAAAATTAATTTAACATAAAATATATTAACATATAATTGGTTCTTATAAATAACTTTTTATAGTTGGAATGTATATAATTAAAAAAATTATATTTATATTATTTAAAAAGCTATTTTATCATTTAATATAGCATGGTATTGTAGAAACTTAACAAATAACGTGATGGGTCCTTTCTTCTCCCCCATGAAGGGACAAGTTCAGAAAAAGGGAATGAAACAGCATTAGCCCGGTGAAGAACCAGATGCAATACAAAGAACCTGGCGTCTAAACAGCAAGCTGGTCGATCTTAAGAAATCAAGTCCTTCTACAACCAGTGAACTTTAGGGCTTATGACTTTATAGGCAAAGATTTTACCACACAATCAACAATTAATGATTTGCTAATGGCATGTCAAGATGATGAGAGTGACAGAAGAATCATGCAGTGAGCACTGGGCTCCATGAAATTGAAATATAGCAGAGTGAAAGCAACAGCTATATATATATGAAAGCAACAAGCTCACTTTATTGATGATCCGATAATATTCTTCTTTACATAAAGTAAAGAAAAGCATGAGGTAGGGGAGGGAGAGAAAGAAGAGAGACGGAAGAAGAGGGTGATTGGAAGAATCCAAGGTCGGAAAGTTGCAGCTTCCGGCGTGTAAGATGATTAGAAGAATCACTTGGAAAGTTTTCTTTTAGAATTTCTCCATTTCCCTCTTTCTTCTTTCCACGTTCATACACATCAAGTCAAAACCACAGCAATTGAAGCCAAACCCACTAACCATTCGCCTCGCAGATGAGGACAAGTGGTGGATCTCATTGCATGTCAAAATGCTCGACTTCTGGGAAATAACCTGTAGCAAATAGACGATTTTCTCTCCTTTTTTCTTAAACTTAAAAAAATACTTTAAAAATAAAAAAAAATCAAATATTTTTAGAAATATAGGTTTACTCAATTATACCAAACCCTAACTAAAGTATTTATCCAATAAGAAGATCCAGATGCTTCGGATGAATTGGCAGTCAAGTTTAGATAGAAGAGGTTGAACAAATACTATTATATATATCACCTACCTATAACTCCTCTGGACACGTTATTATATTTTCAATCAATGTTCGGTAGCTGATTCTTTATCTTACTTCGACAAAATATAATAACGTGACAAGATTTGTAATATGAATACCGAACAAGAATGATTGGCCACCTTAAATAAGGTGTATAATCATTTGTTTGGTTGGTATTGACCCAATCTTTATACATGTCTCATCTCGTCGAGGTGGAGCGTGAATGCGTGAATTTTGTGTTAGTAAGCTAATAATTATTCATTATTTTTCACTTTTATTATTATTTTTGCTTTCATTGTCAACACTATAATTTTTATTATTATTATTAATATAACTAATCAAGCTAGTTTGTATATATCTGGATTAATTTTATAATATCTGAAATTAATAATTATATAATCTTTTACTAGTTCTAAAATTTATAAAACCCGAATTAATAACTTTTAAAAAATAAATTTAAAACTTAATTAAATTAAGGATCAATATAATTCTCATATTACAATTGCTTTCACTCCTCAATATTATTATCTTATTTTTAAATTAACAAAAATGATAGAATTTTTATTTTATTTTATGAATCAAACTCTCTCTCTCTCTCTCTATATATATATATATATATAAGAGAGAGAGAGAGAGAGAGGGAGGGGTTATTTAATCGCAAGTCTTGTCACTGTTGTAGACAAAATATAATATAATTTTTTTTTATTTAATTAGTTTCCAGGTGGCCGGCGTTATGTGATAAGCCAGTTAAGATTTGTTTTTATATATAAAAATAAATGTTGAGTCAACGTCACTGTTTAAAAAAATAAGAAAAATCTGTGATGAAGATTATTTTTTAAGTTAAATAAATTTGATTGATTTTAAAATAATATTTTATATTTATTAAAATATTAAATCATTCCTACAATCAACAAGGATGAAAATGCAAAAAAAGTTCCTAGACCCAAGTTAAAAAATTCTTGATTCTAATTGATAATTTAGTTATTTTATTATGTTTTAAAAAATAAAAAGTCCTAGATGTCAATATTTTTTTCTTTTAAAAGTAATTGAATAATTTTATCATGTTATAAAAATATGAAAAGATCTAATTATTCCCTGAAAATTTAACAACAACTAAGAAATAATATAAAATTACAATATTTCTCTGGATTAAAAATATAAAATCATCATTATACTAATATGAATACTAATTAACCTTATACTGTATTTGGGTAATATTGTAAAAAAATAAAAATAAAGAAGATAAGGTTGGGTGGAAAGTCCAGCGAATGGAATGTCTCCGCCTGCCTTTGAAATCGTGCGAGGGTTGCATTGTATGAGAAGTAAAGTTTTTATATATCCACACGTCTTCGCCACCACTCTCTCCATTTCCTGTCTTTTAACGAGTCAGACTTGTTTTATGTAATCATTTTTGTGGGGTTCTCAATTATATAAAAATGCATGACATATTATGGCTGTCAAATAAGATTTTCCATAGTATTTATATATTAGTTGAAGCATGTGATATCTTGACCAGTAGAGTTATTTTATTTTATTTTGATGGCAAGTAACGTTGATTAAAGATTAATTTCCTCTTCAGATGATTTAAGTGTACGTTTTTTTTTTATGTTGCTAGGACATCTCAATGAGTTTATTATGATTACTAAAAGTAAAAATAATAAAAAGCTGCTATTTAATTTTATAATAACTAGAAAATTCTAATTAATATTTCAGATGTTATAAATAAATGATTAGTTATGCTAAATAAAAGATAAAATTAATCTAAAATATTATATCTAATGTAAATTCTCTTTTGTGTGTTGTTTTTTAATGATGAAGGTTCATATTCTTGCATATATATATATATAGGTCTGAATATTGCTACTCACGCTTGAATGAACTTATATAAATCATGTCGATCTAGCTTAAAATCGCTCACCACGTCAAGGGAGGATGTCTCAAAATAAAACCCAAAGATAAATATTCACATATTAATGAAAAAACAAATTCAAATAATAAATGAATTATTTTTATTTTTATTTTTAAAAATAAAGAGTTACATATTAGTCCTTTCTATTATTGTTTAGAAACATCCTTAGAACAAAACAATGCATTTATTTTTTATTAATTTATGGATAATAAAAATAATTAATACACAGCAAAATTACAGGAAGAAATATGATGTTTTTAAAAAATATTTTGAATATAATAAAGTTATATATTAAACAGTTTTATTATTCACTGAGATAAGAATAACATCCTAGGCTAGTAATGATTCATCAATTTCATATAACAAAGTCAACGCGCATAAAATCACACACCAAGACTGGATAATTACACCTTGAAAAAACATATTGAGACGCAACTCCATCACATGATATTAATTTCAACCTTATCTCTTCTAGTATATATATATATATATATGACTTTTTTGTTTATTTTATGTTTAAAAACGTTTTTGAAAAAAATTAATTTTTTTTTAAATTAATAAATTTTTAATTTTTTAAAATTATTTTAATGTACTGATATTAAAAATAATTTTTAAAAAATAAAAAAATATTTTTAAGTAAAAATTTATTTAAAAAATAATTATAATTAAATTTTCAAACATACAAAATAGAATTGCTGCGCAACAGCGCAAGGCATTAAAGGCACCAAGAACTTGCCCCTCCTATCCTCAGTCACCTTTACTGGATCCATTAACTTGTTTTATTGAAGAAAAAAAGAAGACGTAAAATTACAATTATAGAAAAAAACTAAGTCTCCTGGTGAAATTACTATACACTCGCTTGCTAATCATTGTGGATTATAACAATAATCCACAGTGGTTTCTTTTTCTTCTGTTTTTTTTTTTTTTTTTTTTTGCTCCTTTAGTAATTTATGTTCTGGTTCTTCAGTTTTTTTTTTTTAAAAAAAATTAGCCCATTGACATTGCAATCACGTGAGTTTGAGCTTTGCGGGTTGTTTTTTCGTTTACATATGCAAACCTCGGGTGTCGATGAAATATTATGTTGCTCTATAAATGTTTAATTTTACAAAATAATTTTTTTTTTGTAGTAATTAAAGCTTTGTTGATACTTTAAAAATTATTGTGTATTTTTAACTTTGTCCTATTAAAAACTGGGTTGCACGAGAATTTATTAAATTTTTTATTATGGTTTTCTAGATATTGGGGTCTCATAATGTAGGGGAAAGATTCATAGCTTGATTTGTCTAAATATTTTTAAATTTTACTTATTTAAAACAATTAGAACTTTATGAATCAAAATTGATATCAAAACAAATAAAAAGAGTTTTAATTATTGCACAATGTAAGATTGGCTAGCTCATGTAATACACAAATTAGAGAGTAAAAGAGGCTATAATACTCTAGTGGCGCGTGCAGGCTCACCAAACCGCACCTTTTATGGTGGATTTAAAGGCAAAATTGTCCTTTTCCATACGAGGAGGCGCAAATTATCCTTTTCATAATATATTTTTATTGGTGGTTTTTTTTTTTTTTTTTTTTTTTCACTTTTATCATTTGAATTCGTGCTTGCTAGAGAAAAACAAACCTCGAATTATTCTATCAATTTATTATTATTTCAAATACAATCTTTATTTTTTTTTATTTCTAAGTTTTTGTTATGGGTCCTTTTGTAAAATTTAAGGGTCTTTTTAATTTTACTCTTCAAACAAAAAATTAAGGATATCCTTTTATTTTATTTTTTAAATCAGTTCTTTATTTTTTTAATTACTATTTTTTATTTTCAATCTTTTTGTGAAATTTAATTTTATTTTTAATTTTATTATTCAATCAAAAAAATATAGGCTTATCCTTCAATTTTAGTATCAAATTTGATCATCAATATTTTAATTATTATTTTATTTTTGTTTTAGGTTTTTTTGTAAAATTATTTTTTTTTTCTTTTTACATTTTTCTTCCTTTCACTTGGTGTTAGTTGAAAATTTGGTTTTGTGTTTTTTCTCGAAGAGATAATATCATCTTCATTATCCAACTCATGAGTTTAATAGTTTATCCTAGATTAATATCGGTCTTGGTTTTAGAGTTTATTCTTTTACACTAATTTTTATTTTCAATTCCATTTTTTTTTCCTTTTTTTTTGAAACCGTGATTTTCATCGATATCCTTTCTTTTTATTTATATTGATTCCATCACTTGGACTGTGTATATGATGGGCTTGAGTTTTACTTACAGTTACCAACTTGCATATTGGATACGTGGGAGAGGGTTTTTGTTATTTATCTTTTTTTTTTTTTCTATAATAAAAAATAGTAATTTAATTAATAATAAATAGAGATGCACGGAAGCACGACTAGCATTCCAAGCTTGGCAAGTCAATCAAGGCGAATATAATATTGTCATGCGATGAAGATGGAAAATGAGAGTTTCAAGCATGGCCATCACTGCAAATATTCCACATTTCTATGGAATATTATTATGACATTATGTGCTTGCAAGCAAGTTGGGCCAAAAAAAAGAATATGATACGAGCATATTCTTATTCACTTAACACCATGAGATCGTCCTTTAATATGTTATTAATAAAATAAAATATATTTCCTATGAGAAGGTGGAGAATTATTTGAAATGGACCTTAGAGCATCTCCAATGGGTGTGCAAAATAAAAAGCCAAATATTAAAAAATATTATTTTAGCTCTTCTATGTTTATTTTACACATTCTAAAGAAAGAGTTAAACAAAATATTAAAATGTCTTTTCTCTTCCATAAATGTTATTTCTACATATCTCTCAAAAAAATCAAAACCAACAAAGTGGGGCTATTAAAAAAAAATATACCAATTAAATATAGTCATGTAAAAAAAAATAACAACATTAAACTTGTTAAGAAATAGTAAAACACTTGCTTCTTCCACTCCAATATAATTGGGTCTTCAAATGGCTTTTTTTTATTGGAATATATATGGTAAAAAAAAACTATATTTATACTATTTAAAATGCTATTTTATCAATTTAGCTTTTTAAAATAACATTTTTTTTTATTGGAGATGCTCTATGAGCTTGTTGGTTAGCATGTGATGGTAGTTTTTTTAAAATTATTTTTTATTTGAAAATATTTTTTAAAAATATATTTGTTTATTTTAAAAATTTTATTTTTGATATTAATACAACAAGACAATTTAAAAATATAAAAAAATTAATCTAAAAAAAAATGAGGAACTAAAATGAACTTTTCGAGAAAATCTCAAAGTCGCTACCTATGTTACTAATATATTTCACTCCAGTGCTTTGTTTTTCAATTCAACCCCCCTAAAAAATATGCAATTGGGTGCAAATTTGGGTTAAAAAGGCTCAATTGTGTAAAAATCAAGTTCGAGGATCAAATTGAATTTTTTACAAAGAACACCCCAAAACCTATTATGAACTCGAAACCAAAAACTTTTAAGCTTAGATCTGTTTTGTTTTAGATGCTTTCAAGGTAAGAAAACACATAATCTCAACTCTCATCATTATATGAAACTGTTTGACATAAAAATAGACCGTTTTAGTAGCCTGAATCATCACCAACAGAAACTCTCTCTTTACGCTAGAATTCAACGACCCTCTCTCCCTTCTACCAAAAAAGGATTGAAAAAAGAAGAAAATTAAGATTGGTAAATTAGAGGGATCAATTACCTATTAGCCAAAAAATATAAGGAACTAAAATGAACTTTTCAAGAAAATCTCAAAATCACCACCTAAGTTACCCATTTTTTTTCACTTAAGTTCTCTGTCTTTCAATTCAACCCTCCCCCAAAAAAATATGCAATTGGATGCAGATTTAGGCTAAAAAAATTTCAATTGTGCAAAAACAAGTTTGAGGACCAAATTGAATTTTTTAAAAAAACTACTCCAAAACCCATAATTCACTCAAAATAAAAAAAAATATTTCTGAACCTAGATAAGTTTTTTTGGTGATTTCAATGTAAGAAAACATAAAATCTTAACTCTCATCATCATATGAAACCGTTTGACATAAAAAACAGACCATTTTAGAGGCTTAAATCATTGCCAATGGAAACTTTTTTTCTCTAAGCTGGAATAAAACGACCATATTTTTTCTCCAAAAAAAAACTGAAAAAAAAATGAAGATTGGTACCAAAATTAGATTTTTTTTTAAAATTAGAAGGACCGATTACCTATTAGTCAAAAAAGATGAGGAACTAAAATGAACTTTTCAAGAAAATCTTAAAGTCGATGCTTATGTTATTTTTTTTTTCACTTTAGTTTTCAGTCTTTCAATTCAACTCTCTCCCAAAACAAATGTAATTTGATGCAAATTTGGGCTCAAAAGAACTTAATTGTACAAAAAAAAAATTTAAAGATTAAATTAAAAAATTTAATAAAATAACTTTCCATTCACGGTGATTTGTGAGATAGTCGATAGGGAAATTGCTACAGTAAAATAGCCACACGGCATAGTTTTTTTTTGTTAATGCTGTATAAAATGTACAAACTTCTATGATGTTTAATGCTCAACAGGAGAGATGAGCTCCAAGGACTAGTGATCCTATGCTATGTGTCACTCTATTCGTCATCGAAACTGTAATTGGAGGTTAAAATGAGTTGGAAGAATTTCGGTGCTCTTTCATTATTATTATTTTGCGGATCCGTTTCAGTGTTCATGATTGAGGCATGGAACTGTAACAGATGACATGGAAAAGCCCAAAAACCTGAAACGTCAGTTAATTTTGTTGTCACATACCCAGATCAGGAAAACTACGAACTGCTGTGGCAACTGTTGGATGTCTATATTGAATCAGTATTGGTCAGTGCATCTCTGATCCAGCTTTTATGCATAAATACTAACCGTCTGCTACACTGTTTGATGGCATTGAAGGTTAGAGACACAAGGTATTTGGTTAAAATAGCTGTTGTTTCATGGATAATATGAAGAAAAAGCTTAAACAGAAGTATAAAAGCTTCAGAATGGAGCTTCTAAAAACCCTAACTTTCGGCTTTTGACATAGAATCCACGAGGATCTCACAACCAAGTTCAGATTGGGTGGCTTTTTGATAGGAAAAAAAAAGTAGCCTGATTCTATCTCTTTAATCCAAGTACGGAGTTAAGGGTGGAGAAAATGAATTGTGGAAACAAGTTCTTGGGCCACCTATGACCCATTAAATGGGAAGAGAGCTTACGCAGCCCACCACATGTTGCAGGTTACTGCGCCTCTACGAATTGGGATTGAAGAAACAACTTTAGGGAAAGTGTGATCCTTTCTTTGAGCACAAAGTTACATTTTGAAAACTATTGATGAAGTCATCCGAAGAAAGGAATATTGGAATGCTGTAGTTAGGAAGTAAACATCAAGATCCTTCAGAAACAGGGACAATAACTGATGCCAAAGTAGCATAACAGCCATACTTTTTTTTGTTTTTTTTGCGGGGGTAAACACCATCATGAAGACATGACATGGATGTTTCTTCAAAAAATCCAGGTCGTTTTTGTTGCCCCGCATTCCATAATGCATGTTCTTCCAAGACCTGCTTTTTATCTGTGTTGTTTTTCTTTCTGTTCCTATTCGTGGCCATCGGGATAGCTGCATTGGTTGTTGTCTTCATTTTGAAACCTCAAGAGCCAAGATTTTCTCTGGAGACGATAAGAGTGGATTCATACAAGCTCGATGCTTATTCCAATTCAACACTGTTGATTTCATCTGTTGTCTCTTTGTTACTAAACGCTCAAAACCACAACAAAGTTGGCATAAAATATAGCCCTTCCAGGCTTCATATTTTCCATCAAGGAATCCCAATAGGACTAATTCGAGTTCCTCAGTTCTATCAGCCAGCTCACAGTGACAACGTTGGTTTAACAGCACAGATTTCTCTTCCTCGTTTAAATGTCTCCAGAATTTTTGATCAAGGTGTCTCAAAAGAAAAGGCAAGGAAGAATGTCGTACAGATGAAAATATTAGGCGATGCTAGACTGCACCTGCTGTTATCTCATCTAACATTGCCCAAGATCAAGGTTTGTTCTTCTGTATAGTATTTTATCAAGTGAACCTAATTAAAGAGGTTATCGAATGGCTTTAAAATGACAGGGGAGTTATCTCCTTGTCCTCGCTGCAAAAAATAATTGAACTGTAGAGGATTTTGCTTCCCTGGCTAGCATGGTCAGTTTTCATTTTCTTGATAAATAGCTAGCACAGGAGGTTGTTGAATGCTCACAAATTAAATCCAAGTTCAGAGAATGATTTTATATTTTACCCTTTTATCTTATAACCCTTTAATCAACTTCTGTTTTTGTAGGTTGCCCTGGAATGTGACATAGTCTTCAACTACAAAGAGTTTTCATTCAAAGACGAGCTTTTTTCCATGAAAGTAGTTCAAGATCTTATAGTATGTATTTTTCTCATTATGTTCTACCTCTCAATTTTTACTGATGATGTAGAGGCATCTTATCTTTTCAGGTAACCAATCTGCAATTCTGCTTTTCAGGCATCTTTTCCCGTTAAATCTGAATCAGTCTCCAAGAAGTGTAAATTAGCTTTCTATTTATAAAGATGGTGAATTTCACTCAATAGCAAGGACTCAGGCATGTAAGATAAAAGCACACAAATTTTACTGTGTTGATATGTATGTCTACCTATAGGGATCAAGCAAGTGATTTCTGTAACATCTTATGATTGTTCTTAATTAATGGGCTATCACATTTGTTGATTCAATGGATCGTTTCCATATATCATCATCTCACATAATAAGTGTTCAATTTTCCTTCATCTTCCAAGCACACTGTTTCATTCTATTCCACCTAAAATCTGAATCCCATAATGCTGCAGCAGGGGACCCCATCTCCATTTCGTGGATTATGACAGCGGAATTTACAGGCATGATAAATTGGAATCTATACTGGACTCTATTATTTTTTCTCCTGAACTTTTTGACTCGTTAACCAATCGCGAAACATGATATCAATTATATTAACTAAGAATATGTTAAACTGCAGCTCAATTCCAAGAACTTTCAGAGAAGTGCTAACTATGATTCTGACACTCTGTATCCAAGCTCGATACGTGAAATGGAAGAATTCGCAGAGTTCACCAAGCAGTAAGCATATACTTATCGACAGACAGGAAGAAAAAAAGGAAACCCTTCACTTATCAAGATTCACCAGTGACCTATATTCAGCAACAAATATGATTTTAATTTTTGCTAATGATGCATATGAATGCACACTTGAGTTCAGAAAGAATCGCAAACAAAAATAAAATGAAGCCAGGAAATTCTAGGCCCACACAGCCACACACACATATTCTAACAGATAATTGATGAATAAACGTAAGGTCCATCAAAAACAAATGCCATGTCATAGGACTCAATCTCACCATAGAATTTGCTGCTTAATCTTCGCCGCGGAAATATATTTGCCATCCTTCTGTGTTGTGCTCCTCATTTCAACAAGGAGCAGAGCAACATCCGAGCATCCAAAGAAACATGATGTTGCCTTCTACCATGCTAGCATTATATGTACATATTCAATGCTTCTGTTCTTTTCCATTTTTTTTTCTGAATTTTATGTAGGACCATATGAATCTACATGTTGGTGCTGATCTGACAGGAAATATACAAGATAGGGGGAAGGAAATTTGCATTTATGAGTTTGCAACCACTGGGTTGTCTGCCCGCTGTCAGACAGATCAGACAGTAATGGTAGCTGCTTGAAAGAAACTTCATTGCTTGCAATGTTTCACGACAAAGCTCTTTCCAAGCTCCTTTGTGAACTGGAAAAGCAATTAATGTGGTTCAAACACTTGACCTCAACAGCTTTCTTGAACAAAGAATCAATCATGCTTCCAGATTTGGTATGTACTGCGATCTACGCTCATCAACAATCAACCCCATTTCAGTTTTTCATTGATGCTGGATTTGGTGGCTCAAATCCAAATTATTGCCGGGAGATGATTTTGTGGGCCCATTCTCTGTCATTTGTGTTGCGGCTCATCAAGATTTTGAAAATTTCTTTCTTGAAAATAATTTTTTAGTGTTTTTTTAATGTATTAATATTAAAAATAGAATTTTTTAAAAATATTTTGATAAAAAAAAAAAAAAGGATTACTATGATGATAAACACGCAATTAAAGTTCACGACATTAGACAAAAAACTAAGCAAAGCATGATGATTTCATTCAAGGGAGACGGTATAGATTGGCAAACGACCAGGCCCATTGCATATCTAACATTAATGATTTATGTTGAAGAGGTTAATCCATCTGCCGGAAAGGTTTTCAAGGACCTAGTCCACCAGGCCCTTTTTCCTCTGAATCGTTGGTGATTTTTGAACATGGGAATTGATTTAATTAAAAAATTCGGATCATAAAGGTTTCAAGCAAGGGAGATCAGCATTCTGTGGAACTGGGCCATTTTGAGGAGTTTATTTCATTGAGCTCTACACAACATTTCACAGATATGTTGAGCAGGCCATGAAAACAGGATGAAGTTTTGAACAAGTCAACGAAAAAAAGGATTTGGAGGTAAGAAGAAAGACACCGACGTGCAGAATGTGGAGATTGATTATTTCCAGCCTAGAAAACAATGGATTAGCTTGTGGAAATCCAGCCAACAGGATCATGCCAGCACCATCAACTTCCATTCATTCATATCAACACCAACCAATTCCCCAGCAACTGCCGACCTAAATCTATCTTCACAGTTCCTTGACAATCAGCCCAAGAACTCCTTTCAAAGACGGTAGTTCTTTGGTCAACCAACTTTTTTTTTTTAAACTCGAGGTGTCCGGGCCAGCTTACGCGCACGACAACTAATCCCCGGGCTCACTGAACATCCTGCAAACCTAGTGAGTATGTAAGATACCGCGGAGATGACAGGCGTATACAAGTGGGGCTTGAACCCTGATGTAGAGGAAGATAACATGTCCCTTCAACCACTAAGCCACAATCCCATGTGTTTGGTCAACCAACTTTGAATAACCAGGTCGGGGGTATCAGCCAGCCCTTATCGAAGCTCTTGAGAAATCAGGAAACCTTGCCATCCCTTTCATTATCCTTGGGTGAGATTTGGACCAATCACCTTCAATCACCTTACCATATCTGTGTTACTATGCATAATTTTGATAGTTGTTTCACTCTCAAATGCAAGCTCCTGCAACTACAGGGAAATGAAGGATAAACGTGATCGCCAGTGATCTAGATTGCTCGATATGCTATTCAGAATATAAATTATAGCAGGCCGCCATTGACAACATAGGCCATGATGGAACCTCAAGATTATTGCAAGTTCTATCATGAGTTACGGCATGACGTAGATGGCTCAGAGGTTCATCATGAGATTGAACTCTGCTGGTTATGGGAATGTTGCGTGTGAAAGATGTCAATGCTAAGAATAAAGTAAGATGTCATCTTTCTAACGAGAGAAAGGTATATTTATAGATATTAGCCGATTGGAAATGTACTGCCTATAATAATTATTTGTCAATTTAATATGTATGTTTGAGATTTATTTTCATCTTATTAGAAAATAATTTTTTACTGTATAATTCATTTACTTTATTAGAATATATCAATATTTGTTAAAATTAATTTTGAGTTATATTTCAATTTTAACTGGATTTATTAAAAATCAAACTTTTTTATTGGCCCAGAACAGCGCGGGTCCTCAAACTAAAAGCATCTCCAACAGAAGAGCTAAATGAAAAAATAAATTTTTAAAAATTATATTTTTAGCTTTTATTTCTGTTTTTATTCACTCCAACGTCTTAGGCAAATGAATAGCTAAAATAGCTATTCATCATTTGAAGAGCCATTTCTACATTTCCCTATAGAAATGGCGAAAGAAAATGATTGTGTGGCCAACGAATATTTTTATAGTTGTTGGCCAACAATTTATTTTTTTTTCTTTAAAAGCAGAAGGGAAGAGACTTGTAAATTTTAAAATCTTGTGTTGTGCCTCACCCTTCTCTCAAATTTAGAAAAACAAGAATTTATTATTCTACGGTTAATTAATAATATCGGTTGTGTTAATTAGCTGAAATTAAAAAGGTATTTGTTTAAAAGCTTTTTCTATTTTTTCTTTTATATCTCTTGATTTTTTAGAACCTTTTGTTGTTAATTTGATATTTGTGATGATTTTTATTTCTTTGTTATTTTATTGTTTTTGATAAGGGTTACGGAAGACAATTTTTATTTATGTTGTTATCTTTGATAAAATTGAGAGGAAGCAATAATGGTAGCTGATACTAATAAAAATATAGAATGACATATTTAAAATTTATTTTTGATTGTTTGTTTTTAATTTGATGTCAATTATATTTTGTTTTTGTTGAAAATGCAATTAAACCAGTATATCAATCCTCTTTTAGCTCCAAAAAATGATCAAATTATAATGTTAGAATAAGTAGGAGGCAATGTTTTATTATTAATTCACATGTATGGAAAACTACAAAATTGCTAGACATTGAATGTGAGCTTTTTTTACACTCTCTTATAAGGTTTTAACTTGAGTTTTTTTTTTTTTTTTTTAAATGTAGATAGATTCAAAATTTTCCAAACCCTTTTACCATTTTTCTTATGAATGAGTCCAAAGATATTCTCTCTCAACCAAGTGATTCTAATCAATTAATTAATGACTAAACAAGCAAAGTTCCAATTATATGAGCTAAACAACAAACAAAACAGTTCTGGGCTTGAGTATATGCTTACTTTGTAGAGAATGGAGGAAACTTGAATAATCATTCCCAAATAGGCATCTCAAGTAGATGACAAGAAATAAATAAAGAAGTAGGTAAATTTGTTGGATTTGATACTCAAATTGAAAATCATCAGCAAAGTGGAATGATCGAAGAATCAAGGGTAATTTTATTATTCATTTTCATGTTAAATTATTTAATACATATTTTAACATTATTTAATTTCTCTAATTTTTTACCAGATTAATGATGCTCAACAAATATATGTTTCTTGCGTTAGCAAATGATTTCAATTAGAACATTATTGGGTTATCTTAATAAAAGAATGCAAATGGCAATTTGAGCGTGTAAGTCAACATCAAAGGTCAAACAAGAAACAAAAAAGTCATATCAATGCAAGTCCGACCTCATCAGCTCCATCTACCAGTGATTCTGTTAGTTTAGGAAAAGACAGTAAATCGTTGATTGATCAAGATAGACCAATTGGTCAGAAGGCTGCAAATGAACAACTTAAACGTAAACAAGGAAAAGATAAAGTTGGGGAGGTAACTGTAACAAATCTCTTACAACAATTTAGGAATACTCTAGTTGAAACTGAGTATTAGAAGAAACAAGATAGAAAAATTATGTTAGAGCAACAAGCAATAATGATTCAACAAAGTCAAGAGAAACAAGAATTGGATAGGATTGAGAAAGAAGAACAAATTATAAAAAATGAATATTTTTAATTTGAATCCAATTTTATCAGTGTATTTTTAAAATAGAAAGTTAGAAATTATGAAAAAGAGGGTTTTAAATTTAATTAACTATATTGATTTATTGTTTAATGTAATGTATTTTTAATTAAATATGTAGAAATTTCTTGGTTATTTTAAATATATTGTTATAAAAGTGGTATCAATTTCATAATATTTTTTTGAAGTTCTTCTAACACTTAACAACAATAAGTAGGATTGATTAACTTAAAAGATAACAACTGATTGTGCATCAAAAAGTATCATTAAGTCTTTTATTTTACATATGTATTTATTGTTTTTATTTGGGTTTTTTTATAATAAGTGATGTGCTTTTTAGTAATGAAGTTTCTTTTAATGTTTCGATAGGTTTTTTGGAGCTTAAATGAATTATTTCAGAAAATTCAACGTCGGAATTCAGAACAAAGAATTGAAGAGAAATTTAGTTGAAGATTGAAGCAAATCTTGGTTCAAATAAGTGCTCCAAATTTGCCCAAAAAATCAATTATTTTCCAATTCTAGAAAAGAATATCATATGATCCATTTCAAGCCCAAACTTACCTTATGTTGTGTGCAAAACTTCAACCATCAAACACTCAAGGTTTCAATGTCAATCTTAGCCCAAATAATAGGTACAATTGTATACTTATTTGATGTTTAAATCCAACCCCAAATCAGCCCCCAAATCAGCCTCCAAATCAGCCCAAGCACAATCCATGATCTTACATGTCCACACAACAAATAATATTTGATTTATTTTGGGCAATTAATTGATTCAAGAGGGCAAGCACATGGATGGAAAGCTGGAGGGGACATTGTGACATTATTTTGGGTCAACAAGAAGAAAGAAACAGCTCATAAAGGAGGAAGAAAAACGTGCACCAAAGTGTTCTCCAAGCTGGCCTGATTTAATTTTCCAGAACATCTTTCGGTGTTTTGCCCATAACTTTTGACTCAGATGTCCAAATGAGCTGTTCTTTAATGATCTGGAAAGCTCATAGAATTGCCTATAAATATGTCTCTAATAGCCATCTCCAGGGGAGGCTTCTAAGAGGGTCGAATTGCTGTCCAAATTTAGAGTCAGATTTGTGTCCGAATTTTTACTGAAATTCTGTTGTGTTCTTCTTTGTAGATTTCGGTTTCTTTAGTTTGTAAAACTTATTATTTCAGTTTGATTCAAGTTATTTCATGTTTATTCAAGTGTTCTTACATATAATCATGGTTGGCTAATCTCTTTTCTTGGATCCAAATCAAGGATGATGGTGATTGAGGTGAGTTTCTTTAAGATATAAATGAATCTTAATGTTTATCTTCTCATTTTCTTCATGAATGTTTTTATTATTGCAAAGAAATTTTAGAAATCATTTAGGTAATGTTATAATCTTGAATTTTATGCACAAACCTTAGTTTTGGTATAGAGATTGCTTGATTCAATGTCTTACTTAATTTGAAAGTACTTGTTCATTCTTAAGCAATAATTAATCTTCATCAATTTAAACTTCATTGTAATATCTTCCGATCTAATATCACCATCGTTGATATTTGGTTGAGTTATCTTATATATGTTGAAGAAATCACCAATACATCACCATTAAAATTGATTTGGACCAAGACTTACTTTTTCTTGTCTTTTAAAAATCTATTTACACTTTTTCATCTTTGAAAACAAATCCATCAATTATTTTCAACCAAGTTATTGTTAATTTAATTTCTCTTGAGTTTTTTTTGTTGTTACCTAGCTTATTTTCCAGATCTAGCTCTCTGTGGATATGACCTCGATCTTACCGAGTTAATTGCTACATCGCACACTCGTGCACTTGCGAGTTAAAACAAGCCGATCATAAAAAGCGGTCAAGCAATTTTGGCGCCGTTGCCGGGGAGCTAGCAAGCAAAGGTAACAAATTTATATTTGATTATTGAAAAATAAAAAAAAAATTCATATAAATAAAAAATCAAATGGCTGGTTTTACCGCCTAAAAAAAAAAAAAAATTTGACCTCAACTTTTTGGATATTGGACTATTAATTGTTGGATTTTGGTTTGTTCAACCATTTTTCTTTTATTGTTTATTCTAGTTAGTTTCTAATATTTATTGTTTATATTATAAGGCCGGTTTTACCGCCTCTTGTTTATTTTAATTTGTTGTTATTTATTGTTATTATTTCTTTTATATTTATTGTTTGAAGTGCTTGGCCAGTATTACCGCCTCTTGTTTATTTTATTTTGTTGTTTTTTATTGTTATTATTTCTTTTATATTTATTGTTTGAAGTGCTTGGCCGGTATTACCGCCTCTTGTTTATTTTATTTTGTTGTTATTTATTGTTATTATTTCTTTTATATTTATTGTTTGAAGTGCTTGGCCGGTATTACCGCCTCTTTATTCATGCTTGTTATACTTATCTTTTAATGTTTATTGTTGTTAAATATTGTTTATTAGTTGGAGAGTGAATTTCTTAATTTGTTGTATTTTTATTTTTGAGCCATTACTTTATCTTGTACGTTTCATTTACTTTTATTTGCAATCTTTTTTTTGTTTTTTTTGTTTTTGTTTTTTTTCTCCTTTCCTTTCGTATTCATATAATTGTTATTTTATTATTATTATTATTATTATTATTTTATCATGGCTAATGTTGAAGATGTAGAGGGTGAAGGGAGTGTTCAAGGTAATGGACCTCCACAATTTAATGATCAAACCTAATTTTCGAACTCTTAGAGAGTATCTTCACCCGGCCAGACAAAGTACAACCTTCGTGTATTATCTTGCCTCTTAACCAACAAGCTTTCAATTTGAAACCGGGCATGATTCAACTTCTTCCCACATTTCACGGTATGGATTCTGAAATCCATACATACACATTAAGGACTTTGAAGAGGTATGTAATACTTTTATTGATAGAACATGCACTGAGGAAACTATTCGGCTTAAATTGTTCCCATTCTCTCTAAAGGATAAAGCCAAGCTTTGGCTAAAACTCCTTACGTCCTAGGTCTATAGGTACATGGAGAGAAATGCAAGCTGAATTTTTGAAAAAATACTTCCCACTCATAGGACGGCAGCCTTACAACGTCAAATGATGAATTTTTCTTGTAGTCCAAATGAGTCATTTCACCAAGCTTGGGAAAGGTTCAAAGACTTGTTAAATGCATGCCCCCACCATGGTTTTGAGATGTGGAGGTTAGTGAGTTTCTTCTACGACTCTCTTACCGCAGATTTTAAAAAGCTAGTGTCAACCATGTGTAATGGTGAGTTTTTATGACAAAGAACCAAGTGAAGCCTTCGATTTTTTTGATCAATTGGCTGAAAACACAAAGCAATGGGAGACTTCTCTCCCACTTCATGTTGAGTCTAGAAACACCATTTCTCATTCAAGTGGGAAGTTCCAATTAAAAGAGACTGATGATCTTAATGCTAGATTAGCCTCATTGGCTAGGAAAGTAGAGTCTCTTGAGATTAAAAAGTGCATGTCATGAGTGAACAACAAGAGGAAAGTTGTGTTGTTTGTGAGAGCAAAGGGCATAGGACAACTGAGTGTCCTACCATTCCAGCCTTCAAGGGAAGTGCTATATGGCCAAACTTCTGATTCAAGTAATGTTAGAAAGCCATTTTCAAACCAAGTAGGCAATCCCTACTCTGAGACCTATAATCCTGGATGGAGGAACCACCCAAATTTTGGATGGAGAAATGAGGGCTCTTCAGTACCTCAAACATTTCAACCTCCACCCCAAACCATTTCATGCTCCCACACATAAACACGTACCAACCACCTCATAAGAGATCCCTAGAGGATACTCTTCAACACAATTCATGCAAACACAAGGAGGAATCAACAACCAAGCTTACAAATTTCAAGACCAGACCAATAGGACCTTAGATGACATTCGAAGTCAACTAACCAAGTTGACTCAATCACTAAGCATTCAAGAGAAGGGAAAGATCCCAGCTCAACCAATGCCAAATCCTAGAGGTCAGGTACACATGAGTGAATCTTCACTTGGTGAACCTTCAAACCATGAACAAGTCCAAGCCATCACTACCCTTAGAAGTGGAAAGATTGTTGACAAAGCTATAGGTTTTGGGATTCCTAAAGGTATTGTGGAGGAGAAATCTAGGGAGAGTGAAGAGGGAATCAAAAACACAAGTGACAAATGAGAGTTTGAGTGACAAAGAAGGCGAGATAAATGAGAAAAGAGATGAGTGAGAAAGGAGATGATTCAAGAAAAATTAGAGTCAAAGTGAGTGATTTAGAATTTGTTCCTAGAGCACCATTTCCACAGAGGTTTAGGGAAACCTAAACATGATCTTGTGAACTCGGAAATCTATGAATTGTTTCAAACAAGTGAAAGTCAACATTCCACTCCTTGATGCAATTAAACAAGTCCATCTTATGCAAAGTTCCTTAAGGACTTATGCACAGTCAAAAGGAGATTGAATGTGAAAGAAAGAGCCTTTCTAACTGAGCATGCTAGTGCCATCATCCAGTTTAAGACCCCTCCCAAATACAAAGATCCTGGTTGTCCTACCATTTCATGCATTATTGGAAGTCATAAGATAGACCAAGCTTTGTTGGATTTAGGAGCAAGTGTGAATTTGATACCCTACACTGTTTACGAACAGTTAGGTTTAGGAGAAATCAAGCCTACTCGAATCACCCTTCAATTAGCTGATAGGTCAATCAAGATTCCTAGGGGTATTGTTGAGGATGTGTTGGTCCAAGTAGATAAATTCTACTTTCCTGTTGATTTTGTAGTGTTAGACACCGCACCTATTCAAGGTTCTAATGCTCCCATCCCAGTCATCTTAGGTAGACCTTTCCTAGCTACATCCAATGCTTTAATTAACTGTAGGAATGGGGTGATGAAATTGTCTTTTGGGAATATGACTGTGGAGATGAACATATTCAATGTCTCCAAAACAAATTTGTGAACATGAGGACATTAGAGAGGTAGATTTGATCCAAACAATTTGTCAAGAACACTTTTGAGAGAGAATGGGTAAAGGATCCATTGGAAAGAACTTTAATTCATGATGAAAGACTTTATTCTTTGGAATGTGTTGATGAGGAAGTAAAAGAACTCGAGACTTATCTGGATCCAATGCCTATTATGTCAATAGGTCAATGGACCCCATCGTTTGAGCCTTTGATTTCACCCCAAGTGAAAGTGGAGGCATCTCTTGTCCGACCTTATAAACCAGAAAGGAAGCCTTTACACGAGTGATCTTAAGTATGCATTTCTAGGGGAAGATGAATCATATCCTATTGTGATTTCATCAAAACTTAGCATAGAGCAGGAACAAGAACTTTTTGAGAGTGGTGAGAAAACACAAGAAAGCAATTGGGTGGACAATCACTGACTTGAAAGGAATTAGCCCTCTTTTATGTACACATAGAATTTATCTTGAAGAAGAGGCTAAATCTGTGAGGCAAATGCAAAGACGACTGAACCCAAACATGAAGGAAGTAGTGAGAGGTGAAGTGCTTAAACTGCTTGATGCGGGTATCATTTACCCCATTGCAAACTCAAAATGGGTTAGTCCAACCCAAGTTGTTCCTAAAAAATCTGGAGTCACGGTAGTGAAGAATGAAAATAATGAGCTAGTACCAACTAGAATCCAAACTGGATGGCGTATGTGCATTGATTATCGTAAGTTGAACATGGTGACCAGGAAGGACCATTTTTCCGCTTCCATTTTTAGACCAAGTGCTTGAAAGAGTAGCCGGAAGAGCTTTCTATTGTTTTCTTGATGGATACTCAGGTTACAACCAAATTGAGATTTCTTTAGAAGACCAAGAAAAAACCACTTTCACTTGTCCTTTTGGTACCTATGCTTATAGAAAAATGCCTTTTGGCTTGTGTAATGCACCAGCCACTTTTCAAAGGTGTATGATGAGTATCTTTAGTGACATGGTGGAAAATTTTTTTGGAAGTTTTCATGGATGATTTTTCAGTTTATGGGGATTCTTATGAGTTGTGTCTAATGCATTTAGAAAAAGTTCTTGAAAGATGTGAAGAGAGCAATCTTGTACTTAATTGGGAGAAGTGTCATTTTATGGTGACACATGGCATTGTCTTAGGTCACATTGTTTCTTCAAAAGGGATAGAGGTGGATAAGTCAAAAGTTGAAGTCATTCAAAAATTACCTACCCCTAGAACAGTGAAAGATGTGAGATCCTTTTTAGGACACGCTGGTTTCTATCGAAGATTCATTCATTCTTTTAGTACCATTGCCAAACCATTGTGTAACTTGTTGTCATAAGATGTCCAATTTGATTGGACATCAAAATGTCAAGAAGCTTTTGAAAAGCTTAAAAGGGTTGTTGACCACTGCACCAATCATGCAAGCTCCTGATTGGTCTTTACCATTTGAACTGATGTGTGATGCTAGTGATTTTGCGGTTGGGGCTGTTTTAGGGCAAAGAAAAGATAAGAAGCCTCATGTCATTTATTATGCTAGCAAGACTTTGAATGATGCTCAATTGAATTACACTACAACCGAAAAAGAACTATTAGCTGTGGTCTTTGCATTAGACAAGTTCAGGTCTTATTTGGTTGGATCTCTTGTTATTGTTTTCACTGATCATGCAACATTGAAATACTTGCTCACAAAACAGGATGCCAAGCCACGTTTGATTCGATGGATCCTCCTACTCCAAGAGTTTAACCTTGAAATTCGAGATAAAAAGGGAGTAGAGAATGTAGTGGCTGATCATTTGTCCCGTCTTTCAAGCTATGAGACCACAACTGATGAATCTCCAATAATGAATTCTTTGCTGATGAAAATTTATTTTGTGCAGGTACTGTTTCCTACATTGGCTCTCCATGGTATGCTGACATAGCAAATTACCTAGCCACAAGTCAGATTCCTTCTCATTGGTCTAAACTTGATAAACAAAAATTCTTGCGCAACGTGCGTAACTTTTTTTTGGGATGACCCCTACCTATTTAAAATATTGCCCTGACCAAATTGTTAGGCGGTGCATCCCTGATCATGAAATTCCAAGTGTCATTAATTTTTGTCATGCATTAGCCTGTGGTGGGCATTTCTCTTCCAAGAAAACCACTGCCAAGATCTTGCAATGTGGTTTTTATTGGCCCACTATGTTCAAAGATGTCCATGCCTTCTGTGTTGCATGTGACCGATGCCAACGACTAGGTAACCTCACTAGGCGTAACATGATGCCCCTTAACCCCATTCTTGTTTTGGAAATATTTGATTGTTGGGGGATTGATTTCATGGGACCTTTTCCAAGTTCATTTGGCTACCACTTCATCCTTGTAGCTGTTGATTATGTGTCTAAATGGGTGGAGGCCATTGCATCTCGCACCAATGACCATCGAGTTGTTGTCAAATTCTTGAAAGAAAATATTTTCTCTCGTTTTGGCATGCCCCGGACTATGATTAGTGATGGGGGAAAGCATTTTTGTAACAAGCCCGTTGGGATGTTGATGAGAAAATATGGTGTAATTCACAAGGTCAGTACCCCATATCACCCACAGACTAGTGGCCAAGCTGAGTTGGCAAATAGGGAGATCAAGAACATTTTAGAGAAAACAGTCAATCCAAACCGTAAGGATTGGTCCCTACGACTAGTTGATGCTTTGTGGGCATATCGCACTGCTTACAAGACCTCTTTAGGAATGTCTCCTTATAGGCTAGTTTATGGAAAACCTTGTCATCTCCCTGTTGAGATTGAGCATCGTGCATATTGGGCCATCCGGCAATTCAATGACAATGAAAACGAGGTTGAAAAAAAATAGAAAGCTTCAATTGGATGAATTAGAGGAGCTGAGAAATGATGCATTTGAAAATGCAAAAATTTCAAAAACATAAGATGAAAGCTTTGCATGATAAACATATTTTAGAAAATCCTTTCATGTTGGTCAAAAGGTTCTCTTGTATAATTCACGATTACATCTCTTTCCTGGGAAGTTGAGGACAAAATGGATTGGTCCATTTGTGATTAAATCCATCTCTGAGCATGGTGCATTTGAGGTAGAAAATCCTACGAATGGAAATGTTTTTCAAAGTAAAATGGTCATCGATTGAAACTTTATCTTGAAAACGTTGTGGCTGAAGTTGAGAAATTGGATCTTGAAGATCCAATACCATTGTAGTATCAGAAGTAATGAGTTTTTATTTTTATTTTATTTTTCATTTTCATTTTTATTTCTTTCTTCCATCTCTTATATTTTCTTGTTCATGCATTAGGGACAATGCATAATTTTCAGTTGGGGGGTGTGAGGTTCTTTATTTTCACAAAAAAATAAAAAATAAAAAAAAAATCAATGTTTTCTTTTAGTTGTGATATGCAGGTTAAAAAAAAAAATCAAGCAAGAAGTCAGCTCATGTCCAAGTCAATCAGACATTCATCCTTGAAAACAAAAGGGGAGTAACAGTTTTCTAATCGTTATACTTTTCTTCTCTTTCTTTTTTTTATTGAGGATAATGTAAAACTTAATTTTAGATATTTGATTATGTTGAATGCTTGAGATAACCATGCTTGTTTAAAAAAAAAAAAAAAAAAAAAAATTGCATTCGAATGTGAATGAGACTTGTTTAGGATCAACATTACATTTTTGGATTTATTATTGTGTTGAACATTGCATGCTTTAATTTGGGATAGATAATATCTTATAAAGCAAGATATAGCATACTTTTTTTAAAAGATTATTGAAGTACATCTTTCCTTGTAAAAGTTGTGTGAGTTGTGCGATTATGCATGAAAGATGAGTGTGATGCTTTACTTGTGATTATCCCTTTTGATCTAGTCCTAAACAAGGTTTAAGTAAATAAAGTAATAATTATTACACAAATAAATAAATAAATGTGTACAAAGTTCTATCTACTCCAATGTTTTGAGTTGTTCAGTAACTAGGGGTATTCATCACAAATGTTTATCTTTACGTCAAAAGGCAGCTTGAAATATGAGTATGCAAAGCACTTTAAGTTTGTGACTTTGTGAGTAACCGGGTGCATTCATCACAAATGTTTGTATTCGCGTCAAAAGGGAAGTGACCACTTAAAGAAAAAGAATAAATAATATCTTCAAAAAAAAAAAAAAAAAAAAAAAAAAAAAAAAGGGAAAAAATATATATAGATATTTCTTTAGTTTGCTACCTTGTTTGTAGTAGTGAAAAGGGAAGATTACAAGTTGAGTTTTCACGTGAATCAATTATGTTGGTTGCATGATAAATACGATTGAATTTGGAATTTTGTATGGATGTTTGACTTAGAGAATGTGAGTATGCTTATTTTTCTTTATTTGCTATTGTGTGCACCAAGTTAAAGATACCAATGTTTGCATGATAGGTCATTTAAGTGTGATGAGTCGAGCCTAATTATGTTATTATTATTGTTTTTATTTTAAAGGTTTTATGTTTTGTTTTGCTTGAGGACTAGCAAAATCTAAGTTGGGGGGTGTGATTGTGCATCAAAAGTATCATTAAGTCTTTTATTTTACATATGTATTTATTGTTTTTATTTGGGTTTTTATAATAAGTGATGTGCTTTTTAGTAATGAAGTTTCTTTTAATGTTTCGATAGGTTTTTGGAGCTTAAATGAATTATTTCAGAAAATTCAACGTCGGAATTCAGAACAAAGAATTGAAGAGAAATTTAGTTGAAGATTGAAGCAAATCTTGGTTCAAATAAGTGCTCCAAATTTGCCCAAAAAATCAATTATTTTCCAATTCTAGAAAAGAATATCATATGATCCATTTCAAGCCCAAACTTACCTTATGTTGTTGTGTGCAAACTTCAACCATCAAACACTCAAGGTTTCAATGTCAATCTTAGCCCAAATAATAGGTACAATTGTATACTTATTTGATGTTTAAATCCAACCCCAAATCAGCCCCCAAATCAGCCTCCAAATCAGCCCAAGCACAATCCATGATCTTACATGTCCACACAACAAATAATATTTGATTTATTTTGGGCAATTAATTGATTCAAGAGGGCAAGCACATGGATGGAAAGCTGGAGGGGACATTGTGACATTATTTTGGGTCAACAAGAAGAAAGAAACAGCTCATAAAGGAGGAAGAAAAACGTGCACCAAAGTGTTCTCCAAGCTGGCCTGATTTAATTTTCCAGAACATCTTTCGGTGTTTTGCCCATAACTTTTGACTCAGATGTCCAAATGAGCTGTTCTTTAATGATCTGGAAAGCTCATAGAATTGCCTATAAATATGTCTCTAATAGCCATCTCCAGGGGAGGCTTCTAAGAGGGTCGAATTGCTGTCCAAATTTAGAGTCAGATTTGTGTCCGAATTTTTACTGAAATTCTGTTGTGTTCTTCTTTGTAGATTTCGGTTCTTTAGTTTGTAAAACTTATTATTTCAGTTTGATTCAAGTTATTTCATGTTTATTCAAGTGTTCTTACATATAATCATGGTTGGCTAATCTCTTTCTTGGATCCAAATCAAGGATGATGGTGATTGAGGTGAGTTCTTTAAGATATAAATGAATCTTAATGTTTATCTTCTCATTTTCTTCATGAATGTTTTATTATTGCAAAGAAATTTTAGAAATCATTTAGGTAATGTTATAATCTTGAATTTTTATGCACAAACCTTAGTTTTGGTATAGAGATTGCTTGATTCAATGTCTTACTTAATTTGAAAGTACTTGTTCATTCTTAAGCAATAATTAATCTTCATCAATTTAAACTTCATTGTAATATCTTCCGATCTAATATCACCATCGTTGATATTTGGTTGAGTTATCTTATATATGTTGAAGAAATCACCAATACATCACCATTAAAATTGATTTGGACCAAGACTTACTTTTTCTTGTCTTTTAAAAATCTATTTACACTTTTTCATCTTTGAAAACAAATCCATCAATTATTTTCAACCAAGTTATTGTTAATTTAATTTCTCTTGAGTTTTTTTTGTTGTTACCTAGCTTATTTTCCAGATCTAGCTCTCTGTGGATATGACCTCGATCTTACCGAGTTAATTGCTACATCGCACACTCGTGCACTTGCGAGTTAAAACAAGCCGATCATAAAAAGCGGTCAAGCAACAACCATAATGAAAAAAAAAAACTTGAAACTTATGATGACATAAGAAGTTCAAATCTAATGATTCTACTTGTTGCCATATTGTTCCTATAAATGTTCAATCAAATCTTCTTGTAGTTGAGAGCTAGTTGCTCTATCCCTGATTCGATTACGAGTTTGAAGAAAATCATGTAGTTCTGGTATTTCATCACGTGACACTGATATAAAGGAATTGATTTCACGTTCATGGTTAAATCCAAGGTTCATTGCTCCTTCATCCTCAATAATCATATTATGCATTATTATGCAAGCTTTCATAATATTTGCAAGCGTTTCTTCATCCTAGTATCGAACAGGTCTACATACAATTGCAAAACGAGATTGGAGCACCCCAAATGCCCGCTCCACATCCTTTCTTGTAGAATCTTACTTGCAAAATATTTTCTCTTTACTCCTAATGGCCTTTGGATTGTCTTAACAAAGGTTGACCAATTAGGATAAATCACATCTGCTAAATAGTATCCTATTATATATTCATGCCCATTAATTTTATAATTGAGAAGAGTAGTACAACCTTCAGCAAGTGTAACAAAGATAGGTGACCGATCAAGAACATTAATGTCATTTAATGATCCAAGCATTCCAAAAAAGGCATGTCACATCTAAAGATCTTGTGAAGCCACCGCCTCTAGAATTATAGTTGGTTCACAACAATGACCAATATACATTCCATGCCATGTAATTGGGCATTTCTTCCATTTCCAATGCATATAATCAATGCTCCAGAACATCCCTGAAAATCCACGTTGCTCTTCAATTGATAATAATCGACAAATATCGACCTCGTTTGGTGCCTTTAGATACCAATCACCAAAAACTTCTATGATTGCTTTGATGAAAGCTCTAAGACTTTCTATCACAATGGTTTCTCTAATTCGAAGATATTCATCAATAAGATATACAAAAATACCATATGCAAGTATTTTGTGAGCTGCAGTTACCTTTTGAAGGCAAAATAAACCAAGAACACTAAGAGCATTTGTCCTTTGTTTAAAATATGGATTATGAGCTTCCACTGCATTTGCGATCCGAAGAAAAAGGCGACAACTTATCCTAAATCTTCTTCGGAATTGACTATAAGTGAATTTAGGATTTTCAGCAAAATAATCATTATATAACCTTAACGCACCTTCCTTTCTATTACGATTAACAATATTGTGATAAAAAATAGAGTCACGATACCCTATTCTCCGCTCTTGATTATTTGATTCTTCTTCAGCAAACCACAACGGTAGTAACTTGAAAAGCGAACACAAGAGTGTCATCATCAAAATCAAAAGCATTATAAAAATTAAAATTAGAATGATTCATGATGAATTTTAATGAAATATAATAAAGATTGGAGAGAAGAAAATGATGAGAAAAAATGTTAATGTATATGAGAATATTTATAGATGATTATTTTTTCAACAAATTTTGAAATCTTAGAATATTGACGATTATTTTTTAAAAAATTTAAAATGTTGGCGGTCAATTTTTCAAAGCTTGAATTTTTTTATAAAAAAATGGCGGTTTTTTTCAAAGTTTGAATTTGAATTTACTTTTAAAAAATTAAATTTTTAACATTAACATATAAAACTAAAAATTAAAAATATTCATATAAATAAATTTTAAATTATATCTTTTAACTTTATGACTTCATTAATTTTATATTACTTTTATAAATTACTCATATTAATTATATAATTAATAACATCATAATTATATTATATATAAAATATCTAAATTAATTATATAATTATATTAAAATTAATTTAACATAAAATATATTAACATATAATTGGTTCTTATAAATAACTTTTTATAGTTGGAATGTATATAATTAAAAAAATTATATTTTATATTATTTAAAAAGCTATTTTATCATTTAATATAGCATGGTCTTGTAGAAACTTAACAAATAACGTGATGGGTCCTTTCTTCTCCCCCATGAAGGGACAAGTTCAGAAAAAGGGAATGAAACAGCATTAGCCCGGTGAAGAACCAGATGCAATACAAAGAACCTGGCGTCTAAACAGCAAGCTGGTCGATCTTAAGAAATCAAGTCCTTCTACAACCAGTGAACTTTAGGGCTTATGACTTTATAGGCAAAGATTTTACCACACAATCAACAATTAATGATTTGCTAATGGCATGTCAAGATGATGAGAGTGACAGAAGAATCATGCAGTGAGCACTGGGCTCCATGAAATTGAAATATAGCAGAGTGAAAGCAACAGCTATATATATATGAAAGCAACAAGCTCACTTTATTGATGATCCGATAATATTCTTCTTTACATAAAGTAAAGAAAAGCATGAGGTAGGGGAGGGAGAGAAAGAAGAGAGACGGAAGAAGAGGGTGATTGGAAGAATCCAAGGTCGGAAAGTTGCAGCTTCCGGCGTGTAAGATGATTAGAAGAATCACTTGGAAAGTTTTCTTTTAGAATTTCTCCATTTCCCTCTTTCTTCTTTCCACGTTCATACACATCAAGTCAAAACCACAGCAATTGAAGCCAAACCCACTAACCATTCGCCTCGCAGATGAGGACAAGTGGTGGATCTCATTGCATGTCAAAATGCTCGACTTCTGGGAAATAACCTGTAGCAAATAGACGATTTTCTCTCCTTTTTTCTTAAACTTAAAAAAACACATAAAAAATAAAAAATAAAATCAAATATTTTTAGAAATATAGGTTTACTCAATTATACCAAACCCTAACTAAAGTATTTATCCAATAAGAAGATCCAGATGCTTCGGATGAATTGGCAGTCAAGTTTAGATAGAAGAGGTTGAACAAATACTATTATATATATCACCTACCTATAACTCCTCTGGACACGTTATTATATTTTCAATCAATGTTCGGTAGCTGATTCTTTATCTTACTTCGACAAAATATAATAACGTGACAAGATTTGTAATATGAATACCGAACAAGAATGATTGGCCACCTTAAATAAGGTGTATAATCATTTGTTTGGTTGGTATTGACCCAATCTTTATACATGTCTCATCTCGTCGAGGTGGAGCGTGAATGCGTGAATTTTGTGTTAGTAAGCTAATAATTATTCATTATTTTTCACTTTTATTATTATTTTTGCTTTCATTGTCAACACTATAATTTTTATTATTATTATTAATATAACTAATCAAGCTAGTTTGTATATATCTGGATTAATTTTATAATATCTGAAATTAATAATTATATAATCTTTTACTAGTTCTAAAATTTATAAAACCCGAATTAATAACTTTTAAAAAATAAATTTAAAACTTAATTAAATTAAGGATCAATATAATTCTCATATTACAATTGCTTTCACTCCTCAATATTATTATCTTATTTTTAAATTAACAAAAATGATAGAATTTTTATTTTATTTTATGAATCAAACTCTCTCTCTCTCTCTCTATATATATATATATATATATATAAGAGAGAGAGAGAGAGAGAGGGAGGGGTTATTTAATCGCAAGTCTTGTCACTGTTGTAGACAAAATATAATATAATTTTTTTTTATTTAATTAGTTTCCAGGTGGCCGGCGTTATGTGATAAGCCAGTTAAGATTTGTTTTTATATATAAAAATAAATGTTGAGTCAACGTCACTGTTTAAAAAATAAGAAAAATCTGTGATGAAGATTATTTTTTAAGTTAAATAAATTTGATTGATTTTAAAATAATATTTTATATTTATTAAAATATTAAATCATTCCTACAATCAACAAGGATGAAAATGCAAAAAAGTTCCTAGACCCAAGTTAAAAAATTCTTGATTCTAATTGATAATTTAGTTATTTTATTATGTTTTAAAAAATAAAAAGTCCTAGATGTCAATATTTTTTTCTTTTAAAAGTAATTGAATAATTTTATCATGTTATAAAAATATGAAAAGATCTAATTATTCCCTGAAAATTTAACAACAACTAAGAAATAATATAAAATTACAATATTTCTCTGGATTAAAAATATAAAATCATCATTATACTAATATGAATACTAATTAACCTTATACTGTATTTGGGTAATATTGTAAAAAAATAAAAATAAAGAAGATAAGGTTGGGTGGAAAGTCCAGCGAATGGAATGTCTCCGCCTGCCTTTGAAATCGTGCGAGGGTTGCATTGTATGAGAAGTAAAGTTTTTATATATCCACACGTCTTCGCCACCACTCTCTCCATTTCCTGTCTTTTAACGAGTCAGACTTGTTTTATGTAATCATTTTTGTGGGGTTCTCAATTATATAAAAATGCATGACATATTATGGCTGTCAAATAAGATTTTCCATAGTATTTATATATTAGTTGAAGCATGTGATATCTTGACCAGTAGAGTTATTTTATTTTATTTTGATGGCAAGTAACGTTGATTAAAGATTAATTTCCTCTTCAGATGATTTAAGTGTACGTTTTTTTTTATGTTGCTAGGACATCTCAATGAGTTTATTATGATTACTAAAAGTAAAAATAATAAAAAGCTGCTATTTAATTTTTATAATAACTAGAAAATTCTAATTAATATTTCAGATGTTATAAATAAATGATTAGTTATGCTAAATAAAAGATAAAATTAATCTAAAATATTATATCTAATGTAAATTCTCTTTTGTGTGTTGTTTTTTAATGATGAAGGTTCATATTCTTGCATATATATATAGGTCTGAATATTGCTACTCACGCTTGAATGAACTTATATAAATCATGTCGATCTAGCTTAAAATCGCTCACCACGTCAAGGGAGGATGTCTCAAAATAAAACCCAAAGATAAATATTCACATATTAATGAAAAAAACAAATTCAAATAATAAATGAATTATTTTTATTTTTATTTTTAAAAATAAAGAGTTACATATTAGTCCTTTCTATTATTGTTTAGAAACATCCTTAGAACAAAACAATGCATTTATTTTTTATTAATTTATGGATAATAAAAATAATTAATACACAGCAAAATTACAGGAAGAAATATGATGTTTTTAAAAAATATTTTGAATATAATAAAGTTATATATTAAACAGTTTTATTATTCACTGAGATAAGAATAACATCCTAGGCTAGTAATGATTCATCAATTTCATATAACAAAGTCAACGCGCATAAAATCACACCAAGACTGGATAATTACACCTTGAAAAAACATATTGAGACGCAACTCCATCACATGATATTAATTTCAACCTTATCTCTTCTAGTATATATATATATATATATGACTTTTTTGTTTATTTTATGTTTAAAAACGTTTTTGAAAAAAAATTAATTTTTTTTAAATTAATAAATTTTTAATTTTTTAAAATTATTTTAATGTACTGATATTAAAAATAATTTTTTAAAAAATAAAAAAATATTTTTAAGTAAAAATTTATTTAAAAAATAATTATAATTAAATTTTCAAACATACAAAATAGAATTGCTGCGCAACAGCGCAAGGCATTAAAGGCACCAAGAACTTGCCCCTCCTATCCTCAGTCACCTTTACTGGATCCATTAACTTGTTTTATTGAAGAAAAAAAGAAGACGTAAAATTACAATTATAGAAAAAAACTAAGTCTCCTGGTGAAATTACTATACACTCGCTTGCTAATCATTGTGGATTATAACAATAATCCACAGTGGTTTCTTTTTCTTCTGTTTTTTTTTTTTTTTTTTGCTCCTTTAGTAATTTATGTTCTGGTTCTTCAGTTTTTTTTTTATAAAAAAAAAATTAGCCCATTGACATTGCAATCACGTGAGTTTGAGCTTTGCGGGGTTGTTTTTTTCGTTTACATATGCAAACCTCGAGTGTCGATGAAATATTATGTTGCTCTATAAATGTTTAATTTTACAAAATAATTTTTTTTTTTGTAGTAATTAAAGCTTTGTTGATACTTTAAAAATTATTGTGTTTTTTTTAACTTTGTCCTATTAAAAACTGGGTTGCACGAGAATTTATTAAATTTTTTATTATGGTTTTCTAGATATTGGGGTCTCATAATGTAGGGGAAAGATTCATAGCTTGATTTGTCTAAATATTTTTAAATTTTACTTATTTAAAACAATTAGAACTTTATGAATCAAAATTGATATCAAAACAAATAAAAAGAGTTTTAATTATTGCACAATGTAAGATTGGCTAGCTCATGTAATACACAAATTAGAAAGTAAAAGAGGCTATAACACTCTAGTGGCGCGTGCAGCTCATCAAACCGCGCCTTTTATGGTGGATTTAAAGGCAACATTGTCCTTTTCCATACGAGGAGGCGCATATTATCCTTTTTATGGTTTTTTTTTTCACTTTTATCATTTGAATTCGTGCTTGCTGGAGAAAAACAAACCTCGAATTATTCTGTCAATTTATTATTATTTCAAATACAATCTTTATTTTTTTTATTGCTAAGTTTTTGTTATGGGTCCTTTTGTAAAATTTAAGGGTCTTTTTAATTTTACTCTTCAAACAAAAAATTAAGGATATCCTTTTATTTTATTTTTTAAATCAGTTCTTTATTTTTTTAATTACTATTTTTTATTTTCAATCTTTTTGTGAAATTGAATTTTATTTTTAATTTTATTATTCAATCAAAAAATATAGGCTTATCCTTCAATTTTAGTATCAAATTTGATCATCAATATTTTAATTATTATTTTATTTTTGTTTTAGGTTTTTTTTATAAATTTTTTTTTTTTTTTACATTTTTCATCCTTCCACTTGGTGTTGGTTGAAAATTTGGTTTTGTATTTTTTCTCGACGGGATAATATCATCTTCATGATCCAACTCATGAGTTTAATAGCTTATCCTATATTAATATCCGTCTTGGTTTTAGAGTTTATTTTTTTACATAAATTTTTATTTTCAATTCCATTTTTTTTTTTTTGTTTGAAACCGGCTTAATGATTTTCATCGATATCCTTTCTGTTTATTTATATTGATTCCATCACTTGGACTGTGTATATGATGGGCTTGAGTTTTACTTACAGTTACCAACTTGCATATTGGATACGTGGGAGAGGGTTTTTGTTATTTATCTTTTTTTTTTTTGTCTATAATAAAAAATAGTAATTTAATTAATAATAAATAGAGATGCACGGAAGCACGACTAGCATTCCAAGCTTGGCAAGTCAATCAAGGCGAATATAATATTGTCATGCGATGAAGATGGAAAATGAGAGTTCAAGCATGGCCATCACTGCAAATATTCCACATTTCTATGGAATATTATTATGACATTATGTGCTTGCAAGCAAGTTGGGCCAAAAAAAGAATATGATACGAGCATATTCTTATTCACTTAACACCATGAGATCGTCCTTTCATATGTTATTAATAAAATAAAATAAAATATATTTCCTATGAGAAGGTGGAGAATTATTTGAAATGGACCTTAGAGCATCTCCTCCAATGGATGTGCAAAATAAAAAGCCAAATATTAAAAAATATTATTTTGGCTCTTCTATGTTTATTTTGCACATTTTAAAGAAAGAATTAAACAAAATATTAAAATGCCTTTTCTCTTCCATAAATACTATTTCTACATATCTCTCAAAAAAACCAAAACCAACAAAGTGGGGCTATTAAAAAAATATACCAATTAAATGTAGCTATGTAAAAAAAACATTAAACTTGTTAAGAAATAGTAAAACACTTACTTCTTCTACTCCAATATAATTGGCTCTTCAAATGATTTTTTTTATTGGAATATATATGGTAAAAAAAGCTATATTTATACTATTTAAAATGTTATTTTATTATTTTAGCTTTTTAAAATAGCATTTTTTATTGGAGATGCTCTTACTATGAGCTTGTTGGTTAGCGTGTGATGGTAGTTTTTTTAAAATTATTTTTTATTTGAAAATATTTTTTAAAAATATATTTGTTTATTTTAAAAAATTTATTTTTGATATTAACACAACAAGACAATTTAAAAATATAAAAAAATTAATCTAAAAAAAAACTAAAAAATTACAAGAACATGCTACCAACCATGTTATTAAAGGTGTGTTTGGAAATACGATGCAAACCGCATTCCCTTAAATTTTAATTTTTTTTGTTTAAAATGAATTTTTTTATATTTTCAGATTTTTTTGATATGTTGATGTCAAAAATAATTTTTAAAAAATAATTTTTATTTTATTTTAATGCATTTCTAAAAAAAAAAATATTTTAAATTACAATTCCTATCATAATTCCAAACATACTCTAAATAAGATCCACTGCATGTGGCGAATAGAATACGCTAATCCTCCAGCAAATGAACAATTTCTTGGGAATTTATACTGATTTCCAAGAGAGAAGATTGATTCTTTGAAATCCAACTATATATATATATATATATATATATAATTCTGTTTTGTCTCGGTGAAGTGAACACAAGGGATGTCTTCAGAGAATTTTATGTCCAAAATTCTCCTCTTATTTCCTTTATCATGAACGAATAACATTAAAAGCAAGTTATAAAAGATGCCTCTTAAAACGTACAATTCATTTATATTTAATATTTGAAAGTTTTCTACTAGAGAATCCATGATAGCTTTATTTTATCACTGTTTGTATGTATGTATAGCATGAGATTTGGCCTCTGACGACGAAGAAGAATAAAGTGGATTTTTTTTAATTAATGTGAATGTTTTAATTAATTTGTTTATAATTTTATTAATTTTATGGATTCAAAAGTTAATAATTATATAAATTTTTAATAATTCTGAAATTTATGAGACTCAAATTGATAATTTTTAGAAAAAAAATTTAAAATCTAATTAATTAAGCTAGTATTTCCTTAACCTTTTATAATTGTTTTTTAACCTTTGTCTATGTATAAAACCCAACAAAAATAAATTATAAAATATTCTTCTTGAAACGTACGCTTTGTTATGTATACCAGTAGAGTTTAACCTTTAAAATCTCTTATGAGGGCTCACATTCTTATTATTTTTAAAAATAATTTTTTTGTTTTAAAATATATTAAAATAATATATTTTTTATTTTAAAAATTAATTTTAATATCAACATATTAAAATAATTTAAAATTATTAAAAAAATTAATTTAAAATAAAAAAATTCAAATATTTATAAAAATACTTTTCAACCAAAAAATAAATTGGATTCAATTGCAAACTTGCAATGTTGAGCACTATCATTTAAAAAGTAACCCGTGTTTTGGACATAATTTGTTTTTTTCTCAGGCTATATTTGAGGCCATTGTTGACTTGACATTTCATTGAATTTTGAATTATTTTAATTTAAATAAAATTTTTTTATGTTTTTAAATTATTATGATTATGATGTCAAAAATAAAATTTAAAAAATAAAAAAAATAATTTTAATATATTTAAAAACAAAAAAATTATTTTAAAAAACATAAAGGAAACACAGTCAGTAACGGTAAGAAAATGAAAACAAGTACAACACGGATCCAGAGAGTAAAGTCACATGAAGTAAAAACTCACAAGACAACTCACGCATTCTCCTGAATTTCTGACGACTTATAAAGCAACAGTGTCAATAAATTAAAGTCTTTTTTTTTTTTTTTTACATATATGTTTTTGAACAAAATAAACAAACAACTACATTTTTTTTCCTTTTGATTTATCTCTCTCTCTCTCTCTCTCTCTCTGTTTGTGGTCTGTGGCCTCTCTTCTATCTGCTCCAAAACGTCTTTAGTTCATTCTCTGGTTTGCTTTCTCTCCAACAAAACTCTAATCTTCACTGCAAAAAGAAAAAAAAAAACGAAAGACTGAAACTTTGAGTGATTTGGTTTGCTTGCTTGCTTCTTGTTTCTTTTGTTTTTCTTAACTCTCATTCTGCGTGTTCGCTTACACATATGATGAAAAGCCAGACAGATAAATAGTTAAAGATGTGTGCTTTGAGTGTAGATTTTGTGAAGTGGAGGAGTTTTTGTTGCAGTGGAGTTGACTCCACTCCAGGAGGTTCACCAAGGTGGGATCCCAAATGGAAACAAACATGATTCGTGGTGCCTCCGATTCCCGTTACTTGCATAAATTCAGACTCTACGAGACTCGCTCGGTATACACATAAATCACTCGCTCACTTTTCTTCAATCGTTATCCTTATGTTGTTGTGTTTGTTGGTTTTTGTTTTTCGTTTCTTTGTGTTTTGAGGTTTATGATTTGTTGGTTTTGTAGTTCCTGATTGTGATTTCTGGGATATTGAATTTTCTCTTTTCTTTTGTCTGTGCATTTTTTCGTTTGATTTTTTCTGTGATTGCCTCCCTAAAGTGAGGAATTCTAAAATTTTGATGATTTTTCTGGGGTGATCGTTTACATTGGATATGATTCGCATGGTGTTGGATTTAGGTTTTTGACTTGATCAGGTGGTGGTGTGGACCTGATTGGAAATTCAGCTTTGAAGATAATGTTCCGAATAGAGTACTCTGTCTCTTTGATTTTAGTCCGCAATTGGTTGAGTTTATTTTAGTTTTGTCTTGCTTAGTTCATTTTGAAATCTCAAAGCATGCTGGGTTTATGTCATAGAATGATTTTGTTCAAAAAGTAGGGATGTGGAATTTGTGCAAAACAGTGAGGAGTTACACATGTCCAAATTTCACTTTTGTTATACTTGTTTTGCTTCCTTATTCTTTTCCCCCAAAATAATGGAAAGAAGAGTATGTATTTTGCTCAGGTTCCATTCAGTTTTTTATACATTAGCAGCTCATTGACATGTCGGCAAGCTTGTTCCTCGGAGTATGTTATGCCAAATTTGGGTGTCATTTGTTGCACAATTCTTTGATGTTATTAAAATCAAATAGTAGGATTAAGGTTAATAATAGTAAAAACATTTACATGAATTAGCTTGTTTTTCCTTCTCTTTCCTCCTTTTCTGTATAAATTGAGATCAACATTTTAATCATGCATCCATACAAAATTTTCCCCCCACATTCACTCACCTTTTTGATTACTTCCTCATGTTTTCTTGCACAGTATCATGTTTTTGAGGCATAAAAGGTCTTTGAATTTTAAAGATTTTTGTCTTTCTTTTCAGCATGCAATCAACGGGGTAACTTCATTGTATTAATCTTGTTCCAATAAGGTGGTCAAGCATGGTCCATCTTTTCTTTCAGTGAATCTTATAAAGAGAGAGTATTACAGACATGGGACATTAATTTCCCAAAATTTACCAGACCTTTTGTTTCTTGTTGTTTTATAAGAAGTATGAAGGGAGTAATCTGTGCTGGTTTTAGTACGCTATAATGAAGCTGTTATCCCATCATGTCTTTGTCCTATATTTTTCAGTATTGGGGGTTATGTTCAATTTATTACGGGTAATATGAGCCCTTTCTCTCACTGAACCCTGAAGTCACTACCACATTGGAAAACTATGCTCAACTAGTGCTCCTGCACGAGTTGCATCCTTATGATGATGAAGCAGGAAACCAGTTGCATAGAACTTTTTCTCCTTCCTGTCATGCTGAATTTCAATGAACTGAATGATGTACTTTTCCCATTTGAAAAATTCCCACTTTTGTTCGATGAAACTTTTTGTTGCTTCTCTCATTTATCTCACAATTTATTTTATAACATAGTAAAGTGACTTTGGTAATATGAATTTATTTGTCGGAACATTTTGATTTTCATCGTTCTTTTATTTATATTTAATGATTATCCATGCCAATTTCTCAAATCATCATTACAGCAACTTCTAATCCAACATCTACTATGTGACAGAATTTTTATATGATTGGAGGAGACAAGAACAGAACCATTTGGAGGGTGTTAAAGATTGATCGTTTAGAGCCATCTGAACTCATTGTTCTTGAAGATTCTACAACATATTCAGAAAGTGAATGCTGTGATCTGCTAAGGCGAATACATGAAGGCAACAAGTCAACGGGTGGACTTAAATTTGTCACTATTTGTTACGGAATTGTCGGTATGTTTTATCTGCAAGGTCTTCTATGTAAGCACTTAATCTGTTTCTTTATTGAACTCATTCTTTCTTTTTTCTTCAACATAGGGTTCATTAAATTTTTGGGACCCTATTACATGCTGCTGATAACAAAAAGAAGGAAGATTGGTGCAATTTGTGGCCATACAATTTATGCTATAACCAAGAGCAAGATGATTCCTATTCCAAATTCTGCTGTGCGGTCCAATATGACTAGCTCTAAGAACGAGAACAGGTCTTTTGTCCATTCTGCATGTAAATGTAATATGTACTCGGCACCGTTAAGGAGATCTAAGAGACTAGTATCAGAATTGCCATTGTTGATTTGTAATTAGATGATGGCTCTTTTATGGTTGTGGTGGCTTGATTTTTAAATTAATAGTTTGGTATTTTTCTTTCATTTAATTATTTGGGACAATTAGTCTGAGTTGTGTGTTTTCTGTTAGAAGTAGACTGGTTCAACACTGGAGGTAATTTCTTGACTATTTTTGTCATCACACCCTTCATTGTTAATTAATGATGCGGGCTTCTGTGATTCAAACTTATTCAGGTTCTTCTAGTAGTTGTAGTTATAGTTTTATCTTCTTTCTTTCTTTAATTTTGTTTTTGAGATGAGACATGTAGGGCATCTAATTCTAAGGTATGCATAGCAAATGTTACTGCCGTGTCCTTCGTAGTTGATAATTTTGTGTAGTGGTTATTTCCAGTTCATTTCCTGCATATGTACAGGGACAAACTTCATTGCTGTTGTGATGTTAATAGAACATGTTGAATGAGACACGGTATCATCAGGGTTTGTGGGGGAAAATTCACTTTTCTTTCTTTATTTTCTATTTGTTTTACTTTAGTTTCTTGGCTGATATTTATTGGACTAACAATTCATAGTATCCTTTTCTCTTTGTAACATTATTAAATACATACTGATTTGTCCTTCAATTTTTTTTTTTGTCTTGATGAAATAGATACAAGAAGCTCCTATGCACGGTGGACCTTACAAGAGACTTCTTTTTCAGCTACTCCTACAATGTCATGCATAGTCTCCAGAAGAATTTATCTTTTAACGAGACAGGACAAATTCACTATGAATCAATGTTTGTTTGGAATGAATTCTTAACTCAAGGAATTCGAAACAACCTCAAGAATACTCTATGGACGGTGGCATTAGTACATGGCTTCTTTAAACAGGTGCATCTTATTTCAAGTCACCAACCATACAAAAGTGTTTAAAGACATTTGATGCAAGTAAAGAACAGTCCATGATAGAAAATGTCCATACCAAATATGATGGTGTTATGTTTTGCCATCTTCTCTAATTTCCTACATTTAGTCTGGTTCTTTTCAAAGCTATCGAGTTTATTATAATATCCCATTTTGAGTTAGGAGTTGAAGTTCCCCTATCAATATCTTTGGAGAGGGAAATTAACTAAATTAAGAACATGCTCCTTTTGTAAGTTGAACAGAAGATTAACATCATCCACATTTATCTTGCCTTCACAATATCCTCTCAATCTTGCTGATGCAAATTTGTCTGAACTATTCTGAGACTTCAACCTGATCTTTATGGTTTCCTGTGTTGGTATCCAGGTCAAAATTTCAGTATCTGGCAGGGAGTTTAAATTGGCTCTAATTGCTAGACGATCACGGCATTATGCTGGCACAAGGTATGGATAGTCTTTCAAAACTTTTGAACAACATGCTAGCTGGATTTCCTCATCTATGGTTGGCTGCTTAGATCTTTTGCCCTTGAACATGTTAACTCTCAAATGCTTTTGATTCAATCTTTATATTAACCTCTTCATATAGTCTGCTGCTGACTTTATGAAAAGGTCACTATCCAGTTTTACCCCCCTGATCGCTGCTGAACTTACAATGATTTTTGTTGTGACTTTACTATTCTCTTCTCTATCTAGATATCTAAAACGAGGCGTCAATGAGAAGGGTAGAGTAGCTAATGATGTCGAGACAGAACAGGTTGTGTTTGAAGATGTTTCTGAAGAACAGCCAGTGCAAATAAGTTCTGTTGTGCAGAATCGGGGTTCAATTCCGCTTTTCTGGTCGCAGGAATCCTCACGACTGAATCTTAAACCTGACATTATGTGTATGAACTCGGTACTCTGAACCTTTTTATTCTCAGTGATAACTTTCCTAAGTTATTCATTTGTTATCATTTTGCAGTATCAAGGAAGGACCAAAATTTTGAGGCAACAAAACTTCATTTTGAAAATCTTGTGAAGAGATATGGAAATCCAATAATTATTTTAAATTTAATAAAGGTAGGTTACTGCAATTACCAAGACACGGATTGCTCCATATGCCTGTGCTCATGTGATCTTTTTAAGCTTCTTGTATATGAAAGTTGATTCATGATTTTTGTTATTGTTTTTATTATTTTCATTATTATATTTAGTGATTGTCTGGGATTGAGGCTTGGTTGTTGTTGTTGTATGTTTTTGGCAATTATGTTGGTGATTGGCAGTCGCATGAAAAGAAGCCTCGTGAAACAATACTTCGGGCTGAGTTTGCAAATGCCATCAGAGTTATCAATAAAAGTTTATCTGAGGAGAATCGTCTGAAGTTCCTACACTGGGATTTGAATAAACATTCTAGAAAGTACTTCACTTGCCCACCCCATACTGTTCTTTCTCACATTAATTTATGATGATTAAAGTCAATAGTGTTTGGTTATTTTCAGCAGAGCTACAAATGTCCTAGCACTTCTTGGAAGAGTCACTGCCTTGGAAGAGTCACTGCCTATGCATTGGATTTGACTGGGATCTTTTATTGTCAAGTCATGCCAAGTTCAAGCTCCAAGGGATTGTTAAATGGGTCCTGCTTTGAGTAAGTTAATGCAAAAGGCTTCCAACTCTTTTTACATGGTATTTTTTTTTTGTCACAACCACTCTGGGAAATACTTCCTCTGAGAATTTGTTGCCCTGCTAAACTTTACAATGTATTTACACAATTGCTTTTCAGGCTACTTTTATTTTTTTTGTAAATTCATTTAATTGATGTGTATTTGCTTTTGCTTTGTTGATTTTCAAATGATTTGAGGAAATATGTTGATTCAGAATTCATATATCATTAATGAGCAGCTTGTGGAATACGTGTTTTTGCATTTGTGCTTTGTAATCATTAAAAAAGAGGTGGGAAAGACACAGAAAATGCAATCTTATGGTGAATGATACCCTTTTAGTAACTACTCATTTTAGGGTACACTGCCATGATTTTTCCCTTGCTTTCTGTCTAATTCCTGTAACTTCCTTACGATGGTAGCAATGCAAATTTGGTGCAGGGAACATGATGGTGACTGTTCTCTTGAAAACCCGTCCAATGAAAATGGCAATGTCGGCAAGTTGGATTCAGAAATTACCAAAGCTGATTGTGATGCAAATCAAAATCAGAGTATCAAGGTTCCAATGTTCCAAAACGGGGTTTTAAGGACCAATTGCATAGACTGTTTAGACCGCACAAATGTTGCACAATATGCCTATGGATTGGTGGCTCTTGGACACCAGCTGCATGCACTTGGATATATAGAATATCCAAATATTGATCTGGATAATCCTTTAGCAGAGGATTTAATGAGGATTTACGAGACAATGGGCGACACACTTGCACTGCAGTATGGTGGGTCCGCTGCTCACAACAAGGTAATCCTTATGGGTCCGGGGAGGCCTACTGTTTGCTTATATGATTAAAATATGATTGGACATAAATGTGTGGATGGAATACATTTTTTGGCACAGCTAGCTGTTACCCTGCAATTTTTTTAATTTGGAGGAAAAAACCAAGTATTTTCACACATGAGATTATGGAGCTTGTAGGTGTGTGATTGTTTTACTTTATTCAATTTGAAAATTGCAGTATGATGGGTCTGTTGCTCGCTTAGATGATTTGATTTGTAGGATTTTTGAAATCAGAAAGAAAGATATATGAGCTTGTTGATGTTTCTTAGTTTTGGATGCATGTGCTTTTGGTGAGCCTATGGAAAAAAAATGCCAAACTTGTGTTGTAGTTCTGTTCAATGTTCCAGGGTGCGCAAGCTATACTATTTGACTAAGTTGGCTGTGTCACTTCGGAGTTTTATTTAAGAAATTTAAGTTTGCATGTCATCACCTCTTTGATTGCGATGTTAAGGAACTAAGGTAATCGCTTTTGGTATCCTTACCATGGGAAGAAAGTAAGTTATCTCAGGAGTTAAATTTGAAATTGATGTGTTTACCATTGAAATTGTCAGCTCATTGCTTAAAAAGCAAAACATCCTTGTTTCTAAAATATACTGGATGTTTAATTCACTATGCTGCAATGATGATGTTAAATAGATATTTTCTGAGAGAAGAGGTCAGTGGAAAGCAGCAACTCATTCCCAGGAATTTTTTACAACTCTACAACGTTATTACAGCAATGCCTACATGGATGCTGAGAAACAAGATGCTATTAATGTGTAAGTTAAATAAGCTCTGTTCTTCACTGCCATCTTTACTTTTCTCCGAAAAGAACATCCAAGGTCAGGGAGTTTTAAAATAGTATGTTTTGATGGTAGGGGTTCATTGCAGGGGATGGATTATGCATTTGATGTGATATTTGCCTTAACTTTTGGTCAGGTTCCTGGGTCATTTCCAGCCACAGCAGGGAAAACCAGCACTTTGGGAATTGGATTCAGATCAGCATTATGATGTTGGAAGGCGTGGTCCTGATTTAGTTGAGAATGCTAGGTAATGTATTCTGTGTAACATGCTATATCTCAAGAACTTTTCTAGTAACTCCCTCAGTTCCATAATTATAGCTGAACTTGAAATGGTGCACTTGTTTAGGTAACCACTTCGTTTGGGTGGGTTTGGGGGTTAACATTACGTTGGACAATGGGGTATAAAAGTAGGTAATCATTGACAATGCAAAAACATTTAACTGAGCTTAAGAGTCAGCATGGACTATGATTTCACATGAAAGGAAGGAGAATTGTGTTGAGAATTTCAGTTTCTGCATTTGACAAGTTTTACACTTCATATCTGGGGACTTCTCTGTGAATAAGAACTATGTAGAGACACTTTTGTGAATTGGAAAGCTGTATTACAAGAAGATATATTGGTGAAAGACCTTGGTTTGGAGAAAGTGCATGTTTCTGATATGATGTAGATCTGGTTTCAATGTTGTGTTGCAAATAAATCACCAGCTTAAACATGGTTTTTTCCAGTAAATGTAATTCCTTATGTCATTTTTTTTTCAAATCATAACTACAACTTTGATATTGGAATTTCTCATTTCATGTCTTTGATTCAAATGATTTTGAACAGAAGGGCTTTTTTCCAAATTAATTATGTGTGTTTAGCCATGCTTGTCTGTGAGCTTAATGCCAGGGTTACTTTGACCATATAATGATGAGACATAAATATCATGAACCTAGAATTTCATTTTGAGGGAAACTTTTATGCAAACATTTCTTTTTTGTTATCTTTAGGTCACTCATTAAAAGATCACTCTCTGATGGCAATCTTCCCTGTGAAAGTGAGTCGCTTGTATCAGCTGCCAGTGTTGGATACAGTAAAACTTTATCTGAAAAGGAGGGTGGAGTTAATAAGGGTCTTTCAGACTCAACTCCGGAGATACCAGCTTGTGACATTGACATATCATATTCCAGGTCTGCTTAAATTGCTTAATGCTTCTCATGCTTGTTATGTCTTTATTACCCTATTTGATAAAACAGGCCCATGGTTTATCTGATTTGTATTCATCATTCCTCTTAGAGGTGCATAGTTGGTGAGTAATTGAAAAGCCAAATAGCTTCTCTTTATTAAGTAGGATATATTTCTTTATCCATTAGGAGATAAGTTGTCATTCCACCGCTATTGTAGTGACATCTACTCTTTCATCTAAAATGTAGGCATGGGAGTGGATAAGTGAGGTATATTTATAAAGGCTGCAGCTACAAAATCTGGCTACTGTCCTCACTCAAATTTCAACATGTAATTTTCAGTTAGAAATGGAGATGTTTGGATGCATGCTAAACCCTTTTATATCATGCAGTTGTTGCATTTGATGTGCACCTATGGAGATGTTGATTAATGTTGGGTGTCTTTCTAGGTACATTCCCTCAATGCCTTGCAGGAAGATATTTGAAGATGAGGAATGCCAATACTTTGAAAGTGATCATATTTGCTATGAAGAACATGGGGATGCTTGTAACTGCTCAAATTTCCTTGATAAGGGGTGGCTTTACTCATCTGGGAATTCGTGTGAAGATCTATTTGATAGGTAGTTTTTGTGCTTCCTATTAAGTGCTTCAGCTGAGGAGCCAAAGACAATACTCATCGATTGTTTTAATGGCTGCAGGTCTAGTGCTGGCCTATCGTCTGAGAATCTTGCAAATGATCTGAAAATAGAAACCAGAACATCTGCTACAGAGTCTGGATCTAGCTTGAAGGTCAGTATGTTTTATTTTAGCTGCAGTGTCACATCATGCATGATGCCTTTATGGCGACCATTACAAGGAGTTGTCTGGAGTCTGGACTTAATGCTGGCTTTCAAGAACGGAGATTGGGTTGCACTCACAATTTCTTTACAGTGTGTATGACATACATTAGCAATCAAGTTATTTGTCAGCATTTAACTCAATTGCCGCCATGTGATTATTAAATTGCTTAAAACTGCCTGATCAATCTCCTACATGTTCAAGCATCAAATATATTTTACGTTGTGCACACAAATCCCATACAATTTTGCCCTTCCATGTTTCATCACTTGCTTTCCTGATTTATGTTAGTTTCACAATGTTAATCTGCTGCTTCCTTTTGTTCAGGGAGCAAGTCAAACCGGGACCCATCTTTCTTCTGATGACCTTAAGGGTGGATTTTCAGACCACTTCGTGCGGTGGGTAATGTATGGGGAGATGCTGTCCCATGGAAGCTGACCTCCAATTTTCTATCACATCATTCATTTGTGCCATAATCCGTTGAATCCCATCCGAAGGATGTGGATTTCACCACAGAAAATAAGGATCAACCTAAAGATATCATTTATTGAAGCAGAAAGTAGTTCTTGGATAGTGTAAAGACTCGCTGCATCTTGTTCAATTGCACGCCTCCAGAAAGAGGCATGATTGAGGAATCACAAGGGTAAAGAGCTTAGCTAAATTCATTTGGATCTCTCGAGTACATTTCCTTCAGGTCCCAAAAGAATAATTTTCAAAACCACCTGTATATATTTACATATATCTAGCGAATAGAACGGGCAGTTCTCAACTGTTACATTCAACAAATGTTACTCTCAAGTCTCCACTGACCAGCGTTACACAAATTCTCAGGGTTTTAAAGTAACTGGAATAAATCAATTCTTGCGGAGAATCACCCCACAGTTTGTGGGAGCAGAGACAAAATGGCTGGATGCAGCGGCTTGGGCAATCAAAATTCACTTGAATCAGGACATGTAAATAACAGGGGGCAACGGAGATACTAGAAGCTTAAATAATGACATGACAAAACACAGCATTGCTATGGATACCCCACCCCTATCAGTGTCAAAAAGCTATGATGTTTATGATCTCTTAACAAATTTAACGTCTGCAACCACTCCGAGCCCAAAAAGAAACAAGAAAAACATGTCCCCACTTGATGTTTATGACCCCCCTCAAAAACTAACTCATGATTCTGGATAAAATGCAAAACATGGCTGTTGTGAGCATTAACATTCCTGCGGAATTTAAATGTCCCAGCCAGTAGCAGCGGGGGCAGGACCATCGAGTTCAGTAGCTGAAAGGGGTACTGGAGCCAGGGCAGGGGCAGGGGCAGGAGCAGGAGCTGCACCCCATTCAACAGAAAGTCCACCTAATATTTGAATAGAGTGATGGAATGAAACAAGACTGTTGGTGCAAAAAATAACTGAAAGATAGGTAACTCGTAGGTCTGAATGAATTGTTATTACCTTGCTCTGGGAAGAAGTTGGCCGCAGGAATGGGTTGTTGGGCAACATCAGCTGTCCATTGGCTATTGGCTATAGTGCTACTCCATTCCCCAGCAGAAATCCCGTAGTCAGCGGGAGGTAGTGCATAATCAGCAGCTGGAACTGTTTCCTCCTCTTCCTGCTTTGCTTCTTCAGGTTCCCTATAAAAGAACAAGTCCACCTGTCCAAAGAAATGACAAACAAAGCAGTTCATGCTTCCTAAACAATAAATAGCTAATGTGAAACTGTAAAACTTGCCAAGAATAATACATAAAGGCAATCCCAGGCAGTAGAATGTGGCATTAAAATACTAAACAATACAACATGCCTGCATATGCAGGCAAATGCCTATTTTGCTATGGAAAGTTTGGTGTCCACAGCATGCAGTCATCCTACTTGCAATTTAAAGAGAAAAAACAGAAAGTGAAGAGAAGGGGGCTTGAGGGATAGAATGTGAAACAGCTTTCAAATAAATATCTTACCATAACATCCCACTTGTGTCCTTGAGGAATAGTTCCACGCATCTGTAGAACCATTCTTGCCAACAGCCAAAACAGGCATCCGATGCTGTGCTTGCCTTTGTTATTAGCAGGAATGCCAATATCCACAAACCGCATCGGAGAGTCAGTGTCACAGAAAGCAATGGTAGGAATGTTTCCAAGAGCTGCTTCCTTGATAGGCTGCATGGCATGAATGATAAAGATTAAAATTTGAAGACAGAAAAAACAACAATGTGCAAAAAGACCAATAGGCATAATAAGCTCAGTGATATTGATGAATTTCGGTTCACCTGGTGATCAGTCCTTGGATCAGTGAGGATCAAAAGACGAGGTTCACTGAATGAAGTCTGCATCTGGTTAGTGAAGGTACCAGGAGTGTGTCTTCCAGCAATTGCATGAGCACCGGTGTATTGGGCAAATTTGAGGACAGCTCTTTGACCATAGGGCCTTGCAGATTGAACAATAATATCTTGGGGGTTCTCAATTGCAACAATAACTCTGGCAGCCAGCAGAAGCTTTTCCCATGTCTTCCCAAGATTGATGATATAAATTCCTGTGCAATAAACACCAAAAAATGTAACAAGAAACAATCATGAGCTAAACATGACCAAGTTAAAGCTAAATACTCTTTTCCAGTCAAATGCATCACAAGGATGAGTAGCCATAATAAGCACACTGTGCATATATTCGAAAAAAGGACAAATAAAAAACTAAATTCATGATTCAACAAACATTAAGCACAATTGACCATTAAAACAAACAAGTTTAAAATTATAACTCCCTTGCATCTAATACAGTTAGCAGATGCCAAATTGAAGCCTCAATAACATATGACAAAAAACATAGAGCCACTAACTTTCATTCCACAGGTTTTCTCCCACCAATGATCTCAACATAAACAAATCTTCCAAAACAAACATCTCCAGACCATTTCAAGTTCATTACTTCAGCACCAAAACTACCAAACAAGTAGTTTCTGCAACTACTCGATATCCAAAAACACAAATCAACTCTAATCCAACATCCATAAACAAAAGAACAAACAAAAAGACTCAACCTTCAATAGATCAACATCCACAATAGACCATAAAAAACGAACTATCTCCTCAAGATATAAGATCTACGCATCCAAAACAGATATGTATATAAAAAGAGAGTGTGCTGGGTACCATCATTGCGGCGCTTGAAAACGTAACGTTCCATTTGGAAGTCACAGTTTTTGGTGCCAAGATGAACCTCAGCAGCCAACATCATCTGAATGTCTAGCTCTTTCTGCGAAAGTGCCTTTGCTGTTGCCGCAGCAGCTGCTCCTGTTGCTGTCGCCATGGTTTACTGCTTGAGATTGTGTCAGCCTGTCAGAGAGAGAGAGAGAGATGAGGGCTAGGGTTTTTTTTATTTTAAGAGAGAAAGGGAGTGATAGAAAGCTTCTGCTACCACCACTGGGGTTTTTTTAGGGCCCAAACAAGTATATTTTGGGTCCATATCTACTCGAACGACATGTCTGCGTTCGATATGTCTTAAGGTTAATGGATAAAATATATTGTGTTAATTTTTTTCATATAAAAGATTTAATTAATTCGTTTTAATCATCTCAAGTATTCTCTGTTAATTTTCGTATATGAAGTTAGAAGAGTTTATCGAGATTGTTATTGTAATTATTTTTTAAAGTGTTTTTTTATTGAAATCATTAAAATAATATATTTTTTTATTTTTTAAAATTATTTTTAAGATTCAATTTATTAAAATAATTCAAAACATATAAAAATTATTTTTTAATAAAAATTAATTTAAATTTTTATGGAACACGATTTATACCTGCATTCTCAAACGGTAACCAGTTCCATTTATGTTTGGTTTTAATAAAACAATTCATATCCAAATTGATGATGTACATTTTTTAAAAAATAATATATTTAATAAAAAATTAATATTCTCAAGATATTATTTACTTTTTAATTATGACCCTGATTATTAACCTTAGTATAGGTTTACATGGAATTTAGTAAAATACGTTTGAATTAGCCTTTTGATTCCTTAAAGCATTAAACTAGAATGTTTTAAATTAAAAACATTAAATTAATTATTTTTTCAATATTCATCTTTAAAGGTAAAAGATGCAAAATTCACATATAAAATCTCACAAATACAATAATTAAAGGATTCATTTTTTTTTAACAAAAATATCATTATTTATATCTTTTACAAAATTACATAAAATTGATTTTTATATATTTAGTGTTTTTTTCTTCTTCCAAAATTGACAACAATGATAGAAAAACTTTTAATTATCGTAAGAAGCGACATCAGATATAAAGGAGCGCGAGAAAACAAATAAGCGACATGTCGCCCACCTAAGCTAAAACCCTACTACTTACAGTTAAAACTCTCTCTACGAGCGGACAGAGGCAGAGGCAGAGGCAGAGGCAGAGAAGCAATGGTGACAGAAAAAAGCACGAAGCCCTCAAAGGACAACATAGAGGCGTTGAAATCAGAGGTAGCCTCTTTTGCTTCCTCTTTAGGCCTCGCCTCTTCCACTTCCTCCTACACTGGTTTCAACGATACTGATTTTCGAAACCCTAAACCAAAACAAAAACCAAAACCAAAACCAAAACCAAAACAAAATCAAAACGAAGACAAACCTCCTCCTTCTCAAAAACCCCATCTTGATAAAAAACCCCCAAATAAGCCTCCAAATTTTAGAAACAAAAATGACAAATCACAAAAACCCATTTCAAAACCAACACCAAAGCCTCCAATTTTGTCACTTGATGCCGGTGATGATGACAAGAACAGTAATATTACAAGAAAATTTGACAAGTACAAGAACCTCCCTAAGTTGCCTTTAGTGAAGGCAGGTGCAGTGGGTGTCTGGCATGTGGACTTAATGGAATTGGAGAACAAAGTTTTGGGTGAAGAAAGCAAAGGAAAGTTGGAAGTTAAAATGGGTGTTGGGGAATGGAAAAGCTTTGTGGAGAAGAAAAGAGAGTTAGGGGAGAGATTGATGTGGCAGTATGGAAAAGATTATGAACAGGGTAGAGGTCAAAAGGGGGATATTAAGATGTTGCTAGCTACACAGAGGTCTGGGACTAATGCTGATAAAGTGTCTGCCTTTTCTGTGCTTATTGGTGACAATCCTGTTGGAAATTTGAGGTCACTTGATGCACTTTTAGGTATTCTGTTGGATTTTAATGCTGTTTTTATGTTTATTTTTCTATATTTTTTAATTTGTTTCTTTCCTGTTTCTTGTTGGCCTTTGTAATTGGCTTTCAATGAACTACGATCACCAAAGTTTCTCTCCTTGATCAACGATAGGATAGTATTTGGGTCTGACCTCTTATTATAGGGATATGAAACATTTGAATCATTGCTTGTATTGTAGCCATAGCATTGCATTTCACTTTAGGTTTAGCTTATGTGGAAGAACTATTGTATGGATTTTAGTGGATTAGTATGTGAAGATTATAGTGTAATTAAATGCTAAGTACTTCTTCTTTGTTGAATATGATTTAGTCCCATGTCCTGATTGGATGTAATACTGATTACAGGAATGGTAACATCCAAGGTGGGGAAGCGGCATGCTCTAACAGGATTTGAAGCATTGAAAGAGCTTTTTATTTCAACGTTGTCATTTTTCCTACTACTCTCTATCCCTTTTCTTTTACTCGCTTTATATCCTTTTCATTTTCTATATTAGTTTAGGAAGTTGTATGTGGTCTGCTTCTGGCCACTTGCCTCTCTGTGTTAGTGCCTGATATAGGTTGTATTTGGAAAATTATGAATTTCACACTGTTGGCCCTTTGTTCATTGTGATTTAATGGTGAATCTGTGAGGATGAGATGTTTTTTCCTCTTAGTTTGGTATTATCCTGATGGATGATATCACATGATCAGAGAGGTGTTCCTTGTCATAGCTTGCTATCAATGGTTTCCCTATGTTGTGTTCATTCATTGGTGTACTAATCTGCCTTTCATATCCTTTTAACCAGTTTGCTACCTGATCGTAAGCTGAAGACCCTTTTACAGAGGCCTCTAAATAATGTTCCTGAGACAAAAGATGGTTATTCTCTTCTTCTTTTATGGTATTGGGAGGACTGTTTAAAGCAGAGGTAGGCCTCTTTCTTGCTCCTATCAATCATGTGGAAACAGCATGTCTTCAACTTTTCATTCCTTGCATTGACAAGCATTGCATGCCTTAATTCAATCCTAATTAGACATGCATTAATATCTCAGGTACGAACGTTTTGTTTTTGCACTTGAGGAAGCATCAAGAGATATGCTACCTGCACTAAAAGACAAGTCATTGAAGGTTGGCCTTCTCATTTAGTCCTCAAATGATCTGTGTTCTTGCATAGATTTTGAAGAGTATAATATGATTCAGCATGCAATTTGAACAATTGATGTATTTGATTTTTATTTACAAGGAGAAGTAATCACCATTTCCTTTGGTTTTCTTAGGGTATGCGAACATGATTAGCACTTTGTGATTTTCTTACAGATAATGTATGCATTGTTGAAGAGCAAATCAGAGCAGGAGCGCAGATTGCTTTCTGCATTAGTTAACAAAGTAAGTTAGCATTTGATTCTACCTGTCTAGAGAATTAAGCGTATTGTCTTTGGAAGCTCTTTATTGGAATGCGATACAGTTTCATGAAGCCAGTGTATGTATCTTACGCCTGGATTCTATATTACAGCTAGGTGATCCCCAAAATAAAAGTGCATCCAATGCTGACTTTCACTTATCCAACCTTTTGTCTGACCACCCAAACATGAAGGTACAACTTTTAAATATAGCTACTTGTATTCGTATATGTTGTTTGGCTTAAGAATTTATTTAGTTGACTTCTGTAGGCCATTTTATTTTGCAGGCTGTGGTGATTGATGAAGTGGACTCTTTTCTTTTTCGACCTCATTTGGGATTACGATCAAAGTACCATGCTGTATGTCTAATCAAACACACTCCTTAATTGCTAGCTAATGATCTGGATTATGCTCATGGAACCCTTCTCACTCTTAATTTTTATTTGATTTTGAAATTGTTCATTCAACTCCAATTACCGTTGCTATTGTATGTTGTGATATATTTCATGGTAGATCCTTCAAGCTTGCCTTTGCCATCCTAGGCCATAGTTATCACATTTATATGCGTTTGATACATTTGTGCTCTAGTCATCCTGTTCTGTGATATTCGTTCTTGTTCTTCCTAATAATACCCAGGGAAGAAAAAAGAAGGAATTAAGGCAGTAGATGTAGTTTTGATCAGTAACTCATTCTTATGCTGCATCTGTGAAATGTGAAACCCATGTTTACTAGGGTTAAACTTAGAAGAGAAGTCATATTCTATTACTTTTGCATTTATAAATATGCTTCAGTTGTCATGGCAAATGATTTATTTGCATCGTTCTTGCATGTAATTGATGTTGTTTGAAGTTTTACAACCTAATTGGGTAGTTATTTTTCTCTATCTCCTGACCCTGATGCTTAACTAAATTGTTACTGAATTACACTCTTTTCAAGAAACTGCTTTCTGTTTTAGTTCTGGAAGAGATGTGTTTTGAACTCAACTTAAGCAAAACTGTGCATCTCAGTTGATCTGGTTTAATTTTCAGCTCTTATACATATGCAGGTTAATTTTCTGAGTCAAATTCGTCTTGGTCATAGAGGCGATGGACCAAAAGTGGCAAAACATCTAATAGATGTATACTTTGCTCTGTTCAAGGTATTAATGACTTTCATATCTGATGTGTTCTTTTCCCATTTGACCTCTCCTTTGTGAATAATGTCGACAAACCACAATCACAGGTGTTGATAACTGAGGCAGGCAGCAGCAAAAAGATGGATAAAAGCAGCAAGGCAGAGAGAAATACTTCTGGTTCTTCTAAAGAGAACGAGATAAAAAGTTCACCAGAATCCCACATTGAATTGGATTCACGACTTCTATCAGCTCTTTTAACAGTCAGTATTAACAATTTTTATGTTTAGAGGAAAGTTTTGATATAGGAGAAGTCAAATGAATGCAGGCATTTCTTTAGAGCTCTCCAACATTTTAGTTTTGCAAAGATTTTGTTCTGTTAAGGCAGCAGCTTCAGAATTTATGCTTCCTTTGTGTTGCCATCTTGTCAGGGTGTTAATAGAGCATTTCCTTATGTTTCAAGTGCTGAGGCGGATGACATTATTGAGGTCCAAACACCAACGCTCTTCCAACTGGTAATCTCCTGGTCTACCATTCAATTGCAAGAGAACTCCATTTAGTGATGTAACATGGCTACCTAATGATTGGTAAATGGCAATTTCGGTATTATGCTGTGCTTTAATAGCAATATATATATATTTGATCGTGCAGGTTCACTCCAAGAATTTCAATGTGGGGATTCAGGCACTGATGCTTCTTGATAAAATCTCATTGAAGAATCAGATTGTCAGTGACCGGTTTTACCGTTCTTTGTACTCCAAACTCTTACTTCCAGCTGTCATGAATTCATCCAAGGCAAGTATCCAGTGTTTCTTTGCTAGGAGATGACGTTTATTTTCTTAATATATATACGGCTTCAGTTCTTTGAGCTGGTACCCTTTATTGCTTTTATATCATTTAACCATTCAAAACAGCTCGTGGTGTTTAAGCAGGCTGGGTTTTGTTTTTCCAATTCCTGTCTATGATTTAAATTGACCCTGAATCTCTTGTTTTATTGTATTTCCCTTTTGTATGGTTTGCACCTCAGGCAGAAATGTTTATTGGACTCCTTCTGAGAGCCATGAAAAGTGATGTAAATCTGAAGCGGGTTGCTGCCTTTTCAAAGCGACTATTGCAGGTTAATAATCTATCATTCTAGTTGAACCTATCTATAAATGCTGATCAACTCTTTTCTCTGATTTCCTATTCCTGTTTCACCATAATAGCTTATTGTGTAAGATTCGGCATTAATTGCTTCACATATATCTCTATTCTTTCTAGTAGAATGACAGAACAAGGCGTTAGTGTTTCATATGTATGTCTTTGAGGATTTATTTTAATCACATGCTCATTTGAGCATTCAAAAGGGCACACTATATTTTGAATTTTTCAGTCTGATTTTTTTATAGAAAAAAGTATTTTGGGACCTGTAGGTTTCTTTTCTCCTTATCTTCTGGAAGTCTAGTACCTTTCTTTGGGATGCATTTGAAACGAAGATTGACCTTAGATACTTGGACAGGTTGCCCTTCAGCAGCCACCTCAGTATTCCTGTGGATGCCTTTTTCTCCTCTCGGAAGTTCTCAAAGCACGGCCACCTTTATGGTAATATTGATTTTTATTTTTTGTTACTAGTTTTTTTTTTCCATGTTTGCTAACTTGTTCTATCCTGCAGGAACATGGTGCTCCAAAGTGAGTCAGTTGATGAAGATCTTGAACATTTTGAAGACATAATGGAAGAAACTGATAATGAACCTTCCACAACACCCAAAAAAGAAGAGATCAAAGTTGATTTAGTTGAAAATGGTGATAAGATCGACTCTGAAAGTGATTCTGCAGAAGATGAAAGTGATTCTCCCGCTTCTAGCTCCGAGGATGATGTTTCAGATGAAGAGGAGTTGCTAATGGGAGACAGTTCAAAAGAACTTCAAGATTCACAACCACAATCTGATCATAATGGTAACCAGCCACAAATAAATTCTTCAGGGTCCTCCCTGCCTGGAGGATATGATCCACGTCACAGGGAACCTTCTTACTGGTATGTTGTCTTTTCTACAATTAAATGGGTGCATTTGGGTTTTGCATCATATAATGTGTATGTGGTATATATGCTTTTCATTTCTTTGGATAAAAAAGAACAAAAAGGAATTATGGGCCTCTTTACCATCACTTCAAGGTGTTGATGTTTTTTTCTGACTTTATTTTCCGATTTATCAACAGCAATGCAGATCATGCTAGCTGGTGGGAGCTGATGGTACTTGCTTCACATGCGCATCCATCTGTTGCTACCATGGCTGGGACACTTCTATCTGGTGCTAATATTGTTTACAATGGAAATCCACTGAATGATCTATCACTTACTGCTTTCCTAGACAAGTTTATGGAGAAGAAACCCAAGCAGACTGCATGGCATGGTGGCTCCCAAATTGAACCAGCCAAGAAGGTTAGCTATCATAGCACTTACTTTTGTTGCCCTTTTGTGTTTGCAGTGTTTTTTTTATATATATAATGAATTTCAGATTTCCCTGTCATTTAGGGTTTGAAGCTTTGTTTTTTTGTCAGCAGCAACAAAAGCATCAGTTCCTTTGTATCGTCGCTGACTTTTTCATTTTTTTCAGCTTGACATGAACATGCATTTGATCGGGCCTGAAATTCTTTCATTGGCTGAAGTAGATGTACCTCCAGAAGATCTTGTCTTTCACAAGTTTTATGTGAATAAAATGAATACTTCAAAACCAAAGAAAAAGAAAAAGAAGAAGGCAGCTGAAGAGGAAGCTGCTGAAGACTTGTTTGATGTGGGTGATGGTGATGGTGATGATGGCGACGACGACGACGATGTGGTTGGTGATGATGAGAGTGACAATGAAGAGATCGATGATCTATTAGACTCTACCAATCTTAGTCACGGAGCAGAAAATGAATATGACTACGATGACTTGGACCAAGTTGTTAATGAAGATGACGATGACTTAGTTGATGATGTGGAGGTGGATGCCCTAACAGATACTGAGGGAGAAGATTTTGACACCATTGTTGACAGTGACAATGATGCTGTTGATGTCGGGGATGCAGATGATGGTACTGATGAGGATGGGCTTGACCAACGGAAAAGAAAGCGGAAGTCTAGAGGGAAGGCAGGTGCGTCCCCATTTGCAAGTCTTGAGGAATATGAGCATATATTAAACGAAGATAGTGCAACAAAAAAGAAGTCAGAAAGAAAGAAAAAGTCTAAATCACTGAAGAAGAGAAAATCATCTAAAGAGTCCTAATTTACGTTGTTGGTTTTTCTGTACTGTCATGTGCCTTCAAATTCCCAAGAAACCACACAAGAGTTTGGTGTGTATTGTTGGTGCATTTTCCTCGTTCGCTTCAAAACTTTTCGCCAAGTTATAAACCAGGCAATTTTGGTAGATCAAGCAGCATGGCCAAACTGGTCATGACAGGATTGTTGATTTAAAATATATTTAATTTTAAGCTTTTTTGTTCGAGTTCTGCTCTTTAAATTTGCCAATTCATTACCGGATACTGAAATTGTTGCTGTTACAAGCTCTCTAAAAGATGTCAAACTCTCCTGCTCTGTACCCTGGGAATTTAGGCCTCCGCTGTTACCCTTGAATCTTTGACTAGAATGCTTCGATGGAGGGATGCATTGCTTTGCCTCTTCTCCATCTAGCAAATATGGTTTCAAATCTCGACACAGCACGGGTTCGTTGCACCACCATCATCCACATTTACCATAACTTAAGCCTAAGATGCTTGCAAAATCATATACATCAAGAAGACAAACTGGACAAAACCCTAATTAAGAGCTCGTTAACCTAACTCATTATCTTCCACAAATTTTCTCTTCACTCTTCAGTCTCCTTAATTTCAAGAGATAGTAATAGCAACTCTGTCTAGGGTGGTGGAGGATGCTTCTCAACAACCACAGGCAAAACCCCAGTCTCACATTTAGCAGTAATGGCAGAAGACACAATGGCATTCTCGGGCAACCGGAACTTCCTCAGCAGCATCTGAGGTGGCTTCCTTTCAAGCCTGATGTACTTGCAGCCTTCCTCATCACCATCTTCGCGTTTCCTCTTTCCTGCACTTTTAATCACCAGAGTATTCTCATCTTCAACAGTCACCTGTAGTCAATAAAATTGGTTCAGCAACAAAGATGTTTTTATTTAAAAAACTACAGCACAAAATGGAACATTGGCTATACGTACCAGGATATCAGACTCGGACAATCCAGGTTCGTTCATGTAGAAATGTACTCTTTGGGAGCATCCAAAATGTCGACAGGACAGGAATATTATTGTTCTTGCTCATCTTCTCAACAAATTCTTCTTGTAGTAAGTAAATAAAGGTTGCTTGTTTCTTGTGAAAGTTGGACGAGACAAAATGAGAGAGAGACGAAAGTTTTACTGGCAGGAGGCTGACTTAAACTGTTTGGTTACTAAGAAAATAGTGGAATAAACATACATATGAACACACATAAAAGCAAAGAGGAAAGTTGGAGAGCGAAGAGCATGGAAAAATCCAACCTTAAATATATTGGTACGAGTTTTAGGTAATTAAACGTGATCATTACATGTCCCCAAAAGTTAGTATTTCTATATAAAAAAGTATGATTATTTTTAAATTTACTGAATATAAATTTTAAAATTAATATATATAATATTTTTCTCATTACATTACAATAGATTAATCTTTGTTAGAAAAGCATATTTAATTTTGATTTATACGTAAATGATTCGAATTATCTTCCTCTCAAATAAAAGAATTAAAAAGAAAAAACGTGAATGTTCCATAACATCTGCAACTGCAATTTTTTTTCCTACTGCAACCGCGGTCAATTAGAACCATGTCATGGCTTAAAAAAAATATGCTATAGAAGATGGACCCTTACCATTACCACGGTTTTTTTTTTTTTTTACCATTCTAATATAACTTATTAAAATTTTTGAGAGAATACATATGTTAAAAAGAATACTTGAGAAATAACATAATTTAAATAAAATTTATATTAGTTTTGTACTGCATAATGGTTGTTTAGTCAAAAGCTAAAATTAACATGTACAAAAGTTAACTCCAGAATTTTAAGAAGATTCAATGGACAATAAATGAGATTCAAAATTCAATAACTAAAAAAATAAAAATATCAGGAAATAAAAATGGAGAAAAAGAAAAGAGAAGAAAAAAAAAAATAATGGGTCACTAAAAACATACCGAGATTTTATTTTCGACATATCTGGTACTGTTAGAAATATTTCGATAAGATAATTTCAACCACACATTAAAAGACCACCAAACGATGTTATAATTAACCTCAAACAAAACACCTAATCAATTACGACCTCATGTTTGATATTCCCAGGTGTGATTAGAATTGTCTCGTTGAGATTTTTTTAACAGTATCGGTATATCAAAAATAGAGCTCTAGTGTATCTCTGGTGACCTTTTTTTTTTTTTTTCTTTCCATATTTATCTCTCCTGCCATATCAACTTATCTCCTATCTCTTTCTTGCCATTAGATTTTCATAAAATTTTAAATTGACTTTAATACATGTTAATTAACTTGCATGAGACATGTATTTTGGCTTTGACTAAACAATCATTATTTTTAATAGCAGTTGTATATAATTTTTTTTTTAAATATAGTTGTGTTCAAACTTCTAATTGTACCATTTCCCAAATACTTTTCAAACTCATGTCATTCTCCCCAAGCTTTTACCAATTTGTTTCATATTTCAAAAAAAAAATCCCCTTGCCATGAATGCACCTTTTAAATAATTAAGCTACCATGTATATATCAAACTAGTCGGTTGAATCGAGTCCTACTATGGATTGGATCAAAAACAATTTTACATAAAAAAAAATGTGCAAGCGTTGTTTTTTTTTAGCATATTTTTTTTAACTGTAAATTGAAAATCTAATGTGCTTGTTTAATAAAATAAATTGAGAATTACATACACCAATAAATATTAATTTTTTTATGTTAACGTTAACTAAAAATCAAATCAAGAAGTTGAAAAATAGATGCCGATTAAGATATTTGTTTTGTATTGTGAGGAGTACTTTAATTTAATTATATGACAATTAGTTTTTTTTATATTAAAAGTAATAATTTAAATTTTATTGAAACAAAATGACTTGCCACTATAATTCCTCCCTTTTTTATTATGTTTTTTCCCCCCCCCTAAAAAGAACTATGACCTCTTGTTATATGGTCCTTATTTAATAAAAATAAAAAGCAACCAAAACCAAAAGAAGAAGAAGAAGAAGAAGAATGATGATGATTTGTAAAAAGAATAAAAAAGATACCTCTCTAATTAAATCAACATGCCCTATTTTTCTTTTTGGCATTTTTACCACAATATTTTTTTTTTAGATAATATCTTATTATAATCATAAAAACAAGTTTTAATTAAAAAAAATTATAATAGTTTTGACAGGAATATATTAAATAAATATAATAATAATACATTGTCCACGCGTTGTCGCTATGAATGTCTTGTTAATGTTACTAAATCGGCGTGGCCTGAAGAGTCAACTTAGAGACCCTTATCTTGACCCCTCATTTGACCCAAGTTTTAAATTAAATTGGGTAAGAACTAACCTAAAGTAATGTGGCGGGTCCAAACATGACTCGATCAAAAACTCTTTTTAACTATAAAAAAACTTTTTCAAGATAACATTATTTTAACTTTTTAAAATAATGACATTTCAGAATAATCTAGGCTAACCCTAGTTAACCTGTGAAATCAGTGAGCTGGGTCATAAACTTAGTTGAGTTTAATAATTGAATAGTATTTAATAAAATAACATATAAAATAAATCTTAATAAATTTATTTTCATGAATTATAATTAAAATTAAACAAAAAATATAAAAAAATACAACCGTTAAGCACCTGACCCATTAAAAAGAAGAGCAAGTGTGTGGGTTTGCAAGGCCAGGATTGCGGGTTTGCAACACCTTTTTTTAAAAATAAAAATAAAAATGGATAGACAATGTATTCTATGTAGTTGTACAAATGAGCTATGATCTTTTGGTAAAAAAAAAAGAAAATAAATCCATTTTAAACCCCTTTTCTACTTGAGAACACCTAAGAAGCATCTCATAAATCTTAATAAATCCATATTTAACCTCAAAACAACTTTTAATCACTCTAAAAATAAAAAATCAACTTGGATGAAAAACATTCCCTATCTCGGATTTTTTCTAGCAAAATAAAAGGTAAAAAACACTTAAATTGAACCCTTTTTGGAAAATAGAATCCATTAATATTGAGATTATTTTTTTTATCTATTAAAATGCGAAAAAACCGATAACTTTTTTTCTTATTCCCTGTTTTCCAATGACTCTTCTTCTCATAGACTAAAATGTGAATAAGTAAAGTTTTGAACCAAAAGATAAAAGTTTCGAACTAAATGAACTAAATAAATAAATAAAAAATTAAAGTTTAGGGTTCAAAACTTTTAAAAACATGCCTCATGAAAAATTGCAAAAAAAAAAAAAAAGGAAGAAAAGAAAGGCTGTATTTTTACTTTAGAGTCAAACTTAATTCACAAAGTCTTAATTTTTTTTTTTTGTAAGCAATAAAATGTAATTTAATTTTATAAAATTAGGCATTAACCCAATACTAAAATGTTGTTTTGGCACATAATTCATCAAGTTTAATTCTTAATGGAAATACAATATAAAAACTAAATGTTCAATGACCAAAATGACCAAAATAAAAGACATTTAAGAAGAGAGAGAGAGAGAGAGAGAGAGAGAGAGAGAGTGTAAAACACTATCTCAACCGACAATGTTATAAGTATGTGCGTGCAATACCCAGTGGTTCCAACGCACCATTTAGTTTTTCATGTGAAAGTAATTGTAATATAAAAACCCCTCTTGATTCTTGCATAGTCCTCCTGTCTGGGCATGGCGTCTTGGGTTTGGCCTCGTATAAATTTGTTCTTTTACTTTTTCTTCCCAAAACGGAAAAGGCTTTTTTTTTTTTTTTGGTTTAAATCTCCGGCTATTTTGCACAATATTAACGGCAGATCACATGGAAAGCACAACCTGGACCAGATTCGATCTCGTGGTTCCCCACGGCACAATATCTGTGTTCCTCAGTATATGCAACATCGGAATCGTCGACATGCAGCTGTGTCTTTGATCTCATGTCTGCTTTAAAGCTCTCAAACAGCATAATGCTCTTCTTTCTTCTTCTTCTTCTTTCTTATGAATGTGCTCCTAATTCATGATCTTCTTAAGCATGATCTGACAATGATTAGGAGCTCATGATATCTTGCATTGCACATGATATAACCCCTCGATATCTACATTAATCTTCTTCTTCTTCTTCTTCCTTTTATCAGAATAAGATAGTTCCCCGATTTTTCCTTTTTAATCTTTTTTTCAAACAATATCAACATTTTTAAAGAAGTTAAAAAGATATTCAACCAATATCAATATTTTTAAAAAAGTATAAAAGATATAAGATTCATGTTTTTCACTTAATTCAGTCCAATAAAATCGGTTAATTTAATAATATGATTAAAAAGAAACATTGACAATAAACAAAATGAAAAAAAAGCAATAATTAACTATAAAAAAATAAATTGATGATATTATATTAGGGAGGAGAAGGAAGATAAGCTCGTTAGAGATTTATTATCACTCCACCGTGAACACTACTACACACTATTAAAAGCTCACCACGATGTTTTTAACACTACAATGAAATACTGCATGACAACATTAAAAGAGATTGTATATGCAGTTAAAAATAATTTTTTTTAAAAAAACCTAAATTTAACAAATAAAATAATAAAAAGACCGAAGATAACTAGAGTCTTTTTTAAAATTATTAAAAAATTATATAGAAAAAAAAAATAACAAAGCACAATCTTTAATGTTGTTGAAAGATAAAACTAAAAAAAAAAAAACATGAATTTTTATATATATATATATATATATAAAGAATCAATCAACTCTAAATGAATCTTCTAAATCTAAATTAATATTATAACTTGTTACCTGTAAAATTTCATACTCAAATTCAACTAAAAAAATTATTTTCCAATTAATTTAATATGAAAAATTAAAATATTAAAATCTAAAAAATTTACTATTACAGTCTACAATGTAAATGTAAATATAAATATAAATATAAAGTTACCGTATTTGACTTTGTTAAAACTCCTTTCCGTTTTAGTTTTTTCCTTGAATGGTAATTATTTGCAAGTACTAATGTGAATTAATATCTAGCTACAATATCAATATGACTATATATCACAAAATCAGAAGTCGACAATCAAAATATATAATCAAGACAAAGATTGAGACAAGAACTTCATTAATCACACTACCAGAAAATTGCTAAATACCAACGGACATACCGACGGAATTTTTTCTGTCGGTATTTTTCGGCCGAAATCACCGACGGAAAATATTCGTCGGTAATTCGGTCGGTAATTACCGACGGAAATAGTCCGTCGGTAATTACCGACCGAATTACCGACCGAAAATTCAGAATTAATGAAAAAAGGGCGGGCAGTAGCGCGGAGGTTTTGGCGGGTGATTTTTCCGACGGAATCACCGACGGAATTAAAAACTGGGGCCCGTACGCGTGAGGGGACCTATTCACCGTAAAAAAAAAACCGACGGAATCACCGACGGATTTGAAATGCCAGATCCGTGCCAGTGACGTGACGGGTGCACCGTTAAAAATACCGACGGAATCACCGATGGATTTGAACAGCAGGTCCGTGCGGTGACGTGTACCGACGGTTTTGCCGACGGATTCACCGACGATATTAATGTCCGTCGGTAAGTCCGTCGGCAAAAGTTAATATATGGCTCCTCTGCCGACACTCTCTCCCCTATTTCTCCTTCTTCTTCCTAATCCTAACCCTCCCCATCTGCAAAATAACCAGCCCCCCCTCACCCCAAAACAAGAATTTTTCTCATCTCAGCACAACAAGTTATATTTGTTTTGTGGTCACAGCATCCGTGTTCTGATTTACCGACGGATTTTATCATTTTTTGTAAGTAATTCTATCTTTTAAAATTTTAACATTTAAATGTTAATTTTATTGTTCTTTTAGTATATGTATTATTTTTTTTTAGTAGATGTACATGTTTTATTGTTATTTCTCAAACAAACTTGTAGTATATGAATGTATAATTTTATACTTGTTATGGTTTGTTTTAGATTTTGTAAGATTGTATTTGTTTGAAAATTGTTAAAATTTAATTTGTAGAATTACCGAATTACATGTTGTGTTTTGAAATAATTAAGAGCTTGCTTAATTAATGGGTCCTTTTTATAGAGGTTCGATAGAAGTCATGGATGATCGTTCATGGATGTATCTAGATTCACCCCAAGGATTGCGGAGGATGAATTATTGTATCGGGGTTCAGGGTTTTATTAATTTCGCAACATCTATTCCCAGAAATTTTACTGGAGGCGGTATTAGGTGTCCATGCAGGAAGTGTCAAAATAAAAAGTATCTGCATCCAGATGTTGTAATGATGCATCTTCTACACAAAGGGTTTGTGGAGGATTACGAGTGTTGGTATGCACATGGAGAGGTATTTGTTAGTAATAGGAGAATGGGAGAAACGGTGGTTGGGTCAACTTCTAGTGCTAGCAACGTGCATGAAGCGGCAAATGACAACACTAATCCTTACAGAAACATGGTTATGGATGCAATGAGAATGAATCAAGATAATGTCAATCAATGTCCAATCGTAGAAGAAGAACCTAATGCAGAGGCAGCTATGTTTTTTGATTTGTTGAAAGATTCTGACGAACCATTATGGGATGGCTGCACAAACCACAGTAAATTATCGGCTGTGGCACAGGTGTTCACCATCAAGTCAGATCACGGGTTGAGTGAGGCCGGGTATGACAAAATTATTGATTGGGCAAGAAGCATTTTACCAGAAGGGAACAGGCTCAAAGAGAACTTCTATGCTGCGAAGTCCATGATGAAACCCCTCGGTTTAGGATACCAGAAAATTGACATGTGCCCTAACTTCTGCATGTTATACTACCTTGAAAATGCTGTGATGACCGAGTGCATGACATGCGGGCATTCCCGTTACAAACCCAGAACTGGCAGGGGGAAGACTCTAGTGGCATATAAAAAACTTAGATATTTCCCGATCACACCTAGACTGCAGAGGTTATTTATGTCACCAAGGACTGCTGAGCACATGACATGGCACCAAACACACGATGTCGTTGATGGTGTGATGGTGCATCCTTCTGATGGCGAAGAGTGGAAACGCTTTAACAGTGTTCATCCTGACTTTTCTGCTGAATCAAGGAATGTTCGACTTGGGTTGTGTACAGACGGGTTCAACCCATTTGGGTCATTTGCTGCTCCCTATTCTTGTTGGCCGGTCATTCTCACAGTTTATAACTTGCCACCGGGAATGTGTATGAGGCCGGAGTTCATGTTTCTATCTACTGTCATACCCGGTCCAAGCAGCCCGGGGCGGAATATAGATGTTTGTCTTCGACCGTTGATAGATGAGCTGGCGCAGTTGTGGTCCTCCGGATCTCTGACTTATGATATATCTAGGAAACAAAATTTCCTTATGAGGGCGGCTTTGATGTGGACTATCAGTGATTTTCCAGCTTATGGAATGCTTTCTGGTTGGAGCACGCATGGGAAACTCGCATGTCCATACTGCATGGAAAACAACAAGGCATTCACGCTAGCAAACGGAGGTAAAGCTTCTTTTTTTGAACATGAAGCCCTATGTAAAAACATTTGTCTCATGTAATTTAGATTATTGATGATGTATTTTGTAAAACAAAATATTTACTGTTTAAGCAATGTGGTTATTGTGTTTATGTGATGGATAGTTTATCAGTTAAGTTTCTGCAGGAAGGTAAACAGGCAATACAAAGACAAACTTTCCTGCATAATGCCACAATCACCGACGGCCATGCCGACGGACTCACCGTCCGTCGGTATCTCACAGAGAGTTCGAAAATATTTACAACAAAATGCCACAATCACCGACGTCCATGCCGACGGACTCACCGTCCGTCGGTATCTCACAGAGAGTTCGAAAATATTTACAACAAAATGCCACAATCACCGACGGCCATACCGACGGAATAACATTCGTCGGTATCTCACAGAGAGTTTGAAAATATTTACAACAAAATGCCACAATAACCGACGGCCATACCGACGGACTCACCTTCCGTCGGTATCTCACAGAGAGTTCAAAAATATTTACAACAAAATGCCACAATCACCGACGGCCATACCGACGGACTCACCTTCCGTCGGTATCTCACAGAGAGTTCGAAAATATTTACAACAAAATGCCACAATCACCGACGGCCATGCCGACGGAATAACATCCGTCGGCATCTCACAGTAAGCTCGAAAACATAAAACCACCATCGACGGTATTACCGACGGCGTAGCTCCGTCGGTAATTTGTCGGTTACCCATTTTACCGACAGAATTACCGACGAACCGCGCATTTCCCAAAGTGCGTTAATTAATGCGCCCCTGAACTTGTCAGATTACCGACGGAATCACCGACGGACTTCGAAAATTTTGGAGGGCTTTTAAAAATTCGGGGCGAAATTCGAAAAATACCGACGGAATTTTGACCTTGTACCGACGGATTTGTAACCTGTTACCGACGGATGTTAATTCCGTCGGGGGAGTCCGTCGGTAAAATTGACCTATAAGTTCCACCCCCGCCGCTTCGCCTCATTTTTTCTTCTTCTCCCCGCCGCTTCTTCTCTTCTCCTGCGTTTTTCAGCCTAGATTTTTTATTTTTTCCCCCTCAATCCTTAAACACTTTCACCTTTAATCTCTAGCAAGATTTGGTGTTGTAAATCTTCATTATATTAAAAGGTATGTGTTTTTTTTCTAATTTATTTTATTTTATTTTATTTTTAGTTGTTTTTATTTTTGTTGTGTTGGTGTTTTTTGTTGCAATGTAGATAAAGTTTTGAATTTGACACATTATTAAGGTATGTATATTTCGTTCCCTTTTTTTTTGAATATTTTTTGAATTTGTTGAATATTTGTTAATTTAATTGTTGAATAATTGAATTTAATTGTTGAATTTATTGAATATTTTTGTTGTTGTGTTGTTAGAATTGTTATTAGGTAATTTAACTTAGAATTAGTTAAAGTTGAATTTTTTGAATATTTTTTGAATTTTTTGAATTTGTTGAATATTTGTTAATTTAATTGTTGAATAATTGAATTTAATTGTTGGATTTATTGAATATTTTTTGTTGTTGTGTTGCTAGAATTGTTATTAGGTAATTTAACTTAGAATTAGTTAAAGTTGAATTTTTTGAATATTTTTTGAATTTGTTGAATATTTGTTAATTTAATTGTTGAATAATTGAATTTAATTGTTGGATTTATTGAATATTTTTTGTTGTTGTGTTGCTAGAATTGTTATTAGGTAATTTAACTTAGAATTAGTTAAAGTTGAATTTTTTGAATATTTTTTGAATTTGTTGAATATTTGTTAATTTAATTGTTGAATAATTGAATTTAATTGTTGAATTTATTGAATATTTTTTGTTGTTGTGTTGCTAGAATTGTTATTAGGTAATTTAACTTAGAATTAGTTAAAGTTGAATTTTTTGAATATTTTTTGAATTTTTTGAATTTGTTGAATTAATTGTTGAATAATTGAATTTAATTGTTGGATTTATTGAATATTTTTTGTTGTTGTGTTGCTAGAATTGTTATTAGGTAATTTAACTTAGAATTAGTTAAAGTTGAATTTTTTGAATATTTTTTGAATTTGTTGAATATTTGTTAATTTAATTGTTGAATAATTGAATTTAATTGTTGGATTTATTGAATATTTTTTGTTGTTGTGTTGCTAGAATTGTTATTAGGTAATTTAACTTAGAATTAGTTAAAGTTGAATTTTTTGAATATTTTTTGAATTTGTTGAATATTTGTTAATTTAATTGTTGAATAATTGAATTTAATTGTTGGATTTATTGAATATTTTTTGTTGTTGTGTTGTTAGAATTGCTATTAGTTAATTTAACTTAGAATTAGTTAAAGTTGAATTTTTGAATTTTTTTGAATTTTTTGAATTTGTTGAATTGTAATTGTTAATTTGTTGAAGTATAATTTGTTGAATTTATTGAATTTATTTTTTGTTATATTTTTTATTGTTTTGAATATAATTATTGATTAATTTGTGAATTGTAATTGTTAACGTTGAATTTATCTTAGGATTAATAGTTGAATATGTTGGAATAATTAGTATAGATTGGTTCGATTGGTTGTGGCTATTGTTAATATTTGCAGGTTTGTGGATTTGGGTAGTATCTTTTTTAACTTTTGAATTTTATTTTACAATTATTAATATAAAATTGTTTAGATGCGCAAAATGAAAACCAGAGCTGGTCGTCAAGTCGAATCAAGTTCGTCTAGCAGCGATGATGATGTTTCCTTAGGTGCCTCTCAAGAAGAGGCACCTACACCACCTGCGCCGTCAACCGATGCTGCCTCTTCCAGCGATGTTTCACATCGCAGACGCGGCATGCCTTCGAAGCGGAATCAATTTACCCGCCAGTTCGAGGCACAGTGGAAGGACGATCTTTCAATGTAAGTTTGTTAATGTTTTAGTTTTTTTATATAAAAAAAACAAATTTAAAACATAATTTATGAAGTAATCACAAATTAATTTCATTTCTTTTCAGGTTCACAAACATTGAGGCCGCCCGATTAATATCATCGGCGTTTAAAGCGTCGATGGAGATTCCATTGTTTCAATGGAGTCAGATATCCAGACATCCTGAATGGATGCCTCAAATCAATGCATGGTTTCGTAGATTTGAGGTTCGTGTTAATATATAATTTTCAGCTTATTTCTAATTATAAATTCATGTTATAATTGTAAATAAATTATTAACATTTTAAAAAATTATTTTTTTATATACAGCATCGATTCTGCTGGGACGATGAACATGACAGTGTTGTGAGGAGGGTGTGGGAAAATCACGCGGCAATTAGGTAACATCGAAAACAATACGACTTTTTTTTACATAATTATTTATGTTTTGAAATGTAATTTTTTCGTGCGTGAATTAGGTTGCGTGATTTTTGGTATGACGCCCAGAAAAAAGCAAAAAAAAACAGCGAGGGATAAGGGGTTACAAGGCTGGAACGATGTTGCGGTTTGGAGGGATTTCAAACCAATATACATCCCGGAAGATATATGGCCGCACTATCTTCAGCACGTGACGTCTGAGCGGTTCACTCGACGCTCACAGTCCGGTGCCGGCAACCGGAATCGGCAAATTCATGGCTCGGTTACAACGCACACCGGCGGCTCCGTTCCGTTTGCTGCACATGCGAAACGGATGGTAAGATTAATTTAAATGAAATATATCGTTCAATTAATTTGTTGTTAATACATTTTTTTCATTATATATAGGCTACGTCTCTTGGACGTGAGCCGAGCCCTATGGAGCTGTTTGTGGAGACGCACGTGCGGAGTCATGACCGCCAAAAGGGGACGCAACAGTTCGTTGACAACCGTGCTCAACAGTTTGTGGTGTGTTTGTTTAACCATTTTATTTTGTAAGTTATTATTATGTTTATTGAATTAAATATGATTTTTTTTTTCAGGAGACCTATAATAATCGGTTGAGGGAGAGATACGGGGATGATCCTTCGACCCATCCGGAATTCGATCTGGATTTGTGGATGGAGGCTGGATCGTCAGGTGGACCCGATAAAAATTGGGTTTACGGGCTCTCCAACACTACCGCTGCCAAGTTGCGGTCGACCGGTACTGCTTCAACCGGTGGGAGCTCCCAATCTGTATCGAGCTCCCAATCTAAGGAGTTTGTGGCCTTGCAGCAAAGGTGCGACCACCTATCAGAGGCGTACACACAACTCAAAGAAGAGCAAAGATTGGCGAACGAACAACACAGATTGGCGGACGAACAACGCAGAGCAGAGTCTGAACAACAAAGAGCGGCCTATGAAGAGCTTCGTCAAATGGTCATGAACATGACACAAGGCGGAACATGTGCGCCTAATCCTTTTTGGCCGCCTAACCCCCACCCTCCTCCTCCTCCTCCTCCTCCACCTTTATATTAATTGTTTTTTTTTTTAAACACATTCATTTTGTAATGAATATTATTTAACTTTGAGTTTTTGTTGCTTAATATAAATTTTATTTGCATAATTGGTTTGTATTACTATTAATTTATATTATTTTTTCTAAATAATTAAAAAAAAAAATTACACAGGGATTTACCGACGGAATAAATCCGTCGGCATTGGACAGTGTCTGAGGTATGCCATCCCATCACTGACATACTCACCGACGGAAATAATCCGTCGGTATAAAAATACCGACGAATTTACAGACGGATTTATTCGGTCGGTATGAAATATCACCGACACTTTTGCCGACGGAGTTAGTCCGTCGGTATTTACATAACACCGACGGAATGTATTCCGTCGGTATATTCCAAGCGGGAAACTTTTTTTTTTTTTGGCGCGCACAGGCCGTCGGCCGTCGGTAAATGTGTTTTTTTTTATTACCGACGGATATAGCGACGGAATGTGGAATCACCGACAAAAGGTATTCCGACGGGAGTATGCCGTCGGTAATATAGTCGGTAAATAATTTACCGACGAACGTTCTGTCACACACCGACAGAATAGTTCCGTCGGTAAAACTGTGAAATCTTGTAGTGTCAGTTGAAATTATCAAGTGCCAAACAATTAGGCATGAGTTTCATTTTAAGTTCTGTTCTGATGGGAACCAGTTGGTGTTAAGAACAGAATCAGTTGGTGTTTAGAACAGAACTAGTTGGTGTTTAGAACAGAACCAGTCGGTGTTACAGATGGGAACCATTGGCTTCTTACCAACAAGCAGCTTCAAATGATATTTGACGAATTAAAACAGAGAACCAACACCCCTACTGGCTAGTTTGCTTCTGATCTCAATTATCGATTTAATTACAATTTCATTTTTATTTTTTTTGCTTTTAATTGTGAGGAGACACATAATTAAGGGGCAGCATCAAACATTACGAGAAAAGGGCAATTATATGATCTTGAACCACTAGGTTAAGATTCATTCACGTGGGATTGCAACTGCCACGACTCCCTGTATTAGGGTCTTTTTTTTAATTGTGGTTATAATTAATTTTTAAAATATTTTTTTTATTTAGAAATATATTAAAATAATATTTTTTTTATGTTTTAAAAATTATTTTTAAAATCAACATATTAAAATAATTTAAAAATATTAAAAAAATATTAGTTTGAAATAAAAAAATAAAATAAATTTAATTTTTTAAAAAATATTTTTGAAATAAAAAAAAATACGATCAAATACACATAATTGCAATTCATGCAATCATTCACAACAAAATTTCTTAGCAAAACTGTAATAATAATTAGTTGATATTATGATTATGATTGTTTTTTATTTTAAAATATATTAAAATAATATTTTTTATTTTTTAAATTTATATTTAATATTAACACATTAAAATAATTTAGAAATATAAAAAAATATTAATTTAAAATAAAATAATTTATTTAAAAAAAAAATACACGAGAATGGAGATATGTCTGCAGGTAAAACAGGAAAGTAAAAATAAAGATTTCTCGACCAAAAGCACCCACCAAAGGCCAAAACAAAGCAGCAATCTCTTAGCTGTTATGTGTCAAACAGTGGGCCATGCACGTATATGCCTGTTCCTCTTCTCTCTCCTCCAGCCCCTTCTTTTATATAGGAACCTTTCCTTCTCTTTCTCCTCATCAATTCCTCTCACAGACCCTTGGTTTTCTTCCTACACAAAATCCTCTCCCTTTCTAATAGTTCTTGATATACGAAGAAAAGCAAGGACACACAGATAGATAAATGGAAAAGTTTTCCAAGTTAACAAAGCTCAAGTCCGCCATAAAGAGATTGCCATCTTTCACCAAGACAGGCCGCACAAATAGCTCCATTGCTGCTTTTAACAACGATCATGATCAGTGCGATCAGTCTGATGATCACGTCGATGGCAAGGTTTCAAATGGACTTCATGCAGTTTATGTTGGAAAGTCAAGGAGGAGGTATCTCTTACGTTCCGATGTCATCTGTCATCCTCTTTTCCAAGGTTTAATGGACAGGTCAGGCGCTGGTTCTGGTGATGAAGAAGATAATCAAGTAGTTGTTGTTGCTTGTGAGGTTGTTTTGTTTGAGCACTTGCTGTGGATGCTTGAGAGCGGCGGCTCTCAGTTGGGGTCCATGGAGGAGCTTGCTGAGTTCTATTACACTTGCTGATGATGACGGTGATGGTAAGAGATTGCTGTAGTAAAAGAATATTAGAGGCATTCAAAGGAAAATAATCAAGTACTGTACTAATTGAGCTTGATTGCGAGGATAACCCATCTGCTTAATGGTGGATTGTGTTGTTAAAGAAGGTGATTAGCTAGGGTTTTTTTTTTTTTTTTTTTCTAAATTTTTTAAAAGTATACAGAGATTAGGTCATAGGTCATGAAATCAAGTTTTTAGCTCTTTATGCTTCGAGAAGCCATTAATCTACTCCCTAGCTATCTCTTGTACGTTCATCTTTATGCTTGAAGGCAGCGTAAGATCAAATGAATCACAACAGGACCACGGCAATATGTATGGTTCAGGTTGGCAATCAAATCAATAGGATCTTCTTGTAGTGGAAACTGTTAAATTACTCTCTCCAAGATCTCTAGAAGCCATGAGCATGGCGGTTCGAGGGTGGTGGGGCACGTTTGCTCCCTTAGATGTGACGCCAGCTTTTACTGTCCCTTTCTCCAGAATAAATACATGGTGGCCCGCCTATATTCCATTTTTTTTTCAACAAATAAAGAAGAAAATACTAAGGTAATGTATACATTTCTAAAAGAGAGAGAGAGAAAAAAATGAGATTCTAATAATTGAGTAAATTAAGTTTAATAAATTTGACTAATTTTAATAACACAAAAAAATATGATGACAATAAATAAAGAGAAAAAAAACTAACAAATAAAAATATAAAAAAAACCCTGATATGAACTCATCTGTTCTAGCACGTCAAATATGTAGCTTGGTTGTGATGTTTGGGTAATTACATTAAAATAAAATTGAATAAAATTATGAATCTTAGTTATTAAACAATTCAATATCGAGGGATGAAACAATATTTTATTTTAAAAAAAAACATGACAAAAAAACTAAGTCAAATAAGGTTAAACAGCTAACTTCATGATGGGCATAGGATTAAGATAATTCCAAAGAAAGGAAAAAATAAACATAAAGATCAATTCCCAATCAATTAAAAATTGAAGGATAAAAAATTACTTAAAAAAAATAAAATGTTGAAGGATATTTTAGATAACAAAGAAAATATTAAATGAGAATGTGAGAACCCCATAGAAAATAAAATGAAAAAAATTTGAAGCTCAATTTTTAATAAAAAAAAAATGAAGGTTGAAATTAAAGAAAAGAATAAAATCCAAAAAAAGGTAAACAAAACCTGACTCGAGTCCATTCGGGTTAACATGCAAAATCTATGACTTAGTTGTAATATCAAGGCAGCCATATTGAAAGCAAATTGAATAAAACTATGAATCTTAATTATCTAACAACTTATGTCTTGAAGGGTGAGATAACTTGAGCCATTTTAATCAATGAAAAATCTAATAGAAAGTAAATAAAAAAAGGAAACCAATCTTTAATTAAATAAATATTGAATGATAAAATTAAAAAAAATATGAGCTTAAAAAAAAAAACAAAAAACCAAGCTAACTTTGACGAATCTCCTAAACCTGGGTTAATCTCCCAAATTCACAACTCCTGAAATCCTAGACTTGAGTTTAATCAAAAAGCTCAATTCCCAACTAATTTAATGTTAAAAATAAAACTAAAATAATTATCAATTTAAAATTATTTTCAAAATAAAAAAATAGCAATAAAAAAAATAAGGATTAAGTTTGATAGGCAAAAAAAAAAAAAAAAAACAAAACCAAAGGAGGATGAAATCACAAAAAAATTTCAATCTTAAAAATTATTTCCAATAAAATAAATAACAATAAAAATAAGGACTAAATCTAATATATGAAAAACTAAAACTAGATGAAATTAAAAAAATATATATTAATTTTATAAGTTATTTCATATAAAACAATATAATAATAAAAAAAAAACAAGTTTAAAAGAAAAATAAATTAAAGAGCTCTTGAAGTACCAAGTGCAGAACATGAGAAAAAAAAATATAAGAAAAAAAAAGAAAAGAAAAGAAGGTAATTGGCGCCAAACCAGAGGTCTATTGATAACACAAGCTATGGAAGCCGGTATTTCATTGCCGGATAACTTCACACAATTACCTATGCTATTTTTTTAATAATATTTATATATTTTTTTTAAATTAGCAAATAACCCCTAAGTAAACTTGAATATGATAAAAATACCATAATGAAAAAATAAAAATGCCCTTGAACCCAGTTTAAGAATTTTTTTTATTGTAAGGGTAATTTACTTAATCATATTTTTCAAAATTAAAAAATAAAAATCTTGCCACTTTATTGGTCCCCCTTCATTTTGGCCCTGTTACAGGAAACGAATCTTGAATTGTGTATTAGAATCTTTTTCATTATAGAAAATTTACTTCCGTCCACACCATCGATATTATTATTAGTATTTTATTATTATTATTGTTGTTGTTGTTGTTGTTATTGATTTAGCTTCTTAGACACCGTTTTGCAATGCGTTCCAAATGGTGTTTTGCCCAAATTCAATTTTTTTTTTTTTGCTAAAATTGAGTTCGGTTTGTACTTTTTGGATCGTTTTGATGTGCTGATGTCAAAAATAATTTTTAAAAAATAAAAAAACATCATTGGCATGTATTTCGGCACGAAAAACTATTTGAAAAGCAACCGCTACCACACTGTCAAACACGCTCTTAGAGATCAGTTCATTAATTAGTACTGCTATGACAACTATATCAATATAAAATCCCAATCAAAATTTCCTTATGGGATAAACATATTCAGATTCGTTTGATATTATTGATAAAAAAATAATATCAAATACAATATCTGTTAGGTGTTGTGTTTGTGCCGAAGTTTTAATAAATTTTAATTTTTTTTTTTGTTTTTAATTAATGTTTTTTATATTTTTAAATTGTTTTGATGTGTTGATATGAAAAATAAATTTTAATAATTAAAAAATATTATTTAATATATTAAAAAAAAATATTTTAAAAAAATAACATTACCCATGCCACTAAAAAATTAGAGGGTTGGTTAAGTGATATATTTTATAAAGGTCAATGGTTCCTTTTATAGTCATCTCATGGTCTCTCTTCGAATCTTATCAAAATAATAACTATATACTATTATTAATAAAATTATAAATATTTTTTTTTAATAAAAAATTAATACAATAAGACTTGTGTTGTAAACGCTTACTCCCTTTCACCTACTCCTTCAGCATGAAGTGGGTGTGGTGGGTAATAACTTTATTTTATGTACTTGGAATTTTTTTTAATAACAAAGGGTATTCTTAAATTAATTCACACGAGATTAAGTTCTTTTTTAATTTTAAAAGCATATTTTTTATATTGGCCCGTACATTTAAATAATTTATTTTTTTAACTACTAATCTCGAAATTTGAATTCAAAATATTAAGAGAAGTACACATCCTAGACCATAGTGTCTTTAAATTCGTTTGAAATTGTATTTTAAATTGATATTTTTTTAAAAAATTAATCAATTGTTTTTTTTTAAATTAATTTTTTAATATTTATGGATAATTTTGATGTGTTGATATCAAAAATATTTTTTTAAAAAATAAAAAATATTATTTCAATATATATATATATAAATAAAAAATACTTTAAAAAATGACTATTATTATATTTTTAAATAACATATAGTGCTTATTTAGGTTTGCTTTCAATATACAATTGTAGATAAAAATTGGGAAACAAATGTTCATTATTATACTCATTACTCCGTACATAAAAGTTGGGACAATTGGCTAAGCAAAAAATACAGCAAGTATTTATAATTAATTATTAGTCTTAGGAAGCAAGGGATAGAAGGCAAGATTAAACATGTGGACCCAAGGCACTAAAAATGTGAATAAGTTTGTTGAGTGTATGACGGGCTTGTTAACTGCTACAGGAAAAAGAGTTAGGAAAATATATAATATAAATGGAAATGATTGGGTGGTTAGAGATGCTTCTTTTAGCATCCACAATTATTATTGTATACTTGATGATGCTATTATATGTGGTTTGGTCATATTTTTAAGGAAAATAATTACCTTTTTGACAAAGACCAAGGGTCCCTTTTTTTAGTTGTAGTGTTTTTATTTGCGGTGTAAAAAATATAGTTAGGTATTTAATAATACACTCAACTGTGTTCTATATTATGAGATCCACTAAAAAATTAAATTTGAAACATAGTTTTTATGAAGTTTTTACGTGTATTTTTAACTGAGTTTCGTAAAACTCTGTTTGTTTTTGCGTTTCAAAAACGTTTTTTTTTTTAATTTGAATTTTCTTCAAATTAAAATTTTTAATATTTTTAGATCATTTTGATGCGCTAATATAAAAAATAATTTGAAAAAAATAACAAAAAAATATTTTGATGCATTTTCAAGTAAAAAACACTTTTGAAAAGTAATCACAACCAAACATTTTATACATGTTTTTTGCTGCACATAAATCTCAACTACAATTTTTACCAAACACATATTTAAATTCAACTAACCACACCCAACCACACTTTTTTTAAATCAAAATAAAAAAAGCTAATTCATGTTTTTAAGGAAAATCCAATTGCTATTATATGTGGTTTGGTCATGTTTTTAAGGAAAATAATTTACGTTGTTGACAAAGACTAACCAATGAGTCACAGAATGTCAGTGTTCGAAGCTTCTATTGTCAAGGGTTAATAGTCGATCCGTCTATGTTGCGGGGAGTTTAATTTTTTGATAGTTTTTTTCGGATTTGTATTTTTTTTTAAAATAAAATTTTCTATTAATATATATCTTGTTTATCTTAGCCAATGACCCAACTTAATGGTTTTATCTGAAAATATTATTTATGTTTTTTTTTAAATTATGATTATTAAAAAAAATTAAAAAAAAATCAAAATAGTATATTCATAATTTATGTGATTGAAAGCTAAAAAGAAACCATAAAGGTTATAAAATCATTTTCCAAATCTATTTACACATTCTAATAATAAACAACCTATTTCATAAAAATCTATTATTAGTATTTTTATTTTAAGATCAAATACATAATAATTAAAAAAATATTAAATTAAAATTAATAATACTATTTAAAAGGCATATAAAAATTAAAAAGTAAGTGAATCCAACAAATTTTTTTAGGAGTGTAAAAAAAAAAAAAAAACAAAGTAACAAAAAAAAAATGAAGAAAAGAAAAAGCCACCAAAGGGTTTCGGCCTGCATGTGCAGTCCTATTATATATGTTTTTTAATTAAAAAAAATGAATAACAGGTCGTTCACCTTTTATATTTTTTAAAAACAAAATTAATAGACAACAAGTCGTGGATTATAATCTAGAAAATAGTTATCCCTCCAAGCTCTTGAACCTACAACCTTTTGTTTGTCACAGGCCTAACCAACTAATTTAAAACTTGGATTTGTTCTAAAATATTAAAAATATATATTAAAGTGATTCATTATTTATATAAACAAAAAAACACCATAAAAAATCCTATTTCTTTTAATGTTGTAAGTTAATTCTCCCACTATTTTTTTTTTTAAATAATCAAGTGAGTCATCATATATTCAAATGCTATCCAATATCACAACATGTAAACCCTTTTGGTACTTTTTTTTTTTCTTTTATGCTGGAGATGTCCCTCACAAGTACTGAAAACACGTACTAAAAGAAATTGTAATTTTTAAAAATCTAGAAAAAAAAAACAAAAATCCTAGAAAAAAAATTGATACACGAGAAATAAATGAAGAACTACCGACATAGAAAACATATTTTGATTCGTTGTCATGCATTTTATATAAGTTTTCTTTCCAGTGTTTTCGATGCATTTAATTTCATCACAATAGGTGACAAAGAACCTACCAAAATATTGGTCAAATAAATATAAATTTAATGACATGCAAATGATTCCATTATAAAATTATATTTTTTTATATATAAATAATAAAACAATTAGATTTTACCATCGAGTTTTTAGACCATGTGGATGTGGCGTTCTATTGTCTTTAAAGGATTAAACTCCCCTCCAGTTTAAAAGGTAGCCGATGAAGTCATGAAAACTTTAGACAAGAATAAATTTTTTCATGGGTTGCATCTTGGGCTATGGTGATTAAGTTTAAATGTCAGCTTCTCTCTATAGGCTCATGTTTCATGAAACACAAATTTCCAAATGAATGCCTATTTAAGCTGGTCCAAATGACCATTTTTTTTTTTGTACATCATCATTTTCACACTTTCAAATGTTTTAAATAATCATATTTGAAAGACTTAAACATAAAAAATAAGGGAAAAAACTTACTTGTTTTGTACAATTAATGTTACCTTTTTATGATTTTTGTTAACGTCCCTAAAAGAGAGATGAGTGTTTGTTTATAAGAGAGACATGGGTTTAACTAGTTTGTTTATTCCTCTCACAATTGAAAAAATTATTATTTATAAAGTAGAGAATACTTTGTGTGAAAGCAACGTGTAAGCATTGTTTAAAAAGATAATGTATGGAGACATGAAGATTTCAATGGAGATCTAACCATAGAGATTTTTGTTAGAAAAATTAGAGACAAATATAGAGATATAGAGATCTCACTATGAAGATTTTCGTTGAAGACATCTGAGATATGAAGATGTATTGCTTATTTTATTGAAAACTTTAAGAGATAATAGAGATTCAATTTCTAAAAATTATCAGATCTTGGGTAGTGTATCATTGAATATTTCCCTATAATTTCAGGTTACATTTATTTCCTTACACATTATTGGATGAATCCCCTGAAGATTAATCTTTATATCTTTTTTTTTTCTAGGACATGACATTTCTCAGTATCATAACTATGATTGTGGTGAAAGTGACAAAACTTGGTAGGGTTCCTTGTGTTCATGTTATTTTTCATAGGAGGTAAGCATTGCTTGAATTCTTTTCCTTTGATGATAACCAACACCTTAGCATATGTGGTGGTCAGAGATGTAGTTATGAGCTCATGAAATATCAAACGATCCTGAATATATCATTTAGTGCTTTTCTTGAATGTCGTAGTAAGAGATTGATTGTGTTGAAGAGATTTTTCTCTTTCTAAATATGGGTTTTGTTATCTGGTCACACTTGCTTCTTTTATTCGAATATAGTTCTTTATTTGTTGTTTAACATTGATGAGAGTTTAGTTAGGGAGAGTATCCAATCATTCATATAAAAAATAGTTATAGACCCAACTGATCAAGGCTTTAATGATAATGGATTTGAGTAGGTTCTTCATGTTGAGCATTTTCTTATTAAAACTATAGAAATATGCTCTGCTGCTTTATATTATCATTGTGTGATGACGACAAGCTTAGTCATGCTATTTTTAGTCTTGGGTACAATATGATACAACTAATTTCCTAAAATTTTCCAAAACTCTAGCTTGGTTTCTCTATATATTTAAAACCATTCTTAGTTTGCTATTGTCATATTGTCAGTTTATTCTTTTTGGATTTTTTAAAAAAAAGATGATTTTAGGGAAAACTTGAAATTTAGTTTATGACAGATCCAATACCTGTTTTTTAAAATGACTTAATTGACAAGTATATATATATATATAGGACCAATGTTAAAATCTCATGAAAGATAAGTCTCCTTCTTAAGGGACTAAATATTAGTTTTTTCATGAACAACCAGAATGACAAGTATCCTTTTAAAAAGGATCGATGTCAAGACTTGATTTTTTTTTTTTTTTTGTGAATAATCAACGAGTCTCTTATTTTTAAGAATCAATGTCTATTTTTTCACAAAATAATTAGAAATTAAATAAAAAAAGCTAAAATCAATGAGGATAATTACAATAATCACAAAGACAAATTTAGAAGAAAACACATAGTAAATGTAACTTTTCATAAAAAAAGATACTGTAAGGGTAACATTGTTATTCTCTTAAGCACAACTAACCCTTTCCCTGAATATCTAGAATCAATATACAGTTTAGGACCTATAATTTCCTTTAATTACTAGGTATTGACTCTCAATTTTCCTCGATATTATTTCCCCCCCTCAACTTTGAGGAGTCTCGTTCGACATCATCGTGTGACAAGGTTCATTGGAAATTGATATTTTTTTTTTTGAACTTTCCTTTTATATGAAATTATCACGATATCATGTCTTGGGTCATGGATTCAACAAGTTCATTAGGGTTGAGTTATATTTTTTTTTTCTCATTGCTTTTTAAAATATATTTTTTTTTAATTTTACATTTTAATATTAGATTGGTTTGAGAATTGAGTTCCGTGATTTTATTAATTTTACTTTTCACGGGGTTATCTTGGTCCCACGATTAGGTTATAGATATGGTTTGATTTTTGCTCAAGCCGAATGATAAAAAATTATCATTTCCAGTTTCTTTGGAGGATGTATTTTTAAAAATTCACCTAGCTATGTGTTGGTTTGGATAGACTCAAACCAATTTTTTTTTTGTTTATTAAAATTATTTTCTTTTCAACTTTGTCATTTGTAATTTTGTTTGCTGGGAATTAAATTCATATTTTTTTTCATTTGTCTTCCTATAAAATTATCTTATTTTCATTTAATTTTTGTTTTGTTAACAAATAAGATCATTGAGATGTCTTAAGAATATTGTAAGGATATATTTTCATAATATTAACAAGCGTTCATCTTTTGCATTGAATCGTTATTGATTTTTTTTTTGGTTTTATTTGTTGTTGATATCTTATTTTTTAATCATATTATTAAATCAACCGAGCTTATTAAATCCATTATCAAAAGTGTGTTTTTTTTTTTAATATTTTTTGTTTCTAAATCGTTCTGATGTGCATATATCAAAATTAATTTTAAAAAATAATAAAAATATTATTTTAATATATTTTCAAACAAAAATACTTTAAAAACAACCATTATCAATTACTTTCCTAATCACTCTCCAAAGATATCAACAAAACTTCAAATCTTGACCTGAGATAATTGAAATGAGATTGCAAAATCTCTCTAACCCTACTAAATCCAAATGGTCCCCCTATCTAGTATAAACAAACACACACAAACACACCTATCTAGTAGAGAATACTTTGTGTGAAAGCAATGTGTAAGCATTGTTTAAGAAGATAATGTATGGAGACATGAAGATTTCAATGAAGATCTCACCATAAAGATTTTTGTTGGAGAAATTAGAGACAAATCTAAAGATATAGAGATCTCATTATGAAGATTTTCATTGGAGACATTGGAGATATGGAGATGTATTACTTATTTTATTGAAAACTTCAAAAGATAATGGAAATACAATTTCTAAAAATTATCAGATCTTAGATAGTGCATCATTGGATATTTCCCTATTATTTCAGGTTACATTTATTTCCTTATACATTATTGGATGAATCTCCTAAAGTTTAATCTTTATATCTTTTTTTTTTTAGGGCATGACATTCCTCAATATCATAACTATGATCGTGGTGAAAGTGACAAAACTTGGTAAAGTTCTTTATGTTCATGCGTCACTTTTCATTGGAGGTAATTATTGCTTGAATTCTTTTCCCTTAATGGTAACCAACACCTTAACATGTGTGGTGGTTAGAGATGTTGCCATGAGCTCAGGAAATATCAAATGATCATAAATAGATCATTTAATGTTTTTCTTAAATGTCTTTGTAAGAGATTGATTGCATTGAAGAGATTTTTCTCTTTGTAAATATAGTTATCTGGTCACACTTGCTTCTCTTAGTCGAATATAGTTCTTTATTTACTATTTAACATTGATGAGAGTTTAGTTAGGGAGCGTATCTAATCATTTCTATAAAGAGTAGTTATAAACTCCGTTGATCAAGGTTTCAATGACAATGGATTTGAGTAGGTTCTTCATGTTAAGCATTTTCTTATTAAATCTATAGAAATATGCTCTACTGCTTTATATTATCATTATGTGATGATGCAAAGCTTAGTCATGCTATTTTCAGTCTTGGGTATACTACGGTATAACTAGTCTCCTAAATTTATTCAAAACTCTAGCTTAGTTCCTCCATGTATTTGAAACCCTTCTTAGTATGCTCTTGTCATGTTGTCAATCTTTTTTTTTTTTTTTGGATTTTAAAAGAAAAAAATGATTTTAGGGAAAACCTGAAAAATATTGGTTTATGACAAGTCCAATGCTTGTTTTCAAAATGACTTAATTGACAAGTCTTTTTTTATATATATAGAGGGACCAATGTTAAAATATCATGAAAGACTAGTCTCCTTAAAGGACTAAATATTAGTTTTTTCATGAACAACCAAAATGACAAGTATCCTTCTAAAAGGGATCAATGTCAAGACTTGATTTTTTTTTTTTTGTTAATAACCAAATCAAAAAGTTTCTTATTTTTAAGGATCAATGTCTATTTTTTCACAAAATAATTATAAATTAAATAAAAAAATAAAATCAATTAGGATAATTACAATAATCATAAAGAGAAATTTAGAAGAAAACACATAATAAATGTAACATTTTATAAGAAAGGATGTTGTAAGGGGTGACATTGTTATTTCTTTAAGCACAACTAACCTCGTACCTGAATATCTGGAACCAATGTACATTTTATGACCAACAATCTCCTTTAATTACTTGGTGGAGACTCTTAATTTTCCTTGATATTATTTCCCCTCTCAACTTTGAGGAGTCTTGACGTCATAGCGTGATAGGGTTCGTTGGAAATTGATATATATTTTTTTTAACTTTTCTTTATATGAAATTATCACAATATCATGTCTTGGGTCATGGATTCAATAAGTTCAATAGGATTGAGTTAGATTTTTTTTTTCTCATTGCTTTTTAAAATATTTTTGTTTTAATTTTGCCTTTTAATATTATATTGGTTTGAGAATTGAGTTCCGTGATTTTATTAAGTCTACTTTTCATGGGGTTATCCCGGTCCCACAACTAGGTTATAGATTTAGTTTATTTTTGCTCAAGCTGGATGATAAAAAATTATCATGTCCGGTTTATTTAGAGGATGTATTTTTAAGAATTCACCTATATGCTGGCTCGGACAGACTCGAGCCAATTTCTTTCTTTTTTTTTTGTTTATGAAAATTGTTTTCTTTTTAACTTTGTCATTCGTTATTTTGTTAGCTAGGAATTGAAATTCATGTATTTTTTTTTCATTTTTCTTCCTATGAAATCATGTTATTCTCATTTAATTTTCACTTTGTTAACAAATAAAATCATTGAGATGTTTTAATAATATTGTAAGGATATATTTTCATAATATTGACAAGCGTTCATCTTTTGCATTAAATCGTTGTTGACTTTTTTTTGCTTTATTTGTTATTAATATCTTATTTTCTAATCATATTATTAAATTAACCGAGTTTATTAAATCCATTTAAATCAATGACTATAATCTCAAATTCCTTTTTTTTTTTTTTTTTAAGAACGTTTCACATCATCTTGATATCTTTTTTACATTGAAAAAATAATTCATGTAACTCTAATTTACATCTTGTATATTTTTATATTTCAAAAGTGTTTTTTTTTTAATATTTTTTGTTTCTAAATCGTTCTGATATGCATATATCAAAATTAATTTTAAAAAATAATAAAAATATTATTTTAATATATTTTCAAACAAAAATACTTTAAAAACAACCATTATCAATCACTTTCCTAATCACTCTCCAAAGTTATCAACAAAACTTCAAATCTTGACATGAGATAATTGAAATGAGATTGCAAAATCTCTCCAACCCTACTAAATCCAAATGGTCCACCTATCTAGTATAAACAAACACACACACACACACACACAAATACTAGGTAAATAGTGCTCTTCGAACTTATATACAAGTGGTGCCCATGGATATTATCAAAAGCGGGTTAAACTTTTATGAAGATGAGAAGTATATTACGGAGTGTGTTTGTTTTTGCGTTTAAAAAGTGCTTATAAATTTTTTTCCCTTAAATTAATTTTTTTTATGATTTTGGAACGTTTTTGGTGTAATGATGTCAAAAATAAATTTTAAAAAATTATTTTAATATATTTCTATATAAAAAATATTTTAAAAAACAACCAATATTATAATCTCAAACATTACCAACACCCATTTACTAAACCACCATATTAATTTCTAATCATATTATTAAATCAACCAAGTTTATTAGATCCATTCTAGTCAATTACCATAATCTCAAGTGTATTTTCTCATTGAATCATCTTAATATATTTTTACATTGAAAGAATAATAGGTCGACTCATGGCATAGCGCGGGACCTCCTATCTAGTACACATACACACAACTACTAGGTAAGTAGTGCTCTCAAACTCATATATAAGTGGCGCCCATGGATATTATCAGAGCGCATTCAACTTTTATGGACATGAAAAGTATATTATAGAGTATGTTTCTTTTTGGGTTCAAAAAGTGTTTATAAAATATTTTTTTTAAAAATTAATTTTTTTTATAATTTTGGATCGTTTTGATATAATAATATCAAAAATAAATTTTAAAAAATTATTTTTTATATAAAAAAACATTTAAAAAAACAACTAATATTATGATATCAAATATTGCCGACACCGATTTACTAAACGTTTCATTTTCAGATATTTTTAAGAAAGTGGCTCGCATCTGCAATAAATTTTTAAGAAAAACGAATACACTTGAAAGTTGAAACTGGAGGGGAGCTGAACGACTCCTATAGCAAGCCCCTCGTGCGGCAAAGGTGTCTCATAAACATTCCATCTAATTAACCAACAGCTAGCCATAGATGATCTATGTATCTGTTTTAGTGAAACAAAAAACAATTAGATTTTTCAGATGATTTCATTAAGGGGTCTTCAAGATTAGCACAAATTTTGTAGTGAGATAGGAATACGTGGAATCTTCAGCACCACTCATCTTCTCTGTTCATATTCATAGATTCCATGTCAATTTCGTAAATGCTGAGATCACAATAAAAAAAAAAACCCTCAACTACTCGCTCTGCTGAAGATTCAGCACATTTTCCCATTTGATATCACTAATATAGGAGGAGAAGCAGACGGGTCCAAGGTGAAAATGACCCCTTTTATGATGCATGAATGCAGAAACACAAAGCTCAATCAATTGTTAAGGAGACATGGGGCCATGAGGGGCTCGAAACAGGAGGAGGAGGCAGTATGTAAAGGGTGTTTCGGAACACGGTGTAAATCATGTTTTTATAAAATTCAAACTTTTTTTATTTATTAAAATTTAATGTGATTTGTATGTTTTGGATCGTTTTAATATGTTGATATCAAAAATAATTTTTAAAAAATTTAAAAATATTATTAATATAATTTCAACATAAAAAATTATTAAAAACACTTGTTACTATTTTTCAAACACGATAGTAATCTGTGTGCTCAATGGCATATTTACCACGGCCTAGCCCACAGGGTTAACCTTTTTGCCTCCTGGGTGGCATCAGAACTCAGGACGAAGTGTTGAAAACCCAGAATATGCCAAACCTGCTGGGTTGTAATTTTGTGTTCTTGAACTCTGTTGCTCTTCAGAATGACAGCGACTGGTCTGCCAGCTGCAATCTTAGGTAAGCTGTCAATTTGCTGTTTGTTCATCTTCACTTATTAGTCACCGTCGGCAAGTCTATTCGCATCAATCTCAATCAATCACTGCTGCATTTAGTCACGACTTTTGGTCACGAGATACATTAAGGCTGCTTGAAATTGCTGATTTTTAAAATTTAAATTTGATATTCAATTCAAAGATAATAAAATAATTAATTTTGAATAAAACAATAACTTTTTTAAAAAAATTCTACCACACTCGCGTACACATCGAGTCTGATTGACACCATCGAGTCTTGGAATAAGTGGGAAGCTACTTGCACAGATTGGGAGGATATGGGATCTCATTTTCATATCATATGACTTCATCACTTACCTCTCTGCTAAGAGATTGATTGATGGATCATCTTATCTTACATAAAATGAAAGACAGAGTCCAGAGTCTAAGCTTTCGATTAGATTTTTTTTTTTTTTCCAGCTTGTCCCGTTCTTGTAAAAAGATAGAAAAAGATAACCATTTATTTGAATCCAAATTTATGGTAGTGTTTGTATTGAGAAGATACATGACTGTACGTGGTATATTGTCATGAGCTTCACAGTGAATTAATATTATTATTTTTAAAAAAATATATAAAAATATTTAATAACAAATTCAAGAACCTTGAATATGATAAGCAAGTAATTTAGGTCTTACTTGTTTGTTAGATCCAAATAAACATGAGTCCAACACAACTTTTAGAATTTAAAAATAATAAAACAATATTAAAATATCAAAACATCCCTTTATAATTATAGAAAATTACACAAAAAACATTGTGAAAGAATAAAAATACTCTATATACAAAGCTTATTTTTTTCTTTTCTAAGACTTAAAATGTATTTTAACTATTTAATAGTTTGTGAAAAGTAGAAAAAACCCCTAGACAACATATCTTAATTTTGTTAAGCTTGAGGGTATAATAATATTTTTACTATACAAATAATTATGAAAAGACTACCATACCCTCACTAAAACATTTAATGACCAATGAGCTTATAAAAAAAAAAATACTAAAATACCCAAAAAACAAGGGCTTCAATTTTTTCAATGAAAACACAAAATAATAATTTAATTTTATGTGAAAAGACAATATTAGCCCTATCCTAATCCTTGATACAGATCCTTTGGTTTTATGTTTTCTAATATTGAAGCTTTGAGAGTGTCATACATTCAACTTTTAAAGACCAATTATTTGATGTGAAAAAATACACTATGCATTATATATGCAGCACTTGAGGCGCAAACATGTTTGAATGAACAATGAATCGCCTGGCATCATTGTTAAACCCTATGCTAATATGAACATAACCTTTAGGCAGCAATGAAGTCGTACCTCCAAGTCCCTTCACTCCTCGAGCTCTAATTAGTTTGCTTAACTTGCTAGGTTTCACACCTCGAGCTCCACATAAAGAAATGCATTCTTCTGTTAAGTGCTCTTGCAAAATGTTGATTACTGATATTCTTACCATCTTACCATCTAAGTGAAAGAGGCAATTATATTAATATTTCATTTATAAAAAGGTACATGCCATGACCACAAAGTTAAATGATACACATGATTTAATTATTTCTTAACCAATAAGATGATATAAATTGAGAGAACAAGAGATTCCAAGGCTAGAAACTTGTAGCTAGATTTAGTTTGTCATTTATCTTACTGTCATTATGAGTTTGTGATCAACAGCTTTGCGCATAGGATCTTGCCCTAAATTAGGTGTAAGAACTTGAAAACGGTTTAAATATTTGCTGATAATTATCACCAATCTAATATTTTCAAAATAATTTCAACATTTCTAATAACAATCAGCCTACATGGATAAAAAGAAAAAATCGAAAGGGTTTAAATCCTGACATGATATATTCTGGTTTTTGCTTGTTCACATCGAGTCGAGTACTCATTTCTTCGTGGTTCAAAATATATGTTAGCAAATCAATGCTAGCTAGCTAGGGCCTACGGGTACAAGCTACGTACTCATTGTATACAACAGAAAGGGCTATGGAAAATTTTAATTTCTTTGGATGGTTTATGATTATGATGTCCCACCTTCTTTTGTTTCTTCCTTAACAAAAAAAAAAAAAATCATTTTTCCAACCAAATTGAAACATAAAAAATTATGGGGCATGAAAGAGTCAAAATCACATATAGACATGAGGCATCAATTAACTAGAGAATATCAAGTTCAGTTCCATAAACCCTTCAAATTATATTAAAAAATAGAGAAAGAATGTTCAGTGATGATCACACTTCCAAGCACGATGAATATGGCTGAGCTAGACTCTTGAAAGATAGCTAGCTCTATCACGCACGGAAGCAGCTCTGCAATTATAAGGGAAAAGAAAGGAAACAAAGCCTTAGTCAAAGAAGAAGTTACCAAGTTTTGATAAGAACAAGATGTTGAACAAAACTCACTTTGGTTTCGCTCTAATAAAAACACACAGCTAACATTTTCTTTTTATTATTTACTTATGTATATTTATGAATGTTTAAGGTGGCTATATATATAGCCTTACGAGTTTTATTTAGACTAAGTCCTTTATTCTTTATCTAACTAGCTAATTCATGATAATGATAAAACTCTAATAAATAAATAATGATATAGTATTGCACAATTCTAACAATATTAGAATTCTTACGAACTCTAAATTCTAAGTCCTAACTGATATTGAATTTTAATACTCCCTCTTAATATTAATCGTCACTCTTTTACTAAATTAAGCTAATAGCTAAAAACAATCAAATTTTCTAGTGCTCAAGCCATTTGTAAACAAATCCGCAACTTGCTCATATGTCTTGTCAACCCATCTCAATTTCCTGTTGCATTGATTTTTCTCTAATTAAATGATAATGTATTTCTATATATGTTTTCCTTGAATGAAACACTGATTTTTTTGTCAAATAAATTGTTAATTGATTATTATAATAGAACATTATTGCATAATCTACTTGTTGGTGTAAATTATTCATCAATTGTATCAACCAAGTATTTTCTTGAGCTGCCATTGCTACCGCTCAATATTTTGCTTTTGTTGTTGATAAGGATAATGTTGGTTGTCTCTTACTACACAAAGAAATTGCTCCTGGCTCAATCTTATACACATAACCACTCGTAGATCATCAAGTGTCATGATCTTCTGCATAATCAACATCATAGTAACCAACTAACTTGCAATCTATACCTTTCTTGTATGAAATGTCATAACCAATTGTACTCTTCACGTATCTCAGTATTCTTCAAACTGCTTCTAAATAAAACTTTGGATTTTGCATGTAACGACTCATTACATCAATGTTATATAAAATATTCAATATAATCAAGGTTAAATAGATCAAATTACCTACTAATTGCCAATACATTGTTGCATCTGTTAAGTTTTTTTTTTTTTCATGAGTAGTTATCTTAATGCTTGGTTACATTGGTGTTAGAACTGACTTGCAACCAAACATTTCTAACAAATTTCTTGAATATTTTTTTTTGTCAAACAAATATTCCTTTTTATTTACAATCAACCTTTAACCTAAAAAAATGCTTGATATCTCCAACTTCTTTCATTTGAAAATGAATTGAAAAATTCTCCTTTGTTTAGATAATAACTCATTATCACCGATTATGACTAAATCATCCACATAAACTAGTACAATAGCTATATTTCCTTCATTGACTTTCACAAATAAGATGGAATCTAAAGTGTTATTAAATATCCTTCTTAAATAAAGAATTCAACAATCTTACCATACCAAGCCTTTAATGTTTGTTTTAATCTTTATAGTGCTTTTTTTCAATTTACACATGCTCATAATGATCTTTAATATAAAAACCTACTTGTTGAATATAAATTTATCAATCCAACTCTCAATGAAGAAATACATTCTTCACATCCATCTATCATAGTCTTGAGTTCTTGTTTGCTATAAGTAAAACTCGTACAATTATGAGTTTTTTTTTATATGATTATATGTTTTATCATAGTTTAAACCAAATTGTTATGAAAACCCATGAACCACCAAACAAGCTTTATACCTTTCAATCGATCCATCTGCTCGACGTTTAATCTTGTAAACCTATTTACAAGATATAAGTTTCACTTAACTAGTTTAGGCACAATATCCCATGTTTGATTTTGTCCTGCCGCATTGACCTTTTCTTTCATAGCTTTAATCTATTTAGAGTTATGTAATGCTTCTTTAAAAATGTTAGGTACATTTCACTTGCTTCTTTTACTATGCTTGTATTAGCATATTTAGAGTTTGGCTTACAAACTCTTGTTGATCTTTTGAGATGTATTTGTGGAGATGATTCATCTATTATACTACATCCATCTATTTGTTGTTGGTAGACACTAGTATGCCAAGGATTCTAATTAATTTCTTGCTCTTTAATAAAATCATTGTATACTTTTTTAGGATTTTCTAAACTTGATTGAACTTGTATAGATTTTTCATCATTCTATTATTGTAGCCTTTCTTCAAACTCTTTTGAATATGGAATCATCCTTTTTTATCTAAAGACCACCAAGATGGTGGTTCTTAAAACACCACATCTTGTGATGTGGAACACCTCCCTATCATAAGATCATAACATTTTCACCCTTTTTCTTTGGCTATCATATCCTATAAATATACATCTAACATAATTCTTATCAAATTTGCTGTGTAGATGACTAAGGATAAATACATAACCTTAAAAATAGCTAACCATAGGCTTTGTATTCTATAGTTTCTCATAAGGTGATATAAACTCTAACCTCTTTTGTGGGAGTTTATTGATTATATAATTCCTCATTACTTTAGCCCAAAATCTTTCTAGTACATGTTCTTCATGTAACATGCTTCGACAGATTTTCACAAGATGTCGATTTTTCCTCACAGCTACTTCATTTTGTTGTTGTGTATTTGCACAAGTGTATTGGTGATGTATATGAAATTCTTATAAGTATTAAAAGAATTCATCTGAGCTATATTCTCCCTTATTGTCATTACGCAAGTGGTGAATCTTTCTCCTTACTTCTCCTTCAACTAACTTTTGAACTCTTTAAACTTTATGAATGTATTTTTCTTTCATAAAGAAAACCCACACAAACCTTACAAAATCATTAACACACACACATTAGCTACTAATGATTTTATTGCTCTAAGCTTTGAATCTTCATATGGTAGCTAATGTGTCTTACTATACCGACATCCTATACATACTATACATGTTTTTACATAAGGTTGAGGAAGCCGTTTGAGTGATAATTCTTTTATCATCATACTTAGCTCAAGATAACTAACATAGTTTAGTCTCCTGTTTAAATCCACAATAATTATTCTCCTCCCATACTAAAAAAAGAGCCAGACTATTTTATTTTTATTTGTTTAATAAGATCATGCATAGTTTTTAAACCCGATCCAGTGATCGACCTAGTATAATGATCGAGCTACGAGTTAGATGGGTTGACCCGGGTCAACAAAAAAAATCCAATGTAAGACCTATAGAAAACACTTAACTAGTTATAATGCAACACTTATATAAACCAAATTTAAATTTTAAACCAACAGCATAAATTTAATTCAATAACCTAAACACAAACCAAATATAAATTTAAGATATTTAAAACAAAATATCTAAAACCATAAATTCTAAATTAACAACACATTCATTTTTTTTAATGAACACATTAAATTCTTCAGTGTTCATAGGAGCAAAATTTGAATCAAATGTTGATGAAATGGAGTCAATCTCGTCAACACCTAATAAAACATCTCGAGAAGATATTTTAAGTACCTATATTAAACCAAATCAAACATAATTTATAATATTACATCCACCTAATTAACAATAAGACAAGCATATAGTTTAGTTAAAATATTAGTCAGCAACAACCTTATAAAAACAAGTAGTTAACAGAAACAGGGTAAGGAATAGAAATGATATTCTAACACATGAAAAGATCGACAATAACACATTTACTATAAGGGAGAAATATAGAAACATAAATGATATCCTAACACAAAAACAATCCTATAAAATATTAATTGCGGATATATGATTATTAAAAAAGACCGACAATAACACATGAAGATTATACATGACAGATACAAGTGATCTGTTAAAAAAAAAATGATATTCTAATCAATTATCCATAACACTAATTACACATGATTATTACCATGTATGAAGTGATTACCAAATGCAAATGATCTGTTATGACAGATCAAGTAACAAAAAATTCAATAAAATCATTCAAGGCTTCGGCTGTTTTGGAATCTTGTATATCACTGCTACAGGATTTTCATTAGATTGTTGTGATTAATGAAGATTGCATTTATACACATGAAGATTAAGCACATAAATACAATTAAACATATAGAAACACAAGAATATAATCTTATAGATTAGGATATTGTAATTCATACTTATATAATCACTAAACACGCACTCCCCACCCCAGAAAATTTGATATATTCATTACATTTACTGTGAGGGAGAAATATAGGAGTAGAGAAATCTTAAATAACAATGCTTTTATGAGAATTTCAAAAAACAAAAACAATTTGAGTATCGTAAGTTTAATTAAATATATTCATAAACAAAAAACACCCTACATGTGGCTTAAATTTCCATGTAAATGCTTTCATAAACAAAAAATTAAAGAGAAACAAGTAACAACAACTTCATCTGATCTTGATTCGTAGATCTGAATTGAAAAGAGTCAAATCAAGAAAAGAAACAAACACCCTACAAAAATAGATTTAGAGGTTACTGAGGACCTCTTATTGTTATTATAACTAAAAGAGAGATGGGACTTACCTGGTATGGCTTTCGTGTGGCTTAAATTCCTTTGCAATTGATCTGCAACTGATACGGTTATGAACTTTTAAGAGAGGCAGGGATTAGGTTATTTGTGAATTATGATTCTATCTTCTGATTAATTGATAGTAAATTGCTAAGGCAATAAACAACGTCGTTTAATATATATATATATATAACAGTCGGGTCTTAGCTGAGTTTACCTGAATTGACTTGGTTTTTCTGGGCCACTTTCCTGATCAATTTTTTCATCAACCCAGTTCGATTTCAGCTCTGTTTCAACCGGGTTCTAGATAGACCCACCAGACTGAACTGAATTTTAAAACTATAGATCATGTTTTCTCCTTGGTGAGCCCGCAAATTCGTTGCGGTGATGGTAAATCGGTGACTACCATTGTTCCTCCTGAACTACGTACATCAATGATGAATGTGACAGTGAAGTAACCCCCCTCCCTTCTGTTTTATTGGTGTCTTTGTTCTTTTTCTTTGTATCTTCATAAAATGAAATGATTGTTGTAAGCAAGGGTGAAGCTAGAAATTTTTTCTGTCCTGGGCTATATTACAAATACATATAAATTATTTTTTAAGATAAATTATTAACTTGTATATATAAATTTATTAAGTTAATAATAAAATTTCAATCTAAATACATAACATAATATATATATATAATAAAATAAAATTTATAGTACATAAAATTGAAAATAAAAATAAAAATAAATTACACTATCAAAGTTGCACCATTCGATGTTTTGTAGAATATAATTTATCTATGATAGAATTTGAATCAATATGTTCAACAAGCTTGCATTCAATGTAAATCATTATAAAATCCGTTAAGAACTCCTCTTTCTTTACTGGTTGATATTTGTCTGCTTGGTTTAAAGAATGAAACATAGTTTTTTTTTTTTTACTTCCTTGATTTCCCATTATAATTTATAACCTATTCAAGTACAAAAATTAGGAAAATTAGGTGCCAGATAAAAAGATACTAATGTCACAATAGAATATTCATGAAATGCAGAATATACAAGGATAAAATAGTGATGCAGACTACAGGGAGATTTGAGGAACTTAATTTTGAAATAATTAACTAGTAAATTATTTTTTCATGTGTTTATTTTATGTTTTTTCATGAGACTAAATTCGAACCTCACAACCCTCTTGTCATGTTTTTTCATGTGTTTATTTTTTGTTGTATCCCGTAACTTCAGTTATGGTTGTTGTGTATAACCTTGGCTTGTTCAAGCTCAACTCAAATTCATGTTAGCTTGGTTTGAAGTGGTTTCAAAAATTAAAAAAAATATGGTCCAAAATGGTTCATTAAAACAAAAACTCAAAAAAGAAACTATCATTAAACAATTTGGTCACACTTCCTTCTACTATACAAAAATTAAGACAACACGTTTAACATGGTATTCAACGAATCATAACCTATAAATTAAGACTCATTAAAGTATTGAAAAACCTTAACATACTTATACTATTAGTTGCTGCAATAAATGTAAAATATTGAATTTAAAATGAAAAGTTAGGGTTTGTAAATTCTTATTAGATAATTTTATACTTTTATAGCTCTCAGTATACTATTGAGAAGAAAAAAGCTAAAACTCCATGTTACTTAAAAATCATGTAAATCTGATTACGCTAGTTAATTATTTATGTTTAGGTTTTATGTAAAAAAACAACAAAGAAAAAGTGGGTTATTAGATTTTTTATGACATGAATGAAAGAATGACACCATAAAGGGAACAAGCTAAACAATACAAGCAAGCAAGCCATCAAAGTTAATTAATGAGTCGGAGGTTAGAAACAACTTGGAGCTTTCCTTTCCCTGTGACTAACTTTGCGCACTTACAGTGGTAGGCCCTTTGCTTGCTTCTTGTGGCATTCCACTTGGGACGAAAAGTATGGGTTACTTTCCTATTAATTCATGAACTATTGATATTTTAGATCGGCATTAATTTTTTTACCAGAGCTACAGCCCACCTAAGCCTTCTAGGAGGCTCCGCCCTGTAAGTTAAAGCTATGAGCTTTATTGATATCAAATATATCGTAAATTACTATAGACTGATGAAGCCCAAATTAATACTGTCAAGGGTGCTCTACTGATCAAAGTTTTAGTTGTTTATTTGGAGATGACGGAGGAGGGAAATGGAATAGAAACTATCAGCCTATTCCTGTTACTGCTTCACATATTACACTTACAATTTTCGCACAAGTGACTCGGTGATGGATTCCAAGGCCTTCCCTCCAACTCCAACTCATCAGTTCTTTGCTTTGTTATTTCAACTTCAGTATTATTCATTTAATATTGCGCTTGAAAGTCCTTCAAAATCCTAAACGGAAAATGGTGTGTGATCCCGCTTATAAAGACTTATCAATTCTAACAAAGAAATTTAGATTTGGAGTTCCCAACCCTCGGCAACTTCACGTACAAGGTTCATCCTCTTCCACAACTGGGATCTCAAGTCCCTCATGTGTCAAGTGTAACCTATCATAGTGTTCATTCTTGATTTACACGAGTCATATTGCATTTCTGTTCATTTTTATGTCTAGTGACGGTTCTTATTCAGACAGCTTCATCTTCCAAGTTAGATTTGGTATCTTGGTTAATGTAGGAAATTTCTTTGGGCAACTGTTGGTGTAATTTTTATTTATATGCGACCTGCGAGGATGTCATAAATCAAACCATCTATGTTTCTTTGTTGAACTATTCATTTTTGTGGTTCAGATTTGTTCCACTATTCCTTCTTTTTTTCTTAATTTCAAGGATAATCAATTCAGTTTGAAGTTAGCTTTTGATTGTTTGACAGTAGGGGCAGAATTAATTAGGATTTTATCTGTGTAATTCACAACCACTAAAGCTCTTCAACTTGGGATTGCCTCCACTGCGTTCCGAAGGTTGTTTCTTGCCGTTTCTCTTGACTTGAGGAAGATCACACTCTGCATAAATTTTAAATCTCTTGTTAATTCTACTTCGAATGCCTTCAAATGCAATTGCTGCTTTAAGATTTCTTCAGTCTGCGATCATTTCAATGCCTAACACTTTTTTTTTGTTTTTTTGGATTCGAGTAAACCCCACCCTCCGGAAAGCGTATTTTGTGGTTCAGGTGAGTGAGTAAAACCCTAGCTATCCTAGGCTCTTACAAGAGATGCATGCCCTGACTCGAACTCGAGACCTGCTATGCAAATCTCAAGCCCTTTGCCACCACGCTACGTCTCTTGGGGACTTCAATGCCTAACATGTTACATAGTACTTGACTTGGAACAACAGATCAGTTTGCAGTTATTATATTAGATCATGAAGCTTCTTGTTATTTGATTTTTCGTTGTTTTTGGCTATCTATCTTGTAACTCTTGCTACTTGATGAAAGTTGATGCTTACTGTTAGAAAAAATTTGCATACCTACCGATGTCAGCTCCCGCAAATTAGAACTTGTGAATCCGATGTTGTTTTAACTTCACCTCTTCCATTGTAGCTCCACTTTTTGCTTGTCATTTTTCATGCTTTTTGCTTGTAGTTCCTGATAAATTAAAATTTTCTTGTTGGAGTTTTCTCTGGTAACCTGTCATTGGATGTAGCTAAGAGTTCAAAGAGGAATATTAGCAGGGGTGGTTTGTTTGGAATGCGTCCCAAGAAGATGAACACTGAATAATATTTCCAAACATGTTTTCGCCTCAAGCGCTGCATGTATAACGCATAGTGCATTCTTTCACTCTCAAAGCTACATTAGAAAACATAAAACCAAAAAATGGATCTGTATCAAAGCTACATATCCACTGTAAGATTGTTGTTTCTTTGCTGTCGTAATGATATAGAGCAAGAAAACCGCAGTATCCTTTTTTATGAACTGCATAATGGTCACTGAATGTTTCATACTAATTCTTTATTTGTTTCAAATGCAGATTTATTCTGAGAACTAGGTGAATTCACCAGGACAAATGGAAGATAATTCCTGGCAAGCCTTTGTTCTTACAACCAAGGACTACTGGTATATTGCAGACGTGCGTCCCTCCTTCTCTTGCTTATATATCTGCCAAGGCATGATATCAAATTGGCTGTTGACCGTTGGAGGTGGAGGTAGCATTCTACGTGCAGTATGACATTGACTTTATGGTGCATATTCACTATAATAAATTGAATTTCATTTTGAGAAATTTTGGCATTTATTATGATGGGTCTTATTCCAAAGCGGTCATTTGCGGATGTTAATAGCTTACACATGTGGTGCTAAATTAATCTGTCCATGATGAGTTAGAGATTCTCTGATATGAAGCCCCTGCTCGGGGGAACATGACATTCTGCTTGCAGCCTATAGACGCACAAGAAACAATGAAATTATCACATGGAACCTTTCTTCATGTTTCTCATCGTGAACCCCGTGTATTTTGTCCATCTAAGCATGGTTTGAAAAAGTTTTTTGAAAAATATCACATGAGAAAAAAGTATTTGATAAATAGTTTAATTTTAACTTAATTACTATTAAAAAAAACATGGTTTTATTAACAACCACTAATAATAATAATGGTTGTAAATAACCACTATTATTGTTATTGGTATTTTATTAAATAATTGTTATTACCATTAGTTCTTGTTTAGAACTGCTAAGCAACTGCTACTGAGAATAATAGTTGTGCATCAAACCTAGCTTAAATGAGAAGTCAAATAGACTTAAAATTATAAAACCTTAGATTTATAATTCAAAGTGTGATATTTTAAAATCATTTTTATTTGTTAATTATAATCCTAAATTTATATGTATTTTTTAAACATTGTTTTTATTTTTGCATTTACTAAGTTAATGAATGATTTGGAATTTTAAACAACATGTCCACATGTTTATCTATTTTTTTACGATATTAAATCATGCTTATATAAACCAAGTATGAAAATGCATAATATGTAAGACAACTTTAAATTCAACATGACAATTAGCAAAAACAATATTACAAAACTAGTAATAAGAAAAATAACTTTTCACTAGAAAAATAACACAGCATAATTATACACAACATCATAATACATCTAAACCTATCCATGCCTTTTGTGATGACGAGTGGATTGACCAGCTTCATCAATAGCACGACTTCCACCTGTTTGTGTGGTCTCATCCTTCGAGATAATATCATTTATACTCAATGTCTCTCATAACATGTCAAGTGTAGTACAACATGTTTCGAGCTAGGAAGATGTATAATAACGAGCAAGTCTATTAGAAAGATCACAAAGATTAGTAGCAGCACGTCGATCATCATGTAACAACTGTCCAACCTAATATAAAGCAAATAGAAATTATCAATTCATAAATAAAATATAAAGATTTTGTCAAAGCCTATAAAAAAGTAACAAAATACTTATAGCATTTTGAATTTGTCATGCATGGGGCTCATACTCCATCTCCTCGCGTGGAGAGACTTGTGATGGGTTAGATGTAATGATTCAACATGTTATATTTAGGTACCAGCCCATGTATTCATTTTCAGAAATTACAGGATGCACCTCTCTGAAAATAAAATTTTTTCGTGCATCTCACATCGATATGTTAGAGATAATGAATCATCCAATTATAATTAGCATCCCTACTCGAATGGCCAATGGAATACAACTACCTGAATGACTAATGGAATGCAACTGATTACTCGTGTCTATGTCATACGGGATGTGTTGTTTAAAGTCAAATTATCGCATCACTGGTTTGAGCAATGCAACTCAACAAGCTCAACAAATACGAGGGGGATAACTAATGTCCATAAATCCATGGCCGATTTGCATATAACAAGAGTAGCTGACATATCATCTACTAAATAAGAATTTTATACGGTCTATTGAAATATCAATAATGCAATTATTTCTCATCATTTACCAACATCAACACATGAAGAATTATCTCTTAATATTTATAAATAAATAAAAATTCAACATCAACCTATGCAATAATTTCCTAACATTTACAAATATTCAAAAAATCAAACATCAACGCAAGTAATTAATTATAATCATTTACCAACATCAACACATATAATTATTTCACTCTCATAATTTACCAACATACTTGATTTGATTATTGTCTATTTTACTCGCTTCGATAAAATTTCAAAATGTGGGCTGGATTATGTTCAAAATATCCACTCCCACACCATTTATTAATGAATAAACAATAAGATTTATTAAATAAGATTTCCATGAAAAATATTCTTAATCTAAAAAATAAAATTTATGTGTTCAATAACATATTACTTGTAGCCTAATGGAAGTTGTATATTAACCTCCTGGATAGACATAACTGGTGTAGACTCAATTCGTGGCCGCCCCAAGTGTAAATACTCCCACGGCCATAACTTTATGTACAAAAAATATACAATAATTAGTAACCAACTCAAATATAAAAAAAAAACATAATACAAAAATAACAAACTTATTATATTTATTTTATTTAAAAGTAAAACATCCTCCAACTTGTTTTGATTTCTCAAAGCTAGCTTGATATAGATGCCTGTACAAACATGTAAAGACGCCTAAACTTGTACTATAAAGTGGAATGGACCGGAAATCCTCTAGCATTGGTAGGTAAAACAAGGGAACATGCATCCCACTAATATCCGTCAAAAATATACTATCAAACATGTGAAGTATATACGCTCTAGCATATCTATACAATAGAACTTTGAATTCAAATTGAAATATAGTAAGAATGAATATGATAGTTGAATTATTAGCATGCATTAACATACCATTGTAGGATTTCATGATCATAATTATCTAGTAACTCAGAAAAAAAGTTTTTCCAAAGCCATCTCAAGGATAAAGTGTTCTCCTTGATTTAATTTGGTATTTATATTGTGTTTGATAATTAGATTATTTTAGATTTTGAATGTGGCAATAATATGTTGTTAATATAATAGTTTGGGATGCAAAGAGAGAGTTATTATGTCTACTATGTATTTTTTATATGTAAATGATTTTAATTTCACAATATATCATGTTTCAGAAGTGTAATATGTTAAGTTATTACATTTTTGAAATGTAATAAGGTGAAAAGATACTATTTCATTAAACAAAATTTATAAAAACATGTTATTTTTTCAAAACTTTTAAATTAATATATTAATTTATTTATAAAAAAAATCTTACAAGATATGTGGTGTATATCCGTAGAAAGTTGAAATCCACGCTGCTAGATATTGTCATGCAAATGTCATTTCATCGACAAGGATCAAAGTAATTTTTTTGAGAGACGAAACAAAGCCAGCGAGCTTTTTCTCCGTGCACTCGCTATTGTGCTTCCAGATTTGAAAACTTCATCGTATGTTTTTTTATTTTAATAAAAGAATACGAATATATATATATATATATTGAGAGAGAGAAGAAATTTTTCTCACCAAAAAAATATAAAATACATAAAAGATATAGCTATTTTTCACAAATAAATAAAACTATAATATATAATAATCACCTTACTATTTTATATTCCTGATAATCTAGTTATTAAATATTTATTTATTTATTTCATTCAAATTAAAAATCATCCTAAAATTATATTATTAATTAAAAAAGAAAATATTTATATTATATTTATAATAAAAATTATTTTTTTACACTAACTAAGCATGAAAATGTAAAAAAAAGTAATTTTAATATTTCATATTTAAAAAAATACTTGTATATAAATTTTTTATTATTATTCATGTTTTTTTTTCATTTGAAGATAATGAAAAACTTGTAAGGAAATATTATAGAGAATCTCTAAAATATGTTATTCAAACTTAGTACAAAATAGAAAGAAAAACAAGTCCTCAGTTTTCTATGTGGACAAATATTGTATTTGGACAACAAATTTTAGTTTTTTTATTTAGCTTTTCAAAGCATTAAAAATGTATTTTTAAAATTATTTTCAAGTATTAAATTAACTTTTTAGATATTTTTTAATCTTATAAAATATAATAAATTGCATTACCAAACTATTAAGGTATGGTTTAGAATTGTGTTTCAAATGGTATTTTATAAAAATATTATAAAAATAATTTTTTATCTTTAGATCATTTTAATATATTATTATCAAAAATAATTTTTTTAAAAATAAAAAAATATTATTTTAATATATTTTTAAATAAAAATTATTTTTTAAACTAAAAAAATTACACAGCGAAGTGCTGGTGTCTGGTGACGTTACATTGCTTTTGTTGCTTGTTGAATCCTAGCTTGTTAAATCGTTGGATTTTGATGCATGTTCACCGGCTGGGGAACGTGGGCCGCGAAAAGAAAGAATTTAATATGGGCCCACGGCATTTTAGTTTTGGGAAATTGATGGCTGACGTGGACAAATAGTTTCCAAGCACGGCCTTGTAACGATCTCTATCTATCTATCTTCTCTTCTACTCTGTTTTCTCGGAGTATGATGTGGCACAGACTGCAAATGCTGACAAGGATCAAATAATAGATTATTTGTTTTTTAATATATATATATATATATATATTAAAATATTTTTTTATTTTTTAAAAATTATTAAATACTATTTAGAACACAATTTTAAACAGCACTTAAGGGGTCAAAACTACATGAAAACATATATAAAAAAAATTGAAGTTAAAAAAAAAAAAAACAATTTTATTTTTCATCCAAGAAGCCCTCTGCTGTTATTGTGATCTCTTATTTTTCTAGATTTAGCAAAAGTGTTGCTAATTAATTAAAACAAAGGAAGGTGTCCTATGGCTGGCGTGAAAATAATTAAAACATTAATTATTAATTACTTTAAAAAAAATGTCATGTTTGAAATTGAAACTTTTCGAAATCTTAGGATTGCTAATGAAAAATTTGAAATATACATACCATATATAATAACTAAAAATTAACGTACATATTTCGCCCTTAGGCAGTACTGCATTGCTGCCTTCTTATATCTTTCGACAAATAAGTTTTAGCCTACCGAAAAACTAAAAGAAAATGAAATATTTGATTATAGTTTGAATAATTTAGTCACAGTTGTAAACCCCACCCCAAAGTAGATAACCAGAGTTAAATAAAAAAATCCTCAAGGAAAAATTATTTAGATTGGGTAGAAAAATCCCTAGCCGGATAGAATAGAAAATTAAATTGGTACGGAAATGATAGCCCATTTATAAATCATATAAATTCTTCAATCAAGTAAAATAATTATTTAACTAAATATTTTTATGAATTCAAGTGATAATAATAATAGAATGAAATTTTTAAATAAATTAATTTATAATTTTACACGTGAATAATGTTGTTCGCCATTATAAAATCTGCATAAAATCATGCAAAATTTTGACTGAAAGTGATGAAAATTTAAGGAAGATTTTATTATGGTTAGCGTTGAAAGTTCCAAATGAATTAATTTAAAAACCTTGATAATTTAAATAGATAAAACAATATGGAAAACAGTCACCGGCAAGTTACAGAAAGGGATACATGACTTATTAAATAGTGGCATTTTTGTAATTTACACAAAATCTCTCTTCCTTAACCTTGCGCAACAGCAGGCAGCCATAAATGGGCAAAAGGAGCTTCCAGGTGTTCGTTTTTCATCAAATTCATGGTTGTTCTTCGAAAATTAAGGGTGGGAGAGGGTTTAGGAGTGGTTTTGCTAAGGGAACAACAATCCAAGAAAAAGGTTACAGAAAGAGAGGATGTTTTGGGAGTGGAACATAACTATTGAGAGAACTAAGTGCTAGATATAATAGAATTATGATGAAAATCGAAAGAAAAAACATGGGAAATTCAAATTCAATATGAATTCAAAAGCTGGCCACTGTAATAATAGGTTATTTTTGTTGTTGCTTAACACTCATCAATGAAAAGCAAAACGGGTATAAAAGCTTTTGAAAATATAATTGTACTCGTATTTTTTAAAAAGTTTTAATTTTTTTATTAAAAATTAAATTTTTTATATGTTTTAAATTATTTTGATGTGCTGAATTTAAAAATAAAAAATATTATTTTAATGTATTTCAATAAAAAAAAAATTTTAAAAAACAATTACAACCACACAATTAAATTAGCTCTAAAAAATTTAGAAAAAACGTGCTCGTTTTGACTTATATTAATTCAATTGGAATTGAAATCAAGTGGAACAAATTGATATAAAAAAACATCAATCGGTGATTTTTAAAAGCGCAACTTGCCATAAATAATATAAAAAATAACACAACATGAAATAAAAATATGAATTGCATACCCCTCCCTTTAGGCAAACACGTAAAGAAAGTAATCAAATCGGTCTTGAATAAATCAAAATCTCGTGACTTGAAATACTATTTTATCTGGGGGCCCCGTATCATAATGGCATCAAATTTTATATCTCCTAAAATGGGGCATGTTATCTCCAGCTCCCACCCATTTTGCCAAATTGAGTGACGAACTCATCTAGGATGTTAAACAGCCAGCTAAATTTTATTTTCATGGTGTAATGACCCGTTTTTAACCCCTTTTTTTAATATATATATATATATATATATATATATATATGAAGAGAATGAGCTATAAATAGATCATACCGTAAAAAGAAAACACATAAAAATTCTCAAGAGAAATCACAAAAAAGAGAAAAAAACAAGAAAAGAAAAACTTTGTCTCCCCATTTTCCTCTTTACCTAGCCGGAATCTGTCAAGACACATATCCCTCTCTCAAATTTCCCTTTCCTCGCACACTCATTGACCAAATCAACCCTATATATTGCCTTCTCTTTCCACTGTGACAAACACACCAAAAATAAAAAGCCCAAGCAACCTCCTCTCCTCTCTAATGGCTTCAACCCCACTGCCCTCTTTCTTTCATTCTTTGTCGGCTACCATCACCAAACAACCCACCACCATCACGGACTAGTGACAATCCCCTTTTCTTTTAACTAAAACCCAACAACCACTACCCATTGAATCAAACACCACACAATGTTGCACTTGAGGTCTTGGCCCAGTACTTAAAGGAACTTGTTCCCTTCCTCTGCATCCTGGGTTCAAACCTCACCGTGCACGCCTGTCACCCCCGCGGTGCCTTACATGCTCACTGGGTTTGCAGGATGTTCAGTGAGCCGTGGGATTAGTCGTGGTGCGCGCAAGCTGGCCCGGACACTCACGTAAATAAAAAAAAAAAAAACACCACACAACGTTATTATTTATTTTATGTGTATTGTGAATGTTTAATGTATTGGGGTCAACATCATTGCGTGATGATTTTGGGAATAGCACTACACTATTAAATAGTTTTACCGACGGATTCATTATGTCAGTATAAAGCACACAAACCATAGGTAATATTTTTATTGACGAAATCCATCCGTTGAAATATTGATCGTCGGTAATTTTTCATTCCGTCTCTAATTCTATCGGGAATTAAAACAAATCAAACACCGACGTTATTACAAATGGCAAAGCATACCAAAAAAAATTCTCGTGAGAATTTTACCGACAGAATAATTCCGTCTGTATTTTCAACAGTAATCACCGACGAAATATTCATCGGTGATTGTCGCATGGGCAGTAAATATTTCAAAACTCTTTATCAAATACCAACAGATATATTCTGTCAGTAATAGTAATAGTAAACACCGACGGAATATATCTGTCGGTAATTATGGCATGGATGGTAATTTTTTTGCAACTCTGTAAAATATCGACAATCGAGCTCCGTCTGGAAAGCCATCGGTATTTATTTAAAATATTTTAAAGAAATTATTTATTAATAGTAAAAAAACTTAATAACCAAAGAAATTTGTATTAAACATTAAAAATGTAAAAATAATGTTAAATAATATTCATCCAAATATTCATTACAAATTAAATGTGTTTAAAAAACAAAATTAAACTAAAATAGTATGGTCAAAAAGGAGTTGCACATCACCCATCCTTGATCTAATCTCCATGACCATTTGACGGAGCATATCATAATCCATCGAGAGTTGTTCATATTGTTGTTTCAAGGCCATGAACTCCTTGGGTGCTCGATACTGATAGAGTTCCCAACGGTTGAAACACTATGGGCTGACCGCAAGTTTTCGGCCGTAGTGTTTGAGAACCCATAGACCCAATTTTTATCTGGTCCACCAGATGATCCTACCTCCATCCACAAATTCAGATGGGTCAAAGGATCGTCCACATATCTCTCCCTCAACCGGCTATTATAGGTCTCCCGAAAATTTTAAAAAATATATCATATTCAATTCAAGAAAATAATAACTTACAAAATAAAATGATATAATGAACATACCACAAAGTGATGAGCACAGTTGTCCACGAATTATTGCACCCCCTATTGACGGTCTTAACTCCGCACGTGCGTCTCTACAAACAACTCCATTAGACTCAGCTCACATCCAAGAGACATAGCTTGTAAGGAAAAAAAAAGTTGCAAGTTAAATATATTTATAAGCAACAACAAATTAATTAATGATAGATTTCATTTAAATTAATCTTACCATCCACTTCGTATGTGCACTGAATGGGACGAAGCCGCCTGTGTGCGCAGTCACCGAACCATGAATTTGTCGGTTTTGGTTGTCAGCGTCAGACTGTAAGCATCGTGAGAACCGCTCAGACATCACGTGCTCAATATATGCCACCCATATATCTCCCAAGATGAATGGCAGTTTGAATTCCCACCAAACCACCACCTCATTCCATCCTTCAAGACTGTTATCCCTTGTATATCTTTTTGATTTTTTTGTGTCATAGCAAAAATCACACAACCTACTTCCATATTAATGAATTAGAATTCAGAATATAAAATTAAAAATAAATATTATTTTTTATGTTACCTAGTTGCAGCATGATTCTTCCATACACTCCTCACAACATTGTTGTCCGCGCTATCCCACTCAAATTTATGTTATGTATTTAAATAATTCATTTAAAATAAAAATATTACAAGATATAAAATTATAAAAATTTTTTTATTAAAAATAAACTGGAAATTAAAAGTTAACACCTACCTGAAATCATTGAAACCATGCATCGATATTAGTTCTCCACTCAGGATGTCTAGAAACCTGACTCCATTGAAATAATGAAATCTCCATCGACGATTTAAATGTCGATGTTATTGTCCTGGCAGCCTCAATGTTTATAAACCTAAAATTAAATAAAATTAATAAAATATTAATTAGTTGTTGTGAAGGCACACCGGCTCTATGCTGTGAAACCGTGCTAGAAGAGGTAGCATCACAAGTTAGTGCAGATGCCTCGATGTGATCAGCACCTAAGGATATGTCCTTCTCGCTGCTAAAAGAACTAGTTGCAACCATCTACTGACGACGTGTTGTAGATTTTATTCTATGCATCTACACAAATTTATACGAATAATTATATAATTAACTTTGATTATTTAAAAAATATTAGGCAACACCTCCCCTATACTAGAGACTACCCATAATTTTCAAACCTGCAATCTTTACAGTAACCACAACCCAATTGAATCCATTGGAATATCTTATATACAACTTAACATTTATAGAAATTCAACATCTATATATTTTAGACTAACATATATAGAAATGCATAAATGACAATTAAAATAAATGGAAATAATAAAACACATAACAATCAATAAACATATATTATGTAATATTGACATACAGTTAATTACATTGTAAGAGATAATGAGTTTGTGATAGGACTTACATATGTTCTAAACCACGTGGCAAATTGTTCATCTTGTAATTGAAAAATCTGGGATTCGGTTAGCTGTGAGTTATTGGACAATATATATCATCGATGTTGTCTGCAAGGTTGTTCCAAATTATATGAGTTATAAACATAACTTTTAGCCATGCTTTGATTACATCATCAGTCTCTACCAAATCCTCATAAAAAATGTCAAAATCTTGTTTTAAAGGATTTGTACACATCTTATGCAGTATATTTCTCAAGGTAATATTTTTGAACTTAGTGTTGTAATTACTCACAAAGTGTCGTGAATAATATTAATTATATCCAATAGGCTTGGGAAAAATCCATTCCATGAAATTTTTAATCGCTACATGTTTAACTAATATAATATATAACCCGGTATGATTGTCAAGCACATATTGATGAAGCAAATCTAAAAACCAACTCTAATTATTGTTTCTTTGTTTTATAATAACAAGACACAATAGATAAAATCTATTATTTGCATCATAAATAACTACAACTAATAACTTTTATTTTTACTTACCATAAAAATAAGTGATGTCATTACTAATTAGAGAACAAGAATATTGAAACCCATCATTTGAAGCACCAAATGCCAAAATGCTCTTCCAAATGTGGCTTTATTTCCATTAACCATTTTATGATCCCAAATGATAATTGTTCCTGGATTGGAATCTTTGATGACCAATAGCATTCTAGGTAGCTTTTGAAATGACTTTTCATATGTACCAAATAATTGCTCCAATATTTTCTATTTAGCCATCCACACCTTCCAATATGAGACGTCATGCTCATAATCCCTCTTTATAGTATCTTGAATCATTGTAACATTCTTACTTAAACCTCTCTTCATAATTGTCAATGTCACTTCAGCAATGAGATTTGAATCAATATGATGAGGACGTTGTAAAACAAGAGGGTTCTGACATGTATGTGACCCTTTTAGTTTTGAAACTCCTTATTAATTAGATCTTTGGTGATATCTCTTATGCAAATACCATCTACAAACTAGTTTATGAACACATTGTAACAAAACATAATTTTTAGTTGAATAATGAAACTTGTATTGCAATAAATTATTTATATGTCACCATTTTACTGCAGTAATATATTTAGATTTCTCTCTCAATTTTTTTTCAACCTCTAATTCATCAACTAACAAACTTGAATGCCTATGACTATTAGCACAATCATTGCATTTATATTGATCATCTACATTCACAACCTCTAATTCAAAAACAAAAGGAGTCGTGTATTGATTAACAAGCTTCCTCCTCTATCAATATGATAATCATCTGTATCAATATGATGATCATCTTCATCGTGACTTGGAACCCAATTATGGTTCCATATTAACAATTTCCTTTACCAACATTTTTCTACTTAACCTAACCTAAATGGACCGGTTGCTCGTGATGTATGTGAGGTCTCTAAGAGTTACCTAAAACCAGGTCAACTCCATACTAGAAGAGTTTTCTCATTTAGGTATGCTTTTCAAGTAGAGCTTTAGCATATTAATCTCATTAATCATTGCAAACCAAAATATTGAATTCACACTTTCATCACTATAAATTGGTACATTGATATAACAAGCTTAACCGACCCTGATGTGCAATATCTTCCAAGTAATTTCAACTTATATTTCAAATATATTACAGTTAAAGCGATCACATAACATTTTAGAAAACTTGTTAAGGGACATGTCTTTACATAATAGTTAGGAATTCATGGCTTTCTCCATTATAAGTGATATTATTGTTGGTATTGACAATGATATCACCATGAAAGCATAATATTCCTAAATTACCAAACATTCCGTAAAACAACACAACAAAACACAATTCTAATTTATTAATATCCAAAGGTTAATCAAAGTTCATAATTTATATATAAAAAAACCATAACAGTAACATAATCAACTAAAATATAAATTCATCAAATTAACTGACGAACATCTATATTCATCAAATTTCGCTACCATAACAAAATTGTTAATCAAATTCATGTATTTCATAGCCAATTATCTTATTTTAGATGTAATTCAATATAATCCATAATTTAACCTGAAACAACACTAACTCTAACAAAATAATATTGTTAATTTACAATTAACAACAACGCAAAATCATTCATTATTTTACAAAATAACTTAATTATCAACTCAAATTATATCTAATTAACCTATCTATAGAAAAAACCTTAATTTTTTCAAAAATTCTCTAATTCAAAACCCTAACATCGTATGAAATCAAACTAACACATATTAGCATAAATTACATCAAATTGATAGAGAGAAAATGTTCAATATATGTCTAATGATAGAAAGTAGATGATGATGGTGATTGGTGGTGGCTGTTTTGGTTGAAAATCATTGACTCGTGGTGGAGAGAAAGAAAGGGGTGGCAATCTTGAGTTAGATATAGAGAGATAAGTGATATCATGAAACTTTGAGTGTGTTTTGTGATGAAGAAAGAGGAAGGTTGTTGATGACAAAAAAAGGAAAGAAATGGGTAACTATCGGAAGAAAGTGGAGAATAGAAGGGAAGAAATTTTGAGAAATAAAATTAAAGATGATATTTACAACTTCAGTATCACAAAGTAACAATTGCTACTTGTTAAATTATACTATATTCCCAGATATATATTTTTCCAGTATGTTACTTTATATATAAAAAAAAATTGTACTAAAAGCCTATAAAAAGCACTGTTAAGTTTGTGTTAACAAGTAACAGTCGAGTTGGTGGGATCAAATGTCAAAAATATATTGTGAAAAGGGACCAATCACAGTAAGTAGTGTTTGATGTTATGGCTGTATTTATAGGAAAACGTTGTTTATAAGTGTTTGGTTAGTTATTAACCACACTTTTATTGTTGTAAGTCCTACCCGAAACTGAGGTTGGAACTTAGTTTCTTGAAAAGCAATTTGGATTTGCTTTTCGCAAGGGCGTGTGCTCCTCTCTCCTTCACTTACAGATAATTAACCATTGCAAAAAATTTCCAAAACAACACGAAAGGTCTCCATTGTTTAAATATGGAAAAATCCTACCATTTCTCAAATTTTCATCCTTATTCCCCTTTGTTCCCTTCTCACGTTTCTTGCCAAACGACAACAAAACCATTGCAAAAATTTTCCAAAACAACCCTTTTGTCTCTGTTTCTCTTCCCCATTTCCTTTTCTTTCTTTTTCTTCTTCTTCTGTTGCATTTTCCCGTCTTTACTGTTCTGCAAAGTGAACATTGGAGAGTGAATTAATTGGTTGTTTTGGTTGAAAATCATTGACTCGTGGTGGAGAGAAAGAAAGGGGTGGCAATCTCGAGTTAGATAGAGAGAGATAAGTGATATTATGATGTTTTAAGTGTGTTTTGTGATGAAGAAAGAGGAAGGTTGCTAATCACAAAAAAAAAAAAAAAAAAGATATGGATAACTACCAGAAGAAAGGGGAGAAAAGAAGGGAAGAAAGAGAAATAAAAAGATTTTGAGTATTAAATTCAAATAAAATTAAAGATGATATTTAAGACTTCAATATCACAAAGTAACAATTGCTACTTGTTAAATTATAATATATTCCCAAATATATTTTTTCCAGTATGTTACTTTATATATATAAAAAAATAACTATACTAAAAGCCCATAAAAAGCACTGCTAAGTTTGTGTTTACAAGTAACAGTCGAGCTGGTGGGACCAACTGTCAAAAATATGTCGTGGAAAGGCACCGATCACAGTAAGTACGTGTTTGATGGTGCGGCTATGTTTACAGGAAAATATTGTTTATAAGTGTTTGGTTACTTATTAACCACACTTTTATTATTGTGGGTCCCACCCGAAACTGATTGGAACTTAGTTTCTTGAAAAGCAATTTGAATTTGCTTTTCGTGAGGGCATGTGCTCCTCTCTCCTTCACTTACAGATAATTAACCATTGCAAAAACTTCTCAAAACAACCCGAGAGGTCTCCATTGTTCAGATATGGAAAAATCCTGTCATTTCCTAAATTTTCATCCTTGTTCCCCTATGTTCCCTTCTCTCGTTTCTTGCTAAACAACAATGAAACCATTGCAAAAAATTTTCCAAAACAACCCTCTCGTCTCCATTTCTCATCCTCGTCTCCTTCTTCTTCTTCTTCTATTGCATTTTCCCATCTTTACTGTTCTACAAAGTGAACAGTGGAGAGTGAATTAATTCACTCTCCAAACCTAAATGCATTGGATTGGGTCCGACCTAATAAAATAAAAAAAATCCAAAAACATTTCTCAAATATTGTGTTTTATTCGAAAAACTAGTGTTTAACATTATTTAATGGCACTACATAATTACATTAGAAGGAGATCGCATGATGACGTAAAATTTGTAGAATTTGATTATAATCTTAGTTTTGTTCCTAATGATATTTTACTTGATATTGTTGAACGTTCAGGAAGCCATGGAAACTGTAGTTTTTGTCAAATGAATTTCGTATATGATGGAATTGCAGATAGTTTAATGGAACAATAAAAAATATTTCATATAAAGTATTGTTTATTTCATGATGTAATAGGAGTAGTTAAATTTATAATATTTCAATTAAAAATCATCAATATTAATATATGTTTTTTTAGTTATTTTATAACCTCAATTTGAAAAGTATTTTTAACCAAATACAATAAATCATTTTTTGGTCAAATACAGTTTTAACCAAACATATATTTTATTAAACCAACCTTAACTAAAAATTTTTTTTTATAAAATAATTTTTTTAAAAAAAAAAACTATTATAATACACCCTAAATACAGAAACTTCTGGACACGCCCAAATCTAACACTCATATTCACTCTGCACCGTCCAATTTACCCAATCCTTATCTCACAATAAACACCAATTTTTAGCACATATATTAAAATGACTAAAAGAAAGACCCAAGTGGGAATGAAAATGACTTGAATAAAATACCCAAGTTGCAAGTAGCTATATAAATACCCGGTTTCTGGAGAGTTCTTCTTTGAACCTTAGCAGAGCAAGGAATAACCAAGGAGGGTGGTGGTGGTGCGGCGGCGGCTTTTTGTTTTCTTTTGTTTTCCAATTCGATCAATCTTTTCCTGCACGGAAACTAATGCTAAGGTTCCGAGTTTTGGTTCATGCACATTCAGACTTGTCTTTAATTTAATGTTATAACCTAGGCATACGCATAAGGTTCTTTGGGCTTTTTCTTTCCATTTCTCTTTCTGAGAGACAGAATTTTGGTTTGGTTTGGTATCATCAATTTGTCGACAAGAAAGAATCTTGTGGTGGTAATGGTCTTAAGGTTGTTTTGTTTGTGGGATTGCTGAGCTCTTCTGTTTTTGTCGTGTATTCTCAAGAATGGAAAATGGAGGAGAAGAGAAAGGGAAAAGCAATGACTTTTATCAGGTTTTGGGGTTGAATAAGGATTGCACTGCAACAGAGCTGAGGAATGCTTATAAGAAACTTGCACTGGTTAGACCTTAACTACCACTCTCTTCTCTTTTAATGGATCTTTTCTACCTAATTGCAAAACAAGCTTGCTAGCTTCTCATGATCCGTCTGTTTATAAAATCTTTGTGCTCTGTTATTGGGTTGCCAGGGCAAAGAAATGAATTTCTGGCTGGGTTCCTGCCATTTGCCATGCGCAACAATTTGACCACTCTGTTTTTCATTTCTTGCAATTTAATCAAATGGGTCACAAAGTTTTAATCTTTCTAGTGTCAAACAAACAAAATCCAATGCTATTCGGGCCTCCTCCTTTTCTATCTCTTAAAAGGGTATGCTTTCTTCTTCTCTTCTTCAGGAGATAGTCGCTTCAACAAGACTTTTTTTTTTCTTTTTTTTCTGGAACTGGTTTTGTGTGAGTTGGAGCTTCAAGGAGTGTAGTTATATTTTCCAGGAGAAGTAAGAAAAAGCTGTGTTTTTTGTTTGGGACAGAGATGGCATCCAGATCGATGTTCAGCTTCAGAGAATTCCAGGTTCGTTGACGAAGCTAAAAAGAAGTTTCAGACAATTCAACAGGCCTATTCTGGTAATTTGCACTCGCGTCATTTATTTAAATAAAAATAGCTCGCCAAAAAAAGGAGAAAATCCTTTATTGTAATTATTAGTATTAATTATTTATTTCGGATAATGATATGACACTTGTGATTTTTATTTAACAGTTCTTTCTGACACCAACAAGAGGTTTCTTTACGACGTAGGTGTTTATGACAGTGAAGACGACGAAAATGTATGCTTCCTCATTTTTATTTTTTTTAATAATGATTGTTTTTAAAAAATATTTTTATATAAAAAATATTTCTAATATCATTACATAAAAAAAAATCTATAAATATAAAAGTGATTTTACTTATGGTTTCTTGAAATTGTTGTGCGCAGGGAATGGGTGGATTTCTGAATGAAATGGCCGTTATGATGAGCCAAACAAAGCCCCATGTAAGTCTCATTCAAATTTTCTATTTTCTTTTTTTTTTATTCTATTTTTTTGGGTTTGCTTTCTGGAAAATGCATAGCTTTATTTGGGGCGGCTATCCTAGCTTCTTTCTAGTTGACTCCTCAATGCAAATGGGCCTCATAAAAGGTCAAGAGTCCAATAAAAAGCCTCTTTTTTGGGAAGTACGAAAACGCCCTTAAGGTTGGGGAATATTTTTATCTCAGGCAAACGTCAATGTTACCCCTATTGCATTTGGTGCGTGTTTATCTTGATGCAGAGGTGATTACTCTTGGTTTTGATTTGATTTTTATCAAAATAATAATAATAATAATAATAATAAATAAAATCAAAATTGATTCGGTTCGGATTTGAGGACAAAAACCGGTTCAAACTAGTTTGGCTTGATTTTTTTCAGTTTCAGGCTTATAAAACCGAAACCGAACAGGTCAGTTTTTTTCATGGTTTGGTTATTTTTTTTCCTCGGTTTAATCAATTTTTTTATTTTTTTGCTCATCCTTATTTTGATAGATGGAATTTTTTTTATGCTTGGTTTTTTTTTCAAAACAAAATGGAGAAAAATATTTGTACTTTTTGCCAATTGTGTTAAATCAATTTTTTTTTTTATTTTGACATTGAATAAGATTTTTGCTTTAATTAAAAGTTAAAACTTCTAACTTCTAATATATGATACATGAAAAAGTTGATGATTGGAGACAATTCTTCTCAAATATGTTCCTAACTTATTTTTATTTGAATTATGACTCCAAATTAAAAGTTAATTTTCACAAATCATGTAAAATAAGACATAAATTCTTTAATGGTCAAATTCTTAATTTGAAAAACGTTTGCATTAGTGGTTGACGGGACTCCATTTCATGTTTTCATGTTTTGATGAAATCAAACTTGTTATTTGTTTCACTAAGAAACTATAAGCACAATTTATTTTTCCACTTGTATGTACAAGCTAAGATGATCTGTGTTATGTTATAGGCTGCATCAAATAATAAACTGTGTGTAACTCGAATTAACTCAACTAACACATAGCTAAATTGAGATAATCCAAAATTAAAAAGTGAAAAAAAAATTTGCAACTCCAAGTTTAATAATCTAATATTAAAGGAAGAAATTAAAAATTTTAATTTAAAAAAAAATTAAAGAAAAAAAACCTAAGTTAATATATGAGATTGGAATTAAAAAATAAAATAGATTTTATTTTTCAATTAAAAGAAATCTTTTGAGAAGATAAAAAGAAAAACTCCAAACCCTTTTTGCCTGTATTGTGATATGATGCCATATTTGTTCATATCCTTCAAAATATGTTATTGGGCCCATCATTGACCGTTCAGTTCAATGGGCAGACACTGAGGAAGGTTCTAGCTAATGAACTTGATGATTAAATTCGGTCCCCCACACAGCAAAATAGGGCTATTATTCCGTACTTGTTGAGTGGTCCTCCGGCCTGTGGGCCACATGAACGTTAGCATCATCCAGCAAATGTGAAGTTAATTAGACCATGCAAAAATCCTAGTTACAGGCATTGTTTGAGATGCAAGTATTATTGATCTTTTATGTTTCTATGCGAAAAGTTTCGTAGCTTTTTGAAAAGAACTTGCGAGTTTTGTTCTAAATCCAAACCTGCTATCTGATATCCGGGAAAAAACGATACATTGAAAGATAACAGGGTTGAATAAACCTGCAGTTTGCTCTAATGCAAGAAATGTTTTCAATTTGAGTTTTATCGGCCGAAATGGTTATCGAGTGTTAAGTTGGAAACCTTGATGATACTGCCTCAATGATAAATTTTTGACATGGCAGTGCTTTAATGAAATGCCTCGAGGTATATATATTTATTCATATCAGCTTCTATGTGAGTTGACAGGAAAACGTGGAGGAGAGCTTTGAGGAATTGCAAGGATTGTTTGAGGAGATGTTCCAAGATGATTTGGATTCCTTTGGGATTGGCCGTCCGGCTACTACCTGTGTGTCGTACAGTGAAAGCTCCAACTCAAATGATAAACGTGTTTCTGTCGATATGAACTTGCAGAAGACGAAGGTGGATGATTCTTCTGGCTTCAATTCTCACGTCGAGAAGTTCTGTTTAGGGGTAAGTTCTTTATGATCGGTTGTAAGAATGCACATAATGTTAAGTTTATGCTATTTCTATATATTATATTGTCTTGTATCGTTGCACCATTGAAATGGAGCTATGGGAGATGGATTTAGGACAAGCCTCTACCAGGTTCACTTATGGTTGCGGCATTAGAATCATATCCCAAAACATCCTTGCAAACAAGGCGTAATTAATCAAGTTTTAATCCTACTATTTCGTAATTAATCCCGAAACCTCTATTTTAAAGTGCAATTATCATCTCTAATTACCCTCTTGTGGATGTCTTATCAAATTCAACACTGCAGTTGAGGCAGTCAGTCCTGGATTAAGAGCGGAAGAATTGAAGTACAGAAATATGCCACTTGAATAAATATTATCATCTGCAATCGCCTTGTTGATACATTACTTCTGTGTGTTATGATGACAGGTGGAACACCAGCAATCTTTCAAGAAGGGGAAGGGAGTAAGAGGAGGAGTTCAAGGAGGAACCGGCGCCGGTAGAGGGAGGAAAGGCAGGAAACAAGAATTTTCATCCGGCAATGATGTCTCCTCCCATGACCATGGTATTTCTGCTTCATGAATCATGTTGCAGTCAAATGGTTGACGTTCCTCCAAAGTCCAACCTTGAGAATTTTGGCCAATTCACGCGCGTTGCGTTGGCGGATTCGATAGATGAAGGCGCATTTGCTGGCCAAACTGTACTGATGTGCAAAATTTTATTCAAGTTGAAGGGTGTTGAAGCAAACAACATCATTATCGCTGATGATGGAAGCGCAAAAACCAAACCTGGTTCATGGAGAACGGCGAGGGTCATAGTGAAACTGTCATTGTGATAATCCTGTCTTGCTATCCATGGTGACAAAGTGCCTCTATTGTCAGTTTTGTTTCTCCCACTCCTTTTTAATGTTCATACCTTTGATTTCAAGCAATGAAATTCTCTTGAGGGCTCTTTAACGCACAGAATGGCATGATCATGCTTAACTGGAATGGTGCACACCGCGATTGTTTGACCAGGCACTATGGGAGGGAACGCATTTACACGATGGAGGTGCTCATACTTCATATTAGTAAAAACAAATGCTAAATCCGTATGATTAGAGGGTAAAATGGCAACAATGTTGTTTGATGGGTTGCGACAGACATGACCCTTTCTGGGCATGTTGGTCCTGCAACACGTGGTATAGGTCCCTGCCATGATGTGTTTCCAAGCATGATGGACTGTACTGTAGTAATAACCCGAAAAAGCCAAATTCGACTGCTTTTTGGTTTGATGGTGCGTGTAGAGAGTGACTGACCACCCACTAATCCTCACACTGTCCTAATCAAGCTTTTTGCTTGGATGAAGGCAACTAACGCTGGGTCCCAGATTTCAATCAAGTTGCTGAAGGCTGAAGCCTTAAGGTTGTCATCGTGGGCATGACCAAGAAATGGTCGTCTTTTTAGTTTTTTCCACATTTTCCACAATCATGGACCAACTGGTGCAACTTGGGCTCTATTTGCAAGATGCTTTACTGTGATTATTGTAGAGAGAGAGAGAGAGAGAGGGAGGGAGGATAGGAATGTTGAAGCTAGCTGGTTTTGCCATTAGCATTCTGATATCTGAGTCACTGAACTTAAATGCACCGCTGCAAGATTAGTGGAATTTAAAAGCAGTATGAAACAATTAGGATTTGTGTTTAATAGTTAAACGTTTGTAGGAGGGGATACCTGAGGAACTGTAAAACCAGCTGCTTGAATGAATTTCTGGAGGAAATTTCTGGAAATGGCAAAGCCAAGATGATTGCACTTCACAAGATCCATTTAAGGAGCTTAATATACATTCAACGGCTAGAACATTCGGAGAAGTCTGTCCCCATTTCTGGAATGAATACAATAATTCCTAATCTTGAGGTTTTATATGAAGAAAATCTTCAAATCTTGAACACATCCCGTGGCCTACAGAGACAGCTCTGTTTTCCACATCCGAGAACATCAAGTCCTTACCATGAATATTTTATTATGATCTTTTAGTACATTAAAAGAAAAGAAATCTTCATTAAATACTAACAAACTACTGCCTCCGAATATTAATTTTTCCAAAAAGGTGTGTTGATAAAAAGGGTCAAGAGCAAGTCTTTGGAACGGGAAGACACAAAAGCTTAGGAGAGGTACAAGCTTATGTTGAGCACGGTGTTTCACGCTACAAGTTGTGATTTTAAATGCAGTGGTGATAACAAGTTGACATTACAATACTTGGAAATAATCACTTGGGTTCTGGATTTTCTCTCAAATGCAGTTCGTAATTATGTGTCTCGTGCTCGTGGGAGTATTTTATAGCAAAAAAATGACCTAGCCATGGAAGAGAAGATATTCTTCCTCAATCTTTAGACCAATCCCCATTTCCCACCCTGAATATATGAAACTGAAGCTGATGGTTATGATTGGTCAGCTTTGCTCGCATGAAAGAAAGTCATGATGCTGAACACTTCTACTATATATATATTTTTAAAATATTTTTTCTAGAATATTATTTCAGTTTTTTTTCTTTATAAAATTATTAATTTTATCATCGAAAAATTCTACATTTATTAAAAGAGATCTTTTACAAATACTAATTACTAGTCACCTGACTTACTAGGTATTATTTGCTATTACCATAGCTACTGGTCACATAACTTATCTGAATATCAATCTATTATTAGTTAATAACCCCTGGTGTTTTCCATAACAAATTAGTGGATACTTTGATTATAAAAAATAGATTAAATTACTTGATCTAAAAGATTAATTCATTATCAAATATATCAACCTTGATTTTAAGACTCATCAACCATCTTTTTTTTGTCTTTTTGGGTTTCATAGCTTTACATTCGTGAAAACATGTTGTGTGGGAAACCTAACTAATAACCGTTAAAAAGTGACATTAGAATTTATAGTTTAACGTTTTTATTTTTCTTTGTAGAACGGGATGTTTATCTCGAGTCCTTTGTCTAAAGACTATATTTATACATACACATTAAAATTATGTAAACAAATGTGCAATTTTCGGGAAAGACTAAATAATTAAGATAAGAGTAAAGGTGACATTAATGAAATGGAGGCCAATTAACTCCCTTTTGCATCTCCGGCCACCTGGGAAAAACAAAAAGACAATTCAGAGTATTAAATTATACCTGTTTGAAATATAATTACAATTATTTTTTAAAATATTTTTTATTTAAAAATATATTAAAATATTTTTTTTATTTTTAAAAAAATATTTTAAAAATTAATATATTAAAATGATCTAAAAATTTCAAAAGAATATTAATTTGAAAAAAATAAAAAAAATTTAATTTTTTTTAAATACTTTTAAAATATAAAAACAAACCGGATCAAAACCATTCTTCCACTGATATAATGGGATGGTTAAGAGTTTTGGGTGAGTGGTTGTCTGGGGGGAAATTAGAACAAAAAAAAAAAAATTGATGATCTGCAGAAATGCACAACTAAATTAAATGTAATCTTTCACTGTCATGACCTAACAGAATTGAATAAATTAGTTGGAAGGGCGATCAAGTATAAGGCCACAGTATCTTATACAAGTCCATGAGCAGAGCACATCAACAATAAAGTCTTTGTAGGCCCAATTTCATGAGCAGCTTGTCATGATCATACAGAAATGGAGGGGACCATAACGACTTTTATGTGTTCATCTCCTAATCCAATATAAAATTTTTATATAGTACCACTTTCCAAACTTTCTTGTGTTTGTTTGCCAGTAGGAAAGTTGGTCAATGAAAAAACATTTTTCAGTAAAAGGAAAATTTGGCTTAATTTTCAGGAAAGTGTTTTCCTGAAAAATTTTGAGGGGAAAACACTTTCGAAAGTTGTGAAAAATTTAGAAATGTCATTATTTGCTGATTATATTAAATTTAATCATCAAACTTTTGAATGGTATATATATTTTGTTTTGAATATTTATTTTTCAATTTCATCTCTTAAAATTTTTTTTTATATTAACTTTGGTCTTTATTTTTATAATTGCTATTTGCTTTTTCCTTATCATATTTTTATTAAAAAAATTTTTTATCTATCAAATTTGGTCCTCATTCTTTTGACTGTTACTTATTTTATTTGAAATAATTTATGAAATGTTGATTATTATTATTTTAATTTCTTCATCTTTCATTTTTTAAAAAAAAAATTTAGATTTGATCTCTATTATTTTGATTATTTTTATTTTATTTGAGATAATTTATGAAATTATATTTTTTTTCAATTTCATTCTCATTCAACTTTTTAATTTGTAAGATTTGTTCCTCATTATTTTAATAAGCTATGTATGAATATAGGATATAATAAAAAAAATTCATCACTATAAATACTTTTTAGATTTCATTTTTTTTATTGCAAGTGATTAAATATTTTATATTAAATATTTTATATATATTAGATAAACTTGAAAAAACAATTAATTCATTAATAAATTATTTTCCAGTTCATTTTCCATAACACAACCAAACACTGGAAAGTGTTTTCCAGTTCATTTTCCATAACACTGCCAAATATCGGAAAATACTTTCCCGGAATTCACTTTCCAGGAATTCACTTTTCTCGGAATTCACTTTCCAAAAGGAAACCACTTTACTACGGATATATTAGATAATATATTTTTTAAAACAAATTAAGACAACAATATTTAGATAAACCTGCATTAACCAGTTAACTTACTAAATTAAATCTGTGATATAAATTATAAAATCATGATAAAATTATGGAAATAAATTAGAAAATCAAATTATAATAAACCAAATATTAAAAGTTAAAAATAAATTAAAAATTTAAAAAAAATTACTGAAGCAAAAAAAATAAAAATAATAAGCAAAAAATCTAAAAGAAATAATAGGAAGGATGGTGAAATTAAAAAAATCAAATTAAAAAACTATCTCATATAAAAAAAATAACAATAAAAAGAATGATGATCAAATTTGATAGATTATAAAATTAAAGGAAATTAAATTAAAGAAAAAGGGATCAATTTTTGAAATTAATTAAAACAAAAAAAGGAATAAAAAAAGAAGGGACTATATCCCAAAAACAATTTGAAAGGCTAATTTGCAAACCTAGAGGGTCAGAAGCAGATTTTTAGGAGGAGAGAAAAAAAAATAAAACAAAATGGTTGTTGGCGTTGAGCTTAAGGTTTGTTGACCAGTTGCACTGCCTAAAAAGAAAAGGGATATCGAGATGAATCAAATGACACGACATAACAATTATTTTGATTACTAGAATCAGTTGCACATATCATCTAAAAGTGGTACTAGCATATCTAACAAAAAAATTTTGTTCTTGTTTTCTTTATGTATCACAATAACACATTTTTTTATGATAAAATAATTATTACAAAAAACGTTATTATGAAATTATGGATAAGCCTATATAGTCAAGCTTTGATCATTATAATTTTTATTTTAAAGGCAATATAATCATTATACTATGCTTAAAAATGAATAAAAAAAAAGTCTCTGGACAATAATTAAGTGTTTTTTTAGAGCAATTAAGTAGCAAAAATTATAAAAAAACCGACCTTAAATAATTTTAAAATAAAAACTAATTTTTTGTTATTTTTTTTATTCGCAAAACCATGAATCTATTATTCCAATCCACAATAATTCATAATTTGTGTATTTTTCCACGGATAATGATAGTTCCCATGAGAATTAGAGCTTTCTTTCCCACTAAAATGTTGTATTTGGAAGAAATAGATTCAATTCTTTAAAAAAAAAAAAAAAAAAGCATAACAATCAAATACATTTAGGTGATGAAGCATATACAGATGTCATTTTTTAAGCTTTAAAGCAACATCTTTCCCCAAAATAAGTAATTAGAAGGTTTAATCAACTTTATTTATTTTTTTTTTTTGGTAATCTGGAGTGTCCGGGCCAGTTTACACACACCACAATTAATTCTCGGATCCACTGAATATCTTGCAAGCCTAGTAGACAAGTAAGACATCACAGGAATGACAAATGTACACGCTAAGACTTGAAGTCATGATGCAGAGACAAGGAAACCCTTACCAGAACCATTGGGCTACAAGTCTTGGTTTACTTTATTCATCAAATTTTGATTCTCTTAGTCATGAATAATATTTTTTCTTATCTTTGAATCACATATTCTGGCCTATTTGTTTATACGTTTTAAAAGCACTTTTAAAAAAAATTAAAAAGTTTTTATTTTTTTTATTAACTTTAAATTAATATGTTTTTAAATTATTTTGATATGCTATATCAAAAATAATTTTTTAAAAAAAATATATAATTAACATTTATTTTAGCATTAAAAATTATTTAAAAATCAACTATACCCTTCTCCCGTCAATTATTTTCCCTTGATTGATGCCACATAAGCAGAAAAATAGAAGGTCTTGCAAGGAATCTACACTTGCTATTCTGCTTGCGGCTACATAGGATGATGCCATGTTGCTTTCAAGAACACTTCGACATCCAGTTTTGGTAGTTCTAGCTAAGATTTACTCGCAACCTTATCTAGTTGACGTGTAAGAATGGATACAAAATATGTTTGTGGGATCGCATGTCGAGCTCATTATTACATGACCAAGTCATTTCCTGTTATTTTGGGTTTCTTCCTCGTCGTATATAAACTCGGTCGGCTTCTCGCTGTAACTTTTTCCTTCTTTCACTTTGTTAGTTTTTCGTTGGATTGATTTCTTTTTTTACCATCCAGATCTGACTATTAGGATGTTCTTGAGCGTTAGGGGGAAATAAGTTTGTTGCTTTTCTGGAATTAGAGGATCCTTGTTGGATTTTATGTGTAAATCCCATCTTTTGTCTTTGTTCAAAGAAAACCTTACCTACTTTACTTTTTTTTTCTTTTTTTTTTTCTTTTTTCTTTTTTCTTTTTAGGACTCATTTACTTTCCTTTTTTATGTTGCCAAGTGATAAATCAACATACTAAAAACCTTTTTTTTTCCCATAAAGCCTATGACTAGAAGGGATCAAGAAAAAGAAAATCCATTATAAAAGCTCAGCACAAATCAAGGCTGATAACAAGGGGGTCTGGTAAAATTCCAGACCTAACCCTCCTTGAACATATTTATATGCGAAGCCCAAACTTATGTGGGTCTAACGAGATGTTAGACCCGATTTTCTTAAACTCAATTACGTATCAGGTCTAAGTTTTTGTAGATATGGCAAGATGTCAAACTGAATCTCATTAGGCTTGGTTATGCGCCAAGCTCAAGCACTCGTGGATCGTGCAAGATGTTAGACTTGAACCCTCTTGAGTTCGGTTGCATACCAAACCCAAGATGCTAGGATTAACGCCTCTTTGAACCAAGAATTCCTCTTGATACAAGCACTCATAGTGGGAATCTAGAGTCATCATCTCTCTACATCCTAGCTATGCAAAAAAAGTCTTCTAAGAGTTATCCAGACATCAATTAATATTAATGTTGATCATAAGAAATGATCTTATCGACATTAATATCATGTACAGATTGATGTAGAATCATTTTTTATAGACACGAAATACTCCTATCAACAATTAATGTCATGTAAACAGACACTTACAATCAATATTAATGTTGATTATAAGGGTTTTCCTCCCACTTGAAGATTAAGAAAAAAAAGACCTACGAGCTCTGGAGTAAGAAAAAAGAAAATTACAGGTTTACAAATACTCTTTGAATAATCCAGGAAAAAGATTTGCTATCGTCATTCTCTTACAATTTATTCTTAGTATTTATAATACATAAACTAAAAATAAACTTTTAAATTCTTAAAATTTAATATTTATTTACTGCAACTTTTTATAATAAAATCACTAACTTAATTATTGAAAAGTCCCTAAAATCTTCTTAAAAAAAAAAAAACTGTTTTGCATGAAATGTAGCTCCTGTCACCCACCCCTAAAATACTTAATTATAAAAAAAACAAAAAATGAACTTGAATTCGTGATGTACAAATACAATGAAAAATAACTTCCCTTATAACATTTTGGATTTTGAATCATCATAACGAAGCATATTTTATCCTATATCTTTCAGGTTCTTGAATGGCTAGCAAGTACGGCGCACGATCTTAAAAATTTACCAAAAAAATTTGATGGCCGCTAACAAATCCATATTAGCCGGAGCCATGGCGTCATTATGACCATCAAGATCCACCCCCTTATCCTCTCTTTCTTCTCTCTCAACTTTCCTCTATAAAGAACCCCAAACCACAATTTCATTGCAGAAAAAAACCCAAGAAAATAAAAACTTCCTCTTATCTTCTCTCTGCGTTTCGCTCCCCTTCCCTCTCTTAGTAACAGTCGTACGTGTTGAGGTCCAACAAAACGAAAAAACAAAAACAAAAAATTGTTTTGATTTTAGGCCCCTTGCGGTTGTTACAGAAGAGAAAATCTATCTGATTTCTCTTGTAATTAATGGGATTTCTCCATAAGCTTTGGGACGAAACGCTTGCTGGACCCATGCCGGACACTGGGCTTGGCAAACTTCGAAAGTATAATTCATTCCCTGTACGATCATCACCTCCTGTTAATGCTTCTTCAGCTAACAGCAATGGGGAGATGAACGTAACTCGAAGCATTACTATTATTAGAACAAGCAGTTCCAATTTGAGGAACCTTTCAGTGGATCCTTGTTCAGCTCCTGAGTCGCCTGGTTCAGCTCCTGAGTCGCCGGCTCCACCTAGCACTCCTGGGACACCTCTAACACGTATGATATACTATTTCTCTGCTTAATCAACATTTTACTGATATATATATATTATGTATTTATGGACGTACGTACGTATGTTTCTTCTTCTTTCAGTGCGTTGTAAGCTTGGCTGGTGTGTATTTATGCTAATTATTTGGGCCTTTGGTCATGTATGCATGCAGATGGGACACCCCGCGGGGATTTCAGAAGAGTGACAAGCAGAAAATCGTCAGTTGAAGCATCAGAAAGCACCGAGCCTACAAGTCTGACCGTTCACGATTGGTTCTCTCTCAGTTTATACACATGAAATAACTTATTCCCTTGTTTATGGATCGTCTCTAATGTTTTCCGATAAGTTTGGTTTTGCAGGATAGTGAAAAGTGCTTTGGATCGTTGACAGAGGAAGTGGCCATTTTGCTCGAGATCTATCGGCAACAATAAACCTTTGTGTGCTTGTGTGTGTATGTGTGTGTAAATGACCTAATCTGGTAATTATTATTAATAAGACGGTTATTAATTCTCATAGAAGGAGCCGCCACTGCTTCTTGGAGTTTCCTGGAGAGGAGATGAGTCGGAAAACAGGATATCTGATGATTTTGCTCATGTCGGAATTTTTTTTGTTTTTTTTTTTTAATGTAAATGTCGTCTTTTTCTTCCTTGGTTTTGTCCTGGTATGTATGAAGGTTGTATAATGCCCTCTCATGAATGACTGAGACATACTGACGCACTGAAAAATAATTTTAGAATACATGTCCGTTTCAATCTTTAACTCCACCGGATATATTCAACCTTGCTTCATTTACAGAAATATCAAATACACAACCACTAAATTAAGTCTGGTTGTGCTAGATATGAAATATATGTTTTTAATATTGTTTGGAAAAAAAAATAAAATAATTAATTGATTCAAAATACCTTTTATTGCTGAATAAAAAAAAACAAATCTGCGGTTATTGTATTTTTATTATTATTATTAATATAGGTGTTCGGGCTAATTTGTGTATATATCAATTAATCCTACGAGCTCTGAAGTTAACAACCATATAAGTTTTTAGTGGTTCTAAAATTTATAAGACTTGAATTGATGATTTTTATGAGCAAATTTAAAATCTAACCAGTTAAAATATACCTCTCAGAATTAATTACTAATTTATTATTACTAGTTGTGTTTGTTTGTTTTCCTTACATTAAAATTAAGAACCATCCACTACGTATTCTTTTTCCATAGATTTTTTTTTTTCATTTTTGAACAGTGAACCCCTTCCTTTATTAATTAAGCAGAAGCCCGTTTAAGACGGGCTGATTATCGAAAGAGGGAGAAAATAGATCAAGAAAATGAGTATAGATTGAGATTTGGGTCGAAGAGGCCCAAAACCACGCTTGTGGCCTTTAACTGAACCGAGATGATGGAAAACAGCCATGCTACCGATTGCTCTACAATTGAGTTATCTCTCTCTCTCTCTCTCTCTCTCTCTCTCTCTCTCTCTCTCTCTCTCTCTCTCTCTCGATCTAGAGAGTTGACAAACAGACATTTGGAAGCGGAAAAAATGGTGATGTGGGTATTTGGATTCGAGTCTCTAACATGGAAAGCAGGATCCATGTTTCAGGTTCTTGAACGATAAAAACATTAAGATACCAAGATATTGTCCCTTTCTTTTTATAAGTTTACTCTCCAGTTATTACAAGTTTGAATTCTTATGATTATTGAAATGTTATATAATTGTTAATTAATGACTCGTTAGATTAGTTAAAATATATATAATCTGATCCAAAAATTCATGTTAATTAAAAAAAAATCAAAAAATGCTGCTCCATTGAAGGTTGAGACCTCAAATATTGGTCCCTTCCATGTATTTTCTTATTCGGTTCCCGATTCAGATCGTTCTGACTTCAATATTTGTCGCTCCAGCTTTGAGGGAACAACTGAAGAGAACAAAACATGCAAAAGAGCTTGCACATATTCATGTATGGTTTCATGATTTTAGAAGTTGAATTTCCTTGCAACAAGCCAGCGTGGAGTTGCACCACCTAGCCACCATGGATTAGTTAATTGATAAATAAAATTTTGTTTTGTAATGGAGAATTGGTGCAAAGCTTTACTGTTTTTACTTGGTCTGTAGTTTTTGTAACGTTAAACACACTCACCTCTTTGTTAGAAATTTATTTTAAAATATTATGACTAATGAGTATATTTGAAGCTAAATTAAAAATGAAGTACTAAGATGTTAAAAAAAACCCCATTTATATGTTATATTTACATTATTCAAGTATAAAAAATTATTTTTAAATAATGGAAAGAATCGGTATACCTCTAGATTTGATTTACTCAAGTATTGATGATTTATAATTTATACAAACTAAATATGGAAAAAAAGTATCACATTTCTTTTATAAATGATTATACAATATATTGTTATATATATTTATTTAAAAGAAAATATAAAGCTCTTAAAATGTTTAAATATCACAAAAATAAAGTTGAAAATCAATATGATAGAACGATCGATGTGATAAGAAGTGGCAAAGACAAGGCAAATGAAGCATTTAATGAATTTTATTTTCAAAATAGTATTATTCACCAAACTACAACTCATTTTTCTTCTAAATAAAATGATATTATTGAGCAGAAGTATCAAACACTGAAAGAAATAATAATGAATGTTATGTTAATATATCAAAAATAATTAAAAAAATAAAAAATATATTATTTCAATATATTTTAAAATAAAAAATATTTTAAAAAACAATTATTACTACTTTCAAAGCTTGTATTGATTTGCTAGATCTCCCGAGTTTTTTCGGGTTGTTGCATTACCGATTTTTTAACAAATCTGAGCCAGTTCAGCTACTGGATTGATTAGATTTCAGGTTAACTCATTTGATTGATTCAGATTAATAATTATGTTCCGAACACCCTCTTCTCTCTCTCTCTCTCTTTCTCTCTCTCTATCTCTGGATAATGTTTAAAAGTCACTTGCGAGGATCCAAATTGGTCTTATCTCAACTATCAAGTGAATGAAGAGCCATGTCACTTGTTAGTGGACAATTTATAGTTATGAGAAAATTAACGTTAGTGGACAATTTCTATTTCTAGTTATGAGAAAATTAACCCCCCACCAACTAAATGACCAGCCCATCACGTGCAAATTAAATCAGTAATTTTTTTTTTTAAAAGTTAGATGGAAACATTAATGCATCAAGATCAAAGCATTAATGCTTGAGATTAACAGATGTAAGGCTAATTATGGTGCAGATGGGAACTGTTTCATTGATCATAAAGATGAACACATGAAATTTACAGACATGAACATCAGGGAAAAGGTCAAAAACACAAGCTCCATTACGGCCCTACCTCCCATGTGAAGTAAATGAGGAATATGGCCTTTCTTGTATTGGCGTGTTTTTCTTTTTGTCAAAGAATGGAGTCTTGTGATCATAGAATTCCGGTCATTTTATCATCAACTACCGTATAGTGATAGAAAATTGAATGGCTCAGATCAGCTTGGAACTCTCGTAAACTTAGCGTGTTTGGCAGTGTAGTAGCGGTTGCTTTTCAAATAGCTTTTCGTGCCGAAATACATGTCAATGATGTTTTTTTCATTTTTTTTAAAAATTATTTTTAACATCAACACATCAAAACGATCCAAAAAGTACAAACCACACTCAATTTTAGTAAAAAAAAAAAATCAAATTTAGAGGGAACGCTGTTTGCACCGCGTTTCCAAACGCATTCTTAATCTTTTCCTTGGATTAACAATTGTTTTTTAAATTAAAAATATATTAAAATAATTTTATTTTTATTTTTTAAAATTATTTTTAATATTAATATATTAAAATATAAAAAATAATTTTAATTTTTTTATAAAATTCTATTTAAGTTGTAATTTAAAAGTGTACCTTCAAAGGATAATATTTGCTTGCTATGGTGCTAAATACATGAACTGACATGTGTCCTATTTAATTTAAAAATAGGAATGAAAAGACATATCGTAGATTTTATATAATGATATTACGGAAATATTTTCTTTTTACTCAATGATATATATATAAAAAAGTATTTGGTCAGTGAAATATTTTTTTGCCTTTTCCATTAGATTCTATAAAATATTTTCTATTATTATCGTAAAAATTAAAATAATTCATTTTTCATTTATAAAGATATATTTTTCATTTGTTTTGCATGCAAAAATCCATCTTATAATGATTTTAACCAAACATATATATTTTTTAAATCTATTTTTTTAAAATCACAACTAAAAATATATTTTTTAATTTTTTTTATAAAATTACCATAATATCAAACACATTTAGTATAATGTTATTAGATTTTGATATTGTGGTCAAGAACATTATCTTTTATAATATCACTGAGAGTATGATATAAATTATTTTTTAAAGTGTTTTTTTATTTGTAAATATATTAGAGTAATATTTTTTAAATGTTTTTATATTTTTGATATTAATATATTAAAAATAAAAAAAATATTAATTTAAATTTTCAAAAAAATTAAAAATTATGATAGGACCGTAACACCAAACAACTCCATCCTTAACATTAGCTGAGAGCTTCTAATACAAATCAAAATTTAAAATTGAATTTCAAAACCAACAACATCCTCTCCCTTGAAAACGTATTTATACATATCCGATAACACCGTAGAAAAATAATTCACATCCTTACCAAACGAACTTCTCTCTATATCCGACGAGTATTATTGGTACGCAGACACTCAATTTTATAATCGTGCTGACCGAAATGGGTATACGATAAGGTCACTTTAATAAGTGGAGTAGAAGGCATGACAGTATTTGGTGGGCTTTTGGAGGAGGGTAATTCTGGTAATATCATAGTAAAATATTCGACAATTTATTTATTTGTTTGTTTATTTTTGGAAAACTAGAAACACCGAAAAGGCGTAAAACTTGAAAAGCACGACATGCCCATCTCTCCCTTTCAAACTTTATTTTTTAAAAGAGCCGTTAAGTTTTAGAATCTCTCTTAACGGAGGAATTTAGACGGTTGACCTTGCCCTGATTGTGCATTGAGAGTTACCAACATGACCCCAGTCCACACTGTGGTCCAGTTCCATCAGGATACAGTACCTTATGGTCATGGACATCTATACCCTTATCTCATCAAGACAAAAATAGAAGCTGATGAACCAAAATTGAAGGGGAGAAGAAACACAGGAAAGGGGAAGCATGGTTTTAAAGAGGTGTTTGATACTGATATAAAAATTATATTTTAAAATATTTTTTTATTTAAAAATATATTAAAATAATATATTTTTTTATTTTTTTAAATTTATTTTTAATAACAGCATATCAAAACAATTTAAAAATATAAAATAAGTAATCAAAAACAAAAAAAAAAATTCATAATTTTTAAAAACTCTAGTTGAAGATGCTCTCAAACACCTTGTAAATAACAATTTTAGTTGCAAGTATTGTTGCAGGCCTCATGAAAATTGTCAATCATGATTTTAGTTATTCCTTGGGAAAATTATATTTAATATCCTATAGTTTGGTGTAAATTATATTTTACCTTCATAATATTACACTTTGTAACACTTTCCATTATCTTAAAATAAAATCAACAAAAGTTATTTAAATATTTACAAGATTGCCACCATAGTTTAAATCATTTTCTCTACTACTGTCAAAACACCAAAACATTCAACAACAACACTTCCAACAATGTCTCTAACTAGAGCATCGAAGAGAAATTTAAGCTATGACTACCCTTCTCACTCTTGTGTATAGTTTGTTGATATTTGTTGAAAAGTTAACTTGAATGGATGATTTTAATGAATTATTATTTCTCTGTGTATATGCTTTTTACTTACCTTTTATGTTACAAAACAAACAACACCTCCCATTCAGTTTTTAGCACCCCCTAGTTGTACCCATAGACGGTTGAAACAAAGTCATGGAGGAGAGCATGTGCATGTTAGCATGCATAATGACACTATTACCTTGTTTCTCAAAGTATAAGATAAGGGGGATTTTATGGATTTTTCAAAACAAGATTGATTTATAATATAAAGAGTAATACAAATATATAATAAAGAATCAACGATAGCTAGTTTAAGTGGCTCGCAATTGTTTATCTTAAATAGAATCTTGAGTTTGAACCTTGTAAATAGAGCACATTATTACTTAAAAAGCTTTACTTCTTAATATGTCAACCCAAGTCAAGCAAAGAAGTTGTTAAATTCATTTTACTATTTTAGAACATTCTATCTTGCAAAGTAAAGATATTTAAAAATCTAGATTAGGACTAACTATTTCACACCAATCACTTCTATTTCCAAGTAGAAAGTATCACTTATCGCTTTTCAATTTTATAATTAACTCATAATAAAACACTAACTCTATACTAAAAAATAATAAAATAATAAAATAAAACATAAATCTATATTGTTTTTAAGGTGTTTTTCTCTTGAATATATTAAATAATATATATTTTTATTTTTTAAATTAATTTTTAACCGCAGTGTATTAAAAAATTAAAAAACATAAAAGAAATAATTTAAAACGAAAAAAAGTTTTAAGAATTCACCAGAGTGCGGTTAAACGCAATGCTATACAAGACATGAGGAAAAGAAGAACAGTTTGCTGGGCAGTACAGTAATTGAACTTCCACTACCCTGAAGTCCATTTTGGTAAATTCAAAATACTAACTCGTCTTTCAAAACTTTTTGTAGTTAATTGTTTTTTCAAATTACAAACAAAAAGTTAATGTCTGAGAACATAACAAAAGACACGCACTCATAGACTAGTACTAGCTTTCTCCCTCTCTCTTCCTGTACTCCAGACTACAGAGAGAGAGAGAGAGAGAGATAAAGCAAGCAAAGCCAAAAGAGAAGAAAAGAAAAGAAAAGAAAAGATTGGCATTTGAGAAATGAGTAAAGCAAAAACCATCTTGTCATTGTTAGGGTATTCTTAGAACTGCAAAAGAAAATAAAAAAATTATAAAATAAAGAAACCCAGAAAAGCTAATCTCTTTAAAGAAAAAAATTCAAATATACATGAAAAAAAGAGTTAGTACCCAAATGCAGGCACCCAATTTGAAATATAGGATCCGATTCACCCATTTAAGATCTCACTGATTGGTCCTTCAGGTATGATTTAAACCACATTTCTCATCATCTTTTTTTTCTTCTTCTTTTCTGGGTTTAAAAAGCTGGATTCTTTACATGCAAAGTTAGTGCATTTTTGTGTTTGTATGAGTATCTGTCTTAATGGTTGTTTGGCTTTTGAATTTGGTTTCCTCTTGGGTCAGGCATTCGGGGTTGGATTTTGATGGAATCAGATCTGGGTTTTGTTTGATTATTCTATGTAAAGTAATGGTTTTCTGTTTTTGAGTTATGGCTAATTTTAGGTAGCCTTTTTTTTTTTTTTGTACTGAGATCCGCGGTTCATTTTTTTTTGGCTTCGCAATTAATAAATTATAAGTCTTAACCATTGGATAGTAACTTTATGTTTTGTCCCATTTGGATTTGCAATGTGGGTACTAAATTATTGTTTTCCTCGTTTGATATGCATATGTGGAGTTTAAATCGTTTTTTAATCAGTTTAAACTGTAAAATTGGTAATCCATTTATTGGTTTTGTTTTTACTTTCAGAATTTGCATTGTGGGTTGGGTTCCTTTTGGACTGAAGATCTGCTTGTTTCTGAGACTTGATTAATCAAGGCTTGACTACATCCATTTATATGAGGAGGTTGGAGCGTACAGAACTAGTTTAAATATACTGTGAGAAAATGAAATCCAATACACTTCTCGACTATGCTGTGTTTGAACTGTTGCCAAACCTGACACGGTGAGTTTTTATTCATAAAGTTTTATGTGCTTGTTTTTGTGTGTGTGTGTGTGTTTTGATACATTAACTCATCTTTCCCTTTTGGCAGATGTGACTTGTTTGTTTCAAGCAATGGAAACACAGAGAAGCTTGTGTCTGGACCAGTAAAGCCATTTATAACTCATTTGAAGGTTGCAGAAGAACAAGCTTCACAGGCAGTCCAGTCAATTAAACTAGAGGTTGACCGGCGTAGAAATGCTGAGACTTGGTTCACAAAAGGAACACTTGAGAGGTTTTTATACAGTGCTATCTGAGACAATTTGTTTCTGTAGGAAGAAATGGTTCGTTCATCTTTTGACATGATTGCACTTCATGTTTTCAGGTTTGTGTGTTTTGTCAGTTCACCTGAGGTTTTAGAGATGGTCAATACATTTGATGCGGAGATGTCTCAGTTAGAAGCAGCCCGGAAAATATATTCTCAGGTAATGACTACCATTTTATCAAGTAGGGAATAATCATGATAATTATTGGAAAAGCAGTTCTCACTGAATTTGAGGTTCCTTTGATTCAGGGGTCTGGAGATCAACTTTCTGGTGCTTTAGGTGTGTATGTTTCTCTCATTCTTTTTCGGTTTCTTCTGAATGCAGTAATGCTAAAAAGATAATATCTTCCATCTAAATACATACTAGATAACTGATTTTATTGCCATCTACTTGAGGAACTATAAAATGTACCCTAGAATCCTAGTTCTCAAACATCCTCACTGACCTCTATAACAAGTCATGAATTTTCAATTGCTTGGAAATTATTTAATGAACTTACTGGTTTTCTTGGAAAGAAAATGCATTCTCATTAATGTTTTTTTAAGATAAAATAAGAATTTTATTGTAAAGAAAATGACTTCGTAGATAAATCAGGAGACAGAGATATCATCTCATGAAAGAAGTACCGGTAGAACAAAATAAAAACAGTAAAGCGCTCCTATCCCCCTGAATATCAGCTGGGGACTACCTTGAAAAGCATCCAGCATTGCATCACAAGGTTTTTGAAACACAATCCTGGTGAAAACAGTTTACTTGATGAGAAATGGTTTTTGAAAATTGTCACATGACTCTCCATCAAAATACACCAAATGCCCCTCTTTCAGAAATCTTGCAATTCTTCCTGCTTCCAAGACCGCAAGGGAACCGGAAGCAAGTCAACCACCCTAATCAGAATCATGAAGGCTCAGCCCCTAAAGTGAATAAACACCAAGTATATAATGGCCCTGTCTCCCCTCTTTGGTGGCATACATAAATTTTAGATAAGAGTAGATATTGTCTCATGGAAATTACAGATTTATAGTATATGTCCAAATTTACTGGTCAGAGGTACCTAAAATCAGATTCTTTAATGAAGATTTCCTTATTAAATAGTAGGAAACTCATACTGGCTACAGAGTCAAAATAATTTAGTTTGATAATCTATGTTGTTGCGTGCATCTTCCTTGGTCTCTTCCTCTAGTTACACTAGTTTCAGAATTAGCAGTGAATCTATATTACTTTGGGTCCTCTTGATATCCTAGTGTCCTGGCTCTAAAAGAATTTCTTCTAATTTTCTTTCTTTCATGGTGTTTAGTGTAAATTACCTGCACGTGTTATCATATATATAGTGTGTTGATTTCTAAAGTCTTGGTAATTAGCAAATGTTTATACTGTGACAAACATGTGGATTTGAAGATTCAAGGAACTCTTTTCACATGCATTGGTGGATAAACACATATAAGCTGTCTTGAAAAGATTTGTTTATTGTAATATGTCACCTTGGATTAAATTATGCAGAAGTTGAAATAACTAGAAATGAAAACTTGCCTAACTGGAAGTTCAGAAATTTATTCACGATGTCTTGTCTTTTATATCTGGAATCTTTAGCAAAGAGCTAGTATTTATTGTAGTAATTAAGGATATGACATAACATCTTATGCTTTCCAGTTTTAAAATTGAAATGTCACTTGCTACTACTTTTAATGGTTTTTTCATGGATAATGCCTTGAATTGAGACAAAGAATAAGGATGACATGTATTTCTGGTTTATAATGGAATTAGCCAATATTACTCTTTTACAATGTGAAATAGATATTGAGCAATGCTAGTTGTGTGCTTCTGTCATTTGCAAAGCTGAATGAAGGCTTGATAGAGCTACATTACAATCAGTGACAAAGAATAGAACTTCTACTTGTTAAGTGAACGTTTGGGTGCTGGTGGAGTAGCACAGTAGATAGTAAGTTGTCAGCTATAAGACATTAAAGCTTCTGTAAGGCTGACTTTGGTTAAGATAGTAAAAGTAAAAGCTGGTTTCTCAAGTGGGATGAAGTTTGCATGCTGTTTCATCCCTATTGGGGTTGACAGGTGACCCCTATTTCTTGGTGAGAGCATTGGACAATATTTTTAAGTGATTGCATGCTCAGTGAGTTCACGTGGTATGGGCGCATTTCTCATGATAAACCGGGGTTCAATCTTGCTTTCATTTAAATGAAAAAGTTGCAGTCAAGCAATAGGTAGGCAACAGAGGGATGCCATGTGAAATATGAAGAGATAGAAAAATATGTTTCAATTGGAAGTGCGAAGATTCCTGGATCTGTTTCTTGGAGTGGTTCATGTGGTGCTGAATGTGCATGGAAGGTGTTGGTTGTAGGATAGGGATAGTTCGCCCTGTGAACTTTCACTTAATTTAATTCTGGTCTTAAGCGGGTTTGAGCATGGTCTAAGAACATTGTGGTTCTTGGCATATTTAGCCAGTGAATATAGAAATATGTATGCTGGTTACCTAAATCATGGATCTGCTGTGTCATCTTCTGCTTAGTCCTGAAGAAGTTTGGTCAACATTTAAAAGAAGCAGACTTTGCATGAGTATTTTTATGCCATATCCTGCATCGGTGTAAAAGGTTGGAGTTAATGAATATATTGATTGGCAAGTTCACAAGAAGCACACAATTGAATACTTTGCAGTTGGCCTTATTTCAAACACAATCAGTGTAGAAAATTATAATTTGGCTTGTTCTTTCTTCTCTTAATATGTTTTAGTCTCTTGAAGAGATCTAAAGTAGAAATGTGAAAAGGTACATAAACGTAGAAATGGGAAGTGTGTTGTAACACCAAGTTGTCAGGTGATAAATGAACAGATTTCTTGAAGACTGGCATTGCAAAAATGTTGTTAATGCTGTTTTTTTATTACTACTGTGCTAACTGTATGACATTGCAGCTGTATTTGAAATATAGTGAAGAAAATTCTGAAACCATCTGTTGGTCATCTCTGATTTATTTTGAATTCATTATCCTTTATTAATGAATATGTGAAATTTCATTCAATATCTAAACTAGATTATTCTTCCTAACCTAGATTTTTTGTAACATATTTATTGCTCATATGCTGACTTATTGGGTGGGTGATTTTCTCCAGGCAGGGATGGAACAGGAACCACAGCAGGAGCTGATGCGACAAAGTAAGGACCTTTGGTTCCATTGTATTCTGGGTTTTGCTTGCTTGGGTGGGGGGGCATCACTCTTTATGTGCTTTTGATTATGTTTGGTCAATACTTGGAGTTTTCTGAATTTGTTTGAGCTTGTTAACTTCATCTTGTCTTCAAAATTTTTGAATTTATTAGATGATTAAGATGTTATCATTTAATAAGGCATGAGCATAAGCCAGAGCATCTTCAGCTGCCTATTGAAGTAGTTGCAGTGCAATGCCAGAGCATCTTCAGCTGCCTATTGAAGTAGTTGCAGTGCAATGTTAATCATTAAAGTTTTTTTTTATAAAAATGGACATGCTTTTACTGCAAGATACGGTCTGATATTGTGCTTACATAGGTGCTTGCCATGCTTAAATCTCTATTAAAATTTCCTTTAATGCCGTTACTTGTTCTATTATGCAGGAAGGAGCTTCTAAGGGCGATTGATGTGAGGCTTGCTGCAGTTAGGGAGGATTTAGCCACAGCCTATGCTAATGCATCTGCTACTGGATTCAACCTTGACACTGTTCCAGACCTCCAGCATTTCGCAGATCGCTTTGGTGCCCATCGCTTGAAGTAAGCTGTTTGGGAACTCCATGCATAGTTGCTCTCTCTCCCTCCTGTTACTTTTGTTTGTTTGTGTGTGTTTCATGTGCGTTCAACTTAATCCTGTGTTTTCTAATCACTTAGTGCTTAGCGATGCCTTTTGATGTGGTTTTAGGGAGGGGGGGGTTGGGGAAATGGAATAAATGATTCTTCAGTCGGGTTGGGAGGCAAACACGTGGTATTAGGAATGAAGAGGAAGAGGGAAATTTGACCAAAATAGAGAGTGAAATTTCAATTTAGGCTTCGCTGCAAGTTTTTTATGTTGTATGATGGCTTGTCTATGGGACTAGTGTTAAGTGTGGAATTGGACAACCTCCAAGCCACATCTCAGCACAGAGTAGAAGATGACATGGAAACATTGGTCTAGCTTTCCTACCCAATCTTGAACACTTTTCACTGAACCTTGGTTCTATATAAATTGTTCTTTTCCTACCCAGTTCTATCTGGTGTGTGAATCCATCAAATGAACTGTTTATTGTGCTGTGACTCTAGAATTTTTAGAAAAATTTATTAGCCTAAAAGGTGTGGCAAGGTTCACAACCCAGAGTTTAAATGCATGTCATATTCATCTTTCTGTTGTGTACTTGTGTTGATAGGCAATTCAAAATCTAAAAAATGACTTTTAGCCTTGGTCATTTTAGGACATTAGAAATGCCTATATTAATCTTCCTTAAAAAGTAAATAAATTCTGCAATTGCAAGGTGTTGATCTGAATTTTATTGATGTGGAACTTGAAATTGAAAGATGTCATTTCTAGGTGGTTCTTAGCTGCTCTTGTTGGGGCTCCTCTGCCTAAGAAACAAATTTGACTTGTCAAAGCTGTTTTAGCTGTAGCACTGCTGATATAGTGCAGCTAGTGTCCACTGTTGTGTCCAAAGTATCACAATATGGTGACTGCTTAGCTAATTAGAAAATGAAGTATGACCATGGACTTTAAGAGTGTAAGTTTAATTTAAAATTTAGATGTATTGGCAAGTCAAAGACATGGCTTCTATTTATGACTTAGAAAATGGGGAAGTTTCAGGCAACTCCATGTGGTGTATAGATGCTGTTGGCCAATGCTGCTCTGTAGTTTTTTATTGATGCATGACAGTCATAGCATGCAAGTGATCATATAGTGCATGGAAAGGAACTACATGTTTTTGGATTGTTTGAAATGATATTGTTTCTTTTCCCTATCTTTTTCACCGATGTAACATTGCACATCATCGAGTTGATTGATGTATGGCCTGCATGATGTCCTATTTAGGTAGGTCTCCTGGTGATTCATTGAGATTATGAAGGTGTATAGTCGCTTGAGTTTCTCTCTTAAGCTCAAATTGTGAGTTTTACAAATATATTGAGCTCATAGCAGAATTAGGGAGTTATTTTTCTCTGTTGGCATTAGAATTCCTTGTGACTGACTTCTGCTTTTTTTTCTAATCTTAGTGCTTTGGGGGATTCCTTCAAGTGGACCACATAGGTTACTGGTTTAAAGTACCAAGGACACTTTAGTAATTAAATTGTTCATGATTGTGTTGTGTGTTGTCCTTGTTGAACTCTGGGACCGGTCATTATGAAAACTTTTTACTAGGCACTGTTTAGAATGTTTCAACTTGAGATATTCGCATATTTGGTTGTGGACCCTACATTGGCTTTTAATATGCCCTTCTGGTTCCACCATCTAGGACAAAGCAGGTGGTATTCTGGAGCAAAATTAGCAAGGAAAAGATTTTAAACTTCTCGGCATATGGAATCTTATTATAAAAACAGAGAAAGTTGACATCCTATCTCAATTGATTTATTAAGTATTAAAAAAGGACAAACATTCCAATCTTCTTAATTTCACCTGTCACAATATGGCAGGTTTAGCTGTTACAGGGTTGTTTTCTGTTTTAAAAGTTCCAGCTTCCTTGTACTACCCACCTTTTTTCTTAAGTCTTAATTACCTTTTCCCACAAACTCTAGTTAGCTAGATTTTTCTTCTTGTGACAATTTAATTAAGGTATTAAATATTTCATGCAGTGAGGCTTGTACCAAATTTATGTTATTGTGCCAGAGAAGACCAGACCTGACCAATCCATGGAAGCCAATTGTGGGGGATCAAGTGGTCCGGTCCTCATGGGGATCTGACATGTCAATTGATGACCCCACTGAAGATGAAAGTGGTTCCTACCTGACCAGGCCCCACCAAAACCCATTCCAAAATAAACACCAACAGCTGCAAGCTAGCCAAGAACTACAACAAATAGAAACGACACAAACCCAATTCCACCTTAACCAATCCAAGTCCTCCACTTGTCAACAACCCAACTCCTCTCTTGCTACACAGCAACAGACTATTCAGAACGAGAACAAGGAAGAAGAAAAGAAGAAAGAGGAGGCTGTGACTAATTCATCAACAAGTCTACCAAGCCAACCTTCTAGGAGACTCAGTGTTCAGGACAGGATCAACCTATTTGAGAACAAGCAGAAGGAGAGCTCAGGTGGCAAACCTGGAGCTGTAGGTAAATCTGCAGAGCTGAGGAGACTATCATGTGATGTTTCATCTGCAACTGCAACTGCAACTGAAAAGGCTGTGTTGAGGAGATGGAGTGGTGCAAGTGATATGAGCATTGACTTGGGCAATGACAAGAAGGATGATAACAATATAGACAGCCCCTTGTGTACACCCTCTTCATCCTCTGTTTCTGGAACCAAAAGTAATGTGTTTCCTGTCTCATCAGATGATGATAAGGACCAGAAAGGGTTCAATGATACAGAAAGTGCAGCAAGTTTAGTTAAGTTGGAGACTAAGAGCCTTTCTGGGTTGAAAGATCAGGGTGACTTGCAAACTCATGGCGGTGGGCCTGCAAGGAAGGACAAGGAGGTGAATTTGAAGGGGAAAGTGAATTTGAAAGATCAAGTAGGGTCTCTGGCCCAGCTGAGGTCATCTGCAGGTAGAGGGGAGGAGTCAGGGGTGGGTGATCATGTGGTTTTGGAGAAGTTGAAGGGTACTTCAGGTGGGGAAGAGAGGACTGTTGGAGCTAAAGCTCAACTGAGTTTTCAGGAGAAGTTGAGAGGTTTTCCAGATAAGGTGGAGATTGTTGCAGTGAAAAACCAGGTTGATCTGCAGACCCAGATTGGAGGTTTTTTGGGCAGGGTTGGGAATGTGGCATCTGGGAATAGAACTGACGACATTAAAATAAGGGATCAGTCCTTGAGTCAGTCAAGGTCTGGGGTTTCTCAGACTCATACTAGATCTTTTTCAGGACAGTTTGAAGGTGGTTTTGGAGTGAAGGATACGGAATTGCCAACTAAAGTGACTGACTTGGATCTGTCAGCTTCTCAGACACAGCAGAAATTGTTTAAGGGTGAAGTTGATCAGGCAAGGAAGGAGGACACTGAACAGATAACGGAGGATGATCTTGAAGTTTCAAAAATGAAGGTCCAGAAACAACCTTTTTTGGGTCCAGAGCAATTTAGGAAGCTGCAGGGGAGGAGGGATGAGAGTGGATCTATTCATGGAAGCAACAAGCCTAGCTTTCCCAGTAAAAAGTATTCTGAGAGTCAAGAGAGCATTGGTTCTCAGCAAGTACCATCAGCAGATCAGTTTCAAAGGGTGAGGCAGTCTAAGGGGAATCAAGAATTAAATGATGAGCTGAAGATAAAGGCAAATGAGCTTGAAAAGCTTTTTGCTGAACACAAACTTCGCATTCCTGGTGACCAATCCAGTTCTGCTCGGAGAGGCAAGCCTAGTGAAGTGCAATCTGAACAGGCAGCTAGTTTACCGTACAGAAAACCAGTAGCTGTAGAGATATCTCCTGTTCAGTTTCAGGAAAAGACGGTGCTTGAACCAACTGGGAGTTCTAGTGATACTGGAAAGTATAGCACTCCACCAAGGAAGATAGTAGATTATCAGGATTGTGGCAGTTCTCTAAGGCAAAGTTTCTCTGAGATTAGTTTTTCAGATGATTCTAGAGGGAAATTTTATGAGAGGTACATGCAGAAAAGAGATGCAAAACTGAGGGAGGAGTGGGGTACAAAAAGATTGGAGAAGGAAGCCAAGTTGAAGGCCATGCAGGAAAGTCTTGAGCGGAGTAGAGCTGAGATGAAGGCAAAGTTTTCTTGCTCTGCAGACAGACAAAATTCCTTGTCAGATACTCACAGATGTGCAGAAAAGCTCAGATCATTCAATTTTAATTCAAGTACGAAGAGAGAACAGGTATTTCATCTTTCAGTTGTCTATGGAAAATAAGTGCTGAAGCTAATAAGTTTCAGCATTAATTTTGTTATATATTTTTTTTTCTTGCCTTTTGTATTGGAATTTCAAAGCTCCCTTTGTAAGGCTTTCTTTTTCCCTCAGCCAGTAGATTCCATTCATAGTGAAGAGGATGAAGATCTTTCTGAATTTCCAGAACAGATTTATTATGGAGAGGACAGATCATTCAATGAGGTGTCTTTAGGGGGCATTGCTTCTAGAAGCTCTCAAAACAAGAAGCTCTTGCTGAACAGAAATTCATCTTCATCCACCCCTCGCACCACAGTAGTGCCAGTTCCACGGTCATCATCCAAAATTTCCAACCCAAGTTCCGGGAGGCGGAGAGTACAATCAGAAAATCCTCTTGCACAGTCTGTTCCAAACTTCTCTGATTTCAGAAAAGAGAACACAAAGCCCTTGTCTGGAGTTAGCAAAGCAGCAAATCGCTTGCAGGTGAGAACCTATGCTCGCAGCAAGAGTTCCAGTGAAGAGATTCCTCTGGCCAAGGAAGAAAAGAACCAGCGGTCTCAATCCCTGCGCAAAAGCTCTGCCGGTCCTATTGAGTTCAAGGATTTGCCACCATTAAGCTCGGATGTTGTTTTGGCACCATTGAAATTTGATAAAGAGCAAACTGAGCAGATCCCATATGACAAATTCTCAAAGAATGTGGAGTCAAAGCCTTTCCTCAGGAAGGGCAATGGCATAGGTCCTGGTTCTGGAGCAACTGTTGTGAAACTGAAAGCTATGGTAGCATCTGAGACTTTAAAAAATGAAGAATTTGAAGAATCAGCCTTTGAGGCAGAAGATTCAGTTGATGAGGCAAAGGAAGAAGAAGATGAGGGACTTGAAACAACCGAGATTGAAGATTGTGCTAAAATGGATAATGGCAAACCAAGACTAAGCCTGGATTCAGACAAGATGGGTACATCTGGATCTGAGAATGATGAATCTCTGAGATCTATTTCTCAAATTGATCCTTCTTCAGTTGCTGAATTGCCTGCGTCTGTGCCTTCAACATTCCATGCTGTAGGGTCTCTGCAGGACTCACCTGGGGAAAGCCCTGTGTCATGGAACTCACGCATGCAACATCCATTTTCCTACCCACATGAGACCTCAGATATTGATGCTTATGTGGACTCTCCAATTGGGAGTCCTGCATCATGGAATTCTCATTCTCTGACCCATACAGAGGCTGATGTAGCTCGGATGAGGAAGAAGTGGGGAAGTGCGCAGAAACCTATTCTTGTTGCCAATTCATCCCATAATCAGTCTCGCAAGGATGTGACCAAAGGGTTCAAACGGTTGTTAAAGTTTGGAAGGAAAAGTCGTGGGGCAGAGGGTTTGGTTGATTGGATTTCTGCTACCACTTCTGAAGGAGATGATGATACAGAAGATGGGCGAGATCCTGCCAATCGGTCATCAGAAGATTTGAGGAAGTCAAGAATGGGATTCTCACAGGGTCACCCTTCAGATGATGGCTTTAATGAAAGTGAATTGTTCAATGAGCAAGGTAAGCTATATTTGCTTTTCCTGATTGATTAACTATTATTCGTCTCTTTGCTGAGAATCTTAATCTACTCATATTTAAACTTAGGAAGTGCTTGCAACTATTTCTTTCAAGTGAAAATATCTCATGGTAGCAAGGTTTTAATTTACCTCAGTGCTCTAGCTATCATGGCTCTATGGGTTGACAATGATTTCCTGCTCCCTTAACTGTTGGTTCATGAAGGGAATTTATACACAGATCTGAATCTCGATTCTATTTGAATGTCAAGGAGTTATAAAGGCAAAATGCTGCATGTAGATTAAAGTAATCTCCTTTCTATTCATCCTGCGCTAATTTTTCAGCTGTATTGTTTTTTTTTTTCAAGAGTTTCAATGACTCTTAAGACCTCTATCAGCGCGGAGCTTTTGGCATAAAAAGCAGTGCCTGGTCTTTGATACATGGATCTCAATTTTTTCTCTGCTTGCATGCTGATATTTAATTGGTAGTCAATGAGTTGACCTCCTTTGCTCATCCTATGTGAATAAAAATGATTTAGAAATCATATACCAGAAATTGTTAAAAGTTGCATGATTTGGACATAATTGTCAATGAAGCTGACCTCTGCTCTAGATCTTTACATCTGAAACTTGTGTTATTGAATAAATTGTCCCTTTATGTAATACCTTCAGGTGAACAGAGATTTGGCTGGCTCTTTTACAAATTGCACATATTATGCCACCAAATGGTGGAGCTTTTCCTAGGTTTTCTTAACCGGGTTATAAGTTTTGATTGCAATGCTAAATTGTTGCATAGATGACTTGACCCTTGTCATTTTTTGGCAGTTCAAGCATTACATAGCTCCATACCAGCGCCTCCAGCAAACTTCAAATTGAGGGATGATCATTTGTCTGGAAGCTCTATTAAAGGTGAATGTTTTCTTCTTGTTAATATTCTAAATTACTCAATTCTTAAATTTCTTCACAATAAATTGCTTGTTAGGCTGTTGAATATTCTGTAAAGTCATGTTTAAAGGACTTCCCAGCTTTATCTGATGTGTTTCCAGAAATGTTTTCATTGCACATTGCACAGAGTAGCTTCAAATTAGGTGCCTCTCTAATTTCTCCAAATTTGAACCTGAATCTGTTAGGGTAAAGTAAGATGCTTTTTACTGAGATGAGCTGGTAAGCTGGCCCAAATGCCTTGGTGTTTTGTGCTGTAGCTTGACTTGATATGAAGACAAGCCTGAGAGCATCAATGCTCTGTTCATTGACTTTATAGTGAGTTAATAGAGATGAGCTTGTGGTCATCACTTAAACTATTTCAATTGCATGCAAGCATTAAAATGCTATTGATTGGTTGATATGTTTCCATGATTATGGGGCCAACCAAGGGACTAGCTGCATGATAGGGGAGGCATTCGCCCTGCATGTGTTTCTTACTGATGTAGGATTCAGGAACATGAAACTTCCACTCAAGGTAATGCTTTCTTCAAAATCTTCTTACAGAACTGAACACCCCTTCGCAAGTGTTTGAGAGGTAGGTTTTGTTCGTGAGCATGGTTGCTTGGTCTAATGCATATACTCTCATGTTGAAGCTGGCATGTGATCCATGACCTATGCTCTGCATAAAGTCAATAAACGAGTTGTAGCATGTGTAAGTCAGCATGTTTGTACTGTTGCACCGATAAAATAAGAATCATGTACTGTCTTAGTGCCTGTTTGGGAGTGGTAAATGTTAGCGTTTCAAGTGCTTTTCGCTTAGAAATGCATCAAAATAATATTTTTTTATTTTTTAAAATTCATTTTTGATATTAGCATATCAAAACAATTCAAAAATACAAACAAAAAATTAATTTTAAGCCAAAAAAAGTTCAAATTTTGGGCAAACAACATTTTGGCCACAATGCCAAACACGCCCTTAGACTTGTTTGCATGATTATTGTCATGCCGCTAGTTTTCATGAAGTGTTTTTTAGCGTGTAATATATAAAACCTTGGACCAATAGGCGGAGGTTTTACAATCTTGCTCTTAACTGGACCTGTATGAATGTGCATGTTTTCAATACATGCATTATGATACAATGGAAGATATTCTATGGATATTTGCTTTGCATGACTCTAATCATTTAAATATTGCACATGTACATGATTCTTGTTTGATCGGTGCAGCATTACAAAAACACATGAAAATCAGGAATTCGGAATTTGTTTATAGCCTTTGAGATTTGACTCCTTTAGCTTAACAGCTTAAGAAAGAGGCTTATGTTTGATCTATTGAGCTAAATTAATTTTTGTCGAGTCTGACCATCTGAGTGGCACACAAGTGGTTCAAGTCCTTTGCAGACCCATTGTTAACAAGTTTTCAAGACATTTTATGTTCAATCTAGCTACCTAACAGAAAACAAGGAAAAAAAAACTGTTGATTGTTTATGGAGTATTTAGTAAGAGCTTGAGTTCATTTACTTCATGTGATCAACAACGTTTTACATAAAGTTATCTGTTTTGGAGTTGGTTATTTATGATGATTTGCTTACACATTTAAGTTCAAATTTTACAGCACCACGGTCATTCTTCTCTCTGTCATCCTTCCGAAGCAAAGGTAGTGACTCAAAGCTTAGATAATCACTAAAGAGAAAAGCTTGGAGCTACTCCTGGAATCATCAATCAAGTGATAGTGTAAAGGGATTATATATAGGATACGAACGCATGTGCTCGAATATGTTGTATATTGTATTGAACAAAAATCGCCTACTGGCGTTATTGGGATTTTGGTAGTCTAGGAGCATTCTTTTTTTCTATTACTCAGTCTCCAGCCGTGTGTGATGTATATGAGAAATCGAACTCTTGCTAGAATTAGAGTTGTTGACAACTTAAGGAGAGTGATGTGATTATATGCGGAGCAATAGCTTGTATACAATGCTTGTTTTATTTTACCATTCTTCTCCACTACATTAATTTCATGTCATTTTTTCATGTTAAAATTGCCAATACTTGTTAAGGAAGTCAATGCTCTTGATGTCGATAGGCATCTTTTGCACTGTAGTGTCATCAAGGAAAGCTGTGTTCCATTGATGTTGGCCCCTGGGCTCACAGGATTGTTGTGGATGGGGATGTTCTTCAAGTTCCGATTGCTGAAACCTGCTCAGTTTTATGTCGCGTGTCCCCGTGGGCTGATAGGCTGAAGGATTTACATCCCTCTCAATATTGTCACCTCAAAATAGATTGGTCGAAGCTATATCAAATTCGAATGCAGAAATATAATATTATGTATTTATGTGATCGATAAAACAGCAGCTCGTTAAATTTTATGCTGACAAATGGAATAGAGTCGTGTGGTTAATGTCATGAACTTGTGATTGCATTACATATGGACATGTAATTACGTAAGGACAAGTTGTTCTGTATATTTATTAATCTAGGCTCTCCCTGGTCAAGAAAAGAATCATAGAGGAGAAACATGAAGACAAAATCTCGTTAGGATTAATGATTGAATCATCATAAAAGTTGATATCCCTTCATTTTCAACTCATCTCGTTAGGTTTCTGTGCATAGCACTCTATGGACATTCAAATGACCGGCTTTGTTGGCGTCGCGTACTGTCCACTTGCCATCCCCTTCGGTGAGAGGCAAATCAAGCCAACCATTTGTTGCATTAGCCGCAATCTTTCTTGTGTGCCTATTCTGCTTTCACATAGTTGACAAGGCTCATACCATCAGTTCTAGCCAAAACTTAGCTTTAAAGTTAATCTCAGCCTAGTCAAAACTTAGCCAAATAGTGTCAACCACAAGGGGGCAGAGAGAACTAGCTAGAAAACAACAAACTAAATTACCGCTTTGTTTCAGGCAATTTAGTGGCCAGAGAGGACTAGAAAACAACAAAACTGAGGTGAAGAATCCAGTTTTTAAGACTTTGTTTCCAACAAGTATCTTGATTTTAGTACAAAAAACAGGCGGCATGATCGAAACTCATTAAATCAACCAGCTCGATACTCACAACTAGTCTCTACTCACGAAGTTTGTACAACCCTGTTGTTTTCTGCAATGGCATGTTTACTTCTCTTCTACAAATCCTAACCTTCTTTCTCCAACACTTTACTCGCATCTCACACGCCATTGCTTGTACTCGAATCAATGGTTGATTCCTCCTTTGAAATTGATTACCACTCCACTGGCAGCTCACAAAACTATCATCAGCGTAGGCAACTCAGGCGCCCCAGCACTCCGTTAACTCACTGTATGATTCACGTTCATTTACACAATTCAGCCTTACAAATACTCCAAATAGGCTTCGCCAAACTCCTTCCACGCCTTTCGCCACGGGCAATGATACGTCATGGCAAGATGAGCTCTCATGGCAGTTTCAGCCCGCAGGGTGGAATGATACCCGCAGCCTGGGAGCAGCTCTTAGCCCATGGGCAGCTAGCACACCATCAAACATAAAGAAAGCAAGAAAATTGACAGAGGAAGTTTGAAGAATAGCAGGGCACAGACTTATTATTCAATGTGTTTTCTACACTCCGTATACATAGTTTATATAGGAAAGTTCTTGTCTAAATAAGTAAACTGACAGACTAGCAACTAATATTTAGGACTTAATTACAACAATAACAATCAAACTAAATCTCTAAGATACAATTTACAAATCAAACTTTAATTGTTTTGATTCCGAATATTAACACGCCCCCTCAAGCTGGAGCATGGATGTCCAAGGTTCCTAGCTTACGCAGCAGATTATGAAATAACGGGCTACCAAGAGGCTTTGTGAATATATTTGCTATCTGTTGTGTTGAAGGTACATAAGTGGTCTTTATCAATCTTGATTGTATTTTCTCACGCATAGTATGACAATCAATCTCGATATGTTTAGTGCGTTCATGAAATACGGGGTTGGCTGCGATGTGTAATGCAGCTTGGTTGTCACAGTATAGGAGGGTTGGTTGCAAGTGTGGCACCTGCAAATCACATAGGAGTTGTTTAAGCCAAACCAACTCACAGGTAAGTGATGCCATTGATCTATATTCTGATTCTGCTGAAAAACGTGATACCACTGACTATTTCTTGCTCTTCCAAGATATGGGAGCTCCTCCAAGGAAAACGTAGAAGCCAGTAACAGATCGCTTGGTTGTTGGACAACTTGCCCAATCAGCATCACAATACCCTTTCAACTGTAACTCTCCATGTGATGGAAATAAAATGCCTTGTCCTGGTGCCTGCTTCAGATATCATAGGACACGATGAGCTGCATCCAAGTGAGGTTTCCTTGGTTGCTGCATGAATTGGCTAAGAATGTGTATAGAGAAGGCAATGTCTGGCCTTGTGATGGTGAGATATAGAAGACGGCCGACAAGGCGTCGATATGGTGATGGATCATTGAGCAGTTCACCTTCTGAAGGGGTGAGTCGTTGGTTTTGTTCCATTGGAATTTTAGTTGGTCTTGACCCAATCAAACCTGCATCTTTAAGTATATCAAGAGTGTATTTACGTTGGGAGATGGCAATACCTTGTTTGGAGTAGGCAACTTCAATTCCAAGGAAGTACTTGAGATTGCCCAAATCCTTAATCCGAAAATGGTTGTGAAGAAACTTTTTCAGTTTTCCAACTGTGGCAGTGTCATTTCCTGTGATGATCATATCATCAACGTAGAGTAGTATTGTTGTAAAGGAAGCCCCTTGTACCTTAATAAACAGAGAGTAATCTGCTTTGGATTGTTGAAATCCAAAGCTCTTGATGGTTGTGGAAAATTTTGAGAACCAATTACGTGATGCCTGCTTTAAACCGTATATGGACTTCTGAAGCCGACACACAATATTCGCCCCCTGACGAGGAAGGCCAGGAGGAGGCTACATGTAAACCTCTTCATTCAAATCACCGTGAAGGAAGGCATTTTGAACATCGAGTTGGTGTAAGGGCCAGTGACGAACAACAACAACAGCAAGCAAGCATTTGAGAGTAACTAACTTGGCAACAGGGGAGAAGGTGTTTGTGTAGTCAAGTCCTTCCAATTGTGTGTAACCTTTGGCAATGAGGCGAGCTTTGAACCGGTCGATGGTGCCATCAGAGTGATATTTGAGCTTATAAACCCATCTGCTCCTAATGGCACGTTTACCTGCTAGTAAAGGACATAATATCCAGGTATTGTTCAGTTCAAGAGCTGTTAATTCAGCTTGCATGGCATCCTGCCAGCGGGGATCAGAGGCAGCTTGGGTAAATGATGTAGGCTCACTGTGGGCAGAAAGGCTTGTAATGAAAGCATGGTGAGATGGAGATAAATGAGCATAAGAAACAAATTTAGATAAAGGATGGTGAGTACTTGAACGAGAACATGACGAGCCAGGGGGAAGCAAGGCGGCATGAAAGCAGTGATAATCTTGGAGGTGGGAGGGGCGGGTATGGGTTCGAGTACTTCGGCGTGGGAGAGTAGGCGATGTGGAAACAAGTGGTGATAAGGGTGGCTCAACAAGGCTAGGGATGTTGATAGGAGATGATGGCAGAGCATGGTTTGAGGGAGGAGAAAGCATAGGAGAGGAAAGTGTGTCATCGTTGGAGGAGGAAATGGATAGTGTTTGAGGGGGAATAAGAGTTGATAAGGGTAAGCTGGAGGTGAAGGTGTTTGGCTGATCGGGCAGTGTGCCTTGTAGTTTAGTAGAGAAGGGGAATATAGATTCATGGAAAGTGACATCTCGGCTAGAGAAGAATGTGTGAGTTGAGAGATCATAAAGGCGATATGCTTTTTGACCCAAAGGATAACCCACAAAAACACATTTACGTGCTCTAGAATCAAATTTGTGTGAAGGTGTAATAGTGGTGGCATAACAAAGACAACCAAAAACCTTCATATGATGGTATGTAGGTATGGTATTGTGCAGCTTCTCATATGGTGAAGCTTTTGAAAGAATGGGTGTAGGTAAGTGATTGATGATATAGGCTGCAGTGAGTATACTTTCCCCCCAAAATTGAAGTGGCAAACAAGCTTGGAAGCGTAGAGCGCAAACAACGTTTAAAAGATGACGATGCTTGCGCTCTACGACACCATTTTTTTGTGGTGTGCCTGGACAGGAGTGTTGAAAGAGAATTCCTAAATCATTGAAAAAGGGTCGCATGGAAGTAAACTCACTCCCATTGTCTGCTCTCACACATTTAACATTACATTGAAATTGTGTTTTGACAAACGCAATAAAGGACTTGAGTAAGGTTTGCGTTTCAGATTTAAGCTTCATAAGATGGATCCAAGTGTAACGTGAGTAATCGTCTACAATGGTTAAAAAATATCGAGCACCCGAGTGTGTATGTGTGCGATGAGGACCCTATATGTCACAATGGATAAGATCAAAAGATGCATGTGAGGAAATAAAACTCATATTGAAAGGTAGTCTGGTTTGTTTTGCCATAGGGCAGATGTCACAATGCATAGGATGATGAATAGAAAAATTGGGAATTGTCTTAGATAAAAATTGTAATGGTGCAGCAGAGGGGTGTCCTAAGCGACAATGCCATAAATCTGGGATGGTGGAAATGGTGTTGGCTTGAATTTTTGATGGTGGCTTGATAGCAGTGTGCTCGGTTAGATAGTATAAGCCATTATGCTCCTTCCCCTGGCCAATAATCTTCATCGTGTTCAGGTCCTGCAAGATACAGAAATTAGGATGGAAAGTGATGATACAATTTAGGTCACGGGTGAGTTTACTAACTGAGAGAAGATTAACTTGAAAGGATGGTATGTGGAGAACATTCTTGACGCACAAGTGTTGATTAACTTGTGCATTACCAACTAATAAGGTTTTTAAATGTAAGCCATTAGGTAAATGAACAATATCATGATGTGGTGTTTGAGATAGTAAATGAGAGGAAGATGATATATGATCGCTAGCACCGCTGTCAATGATCCATGCTTTATGACATTTAGAAGTTTGTTTACCTGTCACATTTCCACAGAACTGATTTTTACCAAGTAATGCCCTTATTTGATTGTATTCCTCTTCTGTAAACTGAAGAAAGGTCTGATGTCCGCTTGCTGCCGTGTTGGGTTTGACTGCGTTGCTGGCATTATTGACTGCAAGCCGTTTGTGTCGATTTGGTGGTTTGATTTCTCTGCCATGAAATTTATGTCCTGGTGAAAATCCAATGATATAATAGCAACGATCAACTGTGTGTGTATCTCCCTCACAGTGTGAGCAAAATAAAGATTTGCCCTTGCTGTTTTGTAGCCGTGTGGATTGTTTATTCTCTGTGATCCTTGTGTTCCTTTTCACATTCATGGCATGAATGGGGATGTCAGTGGCTTCAGTGAGTTGCCGTTGTTTTTCCTCTTGAAGTAGGAGTGAATATATCTTCCTGATGTTAGGGAGTGGCTGCATCAACAGGATATGTCCACGGACAGCAGAATACGTATCATTCAACCTCATGAGGAATTGGAAAATTCGTTCATGTTCTTCTCTTTCAGCAATCTGTTTTAGTCCTGCACAATTACATAAAGGTGGATCATTGTATGATCCTAATTCATCCCAAAAGGACTTGAGTGCTGAATAATAAACTGCTATGGTTTGTTGTTGTTGACGATGTTCAACGATCCCTCGTTTGAGCTCAAATATGCGTGAGAGATTTCCTTGTGAGAAACGCTCACTGAGATCTGCCCAGACATCAGCAGCAGTATCAGAGAAGATTACAGTATTTGTCAAGGATGGACTGATGGAGTTGAGGATCCATGACTTTACGATCTGATTGCATCGTCTCCAAGCTCTGTATTTAGGATCTGTCTCTGAAGGTGCTTTTAATGTGCCATCAATGAAACCAAGCTTATTCTTGGCCTCCAGAGACATCATCATGGCACGGTTCCATGTTGCATGATTATCACCTTCCAAAAGTTGGGTGACAATGGCGTGATTGATGTGATCTGAGAGATGGATGTAGTAAGGATCATAAAAATCCATTGTTTCTGTCATGGTGATGTTGGCGGAAGCAAAATAATGAGCAGTATTAGGTGCTGAACCACTGCTCTGATACCCTAAAGAAAGCAAGAAAATTGACAGAGGAAGTTTGAAGAATAGCAGGGCAGACTTATTATTCAATGTGTTTTCTACACTCCGTATACATAGTTTATATAGGAAAGTTCTTGTCTAAATAAGTAAACTGACAGACTAGTAACTAATATTTAAGACTTAATTACAGCAATAACAATTAAACTAAATCTCTAAGATACGATTTACAAATCAAGCTTTAATTGTTTTGATTCCGAATCTTAACAAAACAGACATATTTTTCAAAGATCAGCAAATGACTACTATCTTTCACGTACACATGGTGAATTTAGAGCCTTCACAAATCCATACTATGATCAATCTAGCTATGGTGCTGTATCTGCTGGTAGGCTTGAGCTACAAAGCTACGCTGCCAGAAATAATGAGAGGTCGGTAGTTCGTGTTAGGGATTATAGCTCTGCTGCTTACAGTAAATCCCATCATGGGATTTCAAGACCAATCTCTCAGGCTATTAAGGGAGGGGCTCGCAGAAATGCAAGTCCTTTGGTTGATCAAGATGAGCTTGGCATGATTGACTATGACATCAAGGATGTTGAGAAACAGGGAGAGTTATTGCAGACTGACACTAATCTCCGTGGTGATAAAGATTCTAGATGGATTTCAGTGTCTCATGCTTATATGGAAGATGATGGTGTTAGTCCATTGTACCCCAGTACTCCACATGGTGAGCACGATCATCATGGTCATGAATTATCCCGTAGTAGACATGATGATTTTCTCAGTGCTTATGAAGCTAATCAATCAACCACTCGTTATTACGTTCCTGATAAAAATCCATATGATGACATTGATCAGGCTTCGGGGTATGATGATGAAGATTATGATGAGGAGGAGGATGACAGCGACGAAGCAGCACGAAGGCAAGTAGGGTTGTTTAGTCTGTACAAATACTCGACGAAATGGGATATGGTTCTTGTGCTTTTGGGTTGTTTAGGAGCTCTCATAAATGGAGGATCTCTTCCATGGTATTCTTATTTTTTCGGAGATTTTGTGAACAGGATTGCGAAGCACTCTGATGATAATATGATGAAAGAAGTGGAGAGGGTAAGCGTTTTCATTTGTGTTTATACAATATCCTCTCCTTCCACAACTTTGCGGGACGAATTTTATGATGCCATGAAAATATTGGTTTCAGATGCACATTAATTAACATTATTTTTTGTTTTGATTATTATTATTACTGTTTTAATTTGCAATGGCAGACATGTCTGCTTATGACTGGAGTAGCAGCATTAGTTGTGGTTGGAGCCTATTTAGGTAAGTGGGAGATTATTAAATGAGCTCTGAATAACAACAGCATCAGCAATTTACTTTGTCGCTATCCATTTTATGGTTTTACAACAGTGTCTTTATCGTCAAGTAAGATGACATAAATCACTTTGCCTAAACATAATTTCTCTCTTTCGGGTGAAACAGAAATCACTTGTTGGAGATTAGTTGGAGAACGATCAGCTCATCGAATAAGAAACTTGTATCTGAGCGCAGTTCTAAGGCAAGATATCACTTTCTATGATACAAAAGTCAGCACTAGTGATGTTATGCATGGAATTTCAAGTGATGTTGCACAAATCCAAGAAGTGATGGGGGAGAAGGTCGATCCTACCTTTCCTTTTCCTTTGTTATTTGTCTGGAATATGTGTAATACATATAATGTGATTACTTTATCAGTAAGTACTAATTTTATGCTCTTAACTTGCCCATAATTTAAGCCTGCAGTGTGTTTTTTTCAGCTAACAGGCCGGCTAAATTGTTTTTGACTAGATCATGGTAGACTATAGTACTGATATGCAGTGGATCTTTTTATCATATTTGCAGATGGCACATTTGTTGAATAATTAAACTCAATCCAGAAGTTCCCAGTCAAGGAAGGCAACCAGCCACCAGCCACCGACCAGCCGCAGCCGCCAGCCACCAGCCGCAGCCGCCAGCCGCCTTCACACCACCGGTCAACAGCCGCCTTCACACCTGGAATAATAGATTTTCGTATTCTGAATTTATGTATAAATAGAGTGCTCAATTATGTTATTTTGTGTGGAGAGAACTGAGAGGAACACTTGTAAGAGAAAGAGAGAGAGAGGGCGTGTTTAAGCTTTTGTGTTAATTAATTGTAAGCTTCGGTTTTGTGTAATAAAACAGTGTGTTTTATCCCCTCTAAGTGTTTCAAAGCCACCACCAGTGGTTCCTCCCACCAACAATTGGTATCAGAGCCCCGTTCGTCGGAAAACAGAAGTGTTTTGGGGTATATCCGAATTTTCAAAGTTGTCCAAAACAAGTTTTGATCAGTCCACAGTGTAGATCTCATCAATACGAACTCACTGCCGCAAAAATCAGCCAAATCGGAGTTCGGGGTAGCCCACACGCGCCGCCTGAATATTCAGCCAGATCGCCCACGCGCATCCCACGCGCCCCGAGGTTGAAGACGACTGAGCCACACGCGCCATATATTGAGCCGCGCCGAGCCGTTTACGCCGAGGCCAGCCGAGCCACAAGCCGAGCCTTACCTCGCGCCGAGCCGAGCCGAGCCGCTTTCAAGCCTCAGCCGAGCCGAAGGAATATTCCCAGAATATTCCCCAGAATATTCCCGGTTCAACCCAGCGAACCGCCCGCCGTACATAATTGGTTTTTTGACCGGTTCACCCATTTTCTGACCCGATTTCTACAAAGTCAGACCGGCTCCCTACTATTTGGACCATTCCGGATCGATCTACAGTGTCCGTTTGGCCAAATTCGGCTTCAAAAGAGGTGATATAGTCATTCCAAGAGTAAAATGACTACAGAAGGTACACATACACTCATCCCTAAGCTGACCAAAGACAACTATGATAGTTGGTGCATCAGATTGAAGGCATTTCTTGGGTCACAAGAGTGTTTGGATATTGTACAAACTGGTTATGATGAACCAGAGTCCAAAGAAAGAGAAGATGCTTTACAAGAGGCTCAAAAGCAAGCCTTGAAAGTCAACAGAAAGAAGGACAACAAAGCCAAGACCATCATCTACCAAGGTCTTGATGAAGATACATTCGAGATCATAGCTTCCGCTGAAACATCACATGATATATGGGAGGCTCTCCAACAGAAATACAAAGGTGCTGACAGAATCAAGAAGATTCGTCTTCAATCTTTGCGAGGTGAATTTGAGTTATTGCAAATGAAGTCCTCGGAGTCTATTTCTGATTATCACACAAGGATTATGGTGATAGTCAACCAGATGAGGAGAAATGGAGAAGCCATCATCGATGCTCGAATTACTGAAAAATTTTTGAGATCCCTAGATCCAAAATTCGATCATGTTGTTGTCGCAATTGAAGAATCCAAAGATGTGGACAAGTTGACGGTTGATGAGCTTATGAGTTCTTTGCAAGCTCATGAGCAGAAGATTGTAAAGCGAAATGGAGATAAGGCAATTGAGCATGCCTTACAAGCAAAGCTGTCTCTCAAGGACAGATATGAGCAAGGGGAGACTTCATCAAGTGGCTACACCACTCAAGGAGGAAGTCAACAATCCAGAGGTGGATTCCAGCAATTCCAAGGAAGAGGTTCTTGGAATACAAGCTTTAGAGGAAGAGGTGGCAGAAACACCACCAGAGGAGGCCGAGGACAACAAGCATTCACTCCCAGAGGAAGAGGAGGCGGTTACAATAACCGTGACAAGAGGAATATCCAATGTTATAGTTGCAATCAATTTGGGCACTATAGCACTGAATGCAGAAGGAAAGCTCCGTTGGAGATACGTGAGCAAGCCAACTATGTAGAGAAGGATGACAGAGAAGAAACTGCATTTCTTGTCCAACAAGGACTTGATAAGAAAAAGGAGGACATATGGTATCTAGATACTGGAGCCAGCAATCACATGTGCGGCTACCGAGAGTTATTTAGTAATCTAGATGAGACCAAGCAAGGTCTAGTTATTTTTGGAGATACCACAAAGGTTCCATTCAAAGGTAAAGGCAACATCCCAGTCAAGATGAAGAATGGCGATTCCAGCTACATCGCCGATGTCTATTATGTCCCAGCCATAAAACAGAACCTAATCAGCTTAGGTCAACTTTTGGAGAGAGGCTATACTTTTTACTCGGAGAATTGTCATCTGGCAATTAGAGACAACAATTAGAGATTAATGGCCTATGTGAAAATGTCCAAGAATAGGATGTTTCCTTTGAACATCCAGTATGATGCAGCAAGGTGTTTGAGCGCCATCACCAACAGTGAAGAATGGCTTTGGCACCTGAGGCTTGGACATCTGAATTTCACGAGTCTGAAGATGCTAGCAAGCAAGAAGATGGTCAAAGGTTTGCCTCACATTGATCATCCAGATGAAGTCTGTGAGAGTTGTGTCCTCAGCAAACATCACAGATCCAGTTTTGCCAAAGAAGTCAACTGGAGAGCAAAAAGGCCACTGGAGTTAGTACACACAGATGTGTGTGGCCCAATCACGCCTATGTCGACTGGACAAAATAGGTACTTCCTCACTTTTACTGATGATTTTAGTAGAAAGACGTGGATATATTTTCTGAAGAGGAAGTCAGAAGTATTCAATTGTTTTAAAGATTTTAAAGCAATTGTGGAGAAGCAAACTGGTTATACGATCAGAACAGTAAGATCTGATCAAGGAGGAGAATATACAGCAAATGACTTTGAAGCCTATTGTACACAACAAGGCATCAGACATCAGACAACGCCAACTTATACACCACAGCTGAACGGTGTAGCAGAAAGGAAGAATCGCACGATTCTTGACATGGCGAGAAGTCTGCTCAAAGCAAAGAAGCTGCCCAAGCAATACTGGGCTGAAGCTGTATCATGTGCAGTGTATCTGTTGAATCGCTGCCCAACCAGAAGTTTGCAAGGTATTACTCCAGAAGAAGCATGGAGTGGTCACAAACCAAGTGTTACTCATCTACGAGTCTTTGGTTGTGTGGCATATGCAAAGATCCCAGATGCAAAAAGGAGAAAGCTCGATGATAAGAGCGAGAAATGCATCTTTGTGGGATATGGTGAAAGAAGGATGGGATACAGACTGTATAATCCCATCACGAAGAAGGTGATTACGAGTAGAGATGTTATCTTTGAAGAAGATAAATCTTGGGCATGGAATGATGATCAAGAAGCAGTCAAATGGATCAATCTTGATTTGATCCTTGAAGGTGAAGAAGTACCAACAGTACTCTGTTTTGTTTCCATGCAGATAAGGACCCACCAGAAAAGAAGAAAGCAATAGGTGTCAAAAGGGTCTACAAGACGAAAGCCAAATTAGTGGATAAAGGCTACAAGCAGAGAGAAGACAATGAAGAGAAAAGTTCATGCTTAGCATGACATCCCTCGATTGAGTTTAAAGGGGAGATTTGTTGAATAATTAAACTCAATCCAGAAGTTCCCAGTCAAGGAAGGCAACCAGCCACCAGCCACCGACCAGCCGCAGCCGCCAGCCACCAGCCACCAGCCGCAGCCGCCAGCCGCCTTCACACCACCGGTCAACAGCCGCCTTCACACCTGGAATAGTAGATTTTCGTATTCTGAATTTATGTATAAATAGAGTGCTCAATTATGTTATTTTGTGTGGAGAGAACTGAGAGGAACACTTGTAAGAGAAAGAGAGAGAGAGGGCGTGTTTAAGCTTTTGTGTTAATTAATTGTAAGCTTCGGTTTTGTGTAATAAAACAGTGTGTTTTATCCCCTCTAAGTGTTTCAAAGCCACCACCAGTGGTTCCTCCCACCAACAATGCTATTATCTCGAATGTATCTTCATCAAGACCTTGATAGATGATGGTCTTTGCTTTGTTGTCCTTCTTTCTGTTGACTTTGAGGGCTTGCTTCTGTGCCTCTTGTAAAACATCTTCTCTTTCTTTGGACTCTGGTTCATCATAACCAGTTTGTACAATATCAAAACACTCTTGCGACCCAAGGAATGCCTTCATTCTGATGCACCAACTATCATAGTTGTCTTTGGTCAGCTTTGGAATGAGTGTATGTGTACCTTCTGTAGTCATTTTGCTCTTTTAATGACTATATCGCCTTCTGGGAGCCGAATTTGGCCAAACGGACACTGTAGATCGATCCGGAATGGTCCAAATAGTAGGGAACTGGTCAAAAAACCAATTCTGTACGGCGGGCGGTTCGCTGGGTTGAACCGGGAATATTCTGGGGAATATTCCAGGGAATATTCTTTCGGCTCGGCTGAGCTTGGATGACGGCTCGGCTCGGCGGGAGTACGGCTCGGCTTGTGGCTCGGCTGGACTTGGCTTGCGGCTCGGCTAGGACTTGGCTTAACGGCTCGGCGCGGCTCAAATATGGCGCGCGTGTGGCTCAGTCGTCTTCAACCTCGGGGCGCGTGGTCTGCGCGTGGTCTTCTGCGCGGAATCTTCAGGCGGCGCGTGTGGAGCACCGCGGTTTCCGATCAGGTTGATTCCGCTGAAACGTCACATGATATATGGGAGGCTCTCCAACAGAAATACAAAGGTGCTGACAGAATCAAGAAGATTCGTCTTCAATCTTTGAGAGGAGAATTTGAATTATTACGAATGAAGTCCTCAGAATCTATTTCTGATTATCATACAAGGATTATGGTGATAGTCAATCAGATGAGGAGAAATGGAGAAGCCATCATAGATACTCGAATTATTGAGAAAATTTTGAGATCCATAGATCCAAAATTTGATCATGTTGTTGTCGCAATTGAAGAGTCCAAGGAAGTGGACAAGTTGACGGTTGATGAGCTTATGAGTTCTTTGCAAGCTCATGAGCAGAAGATTGTAATGCGAAATGAAGATAAGGCCATTGAGCATGCCTTACAAGCAAAGCTGTCTTTCAAGGACAGATATGAGCAAGGGGAGACTTCAACAGGTGGCTACACCACTCAAGCAGGAAGTCAACAATCCAGAGGAGGATTCCAGCAATTCCAAGGAAGAGGTTCTTGGAATACAAGCTTCAGAGGAAGAGGTGGTAGAAACACCACCAGAGGAGGCCGAGGCCAACAAGCATTCACTCCTAGAGGAAGAGGAGGCGGTTACAATAACCGTGACAAGAGAAATATCAAATGTTATAGCTGCAATCAATTTGGGCACTATAGCACTGAATGCAGATGGAAAGCTCCGTTGGAGATACGTGAGCAAGCCAACTATGTAGAGAAGCATGATGGAGAAGCATCTGCATTTCTTGTCCAACAAGGACATGGCGAGAAACAAGAGGAGATATGGTATCTAGATACTGGAGCCAGCAATCACATGTGCGGCTACCGAGAGTTATTTAGTAATCTAGATGAGACCAAGCAAGGTCTAGTTACATTTCATCCATCATATATTTACCTTCATTTGCGGTTATTGTGTCAGGTTCTTAAGGTCATGGAAGGTATCTCTGGTGGTTTTGTCAGTCACTCCATTAACGATGTTTTGTGGGATTGCTTGTAAGGCCATTTATGTCGGTCTAGCTACAAAAGAAGAGGTATGACACTAAGTTCAAGGACTCAGATATGCATTATTTCACTTACTTGGAAGAATATAGTGGACAATTGTTTTTGGCTTGTTATAATTGTCAAAACCATGCCCCCTCCCCCATCTTTTTCCTCTCTTTTTCCCCGGTCTCAGTCTCTCTACCATCAGACTGACTTTTCCACTATCTTCATTCAGCCCAAGCCATAACTCCTCCTCATCGGGAGGAAGCTAATAAAGTTCAGAGCCCACCTTTCGCTTCCCCAGTCTCCAAGCCGGACAGATTGCATCGTGAACGACTCCTCTCACCAGCAGCAGCAGAGCCATCATTCTCAGTCACGCTAACAGTAGAGCTTCGTCACCACAGTCGCAGCAGTAGCGTTGTTCCCTTTTTTGCAGTCCAGCCACGGCGTGCACCTCCTTTAAGCAGCAATTCCAGCACAAAATTTTCTCGCCAGCCCTTGCACCAGCAGCTCTCCTTCTCCACAGTCCGAACTCAAGACAACAGCCCCCTCAGTAGCAGGAATAGGGCGTTGTCACTTCCATGTAACGGCGATAATGGAATCTTCATCATTCCAGCTGAAATCAGCAGCAATCTTCCCTTCCCAGCATCAGCAATGCTGTCTTCATCAACACAGTAACAGTGGCGGAAGATCTTCCTTCCAGCAGAAAAAGCAGCATCTTCTTCTCCAGCCATTGACAGCAGGATATTCTTCTAGCCTCTATTAAAGCGACATCGGAAACTCTCCTTCATGACAGCAGCTTGTCCCCGCCGTGAGCAGCAGGCCGAATCTTCAACTGAGAGCAGAGCCAGAACGTCTCCCTCAGCTGCGCCTCCAAGTCGCAGCAACGCCAGGTGAGTTCTCTTTCTTTCCCTGTTTGCTAAAATTAATTAGCATATTACTGTTGCTTGCATGCGTGAATTGTTCACGCATGCATGCAATAGTGGCCACACCGGGTCACTGATTTGGACCAGTGACCCGACCCCTTTTTCAGTTTTGAGACCGGGCTACATAAAAAAAAAAAAAATAAAACAGAAAAATAAAAAGGTAAAAAAAAATATGTATGCACGAACAAAAATAATGTAAATTTATTGGTTTATTCACTGACGCCAGAGTCAGGAATAAAAAAATACCGGTTTAAATTTATATTATTTTTATTCGTGGTACTTTATTTTATTTAGTTAGAAAAATAAAAAAATATGTGCATGCGTAAAAATTAAATTTATTTTTTATTTATTTATTCACTGGCGCCAGAGTCGGGAATAAAAAAATATTAATCTAATTTATTTTATAGCTACGTGATATTTACCAACGCCAGAGTTGGAAGTATCCGTAGTTGAATATTCACTGCCTCCAGAGTCAGGAATATTATAAGCAAATTATCATAGCGTAAACTAATAAACATTTAGCAATTTAAGACGAAACTAGCAATGCAGCTTGCCTCAGGCAGGACGTTTAAGGGGTGATAATATCTTCCCTTTTACGTAACCAGTCCCGAACCATAGAATCTCTGTTGACCAGTTAGGGTTCTTAGTGACCATAATACTAGGTGGCGACTCCTTAAACAAAGACCTTTTCCCTAAAAGAAAAAGATCCCAGAAATCTGTTCTTTTTCCATAATTCGAGAATTAATTTTTAAGGCAGTCGTGATGTCGGGTGCGACAATAATGGTAGGTTTCTTATTGGAAAGCTGGTGGCGTAGCTGAGCAGGCAATCAGTTCAATTAGAACTGTATTTTCCTTTGTCGCTGAGGATAATTTGGCCAGGAAATATGCTGATTTATTGATGAAGTCGGTGCCTATCGGTGCAGAGATTGGGTTTGCTAAGGGTGCTGGAATGGGAGTTATTTACTTGGTTACCTACTCAACATAGGCACTGGCCTTTCGGTATGGATCTATCCTGGTTGCAAGGAAAGAGATAAGTGGAGGTGATGCAATAGCCTGCTTCTTTGGTGTCAATGTAGGGGGAAGGTACTCATGTCTTAAATTCTCGTCATCAAATTCTGTCTGCATGTTTGTTTGCTGATGAGATTTTAATCTCTTCAAGCCATAACTCTGAAAGCATGAATTATTGTCTGGATTTTTGTGACAGAGGATTGACATTGTCTCTATCATATTTTGCTCAATTTACGCAAGGCACAGTAGCAGCAACCAGAGTATATGAAATTATAGACAGAATTCCTGATATAGATCCTTACAGCCCCCATGGGAGGATACTGTCAAGTGTTGGTGGAAGGATCGAGTTGAAAGGCGTTACTTTTGCTTACCCATCTTGTCCTGAAACTGTAATTCTCCGCTCTCTCAATCTAGTTATTCCATCTGCAAACACTCTTGCACTGGTTGGTGCTAGTGGTGGTGGCAAGTCCACCGTTTTTGCTCTCATACAGAGGTTCTACGATCCCATCAATGGTAAGCTCCTCATCATCGTACTCATGATATTGGACTTTGCTCAGAAATGGAGGCTATATCAGTGAGACAATATGAAGCATCTAATGGGGTTGAGTTCTTCATATTTTTTCAGGAGTAGTAACCTTGGACGGTAATGACCTGAGGACACTTCAAGTCAAGTGGCTAAGTGGTCAAATAGGCATGGTTGGGCAGGAGCCAGTTCTGTTTGCCACCAGCATTCTAGAAAATGTGAAGATGGGAAAGGAGAATGCCACAAAGAAAGAAGCGATCAATGCTTGCATTGCTGCCAATGCTCATAGCTTTATCTCTGGCCTTCCCTTCGGCTATGAAACTCAGGTACCTTAGCACTATCACAACCATATTATTGCATAATTTAAAATTTCCAGTAAAATATCTGCACAAGCACATATGGTTTGATTCTTACCAGGAAAGCTACTTATGGACAGGTTGGAGATAGGGGAACCCAACTCCCAGGGGGACAAAAACAGAGAATTGCACTAGCTAGAGCTATGATTAAGAATCCTAGAATCCTTCTTTTGGATGAGCCCACCAGTGCTCTGGACCCAGAGTCTGAATCTGTTGTTCAGCAAGCTATCGATAAGATATCCACGGGCAGAACAACCATTGTCATTGCTCATAGGCTAGCGACAGTAAGAGATGCCAACACCATTGCTGTTCTTGATCAAGGCTCTGTTGTTGAAATTGGTGACCATCGCCAGCTAATGGAAAATGCTGGTGCCTACTATGCCCTTCTCAAACTTGCCTCTGAAGCTGTTTCAAAATCTTTATTGAAACAGGAGGATGCTGCCAAGGATATGGAGTTCTCTATTTACGAGAAATCTGTTGATTTGAGATCTAAGAATGCATTTGAAACCTCAAAATCAAGGTACTTAAAATCAATGCAAGCAGAGAATCAACAAGAGGAGGAAATGCAGGAAAATGCAAAGCCAAGAAAGTATCAACTCTCAGAAATATGGGGTCTTCAGAGACCAGAGATTGTCAAGCTTCTTCTGGGCTTTCTTTTGGGTATGCATGCCGGTGCAATACTTTCAGTCTTTCCTTACCTTCTAGGCGAAGCCCTCACAATCTACTTTGAAGATAGCAAATTCAAACTGAAGAGAGATGTTGCACGCCTCTGTTTAATACTTGTAGGTCTTGGATTTGGTTGCATTATTTCTATGACAGGCCAGCAAGGTTTACGCGGATGGGCAGGAACAGAACTTACCGTGAGAATACGGGACCTCTTATTTCGATCTATACTAAAGCAAGAACCTGGTTGGTTTGATTTCGAAGAAAATTCCGTAGGAGTACTTGTTTCAAAGCTCTCAATTGATTGTATCAGTTTCCGATCCGTTCTTGGTGATAGACTCTCAGTCTTGTTAATGGGTTTAAGTTCAGCTGCTGTTGGTCTTGGTCTGTCATTTTATCTTCAATGGCGATTGGCTCTTTTGGCTGCAGGCTGCAGCACTAACTCCTTTCACTCTTGGTGCAAGCTACTTGAGTTTGATCATAAATGTTGGACCAAAACTAGATAATAGCTCTGATGCCAAAGCTAGCACAGTTGCTGCTGGTGCTGTTTCAAGTATAAGAACAGTTACAACCTTCTCTGCTCAAGACCAAATAGTGGAGTCCTTTGATAGAGCCTTGGCTGAGACCAAGAAGAAATCAGTGAAAAGGTCACAAGTTCTAGGCCTAACACTTGGATTCTCTCAAGGGGCCATGTATGGTGCGTATACCTTAACACTTTGGTTTGGAGCCTACCTCGTAAAACAAGGCGAAACAAACATTGGCGTGGTATATAAAATTTTCCTCATTCTTGTACTAAGTTCATTTTCTGTTGGACAACTAGCGGGGCTAGCGCCAGATACTTCCATGGCTGCTCCTGCAATTGCTGCTATTTTTGATATCATTCATCGTAAGCCATTGATTCGTAGTGACCGGGATAGAGGTACGAAAATTGATAGATCAAACCTATTGGATATCGAGCTCAAGATGGTAACTTTTGCATATCCCTCTAGGCCTGAGATTATTGTGTTGAGGGATTTTTTCTTAAAGGTCAAAGGTGGTAGCACGGTGGCCTTAGTTGGGGGTAGTGGGTCAGGAAAATCAACTGTTGTATGGTTGATACAAAGGTTTTATGATCCAAATCAAGGGAAGGTGACAATGGGAGGGGTGGATTTGAGGGATTTTAATGTCAAGTGGTTAAGGTGTCAAACAGCTTTGGTCGGTCAAGAGCCTGCATTGTTTTCTGGTAGTACAAGGGAAAATATTGCATTTGGAAATCCTAATGCTTCAAGGGCTGAGATTGAAGAGGCTGCAAGTGAAGCATAAATTCACAAGTTCATCTGTAGCCTCCCTCAAGGCTATGAAACTCAGGTATGGCCTAAATTCACAAGTTCATCTGTAGCCTCCCTCAAGGGCTGAAATGTTTTGGATGGTGGCTGTTTTGTGATCATCTCTATATGTGCAAAACACGTCCATTAATTTATTTAAAGTCGAACCCCCTTCATCTAAGGTATGATCCTTCTGTTTCTGTCAATCTTGTGCGAACTGATATTTTGCCTAAGGTATGGTTATACTTCAGACTGTTTTGGATTAATCGACGTCGTCATCTATGATTTAGCTGTTAAAGTTACCTTTCTTGTTTTCTTTTCCCCAGAAACTTATGGTCTACGTCAAAGTTTCGTAAAAGCGTAACAAGCCCTAGAATTAATGCATGCATACTGCTTCTGGATTCATTTGGCTATATCTATAGAAACTTGAAGAAACTTCTGTAATTTACTTCAGTAAATTCATTTCCTATGGAGTCCAAAAGGTTTAAGGATGTTCATATAGACGTAGTATTGCTTAAAATATAATTCGTGAGAGATTAATAGCATTCTAAAATGTTGCAAACAAAAAGGTTTGAGTTAACCCTGCAGGTTTAGGCTTTGGGAAAGATTGCAGCCTGTGATGCACGCTGGAGGCGCATGCCACAGGTTCGGATTACGTGCTAGGCAAAAAAACCTGAATTTACTTGGTGGAAGTGGTAAGGAATATTTTAACCCAATAGCTTAAGCTATTAAGTTAGGTTTTAAGATATGATTTATATTATTTTTTAATACATCCTCTTAAGTAAAAACTATAAAGACTTGAAACTTGCACATGGTCACATTACCTTATGCTTAATTTTTATCAAATAAGTAGGAATGATGAGATTCGAACTCGTGACTGTTTGGTCATTAAAGCTTTAATACCTTGTCAAAGAACCATCTCAATTCAATAATTTAAGTTATTAGATTAGGTCATATGATATAATTTATATTATTCTTTAACAACGAGTGTATAAGGGCATTGGCTTGTTCAAATATCCGTAGGTTATCCGCAAGGGTGGCTACCTCACATAGACAGAAGGAAAAAAAGAAGAGTACTGATTGATTCTTAAAACCATATCTGGTATCTAAGAATTATGTCGGCTATTATTCACTGTAAAAAACTAAGAGTGTTGTTGATCCGAACTAAAATTTGGTGCTTCATTCAGCTTTACAAATTCGGATGGAGAAAGGTAAATGGCAGAGATCATAGTTCGAAATAGAGAAGGAAAAGTTATGGCATCTCTTGAAGGTAATTCAGCTTTATAAACTTGAATGTAAAGGTTCGTGGAGAATATCGGTCAGTTCTCCTGCAAGTTATCAGCATTGTGCCACTTATTTTTCTCTTAAGGGTAATTCAGCTTGTTTTTCTTTAAATTCTGCCACTTTTTTTTTTCTTAACTAGATCAAGTTGCAAGTAAATTACAGGTCGAGAGACTATACAAGGTGGAAATTATGAAAATGCACCAGTAGCACATGATGTTCATGCAATGAACCGTGTCTGTAATGCATTAATTTTTTTTTTCCCGGCGTAAACAAATGGAAGTGCAATTACTTTATGAAGGTTTCCAGGTTATCCTAGTATATATTCATGGTCTTGAATACTGACAACAAGTGAGATTTAAACTACCCGGAAGGACACTTGTTTCATCAAGGAGGGCCTTAGGGGCAATTATTGGTTGATTGTAACTTACCCCATGAAAAATATGTCAAGATTTCCCGAGAAGAATATCTCTGGTTACCAACAAAACTGATGTAGTCGAGCTTCTAGACACGGGTGATTCTGAATGTTCGGGTAATGATCTAACATTTCTAGATGAAAATTCAGCTAGGATAAACTATGTGAATGACCTAACATATTCTTTTATGGACCAATAAAATAGGTTTAGGTTAAAAAATAAGTTTGGAATGACCATAACTAGGTAGCTCCTTAAAACACAATAACTAGAGCTTCGATTGTTGGATTGAGCTTAAATCTTTATAGGTGATTTTACGAGAAATTTTTCCTAGAGCAACCATTACATCATTGAACAAATCATCAGGTCTTTCAGAATCGTATTTTGAGCACTAATGCTCTTAATCGTATCTTGTGTTTTTTTTTTATTTTATATTAGTTTTAGATTTTTTTTTAATTTCCTCGCCTGTTTAAAAGGTCTTGTAAAGCTTTTAAAGAGACAATCACCATATGCTTTATTATTAATAATAAAATTATAAATTCAGAGTTCATATCTACAATCCTTTTCACTCATTAATCTGTGTCTTGTTCTTGTGATTCCATAGTGTTATTATCCTACATAACTTTCACCTACATCAAAATTTTTTTTGCCTTCTTATCATCCCTTTGATCGCCAAATAGAAATTATCTTACATCTCTTATATAACAGGAAACCACTTGTAAACCTTTGCAAAGACTGTATTGAGTTTCATTTTTATCATGAACAGACACAATGTATTCTAAGCATGCTGAGAGAAAGTTAGGAAAAGCAAAAAAATGACTTATTAAATCATAAAAAAAGCAAAATCATTGTAATACAAAAATTTTAGAAGTTAATCTCCATTCTCTACTCCTTCTATGTTCTCTATTCTCTTAAATTCTTTCTCGAATTCTACTCTCTCTATCTCTATTCTTCTCAATCTTGTTAAGCTTAGCTTAACAATTGGTATTAGAACTTTAAGATCCTTACAAGATGGTGGAAAATCATAAATTGAAAAATATGGAAGAACACTACAAGAAGTTGGAGGAATGAATGCAGAACCTTCAACAGGAATTTTAAGGATCCTTAGTCGATCAATAAAATAAATAGCAAGAATAATTTGAGCAGCAAAACAAGAGGATTGATCAAATTAACTTGCAAATTGAAATCTTATCAAATCAATTCCAAACATTCATTGCTAATCAAATAGCAAGAAAGGATTTGGGAAGCAACTCCAGGAGAATATTAAATACACCAATAATGGGTAATCAAGATGGAATGCTACCAAAAGGAAAGGGTCACACTTAGGGAGATCGAACTAATGATCAGGATTGGTGTTGATGAATATGTGGAGATGTTTGAGGAGTTAAAGTCACTAATGCATTCGTTAAACCCCTTACTTCATGAGTTTTACTATATTTCCAGTTTTATTAGTGGATTAAAGGAAGATATCAATCTCATGTTGAAGATATTAAAGTCGGTGGCAATGATGATAGCTTTTGATCAAGCTAAATGGCAAGAAGAATCAAACAATGTTTTGGCAAGAAAAAACAAGTTTGTATCAAGGACTACAACTATCATGCAACCTAGAAGACCAACAGGTAACTTCAAAACCAAATACACTAATCCATATATGAATAAGAACCAATAAAAACAAAAGCTTGTTTTAGAGACTCTATATGAGCAAAGGCGTAGGCTGGGGTAATGTTTTAAGTGTGGAGATAAATTTATGCTAGGACATAAATATAGTGTTAAAGGACTACACATGATTGAGGGCAATGGAGAGGAAGAATTTTTAGATGTTGAAATAAAAAACACTAGTGAAAAACTGGCAACATATAAAAATATTGAAGAATATGGTATATCTTTAAATGCATCGGCTGATAATTATGCACATAACACCATCAGAATTATAGACATTGATTAAAGAAGAGAACTGATTATCCTTATTGACAATGAAAGCATATATAACTTCATTGATAAACATATTATTAAAGAGGTGCAAATCTCTGAAGTTAGATCCTTAATCTTAGCAGTGACATTACTTAATGGTAGTACCATGTTGTGTGATTCATTTACCACTAGATTTAAATGGTTCATGCAAAAATATAAATTTGTAGCAAATTTAAGGATTTTGAAACTAGGAAGGTGTGATGTAGTATTGAGAGTGGATTGATTAAGGAACTATTCTCTAGTCTCATTTGATTTCATCAAAATGAAGATATCCTTTAGGAACGAAGGGAGAATGACTAAGCTAAGAGGAATTATGGAAAAAGCTAGCCTTCAATGTATTACAATAGAGAAGGTTCATAAAAATTTGATGGTAACTATTATAGGGTTTGTAGGGCATTTTTTTTTTTTATATATATAAAAGCAAAGGCAAAACCATAGACTATACTTGTTAATGCATAAATAAAAACATTATTAACAGATTATGCAATCGTATTTGAAGAACCAACAGAACTTCCATTAATTAGGAAGTATGATCACAAGATTTCATTAAAACCAGGAGCTCAACCTGACAATTGCATACCATATAAAAGCTCATTCTTTCAAAAAGGAGAGATTGAAAGAATGGTCAAAGAGATACTGAACAGTGGTATAATTCAGCCAAGTGTAAGTCTTTGCGCTTCACTTGTTTTGCTGGTAAAGAAAAAGGACAAAACATGGCACTTTTGTGTGGATTTTAGATAGCTGAATGAAGTCACCATAAAGAATAAGTTTTTCATTCTTCTGAAAGACGACTTATTAGATGAATTACAAGGATCCAGCTTCTTCTCAAAACTGGATTTAAAGTATGGTTATCATCAAGTCCTCATGCATGAAGGAGATGTAGAAAAAACAACATTTCACACTCACCAAGGGCACTATGAATTAAAGGTGATGCCTTTTGGTCTCACAAATACTCTCTTCACCTTTCAAGCATTGATGAATGATAACTTAGAGTTATTTTTGAGAAAATTTATTTGGTATTCTTTGATGATATTCTCATTTGTAGCTTTTCATTAGAAACACATATAAATCACTTGAAGCAAGTTATAGAAACTCTTAAACTAACCAAGTACTTGCAAAGAGATCTAAATATACCTTTGGTGAGCCACAAGTGGAGTATTTGGGATATATAATCTCAGCTGATGGAGTGACAACTTACAATAAGAAGATTGAAGTAGTACAGAATGAGCCAGTTCCAAAGTCTATTAAGGAATTAAGGGGGTTTCTTGGCCTAATAGGTTATTATAAAAAAATCATTAGAAGGTTTGTTGTTATTAGTAAGCTTTTAACATATATGCTTAAGAAGAATAATTTTATTTAGCATGAAATTGCATTGAAAGCTTTCCACATTCTGAAAAAGGCCTTGTGTAAGGCTTAAGTCCTAACCCTATCAGACTTTACCAAACAGTTTGTATTGAAAATAGATGTTTGTGATACTGGAATTAGGGTAGCGTTCAGCCAATAAGAAAAACCTTTGACATTTATAAGTAAGACTATAGGAGTTAGACATTTAGGGTTATCCATCTATGAGAAAAAATATCTTGCTATTTTGATGGTAGTTGACAAATGGAGGCATTACTTGAAACAAGAACGTTTTGTCATTCAAACTGACCATAAAAGTCTTAAGTATTTGTTAGATCAAAAGATTCACACTGCTATTTAGAAGAAAGGTCTAACTAAATTGCTAGGATTGAATTATCAGATCATATACAGGAAAGGAAAAGAAAACATAATGACAAATGCATTATCTAGAAGAGATAGTTATGAGGTAAGCAAGTTGGAAGAAGAAATGCTAGAAGAGGGTAGCTTCACAACCATAACTAAGATAATTTCATCCTAGTATAAGCAAACTCATATAAAGATAATGCTACTTTATAGGACATCGTTGCTAGTAAATTGGTGGATGTTACATAATTTCCCAATGTTACATATAAAGAAGGAGTGGTCAAGTACAAGGAATAAATTATAATAAAGGCTACACGATTGTTGAGGGAACAACTCATCAAATTTGCACATGACTCTTACATTGAAGGTCATATTGGAATTCAGAATACCTATAGAAGACTCAAGGCTCATATCTATTGGCCAATTATGAAGAAATTAGTGCAAAGTGTAAACCCCAAGAGAAAATATATATATATATATATATAGGAATTCAGAAATTTTTGAATATGAATTATTTCGGGTAAAATAATTCGAGATATTATAATAAACCCGGTACTGTTGAGGGTTGGATTTAATTGGAGAAAATAATAATAATAATAATAATACACTTAAGGGAAAAAAGGGCTTAAATGCAAATAAGTGAAAATATAAAGTATAAACACTCTCTGCTCACCCAAAAACAAAATCGGGAGGAACCATAAGGAGAGAGATAATATGGAGTTTTATACCCATTCTTGAGAAATCAAGAGAGAAACACTAACATTTTGAGAACTCATCCAAGATTTAGAGCTTATAGATGAGATAGACACTTGAAAGCAAGAGATTACCAAGAAATTGAACAAGAAGAAAAGAAAGGAGGGAGTTGAAAATCTTCAATTGGTTGAAGATCAAGATCTTAATTTGTACCGGGTAAGGTATTCTAAACATGATTTAAGAATATATATATATATATATCATTTTTCTTTTCAATAAAGGAATGATGCTTTGATATCGAATCATAGGTTAGGGTTCTTAGACATAAATTGGAGAAAAGGTATTTATTGTTGAGATTAAGTTAATTTATGTGTATGATATGTAGTTTATGAAAGTATTGTGTGAAGGGGAGGGGGAGACAACTCTGGACAGACTTGTCTCTTGACTTTCGGTGAGATTTTGAATAGAGGGATGAGGGAATTAGGATTGGATTCCTCATAAAAAATTATAGATTTGAATGTTAGCTAACCAAGGAAACTGGTCTTACTCAATTTGGAGATGTAGAACTCCAGTTATGGGTTACCAACAAAAACTGTGTCATGACTGATTATGTAGGGTAGCAGGACTGATTTGTTGATGAGCAATTTTGACCATCTTAGAGGCAGAACTGGGTTCTCCTTCCTCAGAAAACTAGTAGCCTCGTGTCTTAGCTTTCTAACTAGATAAATCTCACTTAAAATGGAGTTTTAGAACCTTAAGATATAGTTAAAAAACCTGATGAGTGTTGTACAGTGACAATTCAAAGTGAGACAGTGACAATTGGAAATTGGACATTTACAGTTCAAAGTTAAACAGTGACAATTGGAAATTGGACAGTGACAGTTCAAAACTGGACAGTGACAATTCAAAACTAGACAGTGACAGTTGGAAATTGGACAATGACAGTTCAAAACTGGACAGTGACAATTCAAAACTAGACAGTGACAATTGGAAATTGGAGAGTGACAGTTCAAAACTGGACAGTGATAGTTGAAAATTGGACAGTAACAATAGACTTTCACGTGAATACTACAAATAAGAATATAAAAGAATTGAGTCATATGAACGCCTACACATTGAGATACTAACTCTGAAAATATATATGAAATATGTATGTATGTTATTATGAGGAAATGAACATGCATAGAAAGTAACATATGAGTGATGGATGAATATGAATTCTCTATAATATCGGCTTGAAGGAATTATAACAAGAAGAAAACTTCCTTGTGATTCAGGAGGAGCAACCATGATTGGATCTTCTATTAGGGGAGGTCGCGAGACAGGCGAAGCAAGTGCGTGATTTTTCCTCCTATTTGCACTTATATAATTTAAAATTTGTCTGGTGCATGCAATTACAATAAATGTCGTGTTCAATATAAATAAAATCTAGCGTGAATTACAAGATTAGCTTCGGCTAATGGCATCCGTGATAGGATTGCCGGGATGTGAATTACAAGATTAGCTTCGGATAATGGCATCCGTGATTGGATTGCCGGGATGTGAATTATAAGATTAGCTTCGACTAATGGCAAAGTCACCCAGTGTATGCAAGTAAATAAGATTATTTATCTAAGAATATACAAATGAGTGTTAATTGGGTTTAAAAGATTTACAAGTAAAATATAAGCTTCTTGTTAGAAATTCTCATGGATTCGATGGAAAGTTAATACTTCATTCGTATTCATTACATGAGCATACATATATTCTTTATCAACATAATGGTATGTTTATTCATGTACAGGTCCATTAAACATCCAGGAAGATCATTAGTTTAGGACTCTACTTTATGACGCTTATGTAAATATTTAACTTAAGCAAAAGGGAATTTACGTGATATGTAGTATATTTTTGTGTAAACCTTGATGTAATTATAAAAGTTCAACTTAGCATTTAGTATTTAGTTATCTTGTAATTAACCCTTTGAAACATTTAGGGACACTTATTATGATGTAATTATTTTCCTTGCATGTTAGTATTTCTTTTCTTTTAAATTTTATGATATGATGTTTGGACCATGTTCATATTTATCTTACTCGTATAATATATATATGGTGAGGAATTATGAGGTTTGATATAAGGTCTGGAATTATGGGACCTTGTGATGGTGGATTGATTGAGTAAATGACAGTAGTCGATAACTTGGGATGTCCTAAATGCAAACGAAACTCTGCCGAATTTTTGGAAAAAAAAAAATTACCCTCAAATAAAAAGGATATGTTGGAATTTTGTTACATTAATCGAGTCGTACAGCCAGACCGTTACACAAAGGGTAGTTCAACAATGTGACATTTGCAAACAAGCTAAGGCAAAAAGGGTTGACTATCTTGGGTTACTGCAACCTCTACCAACCTCTACCAGTTTCAAGGGGTACTTAGTAGGATATTACAATGGATTTCATGGAAGGGCTCCTAAGATCAGAAGGGAAAGATATAATTATGATCATTGTGGATAAGTTTACTAAGTATGGGCACTTTATTGCATTGGCGCACCCTTTTACAATGCAAGATGTTGCTAAACTTTTCCTAGATCACTTTTATATGTTCTATAGATTACCTGCCATGATACTAACAGACAGGGATAAGATCTTTACAAGTTTTTTTTGGAGAGAATTTGTCAAGGCTAAAAAAAAAAAGGTTATTTAAAAGAGTTAATTGGTCTCTTTTCAAGTAAATATTTTCTAAAAATTTCGATAAAGTCTCCTTTGTATTTTCAGTACCAAGTTATTGACTCAAAATAAAAAAAAAACTATAAATAATAACCACAAACTCATCCCAACATAAATAAGCATCGTAACTCTACTAAACACATCAATTTCCATATCCCTTGTAGTTTAATTTTTGCTTTATATAGTTAACATTGTATGATTTCATATACGATATTAAAAACAAATTTATTTACAATAACATTAATTTCTTAGGACACAAACACATTCAACTATAAATACAACAAAATATATTACCAGTTAAAGTAAGGGCATTATTCTTAATTAAATACCCGAAAAAAGAATAATTTAACCATTTTAAAATTTCTTAACATATAAGCGATATAAAACATAATATCAATATCTCCAATACAAAAATTAACTTAAACAAGGATTTCCATCTATGCTTCTACTTTCTAGCTCGAGGGTGCGATGTACCTAACAATATATTTATATAACATGTGAATATTTGGTAAAAACTAGAAAATTTACAGTTATTAATAATACACAATTTAAATAAGGGCTATTTGAAGCATATAAAATAATATACACACTAGCTCATTAAATGAAGTACTTATCGTAAATTTATTAATTTAATTTAAATTTTATTTCTGCCAATCCTTTACTAGATATCTTCTTCATTTATCAGGATATGATTTTCTCAAGTTGTCCATTAATTAGTACATTATATCTGAAGCTCGGGTAAGAAAAAAAAGGAAATAGTTCAACCAATGTGCCCATTTCAACAAGGCATTATTTCCATTAACTAGAAAATAATCTTTCGACGTGTCCGTTTAATAGGGCATTAATTTCATGAACCAGGAAATAATCTTTAGCATGCCCATTTATTTAACAGGGCATTATTTACATTCTTCTTATTTCACAATTTATACATTAAAATTAAAATCAAAGGAAATTTCTTCTAAAATACTAACTTAAACAATTAATTTATTATACGGTATTTAACACCTACCTGATGTTTGTGAACGTGAAGTGATCCCCTGTTGCTGATTAGGTCCGGCGATCTCTTCTGCACCAGTATAAAAATCAACTTGTCAATTATTATTCATAACCAAATGATAAAAATATCATTTCATTTTAAGTTAAGAAGAATAAAATTTTCTTTTTAACCCTTCTTCGAAATTAACTTTCTAATTCTCCAATAATCCATCCGATTAATCTAAAATCACTCTTTTACATTAACAAAAATCCAAGTCAAAATTCTTTTTCTCCTTTTTATATGTCATGGTCAAAATTCCTTCAAGGAAAAAGGGTGAATATTTTATTTCTGTGACATCCTTCACCATTCCATTTATTAACATTTATAAGCTTATAAATTCCCATAATTCCTAAACAATTGCATTAAATTTTTCAATCTCCCAAAACTTCTTCTTTTGCCGAGATCAAAAACAAAAAAGGGGGGAGGGGTTTGTTTCTTCCATTTCTAAATTAAACACTTACCCATTAATAATTTATGCTTCCTGATATAGTTCAATCATAAATTAAATCATTTCAATAATTAACACCACAAATCCCCAATTTCATATAATCATAGCAATTTAATTTCTTCATCAAAACACAAAATTATAACAATTAATCATTCTAAACATGTTCTTCAACTTGGATAAAGATTCAAGGAATGAATGCAAGAAAAATTGAAGTTTCCTTCTTCTCCCTTTTTAAACCCTAGCTTTAGATTTATGTCTTCAAAACAAGTTCCAAGCACTAAATCACCCCTCTTAATTCTTTTTTCTAAATGCTAATCACTCTAATTACACTTCTTTTTATTTTTTGTCTTTATATAATTTGCTAGGAAACAACTAAAAATCACACAAATCCTTTCCCTCTCTTATGGCTTTTAGCCATCGGCCAAAAGAAGAAAAGATGGGCATTTATATAGTCCAATCTTTTAAATTTACACATTGACCCCTTTTGTTTAGTATTTTCAAAATTTGTCCCCATCCTTTCTTTTCTCAAAAAATTAATGCCTTATAACTTTTTTTTTGTTTAATTTTGCCCCTCCAAATGCTTGCTTATTTATTTATCTATTATTATTATTATTATTATTATTATTATTAGTTTTGGTTGGGTTAGAATATAACTATCTTTTACATTTTCCCCTTCAAAAAGAAAATTTCGCCCTCGAAATTCAAACCTCATACCTGAATTTAGAAACAAATTGCGTTATTTCTTTCTCATTTCAGATTCTCGTTCCTAGGTCACCTCTTTAACTTGAGAGTTCCTCTATAACACTTTGTTCATCAGAATTCTCTTACTCCTTAGTTCTTTCTCACTACAATCTAACACCTTTATCGGTTTTACTTCTAGTGTCAAATATTCATCAATCTCTAAAGGAATTTGAGGCAAGATTTAAGATGGATCTACTTCAGCTTTTCTTAGAAGGGAAGCATGAAACATGTCGTGGATTTTAGCCAGAGATGGAGGCAAGGCCAATGTATAAGCCATGGGTCCGATTCTCTTACTCACTTTAAAATGCCCAATATATCTTGGCGCTAATTCCCCCTTCATACCAAACCTTAACATTTGTTTCCACGGGGCGACCTTTAAAAATACTTTTTCCCCAATATCAAACTCCAAAGGTCTCCTATTATCTGCATAACTCTTTTGCCTGTCTTGGGCTGCTTTCATTATGTCTTTTACAATCATTATCTTTTCTGTGGTAATTTGAACCAACTCTAGTCCAATTAATTGCTTATCCCCCACCTCTTCCCAGCATAATGGTGTTCGACACTTTCTACCATATAAAGCTTTGTAAGGAGCCATTCCTATTGTAGCCTGATAGCTATTGTTATAAGATGATCTTCCCAATTTCCTTTAAATTCCAATATGCATGCCCTTAATAAATCTTCTAATATCTGAATGGTTCTCTCAGATTGGCCATCTGTCCAGGGATGAAAAGTTGTGCTTAAATTCAATTTTGTTCCTAAAGCTTTTTGTACACTTGGCCACAACCGGGAGGTAAACTTGAAGTCTTGATCTGAAACTATCGACACAGGCACTCTGTGTAATCTCACAACTTCATTCACATACAATCTTGCCAGTTTTTCCACTGAGTCTGTCATCCTTATAGGTAAGAAGAGTGCTAATTTTGTTAACTGGTCAACGATGACCCAAACTGCATCACTGCTATTTTTTCCTTTAGGCAGTCCTAATACAAAGTCCATGGTGATGTTTCCCCATTTCCACTTTGGTATTAATAATGGTAGTAAAAGCCCATCCGATTTTTTATGTTCTACCTTTACCTGCTGACAGATTCCACACTTCATCACATATTCAGCCACCTTCCTTTTCATATTAGACCACCAATAAAATCCTTTTAAATCCTGGTACATCTTTATACTCCCAGGGTGAGTTGTGAGCCTCGACTCATGAGCCTCTCGTAGAATTTCCCTTTTTAGTGTTTAATCATTTGGTAGGTACATTCGCCTTCCAAGTACTATCATTCCATCATCCAAAATCTGATATGGTGTTTCAACTCCTGACCTTACTTTGTCTTTTATCTTACTAAATTCAATATCTTTTCATTGAGCTTCAAGTACCTTGTCCTAGAGTGTCGATCTTATTTTTAGATGGGCTATCAAGGATTCTCTTGGTCCTACCTCGACCTGAGCTCTAATCTTTCTTAGCTCTGACAATTCCCTCCAATCCAAATCATCCCACTAAGTCTTCACTGACATATTCTTGCGACTAAGAGCATTTATAACAACATTTTATTTTCCCGGATGGTATTCATTTACACAATTATAATATTTGATTAATTCCACCCAGCGTCTTTGTTGCATATTCAATTCCTTCTGAGTCATTAAATGTCTCAAACTCTTATGGTCTATAAATATCTAAACTGGTGACCCATATAAATAGTGTCTCTAAATCCTAGGGCAAATACTATAGCAGCTAATTCTAAGTCGTGCACCGGGTAATTGACCTAATGGGCTTTTAATTATCTAGAGGCATAAGCAATCACTTTATCGTGTTGCATCAATACACAACCTAAACCTTTCTTTGAAGAATCATTATAGACCACCAATCCCTTTGTTCCTGAAGGAAGTGCTAACACTGGTGCTGCAGTAAGCCTCCTTTTTAGCTCCTGATAGCTCTCTTCACATTCTTGTGTCCACTCCCACCTTGTCTTTTTCCGAGTCAATCGGTTCATGAGAATAGCTATGGTGGAAAAACCCTTTATAAATCTTTGATAATATGTTAATCCCAGAAAACTACGAATGTTAGTCACGTTTGTAAGTCTTTCCTATTTCATCACTACTTTGACTTTTTTGGGATCCATTGAAATTCCTTCAGCTAATATAACATGTCCTAAGAAGATCACTTCTTTCAGCCAAAACCGTACTTGCTAAGTTTAGCATACAATCGATGTTCTCTCAAGGTCAATAATACTTGCCTTAAATGTTGTTCATGCTTTAGGTTTGAGCTTGAATAGATTAGGATGTCATTTATAAACACCACCACAAACTTATCTAAGTATAATTGAAATACTTGATTCATCAAGTTCATAAACATCGTTGGTGTATTTGTTAATCTAAACAGCATCACAAGAACTCGTGGTGCCCATAACGAGTTCTGAATGTCGTCTTTGGTACATCCAAGTCCTTGATTTTCAACTGGTAATACCCCGATCTCAGGTCTATTTTAGAACACCCTAGCCCCTTTTAGTTGATCGAATAATTCATTTATCCATGAAAGTGGATATTTGTTCTTTATTGTCACCTTATTCAATTGTTTATGATCTATGCAGAGTCTAAGAGTCCCATCTTTTTTCTTTACAAACAACACAGGAGCTCCCCAAGGTGAATTACTCGGTCGTTTGAATCCTTTATCCAGTAATTCTTGTAATTGAATTTTTTGCTCTGCCAATTCTGTTGGTGCCATCCGGTATGGTGACTGAGCTATTAGAGATGTACCGGGTAATATGTCAATAATGACTCCAACTTCCCTATCTGGAGGTACCCCCAGCAACTTATCAGGAAACATATAAGGGAATTCTCTCACTACTAAAATGTATGATAATTGAATGCCCTCCTTTTTTGTCTCCATGACCAATGCAAGGTAAGCTTCACACCCTTTCTTTATAATCTTTCTCGTAGTTATAGTTGAGACAATACAATTTGAAATGACATTTCTCTCTTCTCTAAATACAATTTTCCTACCATCAATTTCATGAAAAGTTACTGTTTTTGCAAAACAATCCATTTGAGCTTTATTTATACTCAACCAGTCCATCCCTAAAATGACATCAAAGTCATGTAACTCTAAAGGCAATAAATCTACTTTCATTTCACAACCATTTATAACAAGTTGAGCCCCTTTATACATATGGTAAATATTTATGGTCTCACCTCCCCAAGGTGAATTACTCGGACGTATGAATCCTTTATCCAATAATTTTTGTAATTGAATTTTTTGCTCTGCCAATTTTGTTGGTGCCATCCAGTATGGTGACTGAGTTATTGGAGATGTACTGGGTAATATGTCAATAATGACTCCAACTTTCCTTTCTGGAAGTACCCTCGGCAACTCATCGAGAAACACATAAGGGAATTCTCTCACTACTGAAATGTCCGATAATCGAATGCCCTCCTTTTTTTTTCTCCATGACCAATGTAAGGTAAGCTTCACACCCTTTCTTTATCATTTTTCTCGCAGTCATAGCAGAGATAATATAATTTGGAATGACATTTCTCTCTCCTCTAAATACAATTTCCCTACCATCAATTTCATGAAAAGTTACTGTTTTTGCAAAACAATCCATTTGAGCTTTATTTATACTTAACCAGACCATCCTTAAAATGACATCAAAGTCATATAAGTCTAAAGGCAATAAATCTACTTTCATTTCACAACCATTTATAACAAGTTGAACCCCTTTATACATATGGTAAATATTTATGGTCTCACCTAAAGGAGTACTTATAACAAACTTATTATTTATTTTACAAAAATTTCCCCTTAATTTCCCGACAAGCTTAATATAAACAAATGAGTGTGGGCCTTAGAGTCAAACAATACATGAACATGCAGAAAATTTAATTGTAATGTACCTACCACTACGTTAGGAGCAACTTTGGTCTTTTTTTGTGTCATGTAATATACTCTTCCTTGAGTCCGGGCCCCCTACGTCTTATCATTTTGAACATGAGTTCTACCTCTACTGCCGTTAGCCTTAGATAATGTATGTCGAGTTGGTCTGTCTACAGTGGCAAATTGTTGATGACTCTGAGCCTGTTGTTGCTGATTTAGATTGATCTCAGCCTTACAAGGAAAATTCTTCCAAAAATATCCTTGGCCCCTACAATAATAACATCCTCAACCTAAATGTAGACAATCCCGCCATCTGTGTTCCCCCTGCAGATATAACATCATCCAGGCGTTACAGAACAATATCTCGAGTATCTTTGTCCACATTAGGTACACAAAGGATAAGTAATCATTTTATGCTCCAATGTTCCTCTGTAAAAACCACACTTGTGGTTTGGTTGCCCCACAGTTGACCCCACCTTTGAAGTCTGAGTAGATACAACTGAGGTAATCCCCCCCTTTTAAATTGACTGAAATGTCCCTTTCCTTTTTTAGGCAGAGGGGGTCTACCAGAGGTATACTCTACTACCTTCCACTTACCCAAACCATATTGTCCTTGTTGGCCTTCCCTCAAACATGCCTTAAAGGCCTCTGCAGCCTCAATAAGCTTTCTGGCAGTCCGAAATTTAAAGGTAACCAATCCTTGCCTTAACTCTTGTCGCAGTCCATCCCGTAGTCTTTTAACCCTATGCTGTTCACTGGGGGTGAAATGTGAAGCAAACATGGAAAGCTCATGAAACCTTCTTTTATAGTCAAGCACTGATATGTCCCCTTGTTTCAAGGCTAGAAACTCTTGTTCTTTAATTTTCCAATGCTAGAAGGAGTTAAACCGATGCTTAAACTATTCTCTAAACTCTACCCAAGACCAAGACCAAGACCTTGCAAGTCTCCTTGACCTCAACGTATCCCACCAAGATCACGCCCTATCTGAAGGCAAATGTACATCATAATTCACTCGTATGCCCTTTATTACTTGCATATGATCCAAAGTATCCTCCATTGTGTGAAGCCATTTACCAACTATTTTAGCATCTGGTTCGCCTAAGAAAGGTTCACACCCTAGTTCTCTTATACTCTTTACAGTTCGCACTAATGTAACCACACTATCAACTAGGGTGATAGCTACAGGTATTGTTTGTACTGTCTGTGTTAATAGAGTTGTTGGGGTTGAGGCACTGGGCATCACCTCGATTACTGCCCTTACTATTTGAGTTATGAGTGTTGGGTCAGCATGTAATGTAGGCATCGTTGTAGGTACTGGTGTCATAGCTGGAGGTACGACTCCCTGTCTCTACTGGTTCAAACCCCCAGGCTGTGATCCCTCAGTCTGTCTCAATTCAGTATCATTATGGAGTCTCGCTGACTCCCCTAATCTCGACTGATAAGTTATCAGAGGCATATGAGAGGCAATATCCTCTAACGGGTCCTCTGTCTGTCTCTCTTCAAAGTCTTCACATGTCATCGCACCATTTCTTGAGCGTACCATCCTGGTTCAAATTAACAATTTATTAAACTTTCATTCAGTTTTCTGAACCCAATACTGGGCTCTGATACCAACTGTCAAGGCAAAAAAAAAAAAAGTTATTTAAAAGAGTTAATTAGTCTCTCTTCAAGTAAATATTTTCTAAAAATTTTGGCAGAGTCTCCTTTGTATTTTCAGTACCAAGTTATCGACTCAAAATCAAAACCTGTAAATAATAACCACAAACTCATCCCAATATAAATAAGCATCGCAACTCTATTAAACACATCAATTTCCATATCCCCTATATATATATATATATATATATATATATATATATAGTTAACATTATATGATTTCATATACAATATTTAAAATGAATTTATTTACAATAATATTAATTTCTTAGGACATAAACACATTCAAATATAAATACAACAAAACTATATTACCAGTTAAAGTAAGGGCATTGTTTTTAATTACATACCCGACAAAAGAATAATTTAACCATTTTAAAATTTCTTAACATATAGGCGATATAAAACATAATATCAATATTTCCAAAACAAAAATTAACATAAACAAGGATTTCCATCTATGCTTCTACTTTTTAGCTCGAGGATGCGATGTACCTAACAACATATTTATATAACATGTGAACATTTGGTAAAAACTAGAAAATTTACACTTATTAATAATACACAATTTAAATAAGGGCTATTTGAGCATACACAATAATATACGCACTAGTTCATTAAATGAAGTACTTATCATCAATGTATTAATTTTATTTAACTTTTAGTTTTACCAATCCTTTACTAGATGTCTTCTTCATTAATCAGAATATGACTCTCTCAAGTTGTCCATTAATTAGTATATTATATCTGAAATTCAGTTAAGAAAGAAAAGGAAATAATTCAACCAATGTGCCCATTTCAACATGGCATTATTTCCATTAACTAGGAAATAATCTTTCAATACGCCTATTTAATAGGACATTATTTCAATTAACTAGGAAATAATTTTTCGACACGCCCATTTATTTAACAGGGCATTATTTCCATTCTTTTTATTTCACAATTTCTACATTAAAATTACAATCAAAGGAAATTTCTTCAAAATACTAACTTAAACAATTAATTTATTATAGGGTATTTAACACCTACCTGGTGTTTGTGAATGTGAAGTGGTCCCCTGTTGCTAATTAGGTCCGGCGACCTCTTCTGCACGAGTACAAAAATCAACGTGTCAATTATTATTCATAACTAAATAATAAAAATATCATTTCATTTTAAGTTAAGAAGAATAAAATTTTTCTTTTTAACCCTTCTTTGAAATTAACTTTCTAATTCTCCAATAATCCATCCGATTCATCTAAAATCACTCTTTTACATTAACAAAAATCCAAGTCAAAATTTATTTTCTCCTTTTTATATGTCATGGTCAAAATTCCTTCAAGGAAAAAGGGTGAATATTTTATTTTTGTGACATCCTTCACCATTCCATTTATTAACATTTATAAGCCCATAAATTCCTAAACAATTGCATTAAATTTTTCAATCTCCCAAAACTTCTTCTTTTGCCGAGACCAATAACAAAAAAGGGGGGAGGGGTTTGTTTCTTCCATTTCTAAATTAAACACTTACCCATTAATAATTTATGCTTCCTGATATAGTTCAATCATAAATTACATCATTTCAATAATTAACACCATAAATCCCCAATTTCACATAATCATAGCAATTTAATTTCTTCATCAAAACACAAATTATAACAATTAATCATTCTAAACATGTTCTTCAACTTACTTGGATAAAGATTCAAGGAATTGATGTAAGAAAAATTGAAGTTTCCTTCTTCTCCCTTTTTAAACCCTAGCTTTAAAATTTCTTTCTTCAAAACAAGTTCCAAGCACTAAATCACCCCTTTTAATTCCTTTTTTTTTTAAGTGCTAATCACTCTAATTACACTTTTTTTTTTTTATCTTTATATAATTTGCAAGGAAACAACTAAAAATCACACAAATCCTTTCCCTCTCTTATGGCTTCTAGCCATCGGCCAAAAGAAGAAAAGATGGGCATTTATATAGTCCCATCTTTTAAATTTGCTCATTGACCCCTTTTGTTTAGCATTTTTCAAATTTATCCCCATCCTTTCTTTCTCAATAAGTTAATGCCTTATAACTTTTTTTTTGCTCAATTTTGCCCCTCCAAATGCTTGCTTACTTATTTATTTATCTATTATCTATTATTATTATTATTATTATTATTATTATTATTATTATTATTTTTGGTCGAGTTAGAATATAACTGGCATTTATAGAATTGTTTAAGAAATTAGGGATTAAGCTGCTACTAAACATCTCTTACCATCATCAAACTAATGGTCAAACCGAGAGGGTAAATCAATGCTTGAAGACATACCTTATGTGTATCACCGTGCACTGTCCTAAAAAGTCAAATCAATGAATATCTTCAGCATAATGGTGGTACAACAGTAGCTTTCATTTAACTATCAAGATGACATCATTTAAAACATTATATAGCTATAAGCCTCCCACAAAAAAGATGGTACTCTCTAAGGCTACTCAAGTTATGATTGTAGAAGAATGGATGTAGAGAAGGACTAACATAGATCAAATCATAAGAGGACTATTGGAAAAGGCAAGGAATATGATAAAATATGTGGCAGATAAGAGGTAGTCTAAGATGAAATTCGTAGTGGGAGATTGGGTTTTCTTGAAACTATAACCTTATAGGCAAGGTAATGCCATGTTTAGGAAGAATTTCAAGCTAGGTTCTATGGCCCTTGATAAGTGGTGGAAAACATTAAAGTTATTGTGGCTTACAGGCTCAAGTTACTAGAGGGTCGTATAGTGCACCTTATTTTCCATGTCTTGTTATTAAAAAAAAAAGGGTTAGAGATTTAACCATAGTTTCACTTGCACTACCAGTAGTAGATGAAGAAGGGAGAATCAAGGTTTAATCTTTTCCTTGAGGATGCAACATGAAAGGAACTTGCAGAGATCTAGTTGCAGTTCCTGGAATTCAACATTGACCCTTAAAGAACTCGTTGAGGTCTGCAGATTCTTAAGGCCAAGAATCTTTTTGAGGGAAGGGTATTGTTACATCTCTAAATACTTGGTAGAATGACATAAGGGAAATAAAAGGAAGCATCAACAACAAGAAGATGTGTTGGTGGAATGCAACATGAAGGTTGGAAGATGAAGATGTTGGGAACACGTAATCCTCTTGTTTACAAGTTAGTTAGAGTTAGTTGGAGAATCTGTTAGCTAGTTAGTAGAGATCAATATAAAGACCATTTGTATTCCTTGGATGAAGAATAAGAAAATACAGAAGTTAATCTCCATTCTCTACTCCTTCTTTCCTATTCTCTCTATGCTTTTATTCTTTCTCAAATTCTACTCTCCCTCTCTCTCTCTGTTCTTCTCAGTCTTGTTAAGTCGTGCTTAACATATAGGTTTAATTTGTTCTTTTAAACTCTTGAATTGAATTTAGAAAGAAAGTTGGTGGTTTGGTTATATAAAGCAATTTATAAAGAAAGTGATATGGTTCATTGTTTTCTTTTTTCCTTTTGAATTTTTTTTTTTGGTTAATGTTAGTGAAAATATCAAGATGCTTAGTTAATGTTGTTGTTATAATGTGTTTTTTATATAAGGGGTTGATATTCAGTCTAGCTTCTAAGGATAAAAGAAGAAGAGGATGAAAAATCTACCGAGATGGTGAATTTGATTGCCATGTTTTTTATTTGTTTTTTGTTTTAGGTTTGAACATGGATGCTAATGAAGATTGATATGTTCGTGTTGTGAGGGAGGAGGACCTTCAATTTCAAAAGTAGAATAAGAGGAAGATGAATGATAGTTTTAAGTTGTCTTTTACAAATGATTACAAGGACAAAGGTGACAAAAAGTGCAACGACTAGTTCCTAACATCAAGTTGACTCTATCTTTTTCCTTTTCTCTTAAGGCAAGTTGATTAGTTACAATTCGTCAAAGTCCATAACTTCTTTATATAGACAACCAGTGCTTGGTTTCTAATAAGTTGCTTCATTGCATATAAAATGTTTGCATTTTATAAGTTATTGTCAATTATTAAGAACATTAATTGAGCTACTTCATTATTGTTGAGCTATTGTTTTAAAAGTTGTTGAAACAAACGTGTACGTATTTCTATTTTTTTTTTTATCTTGCTTCGTTTAGTTGCATTGATATGTTTACGTGCAATATATTTTTTTTACATTCTCTTTTACAAGATTTTTAATGAAGGCTTTCTTACTTGATTGGTTTGCATAGTTTTTTTTGTTTGATTCTGCCTTTTTTATGGATTTGCTATTAAGATAGTAATGGTGAGTTATTATCTAACCCCTCGTCATTTAGGCAGATGATAAGGAGTTTGAATTATTTGATAATTATTCAACATAGTAGTTTTTTTGTTGTGTAGTAGGTTATTCAGTTTATACAAGCTCCTTGCCATTATTACTTGGTTGTTGTATGACGTGTTCTTTGTTATCTTAAGGGTACTTTTATTCGCAGGTTATTCTTTTCTTATAATTAATAAGTTTCAATTATACGGATTAGGTTGGTTGTCCTAATACAAGTCATTCAATTGCTAGTTAGTGTATTTTTCTTAGTGATGGTCTTATTTCTTGAAATAGTAAGAAGTAGAATATATAAAATCTCTAAATCATCAACCGAGTCTGAATATTATACTTCTCATCCTCATGCTTTATGATTATTTGGCTTCGAGGTTTGTTGGGTGAAGTTGGTATTCCTCATATTACTCCTACTCCGCTTCATGCTAATAACAACAATGCTTTTCAAATTGCTTCTAACATGGTCTTACATAAATGCACCGGGTACATTAAAGTAAATTATCATTCTATTTATGAAACACTTAATTAATAAATGATTACTCTTCCTTGTATATACAATGAGTTTTAAAGGATTGATGTGTTTATCAAGGCTTTTTCTCATCACCGACATCAATTTACGATTGATAAATCGATGATTCATGATGTGTTAGTATTAATTTAAAGGGGATGTCAACTATAATATCCTAATGTAATGTTATTGTATAGATAATTACTTGATTTAGAGAGTATAATTAATAGAATGTAATTGTACATAGAGAGAATGTAATTATGGTATAAAGTGATTGTAAGCTATAATTATAATCATAGTAATATTTTTCTATTTAACGAGAAGGGATCCTCCATGAAGACACAGTCATACTATTTTGATATGAATCCATCACCATCCTTACTAAAATACCCATGATATTGCATGAATCCAAAACAGGTAAACATAATATTATTTGGTCCACCAAATAAGAAAAAAGAAACATCCATTGCACTATGCCCGTAATTGCACGAGCCTGTGCCAACACCAGTATATTTCTCTGATGTATACAAACTGATCAGGCAGCATCTCATGGCAAGGATTAACCAAAAAAGTGGTGACCTTGCATGAATGCCATGTCATTGCCACCCAGATTCTGTGATCCTCTGTTGCCTGTACTTGTTCTATAATCATCAAATTGTGGCTTTCTGGTGTTGTCTTCGTCGAGGAAGTTGATGTTGGCCACTCCATGAAGTGAAGAAGTAGAAGGAGCATTATCAAGATCTGGCTGCCGTTGTTGAATCAATCTTGGTTCCATATTGAACGCAACATTTGAAGATGCATGATTTACATGGCTACCACCAGATTGCATGCCACTACCACCATGTGTCCTAAGATTCAAGATGAACATTGGGTTCGCCTTCATCAGTAGGTCAACTCTTTCTTCAACCTTAATCACCTGAAAAGATATGAATATGACAACCATCTCGACAAAAATCAGAAAAATGTTACATGTATTGCCTGCCTGTAGATATTAATTCTAGGATATTTGTCATAGCTAGCTAGTTATTTAGAAATTCATAAATAGCAGTAGAAGTTGCTTACCCTTTCTGTTAATACCCCAATTTCTTTCTTCAGTTTTTCATTCTCAACAATAGCATCAACATGCTTTTTTTTCACTTCAGCAAAGTCTGATGCCATCGAAGCATGCTCGTCCATTATTTCATCAATCTAATGATGTCATAATGATAGATTAGATTTGAGTTCAAAATTAAATATTCCGCTAAAATCATTAAAAAAAAAAAATTCAAAAGAAAAGGGATGTTTGCTAATGCTATATATGAATAATTAAGAGCAAGAAAAGATAGAGGGAAGATTAATTAACCTCCGCCTGCAGTTCAGTTATTTGGCTCCGTCTCCTTCTGTGGCTTCTAGCTGAATTTCTATTCACCACGAGCCTGAAACCCCATTAAGATTTGAAATCATCAATGAGATGCCAAACTTTTTTCCCCCTTTTTTTCTTGCATGTATAAGCTAGTCCCTGAAGATATATGGAGTAGAAGAAAAATATCAGAGAAAGGTGATCAATTATGTTACCTCCTCGCACGTTTTGACTCTTCAGGATCTATTTGTTCAATGGTTTCTGAGTCTTCTTTTGATGCATCATTACATATTGTTTGCCTTGTTTCTACCTTTCGTTTTCTCTGCGTAGTATCGATCTCAGATTCTGCAATGAAGACACCATCATACGATTAGTACCATTACCTTCATAAAAATAAATAAATTTTCCCAGATTCACAATTAAATGCAAAAGCAGTGATGGACTTCCCTTTGCGTTATGTGAAAAACTCATCTGCAAATTCTTACCAGGAGATGGCTCTAAGTTTTGTTCAACCTGTGCTTGATCTTTGGGATGTGTAGACGGTTCCTGTTCACATTCGACAAAATTATGAATCAAAGATTTGTAGTCAAATTTATCTTATAAATTATAACAAAACCATTTGAGGATAATAATTTAGTAGGACCAAAGAGAGAGAATAGATACCATACCCCAAATCGGATAGCAGCGGCGGCGCAGGCCATATTGAGCTTGGCCTTAAGCACAGAATAATTATACGGTGCTGAAGCTTGAGGATTTTCTATTTCTATTATGTTCTCGTTGTCAACTATCGATGATGCTGACATCTGTGGCACCACAGAGGTAGCACCGGTTGACATTTCTTCTAATAACTTTTCCAGGGCCAATTCAGATTCACTTCTAGCCATACCTGAAACTAGAGGATTCTGATCAAACCTTTGATGGCTTATCTCCACTATCTCATTTAGAGACAATGTTGTTAACGGTGGAAGCAAAGAAGGAGTGCTGTTAAGATTACTAGCTGATAATTCTTGTGACAGCTTTTCTAGTGCAAGCTGGTCTGATCCATTCCTGTTGAGCATAACAGGTTGAGGATTCTGATGAAAAGTTTTAATCTGCATTACATCATGTAACGATGATGTTGAAGAAGCTGGTGTTGAATCTTGAATTAGCTTCCCCGTTGCCCACATTGTTTCACTCTGGTTCACTGCTGAGACTGGCCAGGTGCATGCGTCGAAGATAGCAGATAGCTCATCACCAGCACCGTTCATGGTGGTGTTGTTGGTTGCCTTAAAGTTTTTGAATATTGCCTTGCTCTATGTTGTGGGAGTTTTAAATAAGCAACATGCATGCATTGAGCACAGGTGACAAACAGGGGGGATGTTCAAGCCTGTAATCGTGAATTTTTGGAAAATAAATCTGTATTCATGATGATATTTTTCCCCGTTTAGGCAGGTGAGTATCCAGTAAGAGAGAAACTATATGGAAGTGCCATTAAAACCCAATCTTGCATCTTTTCTGGAGATATATTGGTCTTTACGAGGTCCTTACCTTGCATGGGATTCTTCATCAATTCACAGCTAGTCATGTTAAATACAGGAAAATCACGAATCCGCTTTTGTGCTGTTGTCATTCAAGACCAGTTCTTCAAAACTTCGATTATAATATATACAAGGCTAAGTTAAATTCCTTCAAACATTGTAGATTAGTTAGGACTAGGTTTTAACCTAAATACTTTTAAAAAAGTATGGATTTCGGATTTTATGATTTTAATGTATGGATTAATTAGACTTCAAAACTTTGATTGTGTATATATATATGTGGGATATTACTGTAGAACTCTTAGTGTGTGATGTATAGATTTTTTTATAGATTAAATTAAACATTGATATTACGATGCCATCTAAAATTTGGTATATCAAATCATGGTGTTTTATTTTATTGAGTATTTATTTTTCTTTAATAATAGTTAAGTTTAGATCAATAAAACTTGTCAATATAATTGCGTGGCAAGTCTAGCAAATGTTGTGTCACTATAATTATGATGTATTAAATTTTGTAAACAAAAATTGTTTTATTTTAAGAAATTATTATCTAGTTACAACATGAAATGAGAAAGAAGTTGTAACGGTTAGGTTTTGCCAAATCATAAATAACATGGTTAGTTAATATAAGTTTCAAATAAGTATTTGATAAAAAATAATTTATATTTACAAATTAAAAAGTGATTTTACTTCTAAAACACATTAGGTTCTATGTTATTTGAGGTTAAAAAAACTCTTTTTTTTTTAATTTCAAATTATCATTGGTGCGTATTTACATTTATATCTATTACAATATTTCCAAAATTATTATTTTATATTTTCAATTTTATATTAACAAGTATAATTCCTATTCAAAACAAGTTTGTATTTATTTTATACCAATACTAATGAATGTTATGCATTGATATATACTATTTATGATACTATTTTTATAAAAATTTTGAATTGAATTAAATATAAGAACAAAAATTTTATTAAAGTAACATGAAATTTAAAACTTAAAATAACAAGTTCATTCATTCAATTGATACACAAATATATTTTCAAAATGACACAAATAGAAACAACATAAAAAACATAACAATAACAAACAACACCAAACTTTACCAAATAAAGTAATTATATTAGAAATTCTAATTTAAAATTTTATTTCTCAATAAGTCATTATACTAATCGGTATCTTTTTCAAGAGATTTATAACTTCTTAAATAAACTAAAAAAATAGTCTAAACAAATCAAGAAACCTAAAAATTAAAAAAAAAAAAAAAAGCAATTAAATTCCTAAATAAATTAAGAAAAATAAAATTATTAAGTATAATATTTAATTTTCTAAACTAAATAAAAAATACAAATAACTAAGAAAACAAATAATTTTTTTCAAAAAAATCCCCATGCATACATAATCTTAGAGGAATCCAAGATTCGATGATCGATAATGAATAATCAATATATTAACTTAGTTATGAGAGAGTCTCTTGTCACATTAAATAAATAACAAATAATAAAATAATAAAAACCCTTGTTTTAAAGATGTTTTAGTGAACTCAACCACCATTCTCCATCATGTACTTCCTTCTTCATAAGAGGATTGTTGGAAGGGGCAAGGAATATGATAAAATATGTGGCAAATAAGAAGTAGTCTGAGATAAAATTCGTAGTGGGAGATTGGGTTTTCTTGAAACTATAACCTTAAAGGTAGGGTAATGTCATGTTTAGGAACAATTTCAAGCTAGGTTCTATGGCCCTTGCTAAGTGGTGGAAAAAATTGAAGTTATGGTGGCTTACATGCTCAAGTTACTAGAGGGTAGTGTAGTGCACCTTATTTTCTATGTCTTGTTATTAAAAAAAAAAAAAAAGTTACAGATATAACCATAGTTTCGCCTGCACTACCAATAGTAGATGAAGAAGGAAGAATCAAGGTTTAAGCATTTCCCTAAGGATGCAACATGAAGGGACTTGCAGATATCCAGTTGCAATTCTTGGAATTCAACATTGACCCTTAAAGAACTTATTGAGGTCTGCAGATTCTCGAGGCTAAGAATCTTTTTGAGGGAAGGGTATTGTTACATCTTTAAACACTTGGTAGAATAACATAGGGAAATAAAAGGAAGCATTAACAACAAGAAGATGTGTTGGTCGAATGCAACATGAAGGCTGGAAGATAAAGATGTTTGGAACACGTAATCCTATTTTATACAAGTTAGTTAGAGTTAGTTGGAGAATCTGTTAGTTAGTTAATAGAGATCAATATAAAGACCATTTGTATTCCTTGGATGAAGAATAAGAAAAATATAGAAGTTACATTCTCTGCTTCTTCTTTCATATTCTCTCTTCTCTTTTATTCTTTCTCAAATTGTGCTCTCTCCCTCTCTCTGTTCTTCTCAATCTTGTTAAGTTGTGCTTAACATATAGGTTTAATTTGTTCTTTTAGACTCTTGAATTGAATTTATAAAGAAAGTTGGTGGTTTGATTATAAAAAGCAATTTATAAAGAAAGTGATAAGGTTCATTGTTTTCCTTTTTCCTTTTGAATTTATTTTTTTGTTTTTGGTTAATGTTAATGAAAATATCAAGATGCTTTGTTAATCTTGTTGTTATAATGTGTGTTTATATAAAGGGTTGATATTCAATCTAGATTCTAAGGATAAAAAATCTACCGAGAGGGTGAATTTGATTGCCATGTTTTTTATTTTCTTTTTTAGGTTTGAACATGGATGCTAATGAAGATGGATATGTTTGTGTTTGCATTTTATAAGTTATTTTTGAAAATTATTGTCAATTATTAAGAACATTAATTGAGCTACTTCATTATTGTTGATCTATTTTTTTTAAAAGCTGTTGCAACAAACATGTATGTGTTGCTATTTTTTTTTTTTATCTTGCCTCATTTAGTTGCATTGATATGTTTAGGTGCAAAATTTTTTTTTTTTTAATTCTCTTTTACAAGATTTTTAATGCAGGCTTTCTTACCCCCTTATATTGGAACATTTCTTAACTTGATTGGTTTTCATAGTTTTTTGTTTGATTCTGCCTTTTTTTTTTTTATCTTAATGTCAGCTATATTATCTAACCCCTCGTCATTTAGGCAGATGATAAGGAGTTTAAATTATTTTATAATTACGCATCATAGTAGTTTTTTTGTTGTGTAGTAGGTTATTCAGTTTATACAAGCTCCTTACAATTATTGCTTGGTTGTTGCATGACGTGTTCTTTGTTATCTTAAGGGTACATTTAGTCACAAGTTATTCTTTTCTTATACTTTATAAGTTTCAATTATACGGATTAGGTTGGTTGTCCTAATACAAGTCATTTAGTTGCTAGTTAGTGTATGTTTCTTAGTGATGGTCTTATTTCTTAAAAGAGTAAGAAGTAGGATATATAAAATCTTTAAATCATCAACCGAGTCTGAATATTATGCTTATCATCCTCATGCTTTATGATTATTTGGCTTTGAGGTTTATTGGGTGAAGTTGGTATTCCTCATATTACTCCTACTCCGCTTCATGCTAATAACAACAATGTTCTTCGAATTGCTTCTATCATGGTCTTACATAAATGCACCAAGCACATTAAAGTAAATGATCATTCTATTTATTAAATACTTAGTTAATAAATGATTACTCTTCCTTGTATATCCATTGAGTTTTAAAGGATTGATGTGTTTATCAAGGCTTTATCTCGTCACCGACATCAATTTACGGTTGATAAATCGATGATTCATGATGTGTTAGTAGTAATTTAAAAGGGATGTCAGCTATAATATCTTAATGTAATGTTATTGTATGGATAATTACTTGATTTAGAGAGTATAATTAATAAAAAGTAATTGTACATAGTTGGTTTATTTAGAGAGAATGTAATTATGGTATAAAGTGATTGTACGTATAATTATAATTATAGTAATATTTTTCTATTAAACAAGAAGGGATCCTTCATGAAGACATTCATATTATTTTGATATGTACCCATCAGACATTCTAGAAAAAAAATTATGTTTAGTCCACTTATTTTCTTTTTTTCTTACTTTATAATCTTTTCAGTTTTAGCAATTTTAATTTTGATTCAAAAAGTTTAATTTCTTAATATTTCAATTTCTAAGTTTGAGAGAGAAGAAAGGAAGTCACTTGAAAACTACAGAGAAGAGAGAAAGTTGGCGAATAATCACTTTTTAGTAATGAAACTTGTTGTTCTTAATGTTAACGGGTTCAATTTGACGATGAGAGTTCAATGGAATTTTTTTTACTACCTGAAAAATTGGATCGGATTCCATTTAGATTTTTTGATTTAGTTGCTTTTCATCTATTTTGGTGATTTTGGGGTTAGTAAGTGGTTTGTGGATGTTTTATTGTGTTTTTAGATAAAAATAAATTTTTTACTTTTATTTTTTTTAATTATACTATTAAATTAATCGTGCTTATTAAACCAAATTAAATCAATATTAAAAGTCATAGATTTTGCATCCTTCTTCAAAAACACTAGTCTACTCAATATTCTTTTTTCATATTGAAAAAAAAATGAATTCCCTTTTTTATTTTATTGCAACCTTCTATGCCTTAATTAATTACTAATTTATTAGAATTTATATAGAAAATAAAAAAAAAATAACAACAGGACCAAAGTGTAAAACAATGAGAAATCTCATGGTTTTAGTCTCAAAAAATCCACTGGAAAAAATTATTTTTAGTCCACCTACTTTCTTTTTTATTACTTTACATTCTCTTTAGTTTTAGCAATTTTAATTTTGATCAAAAAGTTTAATTTCTTAATATTTTAGTTTTTAAGTTTAAGAGAAAAAAATGAAGTCACTTGAAAACTACAAAGAAAAAAAAAGTTGACGAATTATCATTTTTAAGTAATGAAACTTGTCGTTTTTTATGATTTTTTAGATAAAAATAATTTTTTAAATTTTTTACTTTTATTTTTTAATTGTACTATTAAATTAACCTTGCTTATTAAACTAAATCAAATCAATGTTTAAAGTCATAGATTTTGCATGCTTCTTCAAAAACACTAGTCTCCTCAATATTCTTTTTTCATATTGAAAAAAATAATCCATCAAATAACGCTTCCCATACCACCAATCTAGTATTATTTCTATTTCATAACAAACTTGTTAAATCTAAAATATCCATACATTTGATGGCTTAGTTTAAGACCAGGGAAAGGAGGTGTACACGAAAGTCGGCGCTATGATACACTTTCATGGACCCTTGTTACTTAAGCCCAGTACCAGAGACTGGGTCGAGCCTAGAAAGACCAGATCCTCGTATTTACTTCGTGTTGTGTACCCTCTTCGAAATTACTCTTGCCAGACAGATAGAAATTGCAGCTTACCTTAATAATATAACAACTGCCCTCTCTTCGATCTGTCTTTGGTTTTTGTTATTTATTTATTATTGTACATATATTTTCACCATCATAGTCTCTTGTTCCTCGGATCCTTTAATCCAAAACCAAAAATCCAGATGCTATAATCAGGTAATTCTTTCTTTCTTTCTTTCTTCCATGTTCATTTGATACTTGAATTATGATTTGATGGGTTTCAGTTTGGGTTTATAAACGTGTGATTGCATTGTTTCATGGGGTCGTAATTGGGTTTTTTTTTTCGGTTCGTGAAGATAGATCACAGGGATCTTGTTTATTTTATGTTGAGTTATAAAAGGTTGGAGGTTTTGTTTCTGTTGTGAGTTTTTTTTTTTCCCCTTCTAATGATGGTTTTTCACTTGTTTTTTTTTCATATATTTATAAATAGAAGGCAATTACAGAAACTGCATCACGGGTTTTTTTTTTTTTTTTTTAACATACTTTAATGGATACGATTCAATTCTTAGATTTCAGATAATTTACATCCTGATGCTTCGATGTTAAGTTTAGCTTAAGGAATGTTTCTTCTTCTTTTTTTAATTAAATATTGGTCTTAAAGACAGAATCTTGATCAAATTTGCTTGTTTGGCCCCTAATGGATCTGGGTTTTCTATTTTTAACATAATGCAGTTATTTTGTATATCTGCGGGAGTGAAGAAGTAAAGATGGTGAAGCTGACAATGATCGCGCGTGTTACTGATGGACTTCCGCTAGCAGAGGGACTGGATGATGGTCGTGATGTGAAAGATGCTGAAATGTACAAACAGCAGGTCAAGGCACTTTTCAAGAACCTTGCATCTGGCCACAATGACGCATCGAGGATGTCCGTTGAAACTGGTCCTTATGTTTTCCAGTATCCTGCAATTTATTTTTATTTGTTCATTTCATAACCTTTGGAAGTTTGTTCTTGATAGCCTGACATTTTTGTATATTGCTCCTAAACATTTTTATTAGACTTGCTAAGCATGCGTAAACTTGTCTTTAACTTTCCTATTTTTAGTTTATCTTCCCCCAACTCGTTAAGGATTCTACACCTACTGCAGAATCATGCAATCTCTTATTAGTTATGCCCAGAAGTCCAATATGTTACTGGTTTTTTGTTAACAGTTTAATGACACTGCAGAGAACTCATAAAAAAATGACGAATTTCTTACCGATCATATATATATGCATAAGTGTATTGTTCTGGTTGTGAAAGCAGCTGTACCTGCATATCTGTATTTGTTTTTCCACACGCTGATGGTTTTTCATTGAACTTTATGTGGTCATTCGGCCCATCTGTTTTATTAGAGTGCAAGTTAGCTTTTAATATGTGCGGTTAAATACTTGTAAGCTTGTTTGTGAATCTTTTTTTATGTTTCCCTAATGACCTAATTTATGCTCATGTTATGCTACTTGATACTATCAATTCACATGGTCCGTTCCTTTTTCTGAATTTTGAACTGTGGGATTTATGGGTTTTTTTTTTATTTATTTATTTTGTATCTTGTAAAACTTATTCCATGATTTCTGCTTTCTTATTATTTTTAAAGTCAACCAGACTAGATGTTTTCCTTCACCTGAGTAGTTATATCATTGAAGGACGTGTTTGTTACCTTACTATGTGTGACCGCTCTTATCCTAAGAAACTTGCCTTTCAATACCTGGAAGACCTTAAGAATGAATTTGAACGTGTCAATGGGGCTCAAATTGAAACTGCTGCTAGACCATATGCCTTCATTAAATTTGGTAAGTTTTTATTCCTATTGAAATAAAATTGTTCTTACAGATATTTAAATTCCTTTACACTCTCTTTGGCACTTCGACTTGGATTGATTTTGTTTTTCATGTTTCTGTTCTTAAGATACTTTCATACAGAAAACAAAGAAGTTGTATCAGGACACCCGCACCCAGCGGAACGTTGCAAAGTTGAATGATGAGCTGTATGAAGTCCACCAAATAATGACTCGCAATGTGCAGGAAGTTTTGGGTGTTGGTGAAAAGCTGGACCGTAAGATGTCTGATTGATCGATTTTATGATTATGGTGCAAGTAAAACACGATCCATGTCTATACTTGAAATGAATATATTAGTGTTTATGAGTTTTTATATATGTTTAGATGCGGTATTAATTAGATTAGGTGATGATTATATAAGCATTCTCAACTGGGATATACTAACAAGCTATGTGGATGTTATATATGCTCTAGAGATGTCAGCTGGCATCTGTATTATATGCTATAGATATGTATATATTTTCCCTGTTCAATAAGTTAGTCCTTCAATTATTATGATGCTGACAAAAGTAATAGGAACTTATTGATGTAGGGCGGAATGCATCACCTATTTTCCTTGGTCACATATCTCCACTTAGAAATTGTACTCAAACCATAATTTTTGGGGCTTGCCATTATTCTGCAAGGATAGAACACCAAATATATGAACTCTTGCAGGGAATCATATTTATCATATTTATCCCTTTTGAGAGCTTTTTTCTTCATCAATGAGTGTGTGTTTTGGTATTGTGGTACAGGGTGTTTTTTATAAGTGCTTTTCAATTGAAAATGCATTAAAATGATGTTTTTTCAGATTTTTTTACATTAGCACATCAAAACCATTAAAATACACCTAAAAACATCAATTTGATCCTTTTCAGGTGAAAAGCAGTTTAAAAAATAGGTTTTAATGCAAAAAAAAAAAAAAAAAAAAAAAAAACGCACTAAATCCATAAATTATTAAGCTTAACCAAATTGTGTTTTTTCTATATTTGATTTTGGCCAGATAACACTTGTTCCTTGTATTTACATGTGAGTGACATACTACACACATCAATTGCTTTTTGCCTCATCATTTGTGTTTTAATCATTCCTTTCTTTCACTTGGATAAAAGATGCTACATTCTTACCTTTCATCCCCCTCTCAATATATTCACAAAATTCTCTCTTGCATCTTTGGTGACAATGCAGAGGTCAGTCAAATGTCAAGTCGGTTAACATCAGAATCTCGCATTTATGCTGAAAAGGCAAGAGATTTGAATCGACAGGTTAGTTTCATTTGCTAAGCAGTTAACATACAGTGTTAATCCAACTGACACTTAAGCAACTTGATCTCAATTTGTATGCTTTTATCCGATGTGCTCTTTTACCAGCTGGCTTTGTTTTTGGAGGCCATTTGGTTATATATTGTGGAGGTTTTTTATGACTAAATTTAATCTGTACCACTTGAGTTGCAAATTCTTACCTATCAAAATAAAGAAATAAAAGGTTGCTTGAGTACTATTGAAATCATAAATTATTATTTGCCAAAAGGTTGCACACTCATTCTTGGAACACCAAAGTAATGTGTATGAAAGGGTTTTCATGAAAAAGGTTGTCATGTATTCTAGGGCCTTTGTCCTTCTTGACAGTTCTTTGAAGAAGTCTTTGGGGCACAAGTGGCCTTTATCTGTTTTTCAAATGGCAGTGAACTTTATCCTAGTGTTGGTGTCATAAAGTCTTGTGGAAAGCATCTGGAACTGAGATCCATGTGGCATATTATGGTTAAACAGAGAATCATTCTCATGTCCTTTAAAAGGAAACAACTGGTTTTAGAATATCTATGAAACATTCAAGTGTTTTATATTTATTTTGTTCATAAGACTGATCCCGTGATTTTATTCTTTTATTTATTTTTGTTATTGACAATGGTAAACCATGGGATTGCGACCAAAAAGATTTTAGAAGAATAGGTTGATGTGGTTTATGTTCTTAAAATCAATTTGGTGCTCCACTATTTCTGCGAGATTTGCACGTTAGACTCTACGCACTGTGCTTTACCTTTGATAGTAGTTAGTTTCCTTCTTTCAGATAGAGTATATTTTTCTGGTTAATTCTTTCAGATAGAATTGGGTTTCAGGATTGTTTCCTGAAGGGCTTTAACTTTAGATCTTGTTGGAATTCTAAAATTTTCTCCATGCTTGTTTTAATATAATTTTCTTTATTATACATGTTTTGTGATAAATGTTGGCATTGGTTACTGCTTAGTTCGTGACAAATGCTGAAACATAACTGCATGTAGTACATACACTTGAAATTTACTTACGATCTGCTTTACACGATTTGAGTGCAGGCCTTAATTCGAAAATGGGCCCCTGTTGCTATTGTGCTAGGAGTTGTCTTCCTCCTCTTTTGGGTTAAAACAAAGCTCTGGTGATCCAATGGCCTTTTCTGAGAAATGTTGCATATTTTTCCTGGGTTTCTCTGCGTTGCAGTCAGTTGCCTGTGTTCGTGGTATAATTTCAAACTTCAGAGACTTCATATTGGGGACTGGACACGCACATGAAGGCTTAATGTTTCAAAGTGGACTCTAGTTTTTGCTCATGGCACGCTAGTTAAAAGGACTCTAGTTCTTTATGTACACATCTGAACAAAATATGGAAATGTGAAAGAGAAACCCTTTATCGTACAATTAGGCAAGGATAAAATATATTGGATTAAATTTGAGGATTTTCCGAATTCTTGACACTTTATAGAGGCCTTATAAATATCCATAATTCAGCAGCATCCAATATGTGCTCTAGATTACATTGATATGCTGCCTGCAATTCTTATTTTACCTTAATGATTTGTTCCACACCCCTCTTGTTGTTTAGCTACCAGTCACCACTACTTTTTTTATAAGCATTATAATCATATAGTTTGCTGGAAGTTTTCAAGTGCCATTATGCTATGATCCGCCTCAGTCCACATGGTGAAGTTTGCCAATATTTGGACAACGTATTTTCTCGGATAAGGACAACCCTTTATGATTTTATGGTTTGTTGATGATTGAGTTTACAAGTAGCCTTGAAATTGCCGTGTACTGCAGCCCATGAATGGTAAAAATACTCGACATGGATTTGCTTCCCTTTTTCTGCTGATACCAGGAATCATGCGAGGACCGAGATTATTATATATTTGAATCTTTTGAGAAGTATGCTCCGGATTGCTTCCAATAACCAGCCATATACAAACAATTTACCATAATAACAAGAGATTTATTATATATTTGGTGTTCAAGATTTTTTTATTATTATTATTATTTAAGTGTCCTTACCTTTATTTTTGTTGTTTAAATGTGTAATTTTTTTTTTTTAATGATTGTTCTTATTAGATTTCATCAAATACATGTTGATGTGCATGATAACTTGACGTGTTAATATATTGATGTGGTTGGAGAGTGTATTGGAAACCATTTTATCTGCTCAGCCTCAGCAGATGCTGCTGCAAGTCTCCTATATTTAACTTGATTGCATCTAAAAGAATATCATTTATTGCTTCAAACTGAGGGATATGTTTATTAAAGATTTAAATTGATGAAAACTGGTTTGGTACTTTAATATTCATACATTTCAATATATAAGTTCTTGCGGATTATATTTATTACTTTTCACTATTCATAAATTCTTCTGATTTTCTTATAAATGAATATATTTGAAATGTTTTTTGAATTAATATGTTTGATATTTAGAGTCTAAATAATTATATATAAAGTTTAATCAAATTAGTTATATCACTAGGTGACTGATCGTGCTTCACTACAAGTCGAATCAAATCTTTTTAAAATATAAAATAAATTGTGCAACCGTTGTTATTATCTTTTCTATTTGCAAGAAGAAATTTGATTGTGAAGTCAAAATTTGATGTATATAAATTATTGTTTTTTTCAAAAATCAATGGGACGACATCTTTGATCGACTGGGTCGACCCAAGCTAACCCATCATGCTCACGACTCAAGTTGTGGACCCGACTAAGCTTAATAACATCATTTTTCTAAAACAACTGTTATTTAATTATATGATAGAAAAAAAAAAAAAAAAAAAAAACCCTATTAGGAAAGTAACCAAATAAAATTAAAAAACAATAATCATAATAGGATGTAAAATAAAAGGTTTGCTAAATATTATAAAAAGATTGATATATTCTTTATTTAAAAAACATGTCATTTAATAAAATTTTATTCTTAGTGAATTTAAGAGTTTAATAAACTAATATATTTTTAATTAATTAATTTTAAGAAAAAATAATTTAAAATTTAAATTTAAATAAAAACAAAAACAAAAAATAAAAATAGGCCATGTACGTGAGCCTAGGTAGCCCAACATGCCTAGTCCTTTAAAAAGAATCCAAACGCATATGCCTTCCTAGCCATGTCCATGTACCTAGCCTGATAAGCTTACTTTGAAAAAAAAACTTATTTTCTTTTAGTGGAAAATTCTCATTATATAGAAAGAATACAAATTGTATAAGTTGATTTTTAGCCTTTAGATATGCAAAACTACCATATACAAAATTGTCTATTGTTAACCTAAGGAAAGGTTTATAACAAAGAAATTAGTTGTCAAACATGTACAAGGTATAAAATCTAATGGCTTCAATCAACTAATGGCTATCAATTTGAGAAAAACTTTTCTTTGTCATCCCCCTCAAACTAATGCTATTAAATTTGCTAACGAGGAAATGATGGTGCTAACGTGTCATGTATTTGGTGAAGATATTTGCAATTTGTTAAGTAGTGGAGATGTGTAGATGAGTAATAACTTTGAGGTAACATACCTCTTGAATAGAGTGATAGTCAACCTTTATGTGCTTCATACACTCGTAATAGATAGGGTTAATAGCAATTTGGATGGCATGAATGTTTTCATCATGTAGCAGAGTAAGGTGAATGTGGAAGAAATCAAGCTCTATAAGGAGACCATGCAATTAGATGATCTCGAACAGGCAGCATACATGGCATGACACTCGGCCTTAATGGATGACTTTAAGATGCAATCCTACTTCTTGCATGTCTAAGAGATAAAAGCATTGCCAAGAAACAAACATCATCCGATAACGGATTTCCTAGTGTCTAGGCAACCCCTCTATCAGCATCATAGTAGGCTTGTAACTGGATTAAAAAACTAGTAAAGAAGAATAAGGCATGACTAGGTGTGCCAAAAATTTATCAAATGATACGGCAAACAGCAGTAAGGTGGAGATGTCAGGGGGCTTGCATGAACTTGTTAATAATTTGAACAACATAAGAGATGTTGGGTCGAATGATGGTTAGGTAGATAAAACTACCAGCAAACTTCCAATAGAGAGTGGGATCCTCAAGAAGCTCCCCTTCATCACATTAATTTCCATAGGAATTGTATGTGGGTTGTGTTAATTACACTAAATCCTAAATATACTTGTTCTAATTTAAGAAGATACCTTAAAGCCAATGTTAAATCTCTAACCCTAAAAAATAAGTTGTCCAAGGTCTTTCATGTGGAAAGTAGATTCAATAATTTTTTAATTATAGAGATGGTCACCATTATAGAACCAAAGATAATAATATCGTCTATATAAATATAAAGGACAACTATCTCATAGGTGTTTTTTTTTTTTTTAGAAACAAAAAGGAGTCATTGACTCTGAATGAATAAAAAGCTAAGAATGTTAGTTTAAAATTTTTCAAATCATGCTCTCGATGTATGTTTCAAACCATACAGAGAACAATTTAGTTTACAAACATTAGTAGGTGATTAACTGGACATACCAAAAGGAAGTTTCATTTAAACTTTCTTCTTATGGCCACCATGTAGGAATGCATTCTTAACATCCAATTAATGTAAAGGCCAGGTTTAGGAGGTGGCAAGGGTTATAATTATACACACGGTGGTGATCTTAGCTACTAGTGCAAATATATTATCATAGTCTAGGCCATACTCTTGTTGTCAATAACCATTAATTGAGCCTTGTAACAATCTATAAATCCATAAAGAAAAATCTTAATAGAAAACACTCACTCACTCCTAATAGGTTTCACAAATGGGGACATAAAACAATATCTTAGAAATGGTTTTCTTCAAATGCTAAAAGTTATATTTCAATAGCTTTTCACCAACACTCATGCATCATTGCATGTTTATAACTTGAGGGAATAATTATAGAAGACAAAGTGATTATAAAAGATTAAGGAGTATCGAAACAAAACCTAAATGAGTACTGTGTCTAAGATCAGCAAGTGAAGTTGTTGGAACAAGATCAATAGTTGGGGGATTAGTTGGAGGGGATTCAAAAAGTTCCAGAATCTAAGTGAATGGGCAGCAAAGTCATTGTTGGTACACTAAAAGAGGCTTAGGAGTTACTAGATTTGCAAGATGATTAGTAAACATGGATAAAAACTAAAAAAAAAAAAAGGGAAATAGGAGCATGGTAAGTGGAAAAGGAATATTGGTTTTCTGGAAAGATTACATTTCTCAAAACTTGAATACAACATAGATATGGATCATAGCAAAGAAAACCTTTATATTGTATAAAATATCCTAGAAAAGCACATTTAATACACCGAGTAATGAGTTTTGTGTGTTTGTGTGTGGAAAGGTGATCATAATACACAATGAAAAGTACAAAGGTTAGAATAATTCAAAATATGACCAAATAATTGAGCGAAATGATATTCATGGTGCAATAAGAGAGAAGACAATTTATTTATAAGATTGACAATAGCATAGAGGACTTTATACCAAAATCAAAAGGGCACAAATAATTATAATAAAAGGGTGCAAACAACATCGAAAAGGTGATGGTTTTTTCTTTTAACCACCATATTTTACTAAGATACTAAAAGACAAGACAATTGAGATATTATGTCATATGTTTGTAAAATTTTCTAAAACATGTGAGATATCTACTCACCTTGATTGTCAATGTAAGACCCATGTTTTAGTCATCAGACCCAAACTGAAGAACCCAACTTAACCTATGTACTCGAGAATTGATTTGCCCTAATTATATTTTTCTCTCACTTATTATGGCTTTTCTTCTAAATATACCAAATAATCAATTATATCTTAACTTTAACTTTTGGTGAGCATTTGAAACGCAGGCCAACTTGCATTTTAAAAAAATTCAAAAAACAAATTTTGAGAAAAATTAATTTTTTTTGTATATTTTGGATCGTTTTGATGCGTTGATCTCAAAAATATTTTTTAAAAAATAAAAAATCATCATTTTGATGCATTTGACATGAAAAACACTTTAAAAAAGCAATCAAAATCACTCACAAATAGGTTATTTAGAAGGGTTGAAAAAAAAAGTATCATGACTCCTTTTTATTGTTTTAAATTGGGGATTTAATAGTTACTAGACTAAAAAAATGTTTTAGGATTTTTATAATGTTTAGTATATTGATTTGATTTGATATATGGATGATTTAAGAGGTATAATTGATGTTTATGATGTTAAATTAGGATTAAAACGAACTAATTGAGGACTAGAATTTTGGGTTTTAAGGATCTGTATAATTTTTAAAAGACTGGAATATTGGGATTCTAGATTCTCGATGAACCGATCGACTAATTAGTCTAAACAGGCTGACTAGTTGGCTTGATGATGATGGCCAATTGGTTGGGCCTAATGGTGTTGGTTGACTAATTGGTCTATTTTTGGTTGATCAAGAAATGGCAGTTGATCAGTTCTTTTAGGTTCGATCGATTTGGGATAAGTTTAGGATCAATCTAATGGATCTATTTTGGTTTTATAATTGTATTTTGGTTTCTAATGTTAGAGTTGAGATCTTTTTGCTATCTGTTTTAAGTAATTTTTTTAGTGTTTTTCATGTCTGTTATAAGTTATGTTAATGTACCTATTAGAGATCCTCAATAGTTTTTTGTTCTGCATATATTGTCTTTTGCTCTGTTTTCCATATGAGTGGGACGACTTTTAATATGCATGTAATATAAATATGAATATATTGATTAGATGATAAGTACAACTGATTATTTCTTAAATAATTATATATGTTATTTTCTTTTCTAAGTACTTATCTATTCTTGAAATTGCGTTCATATTATGTTAAATTAAATTCTGTTCGATATGATAGTCATTTGATTTTATAAATATACAAATATTTGTTATGTTTTGATATCAGGATACTTGATAGAAACTCCATATTAACGGAAAGTAATTAGTCTATATACATATACCTAAGCTGGTGAGAGAGGTCTCGGCCTATGATAACTGATCCACTCATAATTATCGGGCACAAACCTCGTCTATTATCAGAACCTTAGGGTTTTGTTTATTATCTGTTATCTAACTTGTATTCCACTATCATATGTTATTATGTTTAATATGTGTGTGTGTGTGTGTGTGTGTGTGTGTTTTAATTTTTATACTTCTACTGACTCTATGATGTATATTAAATGTTATTTCATTATCGAGTTAGTTGAACTCACCTCTCTTCATTAATATTATTTTTCAAGTTCTTAATTTCTATTAGCAGGTTAACTTGTTGAGAGTATATGTTTCTTTATTTGTTGGTATGTCTTACTTGCTTTTGCAAGGCTTTCATTTTAGTTTTATTTGAATGTCATAGAGTGTTCCATTATTACAGTGTCTTAGTTAAAAATTGGATTTTGATATTGTAATAGGTGTAATGAATTATTATTTGTTTTTATTGATTTTAAAGAACATTTGAAAGTTTACGAGATGTTGCGTATTTTATAAAATTTGTTTATGATAAGTATGTTTAAAGCTTAAAGTAGGTGAGGTGTCCTCATGTCACTCTGCTCCTACGTTCCTAGTTAGAATTATCATGTTAGTAGAATGGTTTTGAATATGTGCATGGAAAATCTTAAAAACAAAAAATACTTATCTTTTAGAGCTCAAAAACAAATTCACGTGAATCCATTATAGTTGTCGATGAAAGTGACAAAATACTTTTGAAGCTTGAGGAATAACTAGTGTCATGCCCCATACATAACTGTGTATTATATCAAATGGTTGGACTACTTTTGGCGTGTGGATAGGAAATGGTAAAATTTTACTTTTGAACCCTGCAAAAATTGTATTCAAATTGAAAAACGCCTAAAGATGATGACTTTGTATTTCCAAGTAAACTAGAATTTAACAAATCATGAATTACATTATAGTTTGGATGTCGAGATGTTTATGCCATGTTCGGAAATCAATATGAACAAAGTTATAAGTGACATAAGGTGATGAGAATAATGAAGACAAAGATAAATGGAGAAGAAAAATATCTCTCATTTTAGTCCTCCTTATGATCATCTTCCCTAATTATTGATCCTGCATAACACAACCACATTTAGATAATTCCACTTTACAATCACTTTCAACTAACTGGCAGACAAAAACAAGAATGGTTGCAAGGCTAGTAGAGAAAAAAACATCAATTAAAGAAAAAGAAACATCACAGCTATTGTGATAAGTAAAGAATTGTCATCGATGGTATAAATCTTAAGATTTCCAAAATATTTGTCCATATTAGTAAGAGACTTAACATTATTTGTCATATGATTAAAAGCTGCAAAATCAAAATACCAAGGAGGAGATGTAGAAAAGTATTTGCGTGAGAGTTCTAAACTAGATAATGCAGAAATGATCATTTTTTGGATCATTTCAACAATCATATATTTAACAAAGCTAGTGGCATTTTATGTTATAGGTGTTGTATTCACATATCAACTATCACTAGAAGAGCCAATTAGGGTTGTATATGTCATTTTCATATTTCTTTAGGGGTCGAGTAGGACATTCCTTGATAATGTGACCATCTTTTTTTTATAGTAGTTGCATAGTTTTTTAGAACAGTTTGAAGGAAAATGACCAAATCCTTTGCAACGAAAGCACTGGAAAATACTTGTGTCCCTACTTCTTGGCTTGTCTTGTGTTGCGTAAGCCATGAGAACAAGAGAAAAGATTGAGCTACGTTGCTCCATAGTGATTTAAATATGGACACACTGCTCTTCACAAAACGACTCATTAAGACATGTATTCATGGAAGGGACAAGCTCTCAGTTTATAAGCTTGGAATGGGTGCCTTTAAATCCAGTTCTTAGTTTCATAAAAAAAAACTAGTTTTTTAGTAATTTTATAGACAGATTGAACAAAACTAAGGTCTTTAAAAGGTAAGGTAGCATACACAACATTAGTATATTCATCCCAATTATTCATGAAGCTAGATTAAAAAAGAAAAAAGATTTCCCTATTAAAGTGTCACCAATTCAAGTCAGGTGGAACTGTCAAACAGTGTTTTGTTGACTGTATAACTTTTTCAGGTAAGTCCACATCTCAGCGGCAGTTTTGAAGGGTTGAAGGTTTAAGACAAGTTTGGGCTTTATAAATCTAATAACCTATACCATGACTTGGCATCCTTAACTTTTTGTTTAGCGTACAGGTCTTAGTCTATCTTTGTTAGGAGAAGGGTTGTTGCCATTAACATGGCCCCATAAACCGTTGCTTTTAATTATATATACAAAAAAAAAAAATAAGCTAAGTAGAACTCCCAGACTAAGTGGTTTTTACTATTGAACTAAATCAAAAAAAAAAAAAAACATCAAACATGTATGGTGACATGATGTCGAAGGAACTCATAAAGAATAATTAAGGACAAAGAATTGAACTATGCTTGAGAGCAAAAGATACATGAATATTTAAAATTATGGCTCTGATTCCATGATAAACTTATAAAGCTTTGAGGAAAAAACCTACTTTTTCTTGTTGGAGAATCTCCATTGTATAGAAAGAGTACAAGATGAGCTAATTTTAGCCTTTAGATCTATAAAGTTACCATATACAAAATTATGTATCGCTAGCCTATATTTAATATATCATAATTACATGAAAGATTCACTGCAAAAAAATTATCAAAGTTGTATAGGGTATAGAATTTGTTGGCTTTAAATGTCCAAGTAATGGCTGTCAATTTGAAAGAAACTTTTCTTTGACATGGCTTTACTAAGAAAAACTAGTTGTGTTTGGGCCTGAATGCCTACACCAACAGCTATTTTTTTAGTTCTCTTTAGAAGTCACTCGTTTTTTTTTTTTTTTTTTTTTTTAAAAAAAAAAAAAGGCAACTTGTAGCCTATTTAGGCATTGCCTAGAATTCATCCACCATTGTATTGGCTAGAAAATAAAGATGGGTGTTTTGGTTTAAAAAATATATTTTCAACTTATTTTTACCCAAAAACACCTAATAAACAATGAAAAACCTATATAAACCACTTACCAACCCCAAAATCACTCAAATAAACAAAAATCAATCAAATCTAAAAAATCAAAACATAACTCAATCTGTATTTTCAGGCATATTTATAAGAAAAAGTTACCACCATCGAACTCCTCTCGTTGAATGGAATCTATTAAAGTCAAGATCACTCATTTTTGTCTTTGAATTTTGACAAACTGACAACTTTTTTTTATTATTGTAATTCAACAATTTTCTCTCTAATCTCTCATAAAAGAACTACAAAATGAAGAAAATGATGTTTCGGATTGAAGGGAAACTTCTAGAAACTGAAGGGACTGCAATAAAAAAAAAATAGAAGTGTAGGGATAAAAAGAACTTTGTTGTGCTAATTTTAGATTGGCCAACACATTTCACACTTTAGTCCTATATCTGTGTTTACCTGTACACAATATAAGAAATCAGTCACAGTATGACAAAAATAAAAAATAAAATAGAGTTCAAGGGAGAGAGAAAAAAAAAAAGATTACGGATGCTACTGCAAGAAACAGTTAATTTAACTGAAATCACGCAGCCATGTCTTGCTATTAATTCCATATCAGAATAAAAAAGCGTTGTCTTCTGCTGCAAAATACAATTAATGTTTCATGCAATCAAAGCAGCATTGAATTTTATGACTGATCAGACTTGACTGTCAAATTTTGGCCCTGCTGCAGTTGGTAAATTCTATTCGCAAAAACAAAAGAACTACACAAGGTTTCATGATGCCTTTCATTACATGGTGGGTTGTTGCAAATAAACATAGTTATATACAAAATATGCCCCAAGAATACAAATATAACCAACCATCGAACACTTCAAAAATCACAAGTACTACATTACTTAAATAACTACACATCATCAGAATTTCCTCCTTCCAGCTTGCTCCAATGCTATGGAATTCACTCCCTTTTTTCGGGCTGCAATATCAGCTTTCTTTTTCTGCTCTGTACAGAAATGCCAAAAGGAGTTCTCGTGCTCCAAAATGGCTCTAAAGCGGGGGGGATTAGAGCCATGACTCGAGAAGCAAAACAAAAAAATATTATACTTGATCATGCATTGCTAACAGAGTTGCGTTTGTTCACAGCTTGGAGTTCCATTGGAGAATTTGTGATGCTTCCAACAGAACCAAGGGTTTGAGAGCTCAACTGTGGACTAGCGGGACCAGCCTCTGGATTACCAGAACTGATGGCATGGATTGCTCCTGAACTCAACTGTGGGCTCATTGGGGTTCGCTGGCTCATTTGCTGTGGGCTGGGCTGCTGCTGGGTTTGTTGGTTCAGTTGTGGAATTCCCATGGTTGACGGTGACCCTACTTGTGAAGGAGCAACAACAGCCTGTAGCGATGAAGTTTCTTGCTGCTGCTGCTGCAGTAACAGCTGTTGATGTTGCTGTGGCTGTAATTGTTGTTGCAGTTGTTGTAATTGTGGCGGCTGCTGCTGCTGCTGCTGTAATTGCTGTTGTTGCTGCTGCTGTAATTGCTGCTGCTGCATATAGTGATTCATCCCTGCCATGATCTTTGGTGGAGCCATAGGCCCCATTGGACTTCGTTGCATTACATTCATGTTGGCTCGGTTCAGAGATTGGCCAAGCATGGGAAAACCAGCAGAGCCTGGGTGCATCTGTCTGGCTCCTGACATCCCAACTATGCCAGACTGGGCCCCCCCTAACATACTCGCTCGATTGATTCTTTGTTTCATCATCTGAGCAGCTGGCGTCATGTGTCCAGAACGAAGCTGATTTAATGCATTGATATTTTGAGTCTGGCCCAGATTTATCGGGTTCTGGCTGGCATTACTCATTCCAGTTATAGGAGCCATAGGTCCAGAGATTCCAGTACCTATTCCCCTCGCACCTCCAATGCCCATGGCATTACCCAGACCTCCTAGACCAACCATGTTATTCCCCATGCTTCCCATGCCCATAGCCATCATCATTTTCCTCTGCTGCATCTGTGGCACCTGCTGCTGCTGCAACGGCTGCTGTGACTGCTGCTGCAACGGCTGCTGTGACTGCCCCTGCCCCTGCTGCTGCTGCTGCTGCTGCTGCAACAGCTGGAGCTGAAGAGAAGAAGGCTTGTTTACCATGTGACTACCCAACTGCATGTTTGAATTTGCTCCAATTGCACCTAAATCAGAGAGTGGATTTGATGGAAGCACCATTGGTGACCTCTGAAACTGTGAATTTTGCTGTTGAATTAAGGCATGTTGATTTTGTTGCTGCAGCTGCTGTTGCTGTTGCTGTTGCTGCAGCTGCTGTTGCTGCAGCTGCTGGTGCTGTTGCTGTTGCTGCTGTTGATGCTGCTGCAGAAGAGAACGCTGTGGATCTAGTTGTTGTGGTCTTGCAGGCATTGAAACCCCAGACACAAGACTCTGGGAGATCTGTAAGGCCTGAGGATTTCCAGTAGGCAGCATCCTTGAATTTGCTAGTAGATTGTGAGACGAATGAGACGCATTGCTACCAAGAGTAGGCTTTATATCATTCAATGACTGAACTGAAACTGCTTCATTGTATTGCTTCGCCTCAATAGCAGAAGTATTAAGAGGGCCTCCAGAAACATTTGGTTGACCGCTTGAAGCAATATTAATGCAGACAGGTCTCGGTTGAATATGATATTCCACAAGATATCCTTCACGTGTCATCTGGAAAAGTAAAATGCATTGCTTAAAGTCAACTGCATGGAGAAGAGATAATCTGAAATCTCAAATTCTGAGAAAGAAATCATTTCCTTCGAGACATACCAGTGAACAAAATTGTGTTGCAAGCAAATCCGCAAAATGCTGTAACAGAAATTAGTCAGATATGAATAGAGCTTGTCAGGATAAGCAAATATTGATGTGACAAGTAAAATTGTAAGATACTTTGAAAACAGAAGAATTCCATCCCAAGCATTAATTGTTCACTCAAGCTTGCACAATAGATCTTTCTGATTGATGAAGTCATGCTCACAAGGACAGAAAAATGAAATCCAATACATATTAGTGAAGTTTGTGAAAATGGCAAATTCAAAAATACGAGGACACCCAAAGAGTAGCAACAAAGATAATCAATGAACTAGCAGCAAAAATGGAAGGGTCAAAAAGAATACTAGCTTAATTAACAGTGGATGGGGTACACAAATGCATGGCAAATGGAAAAGCAACCGGAAGGTACTGATCTGAGAATATAAAAGCTGAAATATACATAATCCATAACCCAATGTTTACTGGTTGTAATAATTAGGAGAATGCAATATCCACAAAAGTTATAACAAGATTTTCTTAGGTTGGAACTCCATTATATCCAAATCCAACAAATGAAATTTGTACAGTACACTTACAGTATTGGGCAACGTAGGAAGATAATCTTCTGCAGATAGAACATCAACTGGCTTCTCATCTGCTTCTCCATAATGCATCACCACAGTACCATCATTTGGCTTCTCTGACATAATCATTCTATTCCGTACTTTTGTAACATAAGAAAAAGCATTCCCTGTAGAAATGACACAAAAGGGATTACATAAATTGTCAGAGGCTATAAACTATATATTTTGTTGATAACACAATAAACCTTGAAGCACTCGTTCTGGCAGTGCGAAATCCATAAATCTCGTCTTGCAGATATTCATATTGCCACCTGCAAGAGACTTTGATAACTGCCTTGCATTACTATCATCTTTGAACTCCTCATTATTAGCTGAATTGGAGAGATGAACAGACAGATTTTGAAGCGAATAGGTGTTTGGTTTTGTGATGGAGTAATCATCAACTTTATTCTTTTTGCAATTGAGTTGATGCCTGGAACAGAAGCAAGTAGAAAATGAACAGCAAAAACAGGATAGCATACTGTCATTGGACTTTAAAGAGAAACACAAATCAAGATGTTCTCACAAAAAAACATATCTAGCTGACAGAATGGGAAAAAGGATTTGCCTTTTGACACTTAAATTGTATTAAAAATTAGGGCACTGCCCCCAAACACACTTCACCCAACCCAACAAATACATAAAGAGAAATGCATGTGCGCGAGCAAGGGGGATTAAATAAGAAAAAAATATGCAAGATGGATCAAATATACATTTTCCCAGCATGCACTAGAATTATGCTCATTAAGAAGATAAAGAAAATCTGATTAACTCAGACTCTAAGTGGAGTGACATTTAAGCTTCTTGTAGCCAGAAGATAGGATTATAGTAATTAAAAAAGACCAGATTTCAATGTTAAAGGAAAAGGCAGGACAAGAAACAAGTATGGAATGGTAAACTAGTGAACTTTTTATACCTCATTGTCACTCTCTCAATCTTTGCAAATCTTTCAAGCATGCTTTGATCAGCCATTGGTGGGGTCCCAATTGAAGGACTATTTGCATTTAATGGAACACTTATATTGCTAACACTTGCAGGAGACCCCACATTGCTCATTATTGGGGTCTTGGGAAGGGAATTTGATCTCCGTTTTGCAGCAACCTGAGCCTGGTGCTGTCTTTGCAAGGGATCATTAGCACTGAAAGTCAAAGATGGGGCAGCAGCCATTGACTTCTCCCTTTGTGATGACCCAAGTGCAACAGGTGCTCCAAAATGGGGTCCAGCTGAACCACTGGACAATTCACCGGATTTTGATGATAGAGGCGATTGAGCTAACCCAGTTGATAACCGGGGACTTTGAGCCAATTTCCTCTTTTGGTGTGGTTCCTCCTTCCTACAATCCTGACTGAGATTGTTCCATCCACCCTGAGGGACATTAGATCTCATGAGATGTGGTAATCTTTGCTGTACCTGTAGTTGCTGTGTGTCCAAATGGCCTGCTTCTGCTTCCATCATCTGCCTATCATTTTTACCCTGACTAAGCATATCCGGTTTTTCTGTCTCTAACTGTTCTTCCTTGAGACCAAGTCTCATACCTTGCTGTCCTGCAGAAAATGATGTTGCTGCAGCATTTTGATGCACAACCCCTTCTAACATCTGGTGAGGATACTTTTGAATGCCTGAATTTGCATACTGAATTCCTCTTGTCATTGCTTGCTGCTGTAGTAATGAATTCTTCCAGTTCATTTCAGATTCATGGAGGCTGTCCATATGCGGCCCCATTTGCTGCTGTTGAATTCCATCAGGACCTGCTGGTGTAAGCCTTGCTCTCTTATTAAAACTAGATAAAGGCGATGATTGGGCATCTTGGTTCTCTCTTTTCCCATGAAGAGAAACACCAGGATTAATGATGTTTGTGTAAGCAACAATCATGTCCTGCCTGGAAGGGGAAGCTCCTGAAACATTAATGAGAGATGACCCTTGATCCTGCATACTTCTTGGGGAAATCCCCTTGTGATACCTCTGCTGCTGGGGTACCAAAGTTAGTCCAGCAACATTACCATCTGGAACAAAGCTTCTTGCTCTTAAGGCTAACATGTTAGGGCCAAGGTTTTGAGTAGACTGGTTCTCCTGGACATGCTGTGGCATCACATTTCCTGAAATGATTCCGGAATCTCCAAACCTACTGTTAGAGCTTTCAGACACACGATTGATGAAAACATTCTTTCCATGGATTCTGTTATTAGATGTGACAGTAACCTCAGGTGTCTGCCTTAATCTTTTTCGGCGGAAACTGCTCAGATCTAAATTGAGCTGCAAATGACATACAGTAGGGTTGAGAAACATATGATGAATTACTTCAGCTTTAGAACATGAAGTTGCTCTCTAACTATATTACCTTGGTTGAAATTGGGTTATTACAGAGCCTATCCAATTTGGGAGTAGGATCTAGACAAAGCTGTGGTTGCAATGCTTTCAATATGCGGGATTCTACTTCCTGCAGAAAAAAAGTTAATACAAAAATGTGGTGATATTAATTGTATAAATTTAGTTTCGTGAATGAGTTCAACACACTTACCATCAAATCACCATACGTCCAAGAATTATCAGAGATCATTGGGATATCCTTCACTACATTCTCCAATGACATCCTAAGGCGTACTTTATTGACAATAGGGAGCCCATCCATAGATGGAATGCTAGACCCCTGCTTGGAAGCACATTTTCGATAATCTTGCACCTGTAAGCATTTTGAGATTAGCAAATTCTGAAACCTCCAAACATATCAGCTTCAATAACTTCCTGCTCTCCACACGTGTTCACACACCCACATGCAATGCTCAAATGCATTCAAGGTTTAAGAAAAAAGAATGCGCCAAGCATAACATCGATTGGTAAAGATAAGTAACTTTATTTGAATTACTTACCTCGCACACAAGTGTTCCATTAACATATTTACATGGAATATCATCCAGAATATCTCCAGGTAACCAGCCAGATTCAATTGCCTCCAGATGCATTCACACATAGAAAGGAAGGAAAGTCAGTTAACTTTACAGTGAAGCTGAAATCCAAAGAGCAATTACAAGGCAGGCAACAATATATGCTGGATAAGTAGGAAAACTGCCTCATCAATTGATTTTAAAAACTAAAATGGGGTATTTTTGGCAACAAAGAAGTTTTTTTAGCCAAATATGCAATCTGGATAGTCTTCTAAGTAGTCAAACTGAGCAGAAAATGAATCTGCATGATGCATCTTACTTGCAACAAGTAGGTTAATTAAATGCACCATGGATAAGTTCCAAACCATGCTACGCAACAAACATACCACTGCATCAAAATGTCTGATCTAGGTGATGCGTACATAATTTTCAATTTGAAAATAAAACAACATTTTAGAACTAATCAAAATAAAAGCCCTCATGGATTAGAAGCAAAGGATAAGTTGATATTTACCGAAAAGAGTGTTTCAGAAGCCTTATCATATGGATGCAACAACTTCCGACCATCTTGAAGTGGAGCCTGATTTGCAGCCTTAATCTAAAAACAAATGCACATGGACTTGCAATTAACCACAAAGATGGTATGAAAAAAATGGATATTTTTCTCTTCTAGTCACTTTCTTAAAATTATAGTAGACAATTATTGTTTTTCAGACTAACCTCTGGGGGTTTTGCTATAGAATATCCATCTGGATAGAGGTTCAATGTGAATGAGACCTCATGCTCTGGAAGAACAAGAGACAACCAAAAGAACTCATAATATAAACTCGATAGAAGATACTCGATCAATTAAATCAATCCAACATGCAGATATGCCAAGTGCTTTACCAGAGAGAGATGAACTTGAGACATCTAACACATCCAAAGCACCCGCAACAATGTCACCCTATTTCACAGAACATTACAGGTTATGGTATAGAAAAACCAAAGCAAAGCATAAAATATGACATCCATACCACCCCTTAACTCCACACCCTGTCATTTAAGGGCTTTCAATCAACAACAACAAAGAGTTTCACCATTGCTATGAATCAGAGAAAGTGTGAAAAATAATAATTAAGGAAGCAAAGGACAAACAACCCATCTAATAACACTGAAAAACCAGGGAAGCAACTTATTTTAATTTTTCATTACCATCTCTTAAAGAGATTATAAGAAAAGGAACAAGAGAAATGCCATGTGCGACATATCATTTGGCAATAACTTTCTCCTAAGCCCTTGTGAAATTACCAGAAATTGAGATAAATCACATCAACAACCTCTTCCGTTCATTGAATCGCATATCGTTGAAAAGTTTCTCAGTCTGCTTGGCAAGTAAGAAGCTCGATAAAAGGCAGAGAACAGAATGAAGAATCAATGCTTTACTTCCTACAACATCATACTGAAAAGATCTGACATGTGAAAAATTATCCACCTTCCTTGCTTTCTTTAACAAACGGAAGCAATCCAAACATGATAACAAAAGGAAAGCATATAACTAACCATCAAATCAATTGCAATAAGAACGTTATAAAATAAAAGAAATTAAGATTTTACAATCTCAAAAATTACCCTCCTGAGAAAGTAAACAGTGCCTTTTATTGAACTAAGCTAAACTGAGATTTGAATGAAATTCTTATGAAACCTAACATCAACCAAAATACACAATCAATATACAACTTTTATTTTAATTCTCACTCAATGTTTTGCTCCTTGATTAAGTTGCCAAAATTACCTGGCGCTTTCTCGTAGAGGATTCATTCTTTGAGCCAATCACCGAGCTCTCTTTGAAATTCTCTGAGACCTCATCAGGAACAGTAGCTGATTGAAAAACAGGCTTTGGACGGAACCTAGTACCAGTTTTTGAGACTTTAAAAGAGACCCCCATGTAGAAACTTTATTTATTTAGTGTTTCGATCATGAGAAAGTGAATGAAAATCGGGGGAAATACTTTATACTTTTCGAGAGAAACCCATATTGAATTCTTAAAGAACTCAATTTCTTTTATGGTAATGTTTGGATCCTAAGAAAGCCAAGAAAAAAGATGGGAAGGTAGTAAAGAAAGGAAGAGTCTTTGAATACAAGTTGAAGTCTTTTGAGAGCTGAAGTAGAACACCAAAGTTGATTTCTTTGAGAATTTGAATGCTTAATTGAAATTCCCAGATTTTTTCATCTTCGTTCAATTTCTGGGAAAATTAAGGTTTGGTGGTGGTGTTTGGATGCTGAGAGAGAGTGGAGAATGTAAGAAAGAAGCAGTAGAATCTAATATCAATAAAAACCTCAACGTAAATACCAAAATGGGCTTTTTTATTTTTTGATAAATTCAAGATTTGATTGATATTGTAAGAGGTTTTCTCGAGAAAAATGAGGAGGGTGCTTGTTTGGATGGTGAGAAAGTTAGGGATTTAAAGAAAGAAAATAAGGCTGCGGGAGAGAGAGGGCGGGTAGGGGCGGGTACTAGGTTACTCTTCACTACAACAAGTCAGCGCAGTTGTAAAGAATAAGCTAAAGAGAGAATTTGGGCTCGAGCAGCTCTTTTGGCCTATCTTTTATTTTATTTTATTTTATTTAGTAGAGATTATTTTTAAAATAATTTTTTTATTTTTAATATCAAAACAATTTAAAAATATTAAAAAATAAAAAAAAAAATAAAAAATATATATAGTAGTTAAACAACAATACCAAATATCATCTTAATCCTTAATTATATCTCTAACACACAAAAATTAACTCACAATGAAAAAAAGTTTTTTTTCTTTTAATCCACGAGCGTTTAAAACTTGGATGATAAGGGAATACAGTTTCTCTGCACAGAATTACTTAAAGAAAAGGTTTCTTGTTGCAATAAATAATTATTAATTTTTTAATTCAATCCTCTATTCCCTTCAATAACTTCTTTATTAAATCCAACTTGAAATATAATCTAGTCAAATAGGTGAATAACTGAATTAACTTGCAAGTAAACAAGTTAATATGTAGTATTTTTATTTTTAACTACAAAAAAAAAAAACAATCAAATTTTATTTTTAATTTATGATAAGGTCACTAATATTCATCTTAATGAAAAAATATTTAAGTTCCATCGAATCAAAAGCTTAACTAATTGGATTACAAACTCAGCTGAATTTAGAATATAAATTTTATGAAAACCAACATGTTGGATTGAGAATTGGGATGGTAATGAATATCCATGAGTTTGATTTTTTTGATATTTATACCCTATTCATTATATATCAAATAATAAATTCAGATATTTATAAATTTTTCATCGGGTTTTAGATATCTATATAGGTTTCCATTATCTACTATTGTTTATTATGCAATAAAAAACAAAATAGTTTGACCTCATTTGTTTGCTAGAAAGTAACTTTTTTTAGAAAGTAAATTCAGGAAAGTGAATTATTTTCGATGTTTGGTAGTGTAATGGAAAATAAGTTGGAAAACATTTTTCTATGTTTGATTATGTCATGGAAAATGAGCTAGAAAATAATTTATTAATGTTTTATTTTTTTTCAAGTTTATTAAAAATGAGGAACAAATATTTCAAATTAAAAAGTTGAATGAAAATGAAATTAAAAAAATATATATAATTTCATAAATGATCTCTCAAATAAAATAAATAATAATCAAAATAAAATAGATTAAATCTAACAAATAAAAAAATTAAAAGATAAAGAAATTAAAATAATAATAATAATAATAATTGTTTCATAAATTATTTTTAATAAAATAAGTAACAATCAAAAGAATGAGAACCAAATTTGATAGATAAAAATTTTCAATTAAAAAATGATAAGGAAAAAGCAAATAATAATTATAAAAATGAGAATCAAAGTTAATATAAAAACAAATTTTAAATGATGAAATTGAAAAAAAAATATTTAAAAAATATATATATATATATATATATATATATATATATATATATCAATCAAAAGTTTAAGAACTAAATTTGATTAATCAGCAAATAATAATATTTTTAAATTTTTCATAATTTCTATAAAGTGTTTTCCTCATAAAATAAAATAAAAACACTTTTCTGGAAATCAAGCCAAATTTTTCTTTGACTGGAAAGTGTTTTTCATTGATTAACTTTTCTAATGACAAACAAACACATAAAACTTTAGAAAGTGGTTTTCAAAAAATCATTTTCCGTCAAACAAACAAGGTTTTAATATATATATACACACACGCGCGCACAGGGGGTGGGGATGTATATATTGTATTGTATTAAAAAATCAAACAACTATATCTATATAATATAAATATATATTTCAGGTTAAACTTGGATAGATTTCAGATCGAGTTTAATAATATTCTATCAATTATACATTGGATAAAATAACTATCCAAGAAATACTCCTTCATTCAAATTGATTACACAGTGTGAGAGAACATAAATTTATGATCAATTTGTTATCTTAGGAGCATACGAATTTAAGTAAAAATATTTTAAAAAAGAAAAAGTAGATGATTGTCTTGTTGATCCTGAATAGTTTTGGCTCCTTCCTCAACCTTAAATATTCTCCCATCTACCTTCACTATGAATTCTTCCTTGCTTCCTGACATTATTTTAAAACTAAATTTTACATCACTTTTGTAACCTAACAATTTTCACTTCCTCCGGCTCCTCTCATTTTTGAACACATTGTCGAGACAGGCGACAAGCCAGCGCACAAACTGCGCATCCACAGGCCTAATGCAAGGCAGGTGCGGGCTGAAGGATAGGGGACCTCTAGACGAACACAAGCTGATCAAAGGCTGATGAACACCATGCCCATGAGCCCCAAAAGACAACCTGGCGCATCATCAGGAGCTAATCCACAGATAAATCACAGGAATCCAAAAGCTCCCCATGATTTGCTTCAGAAAAATATAATTAAAGCTAAAAGTATCGATACATTGCTACAGGTATGACCATATACTAGCATACTTTGTACAGCATTGGAAGCTCTCGTTAAGGAATACCTCCAAGGAAACCCAACAAGCATCCTGGATGATATTGCATGGTAATCACTATAGTAGGATTCATGCATTAATGGGGCGGAACAAATACCAAACTACTGGTAAATACCCTATATCGGTACGGGATCACAAGCGACGAATGTTTTTCACATTCATTCATGCTCACAGAGGTGCAGGGGCAGGGCTTTAATAACAGGAAAAACAAGGAGGAAAAAATGCATTTCACATTATCGAAATTACAGCTGTGCCAGAAGAAGAAAAAAGAACAGCAAAAAACTCTACAAAGTAGATAAAAAGTTCAAGTTCTCTCCTATATAATGCTATTGGTTACCCAACTACATCAGGTTGAGGTAAGTTTATAAATAAGCACCACGACCTGATTTCAAAAGTGCAAAACGTCAAGATGTAAGTTCCTCCTGAAGCTCCATATTGCATATTTCATATTCCCTCTCAAATAATAGAAACTCCTGAAAGTCCAGCGATTGAACAATGTTAGCTGAAGCTAATGTGACACAGACACCCCACCCTCCTACCCCATTTTTCAAACTAATAACAAAAGGAGGGAAAAGGAAAAGGAAAATCTGAATGAAAAATCAAGAAGTTTGGAAAAGAAAAGGCAATTCAATTTGAAGAAAGTTTATCGCAAAAGTGACATGATTTGTCAAAACTTTAGTGCTGTGCAACACAGCATGTACTAAAAATGCAAACGTTGTAGCCAATAAAAGCAGTTACGTCATAAATCTTCACAGATGTCTGTTCATATTACTTGATGATCAAAGTGCGTGCACAAATATTGCAATTGACACCAGTATGCATAGAGAGAAACCCAAATGGGAAATATTGCTGCATTTATGAGCCTCAAGCTCGAGTTTATTTTCTCATCCACTAACAAGCAGACCTAATAATTTACTCACCTGCAATTGTTGCTGACTAAACAATTGAAGAAACCCAGTATCTGGGCAAGCAACGAGTTCCATCAACTCATCGTGGCATTCCGGCGGATTACCCGACTCCATTAGTGAAACAGAAACCTGAGGAGCGGATATCATTAGTGGCAACACAGAAAAATGAGAAATGGCAATACTGTGAGTTTTGATAAAATGAAATTGAGAGCTATCCTACTAAAGGGTAAACAAGACACAAACTTAATCATAAATGGATACAACAGCTTCTCTGTTCCAAAGTAGAGATTACCTGCATACATCGAAGAATGATTTCTGGAAGACAGCACCTACGACAAAGGCCCCGCACAATATATGTTGCTGGGCCTTCCAAAGTACCATCTGCACTTGTATACCAAGCATCTAATCTGGATATCTCCATTGTGACCCCAGCTTGGAACCGAGCAAGCTCACCTACATTAGATAAGTTTAAATCCAATTAGCAGTACATAAATGAAACCATAGCTCATACATAAAAACATATGTTATGCCATAATAGTTCCCTTCTGTAATACCATTTCATTTACTTTTGTCATACCAATTAGCACAACAAATAAAAATTTCCATTAACAACTACTCTTTCACAAATTATTTATACTTTTTCTTTGACCAGTCATTTTGGTATGAACATTTGCACATGTATTATTCAAGTTATCAAAAAAATAATATAACAAATCAATTTTATGAATCTAACTTAAATAATATACACTATTTTTTTAGGAACTTAAATTTAACAATTGATTGCTAACATAACACAGGAAAGTATTTCACTTTCATATATAGCAGAGTCTAGGATTTCTTGAGAAGACTACCGTAGAAGTAATAGTTCTGAAAGAAATTGTAGCAAAAACGAATTAGGTAGTAACAAGCAAAGAATAGAGAACCAAAAGGTTAATGACATGGTTTAAGATTTTTCAAAACAATAGATATCAAACCATAAATCTCGATTGTGCATGCAAAAGGACCCAAATGCCATCAAATCACCATGCGAGGCTAAGAATCTTTTCAAATAAAGAATCAAACTTGATTCATTCTATTTCTACAATAAATTATACTAATCCAAGGTCAATTTTTCACTAATTGCAATATCTCAGATTTTACAACTATTTATTTGAATAAAAAAATCTTTCCTGAAACCATTGAAGATTGACAATTTTATATTACTTACCAGTTGCAATCTCAATCATCAATCATGCATTAAATATGACAAAACAGAGACTCTGTTCATATATACTATACTTAACCATGCCTTTAGAGAATAGAAGCAGCAATACAGTTTCAATTAAAGGAAACCTTATACTTTATGCCTGTTTAGGACTTTGGGTTTTAGTTCCAACTCTAAGATTAAGCATATTCAAAAATCTTTAACTTGTAAAACCCTTTAATTCATAGCTAGAGATATACATTAGGTTCTAAAAATTTAACAACAATTAAAAAATAGTGTTATTTATGGTTTAAAAGTTAAACAGCACACCCATACAAGAGCCATAGTAATTTGTGCTTGCTCCTTAAAAATCCTTTAAAAAAGCAGAAGTATGATCCATAAAAAAACCAACAAACCTATGATATGGCTAAGTTATTAACAATGGAAAATAGGGATAGGAGAGAAGGAGAACCAGGAGTATTGTAAACAAAAAGATTTAAATATGCATTCATATTAAAATAAAGGCAAGTATTTTATTCTTCAAAAATTAACAGAGAGAACATTTTGATAAAGTCAGAATCAAGGGTAATCTTGGCAAATCAATTGTTTCAACAAAATTTGAGCATTTATATATAGTTATGGATACATTTGTGCATGAGTGCACACATGAACACCATGAACACATGCTTTGGTGCGCATTCACATCATACCTCAGCTAAACAAGGAAGAACTGCATGGACACCACTGTATATTCAGTGGAAAATTCAAAAGTCCAAGCATCATTTAATCAATTGATAATTTCTAACCTTTGAAGCCAGCTGCCATGACAGTACCCAGAACACCACCATCATTAACTTGGTGTGATCCAAGTCCATCACCCTCTACTGCCAAACAGCGAAGAACAATCTCAATGCAATAATTGTCCCTAGGTGAAATGGTAACATTCACCTGCAATAACAACTCAGGTCATGAGCAAAGGACAGAAAATTAACTGAAAAAAGGATGACACAAAAAAGTGTGGAGTACATTATTTCCCCCACAATCTGTAAAAGGTAGCCTCTAAGAATAACCAATAGGTATTCAGAAATTACACAACGCATGCCATAATATCCCCACAATCTGTAAAGGTAGCCTCTAAGAAAATACAGTAGGTACTCAGAAATTAATCATCATATGATGCATGCCATTCATTTTATGGACCAGCTCATTCAAAAACCTTAACAGAAGACTTAAACTTCAAAATTGTCTATATGAATATCAGAGGTCACTTTCTTTTTCAACAGAAAAAACAACATACCATTAATTGGCGGCGTAATACAACTTCCTCACACACTGAACTGTAAAGGGCACTCATTAATGCAGTGCAAATGGTGGCGTCTGGATGCATACATTCACCAGATGGCAGACAAAGCATAGCAGTGGCATGCAATTCAAGGAATACAAGCATTGTTGATTCAAATTTCTCATCATCAGGAGAAGCCAACCAAGGATTTCCTTTTCCTGCAGCATTGAATATCAGAATGAGACAGGCAGAAATCCAGTCTTCAATGGAAACTATTTTGTTAGAATACATGCTTACCAGTCTTCTGTCAAGTGTGTGTTTGTGGTGCATAAACGAAAAGGCTGGTTGAATTCACTTACTTAATAACAATGACATAGAAGAATTCAATGTCTCTTTGGCTGCTGCTGTGGCTCTTTGTTTATCCTCCATTGAGAGTTCAAGGGGAGGAACCTCACCATTCTCAAGCTCAATTTTGAGCCAGTTGCGATAAGTTGCATCAGAGGAGTAGTACTCACTCTAACAATTAATGATAATTGGTTACAAAACCAACTAAATATCAGAATCTACAAAGAATATGAATGATAAAGAGATATACATGACACATACCCAATCTTGAAACTCTTTCAGATTCTCAGAAACATAATCCTCAAGAGTATTTGGTAGTTCTGAAAGCTGCTTCAAAGGCTCAGCAAGTAAACTTAGCAATGCATGTGCACCTATTGGCATTGCTGGCACTCTCCACATAGAAATCAGAGCAAATTCCCTGAACAATATATTGCTACAAAAAGGAACAATAGCTAAAAAACTCAACCCACGAGAGGAGCTACATAACAAAGGAGAAAAGGGATAATTTTTTGTTTTTAACAATGTTTTTCCATTAGCAAGCAACAATTAGGTGATGAAATAGCAATCAATTCAGTCAAGGTTGTTAAAATAGCTTGCTGGCCTAAAATCACTGAAGCGTCTGCAAAATCAAATAGTAAAAATGGATAGTGAAACTGTAAGATCTAGCATACTACCTGAAATAATTTTGAAAATGTACAGCTATATTTGTTAAAAAGGCATATAGATGTTCTATGCAAAATTATTATGAATAGAATTCTAAAGGACGCATGCCTAAGAAACCTTTTAAAATACTGTGTTTCATTATTTGTAACGATTGTAAGTTCCATTCAAACATAACATATGTAAAGAATTTAAAACTATTTTGTATTTTGAAAAATATCCAAAGCAACAATTGATTGGGGGGAGGGGTGGACATTTCACCAATTCTTGTTCAAAAAAGATATAAATGGGAAGGCTTGTCGATTGCTTTTTATTTCCTACGACATAAGAAAAACAAAAGACCTAAAGTAAATGTACGAGAAAGTCAAAAAGATGGGCACAAGGCCCACTATATGCTTCATGTTCCCATACCTAGCAGCAAGTACAGAAGAAGTCACAAGGAAATATATAGCTCTATTATCTTCTTCTTACATCTTTGCATCTAATCACTGTTTTGTGTGTACCTTCCCATTCCAAATATCACTTTCATAGTCAAATCTAAATTTGGGTGATATAGGACATCTATGAGTAGAGAATACTGGAAATGAAAAACTTGATTAGTTTAGTAAATAGAACATGAAAAAAGAAACCAGAGCCTGGTTCTTCTATCTCAAACAGTTAGTTTTTTTCTGTCATTGCAACTATATACGAGGTTGAGAAAGGGTTTTTATCTTCTATTTTATTCTTTTTTAGTCTACCACAATGATTGAGCTTAGAGCTCCTCTTGATTTGCTGAAGCATAAATCCATGACACATGCAGTTATATCATTCAAATCACATTGCAAATTATGATTTCAACAATCTCAATGTCTTAAATCTTTTGAGTCAACAACAACTGGGTTTGTTCATATGCGTTGGAATGTTTGGAAGATTTCCATTGCAATACTGAGAATCAATTGTTTATCCATTTAAAAACATTAAAGATGTAGAATTGCCAAATGTAGTTTAAAAACCTGTGTGTCAATGCCCGCAGAAGAAGTTTCACGCTGACTTCTTTCACGTTGGTAATTGTGGAGGGTGGTGTAAAGCAGAGCCATTGGATTGATGTAGCTTTTTCAAGACTCTGCAACCGGTGCTGCTCTGCAACATCTGATGACTTGTCATATTTTCCACCTTTAACTTCCCGAGATCTTAACAGAATCCTGTTGTAAATAGAGACCCCACTTACACTTTAGAACTTTTTGTTTATCTTCCTCACAATTGAAAACATTTTGCTTAACTAACTCATACCTCTCAATAATTTCTTCAAAACTTCCTTTTGAATCATCCTCAGAAGAAAATGGCAAATATTCCATAGCAGAAAGGAAAATTTTATATTTGACATGCACACTACTTGTCAAGAAAAAAGAAAAATAATTAGCATGTCATTGTGCAAATAAATGCAGGTCCTAACCATAACGACAGCTTAGTGCTTCCTGTTCATTTTAAAACCCTTAGAACAGTTAAGGGTTGGCATTGAATTTTTTTTGTACAAGGTTATAATTAAACAAAAGTCCATTGGCAAAGGATTTCTTCCTGAATAGTTAACCATCTCATTATGCATCCCAAATGTCTGCTAATTGCTTTTAACAGCTCTGATCAAATATAACTGAGTTCTTTTGAGTAATAATATTAGAAGGCCATTTTCCTGTTGTTGGGTCCACACAAGGAGGGACATCGGAATGAAATTTTAGACACCCTTGAACTCTTTTTCATCAAAATGGATGTTATTAAGACTTGAACTTGCATCTTATGGTTGCAAGCCTGATACTTCTACAATTGTACCTAGCATTAGGACCCACTAATAGACACCAAAGGAGAAGGAAGCTTGTAAAGACAACATTAATAACCATTCATTGTTACCTGCTATTTAGCCTCAGCTCCATCATATGCACAAAGAGGTCAATGCAACGGTGACGTGCAAGCTGAGAAGCGTATATCCCAACCAACTCCTCATGTTGCTTTGTGAACAGAAACATCACATACCTGAAATTTGGAATTTCCAACTATGAGAAATTACCAGAGCAACTTGGGCTTCACAAAACGAGAAGCCACACTCTCCATGATATAACACAGATATGAAGGAACTTGTCCAGGAGCCGCTGCACTCTTGGAATGATCCATGCCATGTCAAACACATGTAGGAAATGTACATGTCCTGATACTGTGAATGAGTTTTGGGACTATTTTGAAAACCAAAACGATGCTCTGAATGCAATCTAAAAACTACTTGACGTGACTTAACCAGAATACTTACATATGAAGAATGAGATCACCAACAGTCATGAGCTTCTCTCTAAAAGAATCCTGCATTTCCTCAGCATGTAAGTACCTCAGCACAAGCACTAGGTGAGCACCAAAACGAATCATCTGAGAATCGCCATGTGGCCTGATAGCAACCACAATGCACGGTTGTTAACAAGCTAATAAGTTACAATAACAAATAAGAAATAAACAAAATTGTAAACTTGTATGATACAAAAGAAAAAAAGAAGATGTCCAGGAAACACTTGTCTTTTTCCCTGAACTGACCAAAAGAGAAGTGTAATGAAAAAGTAATCAAAAACTCAACTTGAAACTCCTTTAAGGGTTTTAATTTAAACAAAAAGAACTCAAAAGACATCACCTGAAGATATTTTGATCATCCTCTGAAGGTGCTATCCATGACCAGATCATGTCTAGAAGATGTGGTATATTCCCTAACATTAAATCCATCTGTCAAGCAATGTATGGTCAGGGAGGAGCAGCCAAAAAGTTTCAATTGATATGACAAACAAAAATTAATTCTATTTACAAAAGAATATCTTTGTTCTAGCACAAAACACAAAGCAAAAATTGTCAAGGTTGCATTCAAGGATTAGGAAATTGTTTTTTTTTTTTTTTTTTTTTTTAGACTTGAGAAGATTTTTAACAGGAATGAAGATATGGATTGCAAAATGGAGTACAAGACATCGTCCTCGAGATAAGGAAAAAGGAAGTCAAAGTGATCACTGCTCAATCTATTCAAAAGTAGAAAAAAAATTGAGATATCAAATGAAAATCCATATGCAAGTAACTAATTGTCTTCAAAAACCTCAATTTGCCGGTGCTGCTCCTTGCATCCCCGACTAACCGCTTCATTAACCAGTTCACTAAATCATGCAGAAAATAGCTAAATCAAATACCAATGCATATTATGCAATAATACATTAACAAATTGAATTAGCAGATTAAAATTACCCTGAGTGGAGTTTCTGAAGAAGTGCTGAAAGGTTCCGTGGTTGCTGGTTCAGAACTTGTTGTGGCCAATTTTCTGGTCCAGCTGCATGAGCAGCACCATCAATTTGTCCAGGACTTCCATCGCCAACATCTCCATAGCTTTTAAGCTGCACCGTTCTTCCTGGTTGTGAGTGAGCTAGTTCTAAGTCCACCCGAGCATCAAGCCAAGACTTTGACATTGCCCAGCATGCTGACTGCAGACATATTGAGCATCAGATTTCATGCCATTGCAGTAGGAAGTAGTCAAAAGAAATAAAATAATTTTCTTCCTGTCAATGTGCGCGCCACCTTTTTGTGCAAAGTTAACAAAAATTCTTTCATTTTTTCCCACGATAATAATGTCAACACTTGATGAGCAAGTATGATTTTGAAGTAATATAATAAATAGTTAAAAAGTTTCGTGAGAAGAAAGAAATTCCTTTCAAATTTGCATATCAGAGAAATATACCTCCCAGTTTGTACAGATTGGAAGTATCCGCTTCAAGTTGCTGCATTGTGCTGCATATACAGCTACTTCATATTTCCCACCATTTTGCTCAGCAATTTTCTTCAGGATAAAGATGACAAGAAAAAATAAGTCAAATCAGATGAACACAATTGATATAGTGCATCCATAACGAAAACATTAGACACCTGATCAACATGCCAGTACATCTCTACATGGGCATAAATCACTGGATTAACACAATAGCAACATCTCTTTTGAAAACAAAGTGCAAAAGGTTCATATGAAAAATCTTTAACAAAGAAACTTGGAAAAATTACCTGAAATGGTGACAAAAGAAGACTGCTATAATATGAACAGAAGAAAGGGCAGTTGAAATAAAGGTTACACACGAGAAACTGAATGCAAGGGCAAAAGGCTAGTTGATCTACTTTGGTCAACCTTACCTCTGACGCACAATAGGAAGCCCATTTCCATAAATGCCATTGGTGACCAATGCCACTTTCTAATTCAATGGCTTGCAGCCTTCTGTTCTTCCCATTTTTCACCAGGGCTTCAACAGAAGGAACAAGGTCCAATCCTCCAAATGGACATAAAGTTGCAGCTCTCCATGGCTGCCCAAAATTGAAGCATGTATCAAGAACAGGTGAGGGAAACCACAATTTGAAATTTATGTTAACTCAAACCTCTAAGACTTTGATTACCTGTCCAGCTGAGCGGCAAAGGTCTAGTGCCTTTTCCAGTCTTCCAGCCCTCAATAGGGTCCAGATATCCTCCAGAAGAGATTCATCTTGTTTCTGCGTAGCCACGTAGGCATATTATTACAGATTTAAAAGTTATTAGAATGCTACAACTTAGTACTTAGAGCACTCTCACCACAATCCTGTCAAAATCTAAATTAATTTCCACTCCAATTTCCTCTCTTTCATATTCTATTTCAAAATTATTTTCATTAAATGCACAATAATATGAGCAAACTTAACTTATGGAAACACCACAGGTACCATATTAGGAGATACCAACACTAGTTAAAATAAGATTCATATAATTATTAAGTTAAAAGTACAATATTACTTTGTCATCCAGTAACTGATGCGCATGTTCTCGGGTTGGAGCATCAAAATCCAAGTGTTGAACAGTATTTGTATTGGAGGCACCTTTCTGTAGAAACCGTTGTGTCTGGTGCCAAATTCCTGACTTTGGAAGATAGGTACCAACATGAGATCCTTGCACCTGCAATCATTAATAAATACCCTGTCAAACAAAGCCAGTGAACTATCAAAACTTTCAGCAGCAACTCAGACATCATGATGCTTGAATGCTGAACCTGGTTTTCCCAACACGGTCAAATTAAGACCAAATTCCAACAAAACACATGCATGATCAGTCGTTGAGAAAAGGGTAAAGTTTGCCACTTTCAATATGTAAATCTCCTCCAGAAGAGTTATCAGTCGCGTTTGTTGAATGCATATGTCCATAAGTTCAGAAATCAAACCCAAAGCTCCTATTATGTTCCAAAACCAGACTATAGGACAGCAAAGCACGTTCAATAAGAAAAGTCAGGCATGCAAGAGAATCTCTCTTTTTTTGGAAGATAATGAATTTCATCCAATAAAGCACACATAAGAGGTGAAAGACATCATGAATATATCTATCCTATAACAAGTTAGAGAGTTTTTGGGACATTGTATTTCAGCATAGTTAAACAAAAAGCAGATTATGGATGAAATACTTGGTTGAAAGAATCCAAGGGAGTGAAAATAGCAGAGGTTTTTCATTGATGAAAATGACTAGCTATTAGATTCTTCCCACCAAAATCAGGAAACACCATGAGCACAAATAAATTTTTCCTTCCAGTTGCATTACATCTATTACTATCCAATCCTTGACTTAAAAGTCATATCCTACAATACCATATCCGATCCACAAAGTGAAGACTGACTCCAATATTTCTTTTTCTATATTTTACAAACACTGGGATACCTCCACTACTAATTTGATAAATACTTGCTCATAACACATCAGACTACAAATTCAACAAGACTTGATCCAGTTCCCAGGGGGGCTATTAGTGCATAGGACTCAAACTCAACTGTTTACTCTAATTTACTTAAAGTCATGACTTTCAGCAAATAATAATAAAATGGCTGTAGTTAAATAAGAGATGGTGCTAGCCTGTCACTAATTATTTCACAATCTCAATCCATGAATGATCCCCAATTTATAATTTAGCTTAAATGCCATACCCATTACATCTAAAACCACCTTCTGATTCAATATCACATACCAGGATAAGAAACAGGAAGAAAAAAAACATACTACATATGCAGGGTAGAGAAAACCTAACAAAACCACCCACCTACTCTCATCAATTAAAAGAGAAACGGACAAGAATGACTATCTCAACAAGTGTTCTGCAGAACTCCAATGCATTTCTAGGGATGAAATGTTCTATTTAATGAAATTTGAGGAAACTGATCACCTTGCTTTCCAAATCAAGGGCTTTAGAGGCTAACCCTTCCAGCCATTGAAGGATTCGAAGGCACAACTGTGCTGTATGGTCATTCACAACAAACTGGCAAGCCTCCAAATGTGATGTTGATGGTGACTGTTATAAGCCAACATGTTGAAATGAGAATACACAGTTTAAACCTTTTAAAAGAGTTAAAAATAATGGCAGTTTTGGAAACATAGAGATAATTTGTCCTGTTAATGGAAATGAAGATACCACAATCAGCTCTTCAGGGGGCTCCTCTGTAACTGCAAGAAAAATGAAAAATGTTGTTCATAAACTTCAATGCTCAATGGGATGGGATTTGACAGAAACACAGAACCAAGAAAGTTGGAGAAAATAAACCACCTAATACCGAATTGGCATCACCACCAATGCCTTATTGAAAACCTCAAAATTGCTAGTTGACTAACATCAAGAGTACATATCTTGTTACTCCCACATAAGCGGATGAACTTATTGCAATATTATAATATGAATTATCAGAAAGTAACATTTATCTATCCCTTTTGCATCATCAGACAAGCATCAAGGATGATATAATGTCACCACCACTTAAAAGACACTGCAAATTTTTGATAAGAGTAAATTCACACATGAAGATTAATGACAAGTGCACAACAGAAAAATAAAGGCCATAACCCAAATCATAAATGCACCTAAGCAAACATGCACAAGAACTCCCCCCCCCCCCAACCAAGTCACAAGCACCCACCCAACACCACCCACCCCCCCCCACCAACACACACTGTAACATGGAAGAGCAATATGCAACCTCAAGATTCAAGCCAAAGAACTTTAAGAGACTTGATAAACCATAAAAATTATGGAACACTTGATCATCACAAGCATCAATTTCAAGCAGGGAAGTATTAGAGGATAAGGGTTGATTGCCTTTCCCATAGAGGTACCAAAGGAGAGACCAGGTAGCAGCCTCGTCAAGCAATAACTGAGCCTTCTGTCTCATCAATTTGTCCTCTACAACCCGATGCCATATATTGGGCCCATACCTGTTGAAATAATAGCACTTAAAACTTCTCTTTTAACTGTAAAGCTCATCATTACAGAAGGAATTCTATTGCAAGTGAATGAATTAAAAGTTGTTAAATTACATCCATCTATCCTACTCATGACAATATAGAGCAACGGATTACATAATAGAAACTCAATATTCTACCCCAGCATCAAACTCACCTAATGGACTCTGAAACATCCCGGCATGATTTTTCAAATCTTAAAATGAGATCACGAATTGGCATCAACCCTGCAGAATCAGACTAAGACATTATAACTAATGTACTGTGCATGGCTAACCAGTTAAACAGCTATATACATGTTGCATGATTAATAATAGCCAATTAAGAGAGCCCAGGTTGTGGTGTGCATTTATTTCCAAAAAAATTCTATTCATTTGTTTATACTTGTAATGTATGAAAAAGAAATGATAGCAAACAGAAAGGATATCCAGGTTTTGACAACTGTTTGCTCCCCCTCCACCTTCTCCCCCACCCAAGCCAAAACTCCAGTCCCCAAGCCTCAGAACCAACATCCTATAAGGCCTCATATAACAGCATCTCCCACCCTTCAGCATCCTCTCTAAAACATGGCAGGTAAGCTCATGCATGGTGTATAGAAGACAGAAAGTGCTGAAGACCAAACTTGTCAAAATTCTATTCTGATATAAATGGTCCTCATCAGTCCAGGGTGCTTCCTTCTTCCAACTAAAGAATTCCATCAGTAACTAAACAAACATCACCTAGTTCCTCTTCTTTTTTTTTCTAGCTGCATCAACCAGTTCTAATCTTTCATTAATTGCTCTTATTTTTTCTAAACTTAGTCACCAGAATATCTCAATGTATTGCCTAGGGTCACAGATATGAAATGCCAAAATCAAAATATTTCCTTTTACCAATCTCATATTTTCTAAGTTTCAAACCTAAAGCAAAGAAATAACAAAATCACTTCAATGTACCTTGAATAGCAGAATCAAAAAGAGACGCAAACAAACCAAAAGTAGTCTCTCCACTATCCGTCAATGTATCATCCTCAATCTTGCAAGCTTTAAGTGATTGGCTTCCAAATCGAGCAACTGAATCAATACCAAGATCAGCCTCTGAAAATCCACCACGGCTATCAACAGACGATCTCCTTTTGATTGCAGATTGATTCCTCGCAGGCGTAGTAGCACCTTCAAAATGATAGGTCTCAATGCTGTCAACCTCTTGCTTGATGTTTTCTAGAATAAGTGCAGCATTGGTGGGGCTGTGAATATTATTCCCATCATACAACAGCCTGGACTCACTGAACTTGGAAACGGGACCATCTTGATGGGGTGAAACGCTTGATATCGAGTGCCTTTTCCTGCACATAATTCATGATTCTTGAAGTTCTTACAGAGGTACGCATAAAAAAATAAAAACAAAAAATTGCACCGAAAAATCCATCAACATTGGTTTGGTAATATATACTCCTTTTGATATTTCACGTTTCAAAGCGAACCCACCAAGCAAACAACCACAATATATTCCGTCATTACAGTTGAAACTAGCCAAAATATCGAAAATTGGAGAAGCGCAAAGAAAAGAATACAAAAGAAAGAACCCTAGCTAAACAATTTTAAGTTAAATAAAAAAAAAAAGGAAGAAGGAAGGCAGTCACCCGTAACGGCGAAACTGTTCTCTTATGGTAAGATCTTCGGGGTCGGAGTAGCTGTTGGACACATCCATTTCGACATCCTCCATTTCCTTTCCTTTCCTTTCCTTTTAAAGTGGCAAGTGCACCTCTCAGGAGGATTCTGTACTCTCAGTCAGAGGAGAGAAGAAGCTCTACGAGGGAGGTTGAGAGGGAGGTTTTTCCACTTCAACTTTCAAGCCGAGAGACCAAAAACCCTTTGCACTTTGAAGATTACAATGGGCCTCCAGATCAAATATTAGAAACAACGCCTGCCAAGCTAAAAAAAATTTCACTTTCCATTCATTTTCTTTGTAATAGTGTTTTTTTCTAAGTTCTTTAAAAAAAATTTAACTCTTCAAACTTTTGTTTAATTTTGTCTTTATTAAGAATTATATTTGATATTTTATTTTATTTTACTTTGTATTTGATTATCATGTCATCACAAAAAAGTCAAATATTAGGTTAGGTCGATACTTAATTTTACAAAAATCAATTAAAAAAAATGTTTTTATTGCTTGTAAAAAATTAAAAATTGAACGGGCTAAAGTTGACAACAAGAAAAATATACATGCTTTTTAAAAAATATATCCATTGGGTGCCTTTCTAAGGATTTTAGCCACTAGATTTATTTTCATTTTTTCTTTTGTTTTTTTAAGTTTAAATTTTTACCTTTTAGAGACTCATCAAAAAATAATAAATATTGGAGAAATTGATCAAGTTGTGAGATTTTATTAACAAAAAAAAAACCTAATTTTAGTGGTAGTGATTTTTTCTTTAAGAGATACGTGTTATTTAAGTGATTTTTAGCTTTTATTTTACCAAAAATAATAGATTGGAGTTGAGAGGGAAAAAAAAAATTTTTGTTTATTTTTGTGTTGTTTGATTGATTTATTGGTATTTTAAGTTGAGAAAATAATTTGTCAAGGTCTTAAAGATATTTTTAGTTAAAAATAGTTTTGTAGATCCAACAAACTATAACATGATTTTCCAAACACCACTTTAATGGTTAAGATATAGGCAAACAAATGATGTTTCTTTTGTTCTATCTTATAAAAAATAAAGTCACCCGCATATTTTATGAAAAAGAAAAAAAAGTAGACCAATAATTCATTTAATAATTTAATTTTATTAAATACTTATTAAATTTTACTTTTTTAAATAAGATTATAATATTCTTTTTACAACATTAACAATCAATCTTTTTATATAGCTCTTTATAATGCTTTTGTTTTTTTATTTTTAAAACTTTTAATTGGTTGTTTCCTTTAACATGTTAATTTTTATTATTGCATGATTAAATAAAATAAGACTTCAAAAAATAAAGTTATTAAATTTAATTAAGTTTATGACCCGAGTCACGGGTTTAGAGCGTGAACTTGGGTTGACCCGAGTCAATCAAAGACATTATTGTCTTAATATATGTGTGTAAGTGTGAGTAAAAAAATGTTAGAATGACTTCATCTTAATTGTTCTTCTTCTTTTTTTTTAAAGTTAAAATTGGGTTTTAACAAGTAGTATTTTAACCAGTAAAGTCAATTGAGTCATATCGAATCAGCTATTATTATTAAAAAATTATATTAGTAAATTATTTTGTTTCAATGAAATTTAACTTATTACTATTTTTGTAAAAACATTATTTCTATTTGATTAAATAAAAAAAATTAAAGAACTCCTACGACATAGATCAAATATCGTAATTAACATTTATCTCTCAACTTCCTGACTTAATTTTTATTAACTAATATAATTCTATTTTTTATATATATATTAAAAGCACATATCATATTTTCAATTAATAGTTGAAACTTTTCGTGGTAATAAAAATCATGTCCTCACATTCTTTTTCTGCATTTTAAATAGATACAGCTAGTTTTCAACTAAACTTGTTTCCTTAATTATTTTAATATATTGTATTGATGTGATTGCTTTTCTTGTCTAATATTCATATTGTTGATTTTATCGATGATTTTCATCAAGTTATGATCGATTATTGATTCCTTAATCAATATATTATCTATTCTTCATTTTTTTTTCAATAAAAAAAAAAACTATAATTAGAAACTTCATCCTGAGCGAGGATAAATAAAAGTCTTATTAATCAAACAAAATTATGAGGTTCTTAACTTGAATTTTACAGGTTAACAAGGAAAGTAAGGTAAATACCAAAAATAACAAGCTAGAAAAGAACATCAAAGAAAAGAAAGCTATAAACAAAAGTTGTAAATAAAAAAATAAATTATTATAAGCAAAAGAAAACAATAAGTAGTTAAAAGATGTGAATAAATTATGTGTACAGGGCTCGTCATTGTTTTAAGTTACCTGTGGTAGCGGTTGCTTTTCAAATAGCTTTTCGTGGCCGAAAAGCATGCCAATGATGTTTTTTTATTTTTTAAAAATCATTTTTAAGATCAGCACATCAAAAACGATCTGAAAAGTACAAACCGAACTCAATTTTAGCAAAAAAAAAAAAATTCAAAATTTGACGAAACGCAGTTACAAAACGCAATGCCAAACACTCTCTTATACTATTATAAATATAGAATTTCAAGTAAATATAAAATTCTAATCTTATACAAATGGTTGAAAGAAAATAAGGAATATATAATCTTAATCCTTACTTTTATTGTTTTTCATAATGTTTAAACATGAACTAATATCAGATCTTAACATAACAATATCAAACATGTTACTCATAAAATATATTCAACTTACATCGTAATCTATTTAATTTATAAAATTATACATAAAATCTATAATTTAAGTTATTTTTACTACTAGCAATAATTCATTTATATTAGAAACTTATCTCACAGCATTTCTTACGCCATCCAAAAGATGCAAAAAAAATCTTGTATTAGCACATGTATTGCATGTGTCAACCAAGTTTTTTTAAAATAATATCTATATTAAATAAATTACCGAAAAGGCCCTCAACAAATCTAATTACTACAAAAAGACTTAAAAAAAAGACGTAAAGGCCCATTGATTTAAGTTATAAAATCTTTTCCTTAAAGGTCAAATGAGTCATTTTATTAATTTAAAAAAAAAAAAAACGATAAAGCTCCTAGAGCCATTAGCCTTGTTCTTTGAATGGTATAAGGATGATGCGATGAAAATGATAACAAGAGAATAATAAAGAAAGAATGATTGAAGTTTTAGCTTGTAAGAGAATGCATGGAAGCATCAATCTTTAAGACAAATCTTTTTTTAAGCCATGTAAAAGACTAGTCGTTTAAAGCTTTTTTTTTTTTTTTGTTTATAAGGCATACGAGTAAAAAAGATTTTGTTTTTATTTTTTAGGTTAAGGAAAGCTGGGCAAGAATATCGGTAGCCTTTTTTCCTATGAAATAAAGAGAATCAGAGTAGTCATGAAGTTTATAATGGTTTTTTTTTTAATGTTGTTTAGAGATTATTTTTGAAAATTGAGAAATTAATAGCCGAAATCATTAAGCCTATTTAATTCGTGTATTAATTTTAAAAAAATCAATTGTATATATATAGGTAATTTAATATGATTGGATGGTCCATGCACTAAACAAGTTGGTTGTCACCATTGAAAAATTCAATTCCAAGTGTTAAGTCAATACCTTAGTTTTGGAAACTTTTTTTTTTTTTTTTTTTTTAACCCTGATATCTTCACACCCTTTAAAAAGATGAGACTAGTTCTATTCAGAGTTCATAAATCGAACTATTTTCACCCTTACAGAATATAATAATATTTTAATTGTTAAACCAATACTTCATTAATTTATAAACTTTTAAAGTTATGGAATTAAATTCCAAATGAAATTTAATTGCTAAAAATGACCAAAAACAAATAAAAAAGGAGACCTTCTCTTTTGCTTCAGTAATTCCTCTTGGAATTAACATTTAAAATAACACTCCAAAAATATCCTTAAAAAAAAAAAAATTTATTTTTTACAAAACCCTCCACTATCTCTTTCCTTTCCTTTTTCTAACCCCCACCAAAAGTTATCATTTTCCCGGTTTTAGGTACTACCAGACTCGATAAAGTTGTTGGCATAACTGATTGTTAATTTACTGAAAAAAGGATATAATGTGGTTCTAAACGAGTTATACGCACATGTTGCTGGATTTATTCTCTAAGCCTATCATTTTCTGTCTCTTCACATAAAACTTAAATTCAATAATTAAATATATCAATTAATTCTCAGAATTTTAAAAGATATGTTTGTTTTATAAACCTGTATTTAAAACAAGCATTTACAATAAATTAAAAATATCTTAAATTATTAAACTTGTTATTATAAAACATGATTAAATTAAAAAACTTAATGATATATTAAATGCAATATAATAATATAAAACCTTAATTGACATTTATAATAAAACACATATGACTTAAGTTTCATTTTCTTTGCTATTAATGGATGATTCTAAGTTTGGAGTTTGTATGCTCATACACTTAATCTACTAATATTATTGAATTCTTTTATTTTAGGATCATTAATACAACAACGACCTTTCAATTCAAAAATTAATTAACATTAAGGTGGTAAAAATATCACAAAGATAGTAGTTAAAAAGTGGTAAATATAAGGATCCTTATAGCAAGAAAAAAATATTTTGTTGTAACAAAAAAATGACTTAAGAGAAAAATAGTCAAGATTGCTAGTTCAATTTATTTTCACATGTATTTTGAACAATATAATTGAATTTAAATATATATTTAATATTTTATTATAAAAATAAAAATCATAATAAGTTATCATTACAATTCAAATCACATTTTAAATTGAATTTAATTTCAGAAACTATTTTTTTATTGATAAAAAACACTAACAAAAACATTATTTGTTTCTAAATTTTTTAACGGTTCCGGATGAAAACTAAAGTGGTCATTTGTTGAATTTATTTAAATTATTTTAAGGAATTTTTAAGAAAGAGAAAAACTAAAACTCAATTATTTTTATATATTTCCAATAGAATTACTAAAAGAAGATGAAATAAGAAAACACAGTTTATTCTCTTTTAAGTCGAATGAATAGAGTCACGCATCCTCTCTTTTATTCCCTCTCACATCCTCTCGTTTATTCTCTCTCTATTTTCTTTCCCCTCTTATTTCTATATTCTCCGATCTCTCAGTTAAAATCACCACCCTCTATTTACATTTTTTTTTATTGCAACTTTCTCATCCTTTTTACTCTCCTTTTAAAATATTTTGTTTTTCTCTTTTTTTGCTTTCTCACTTCACAATCTTTAAATTACTATGTTGTTTAGATAAAGTAAATCACTGGATTATTGGCTAGCGATATACTAAAAATTAAATAAAACAAAATAAAACACACAAGAAAAAATAATGGCATTGCCAACATGTGTGTTTTTCAAAGATTGAGCTGTAAAATTAAGAGATAGACATAGATTTGAAAACAGGCTATACGATCGATCAAAACTCGGATTGACTTAAAACAAAATCTGAAGACTATTATATATATATATTTTTTTGAGGTGACAACATCTTGTGTTGATATAAGTGTGACACGAGTCACAAATCCAACTAGGTTTAATAAATAAATTTATTTTTTATTTAATTATACGATAACAAAAATAAAAGATCATAGTAAAGCAACCAAATGAAATATATAAAGAATGACTACAATGGGTTGCACAAAAAAAAAAACTTGATAATATTTTAAAATAACCTCCATAATCACATTTGAAAACACAACAAAAATTGAACAATATTAAATAAAATAATATTTAGTTAGTTTACTTGTGCTTCTCCATAAGTTGGATCAAAAGTTATTTAATACAAAATGAATGTGCATACATTTTAAACCCCTATTCTTACATAAAAAAATAGTACTTGTGAATTGAAATGCTAATGCATATATTTAATTAAATAAATCAAGAATCAAATGTGTGAATAAATGAAAGATAGGGTTATTGACGCCAACCTAAGGCTAAACCAAAAGGTTGAGAGATAAATGCAAATCAAGACATCTAATTTCACATAATAGCCCATGCCTTGGTTAAGTTTAGTGATTGTGTTTTTTTTTAAAAAACAAATTCTTTATTTGATTAAACAATAATAAACATAAAAAAATATAGGGATGTGATTGAATAAAACTCAAAAAAGCAAATATTATGTAGGATTGCACAAAAAAATCTGCTAATAGTAGAAAAAATTGTTATAATGATATTTGAAAATCAAGTAAAACTTAAATGAAATTTTATAAAAAAATATAACAAATATATTTATAAATATCTTGTTCTATTTAATTTATAAATGAATTTAATCTTTTTTTTCAAGGAGTGAATAAAAATGTTACTATGTGAATTTATAGTAAGGGTATCAAGATTTTTTCTTAATTATTTTGTTTGAATGTTGCAATTATATTGTTAATTTTGTTGTCGGTTTCTTGAAACTTTGTTGCTATGGTGAGTCAAATTATTAGTGGTAATGTTAAAGATGTGTTGAGTTTATGAATTTATTTAATTTTTTCTTGTTTGTATTCATTGTATTATTTGTTTGTTTTTTGAAATTGTAGTATATAATACTACTTATTTACCCATAGATTATTCTTTTCTTATTTATGCATTTTTTTTAATCAAAATACTTTATTTATTAGTAGGATGGTTTTTAATTAGAATTAAAGGCAATTAAAAAATATTTTATAAAAATTGAATAATTTAAAATAAGCAAATATATATATATCTTTGATTTAAACTACATTTCCTTAGTAATGCCTTTCTTTTTCTTTTTTCTTTCTTTATTTTTTTTATCATAAGTTTTTTTTTTAATTAAAAAAAACTTGTTATGTTCTAAATGTCTTGATATTTTATATTGAATTGAAGATAAAAAAAAAACATAATGTAATTTTTTTTGTTAACACAATATAATATTTATTTTTTTGTATATTCATTAAGGGTTTGTGTAAAAAAAAACTAAGAGGTGAGGTCTGGAAGGTTGGGTCAAATTTCCAAGCCCAATACAAAGAATCCTAAGTGCATGCGAGCCTAGTTTTCTAGCTTTTAATTTTGTTTATATGGTGGATAATGTATTGCCCACCCTATTTATAAAAAAAATAAACACACACAATGTCATCTATTGGTAAAAATTATTGTCACCGAAGATGGCTGAAAAGTCAAGGTCCAAGTTTTTGGATTTTAAAAATCAATTTACAATCATTTTATCTAAAAACATCCAAAAAACATCTTAAACACATACATAATCCCATTTTGATATCTAACCACTCTTAAATCAATAAAAAATTGATGTTGCTGAAGGTAATAGGACAACAATAACACATGAAACATATAAAGATTTGATGAACAAAGATAGCTGCAAATGTAAACTTTTAATTCATGATTTTATTCACTAAAAAAATGAATGTATGGTGGCTCTCACCTCAAGAGGTTTACAAGACATTTAAATAGGCTATAAAACTCTATTCTTTATTTTTCTAGTGACTTTTCTTCCATATCTTAAAACACAATATTAAAATATGAAACAAATAAAGTTTAAAGCTTAAACTTAAAATTACTAAAGCTATAAAGAGTAAATGAAAAGTATTGGGAGCAAAGCGAACTTATTTGTGCAAATTAAAAAAGCTTCATTAATATATTTTTTTTTGTCCCTTTTTCTTTGAGGTTTTTTTAACACTATAAATTTGAAATTTTATTTTATGAAATTGTCCCCTGATTCAATTATGAAACTTACTAAAAACATCAACACATAAAATATAACAAATATCACATTAAAAAAAATAAAGTTAAAAAAAATTTAGTGATCAAAATAAAAAATAAAAAATAGTATTGTTTATTGAACAATTTTGTCTATAATAAAATGAGAAATTATGCACAACAATGCAATATAAAAATGAAATCTTTCAATATATCAATAAAATAAGATTATGTGATTGGTGTTTTTTTTAATTTAATTAAAAAAAAAATACAACTTGGTTAATAACAATATTAAGAATTTTCAAAAAGAGAGAAAAATATACACAATTATTTTTATTTACTGAAAAAATTTTAGTATTTATTTTTATATTTATAAGATAAAATCTAAAAAAATCCATAGAAATATTTCATTGGTTGGTTAAAAAATAATCAACCATCAAGTTATCACTGCAAATCCCATTAAAATAACTATAATACATTATAGATGTCATACCATCTCTTGTTATTGCAAAGAAGAAAAAATATAATTTTAAAGGGTATAATTCAATTAATCACTAAAAACTTATATAATCATTAATTTCAGAACTTATAAAATTAATTAAGATACATGTAAATTGGTCCGAATATTTATTTAATAAAAAAAAAATTATAATGAGATTGAATTTGAAAATAAGATTATTATTTTCCTCTCCTTGAAAAATCAACGGAGTCTCTACTGTGGCAGCATTTATTGTTGGTTTAAAAAAAGAAGAAAAAAAGAAGAGAAAAGAAAACAATGGCGATTTAGCAGCAGCACCCACAACGTTTTGTCTCATGCTGCCAACTCCCAAGGGATTGAGTGAGACATAAAAAGCCAACAGAAACATCAGAAGCCAACGTTTTATCCTCTTTGAAACCACCAAAGCGATAATAAAAAAAAAAATGGCAGTGATAATCCGATGCAGCTCTTGCTTCTCTTCTCCACCCTCCTCCGATCACATCATCTCCCCCAAAGCCCATCTTCCAGCTGGTCAGTGCTCTCTCTCTCTCTTGAGTTTTTTGTTATGCTTGAGCTTGAATTATGTGAGTAATGCACTAGTTGCGCGCCTTTTATGGAAATGGATTTCAGATATTATTATGTCATTGTTGATGGGTTGGATTTATTTTAACTTATTTTTCCGGGGATGTGATTTTTATGTTATATCTAGTTAAGGGCTTTCAAAATTTTGATGCCTAACTATCAAGCAAACAAATATAGCTTCAATGTTTTGCATTTATTCTATGTCTGTGTTCATAAAGCTTTGCAGATTTTTGACTTATCAGAAATACAGAATTATGGTGGATAGATTTTTATTTCGTTTCTCGAAGAATAGTGGAAATCTTATGTATTTACGTATAAATCTGAAGTAATTTCTTGATCCTTTGAACCAGGAAAATTGGCATCTCTTCTGTTTAGAGCACGGAAGTTTACATCATCATCCGGAGATGCTTCAAGTATACTATCTGCTTCTCGCCGTAAGTTGCCAGGCAGCGAAAGTGTGCACATAAGGCCTGCATCAGAAGGGCATCTGAACACTGTTCAAGTACCGCCTGTTTGTGACCAATTTCTTGAACTATTGTCTGCTCATCAGGTATGATGGTGAGTTTGTCCTGTTATTTCCCCCCAATAAATATTGTTTTCTTTTTTGGCTTTACTTGATTTAAAAGAATGTAAAACTACCCACCATGTATTGTTGAGAGTCACAGCTTTTCTGATGCATGAATATGGGGGGTTGCCACAGGGGACACCCCTTTGTGGTTTTGTGCATCCATCAAAACATTACTGCGTAATCTTTATTGCTAAGACAAATGAACCTGCCATGCTGCTTTCTATGTTCAGCAAAAAGTCATGGATTTGATAATGAGCTGGTTTGGTTATGTTTTGTGTCAATTCTCTGTGTGGACTTGAAAAGCAATTTATAATTAGGAGATGTAGGTTACCACAGTCATCATTTGGTCGATGATGTCATAATGGAACATGATAAAAATCACATCCATTGATTTGTTTAACATTTGAAATTCAAGACAGATTGATGTGCTCTTTTTATGTTTTGGTTTCTCTGCAGCAAGGATTAGTTTGGTTTCCTTTTCAGGCTACTCAATTTCCATCTGATTGGTAATACTCTTTGTCTTTGCAGGGAAACATGCAATTGAGATCCTCAGCAATGGCTTTTCTTGTTACTAATGCCTTGATGTGGACTACCCCTTTTGAAGCTTTAGCTGAAACATGTGAGGCAGATAGCTCTATCTTCAACATGCCTTTGCTGTTATTTGTGGCCCTTGTAGGGGCCACTGTTGGAGGTACGATTCTACTTCACTTCTCAAATTTCTTTGTTCCCCGGTTTTATGCTCAATAGTGAAAGCTTTGCATATAAATATATTAGATAATGTTTTAAGTTCCTTTAAAGCGAGAGCAAGTAAAGTAAATGCTTGAAATTCAAGGCTCAAGGATCTTGGAATTTGGACCAGGACCACCAAGTAGAAGATTGGTGCAGGAATCCTCTTATGTTCTTCCACGCATGTTTGATAGCTTTTCCTTGCTCTAGAAAAAATTCCACTGCATTCTTGAAGTGTTCACTTAAATCAATATGATGCATTCCATTCTTCCTCTAGTAATTCAGTGCTTACATGACAGGGTTGCTTGCACGGCAGAGGAAAGGGGAATTGCAGCGGCTGAATGAGCAATTACGCCAGATCAATGCAGCTCTAAGAAGGCAAGCCAAGATCGAGTCCTATGCCCCCACCTTGAGCTATGCTCCTGTTGGTAGTAGAATACTAGAGAGTGAAGTGATTGTTGATCCAAGGAAGGAGGAGTTGATTTCTCGATTGAAAGTTGGAAAGAATTTTTTGCGGAATCAAGATCCAGAGAAGGCATTTGTGGAGTTTAAGTCAGCTCTTGAGCTTGCTCAGAACCTGAAGGATCCAACAGAGGAGAAGAAGGCTGCAAGAGGTTTAGGTTTGTTTCACTTTCATTCCTTTGCCCATTTCTCTTTTCAATAAATGTACATTTTACCTGCAATTCTTCTCCTATACCTACATGATCAATGATTTAAAACCAAGCAATAAAGCAAAAGGGTGGTTGTTTCGCTAGGCCGTGCATGTCTTGCCCTAATGACTGGATCTATTGAATCCTTGTCTCCCTCGCTATTGCACTTATTTCGATGGCCTCATGTCAGGATGGATACAAGTTCCTGTCCTTTTATACAATAAATAGACTTCAATTCATGTGTTCAATCGATGAATGCTCTTAATGATGACTATATTCAACTGCTAATGAGTTCTCATCTTTGTTTCTCTAAGCTTTAGAAATCAAATCCGCTTTTATTAGCTATGGTGTTATCATTATCCATTATTTTAGTTCTTTTCTCCATTTATAAAGATATATGAACTTGACATTGCTTGTCCCGCTTTTCTTCACAAATGCATGTTTGATTGAAGTTCGTTTGAAACAAACCTGCTTGATTCAGGAGCCTCACTGCAAAGGCAGGGTAAACTTCAAGAAGCTATTAAATATCACTCTACGGTTCTTGCAATCTCCAAGAGAGAAGGAGAGGAATCCGGAAACACGGAGGCTTATGGAGCCATAGCGGATTGCTACACTGAACTTGGTGATCTCGAGCAAGCTGCCAAATTTTATGACAAATATATCGCAAGGTTGGAAACAGACTGACCAGTTTCATCTTAATAACATTAGACATCAAAGTAGGTTGTGGATTAGTTCATTAATTTTTGCTACTGGCTTAGTCTCCGTATCTTTTGCTTTGTAACGTTCTGCTGTCTTTCAGCTAGCTATGATTTGTGATTGTTGAATTTTTTTTCTCATCACATTACAACTCCTACTTAATAGAATAGAATGTTAGTTATTTTATTTTAAAAATATTTTTGAAAAAAATTTTTTTTTTATTTTTTTATTAATTTTAAATTAATTTTTTTAATATTTTTAAATCATTTTATATGCTATTATCATAAATAATTTTTTAAAAAATAAAAATATATCATTCACATGTATTTTAATATAAAAAATTTTCTGAAAAAACAATCACAAAACACACTAAAAAAACACCAAATTACATTTTTGAAGTTTCTCTTTAATAAGCAGGTGTTGTAAGGCTATCTTTAAAACGTCTCAGAGCATCATGGATTCGCAGGAGATTTCTAGATAAAAGGAGTGAAACCAAAATCATTCAAAATCCGAAACCCTTCATTGCTAAATTGTTAAAATGTATATCGTCTCGCAAACAGCTTCTTGCGAAAACACTATATATCCTCACAAAGGCAAAGCATTTGTGGCGAAAGTTCAACAAAGACCTTAAAAAATTAAAATTAAAATTAAAAATAAATTCCTGGCCTAAAATCCACATGCCTCGAAAATAATTTAAATTCTCATACAACAGACAATGGTCAGGATGCTCAAAAGGTTTAAGGCATACTGCTGTCATATTAAATTGCCCAATCCCTCTGTCAACCAATTCGCTCATCCCTACATGATATAGATAGATAGCTCATCCCTACATGGTCGAAAACAGAAAAACATACATGTATAATACATCAGCACAAATGGCAAGCATATGATATAAATATGCGGTTAGGTAACCACCTCACGGCTGGATAAAGAGAAAACAGATGGCTTCCTAATTGCTTGGAACTTAAATAACACCCACAAAGGCAGGAAATAAAGGTGTGGCGTCAACTCTTATTGTTACTGATAGTACATCAGTTGCTGGGCAGCAGCAACATTCTGGAAACCACCATCATATATTGCCTGGCTTGCTCCGGCAGCACCCATTCCCATTGCTGCTTGTTTTAGAGGAAGCTGCCCCTGAGGATGCATCAAGGCATGGACACCACCCATCTTGCTTATCGCTAGCTGCCTATCATATGCCAAGATATCAGTAGCTGTGAGCCCAGGCAAAGGGGCAGCAGCAGGTAGGGGGAGTGGGTTTGAGCTTGTCCGCGGCAGAGTAGGCTTGCTACCCCATGAGCACTACAAGAATGGAGAAAAAATTTAGAAGTCAATTTCCAATTGAAAAAAAATGTTGTTAATGTTCCATCCTTATAACATGACCTCTAACACAAAGGTTTTACGTAGATAGTAAATGAGGCTGACATAATCCAACATACCTTCATCTGTTTTCCAAAAAGTGATTGGGTGTTTCCCATCTGTATAGCTAAAGCTGCCTCAGCATGAGTACTGAACCTCACAAAACCAAAACCTTTGTCTCTCTGGACGCGAACCTCCTCAATAACTCCAGCACCAAGAGCATGGAAGTGGCGATGGAGATCAGGCGGTGCTACCTGGAGATTGATTGAAGATAAGTAGTTCTTGTAAATAAGACAAATCAGATATTTCTAAGATATTCCAAATTCTACCATTCTTCTAGACATTAGATACAACAAACATTTTGGAAAAGAATCAAATATCGAGATGTATGCACAAATAATGTACAAATAGCAAGAACAGGCAGATGGGAAGAAAAATTTATTGCCTCTGGAGCAAGATTGCCAACATAAACAGTAGTATATTGAGGATTGTTTTCAGGAGCCTCGTTATTTGTTGCCTCCTTGCAATCCTCTGCACAAGATAATTATAAATATAAGTTTTCCATCTTAGTTGTTTCCCACAGACACAGAAGAATAACAAAACACAATGCAACCCGTGGACAAACATGAAAACGAGATAACAAATCAAAATGGGTTATTTTTGTTACAAGAGCATGAGATGTTGTGACGACCCACAGGCTAATTGCCAATTCACCACATTCTATTAGAAAATAATGGTAATCCAAACCCATCTTTGAAAATAAAGCAATTGCATTATTCACATCTAATCCTGATTCTCATCATTTCAAAATACAACTGACCTGATGTGCCATTTGTTAGTTCCACCACACTTTTTGAGTCAGAGCTTTGCTTGTCGTCATTGGAACTGGCACCTTTAGCTGCCCAGTTGCACCGAATCTGTCTACTACCAAGCCACTTTCCTGAAAGGCATGTGAATTTATATTATTGTCACATGAATAAGACGTGAGCAAGCATATCTAACAAAATTGTAATGATCCAGGTTGACGAGCTCCACCACTATACAAAATCAATCTTGTATCACTAGATTGTACACCCTAATGATGAATACTAATCAACTTTTGCTTATGCTTATTGCTATGCTAAAAAGCCCAAGAATCACAAGTGTATCAATCCATGTCTTAAGCGCACAATCTCATGCAAATGCCACAGGACTATTACCAAATTCTCCTTCCTAATCCTAGGACCTCAAATTTAGTGGGACAATATTAGTAAAGGACATTTCTAAGAAGGGATGGCAACTAGTGCAAAAACCAGCATTGTAATCTCAAAATGCTAAACTTTCCCAGCAGCCTCCAAACTCGTAAGTATTCACAGACGTGAAAATAAAAAAAAAGGTGTATATAACAGCTTCTTTCCATTTGTCAGTCATTCGCTATTTGATTAAGTATAAATGCACGTTAAGAGCAGAGGGAGTGTAAATAACGCATTGCTTTTTCCAATGAACCTTAATTAAGAAACAATCACCCCAAAACCATTAAACAATCCTTGTGAATCCCATCATCCATACCTGTTAGGTCATTTATTGCACTCTGGGCATCCTGAGAGGAAAACAATGTCAGAATCATGATGAATAAAAAGATTACAGAAAAGAAAGGCACTAAATGAATTCAATACCTGTTGATTTCGAAAGGAAACAAATCCAAACCCTCTTGAGCGCCCAGTCTTCTGATCCCACATAACCCTTGCATCTCTGAAACCAGAACAGGCTTAGATACAGTGCTCAGCTTAATAACACCAACCTAATAAGATAATAAACCACCAAGATAGCATTTCCAACTTTTTAACTCTATGTTTTCCACAACTTCAGACATTGAAAACACACTGAATTCAACCAAGGTGGACACATGCAGAGAGAGAGAGGGTGAGGGAGGAGAAACTTACGAACAACTGGGATACACAGAAAAGCAGGCATACAATGTTGCATCAGTAACCTCAGGACTAAGATCTCCAACAAAAATGTTGAAGTGACCTGCGCATTAAAATGGTGTCCATGCTTATACATGCCAGTACATCTGAGTTAGGGATAAAATTTAAAACATTAAAAAAAAAAAAAAAAAAACAGAGAGAGAGTGAGAGAGAGAGAGAGAGAACCAACCTGATGTATCTTCTCTCTGACCACTAGCATATGCCCAGTTAACTTTAATAGGCTGCCCAAATCTGCCAAGAGTGCAGTAATAAGGTGCTGACACAAATTTAAGGTAGAGCTGGGAGGATCAGTACAAGAGTAAAACAATTCACAATCAAAAGCAAGCTACTCACAGATGCCTTCCATTAAGAGATAATATTGCAAGAGCAGCGGCTCGACGATCAAAGTAGTGAATAAATCCATAGGACGACTGCAGAAGTGGAGACAACAGAGATATCAAAAATAGCATACAAGCTAACAAACTGACTAAGTGAACTGGTAAAAAGTAGCAACATACAACAATTAGATCCTTTCCATATAGCATACGATCTCTCAGATTTACCTTTTCTTTTCTGATAAGCTTGCATCCTTCAACAGGACCAGTACTCGCAAAAACCTCTTGGAGAAGGGGTTCAGTTACCTGAGTGTGGATGTTTCCCACATACCTGCATTTTTCACAAAAAATAAAGAAACTTGAAGTTTTTTAAAAAGAAGAAAATAGAGGGAAATAAATAAACCTATAAGTAACCTTAATTAGCAAAAATAAAATATAGCAGACAATTGGTCATCAAATTATTGGTGCATTTTAAGTGAAAATTGAAGGAAAGCATGAATAAGTAGTTCTATTATCAATTAAGAAGAAATTCAGTCAAGAAAATAGAAGCGGTGGGCAGTGCATGAGCATGCATGTGAAACAGAAAACAAGTAAGAAAAAAAAAAGAAATAGAAATAAAAAGGAAAAATGTCTAGAACAAAAGAAATAGAAATAAAAAGGCAAAATGTCTAGACAAACACTCACACACTGCGGCAAGTACTTGGATCAAAACCAGGAGGCAGATTTCCACTTGGAAATAGCTCAATCTGCAAAAAAAAAAAAAAAAAGTGAAAACAAAAAGAAAAGGGAAGAAAACAAAATTTAATATAAAAAAAGGCCTCTTCTCAATCTACCCGAATCTAAAATATTTCAATCCAGAACAGCACAGCTTGCAAAAGGTCTGGACAGAACAAGCCTATAAAACGGGAAGATAATATAGTTCTTAAAGTAGACCTAAAGGATTGGCTGGATGACTAATGCAGATACAAACAAGACACCAAAAAACAAAAATATACTATAGTTACCGCTTTCACATTCTAATTATTATTATTTCTTTTTATCTTCTTAAATGTACTTCTCATGTTAAGAGAACAAAACTATATAAAGATATTGCCCATGTCTTGATTCTTAATCTCAATATTTGATGAATCCTCAGTACAAAGTTAATTCCCAGATGGAAGCTTCGGTTCAAAACCCATCACTCATTACCGTGCCAATCTTTTCTAGCTTCCTATAACAGAGTATAAAAATGGAAATTTTGTCCTATTTTTCCTTTAATTAAAGCAAGAACCATCAGTAGAGGGGGTTTTGTGATGACAATGGTAAGGAAATAATCACACCAAGTGAAACAACTGCTATCTAGATTATAACGTGGTAAAGAAAATGGACCCAAACTCTGCTGCATTTCACTGAAAACGACATGAAACCCTGTGCTATTCAAGAACACTGAAATTGCATTTTACAAAAGTTTGGAGCATTCCCAGGCTAACAAATAAACAAGGCATAAAACAGAAACCTAACATGGACATTTGATAATTCACTCCCGCACGAGTTGAACACATATGCATAAACACGGATAAACACAGAGAGGAAGACCGTGATTTAGAAATGACCAGACACACAAAAATAAGTTGTCAAGTTGGCGAAGACGCATCAACTAAAACCGTGTGAAGAATACCCATAATCAAGGTGATGTTCTTTTGATAAGATAGATAAGGCACGACTAACTTAAGCTTCCTAACACAGAAAACAACTGCCCAAATTTTTCCTCGGATTTCTAACTTTAACATTACAAACTGTAGCAGCATAAAAGAAACCAAAACAAAAAAGAAATTTATCAAATTCATTAAATGACCTCAAATAATCTAGAAAACAAAACATTTCAAAAAATTAATTATTTTTTCATTCATTTCTAACAAAACTCCAAAAAAAAAAAAAAGAGGCAAAGCTCGTAACAATAATAGGAAATAGAAAACCCTAAAATTTCAATAACAAGGCCAACACACCAACACTAAACCATAATTTTTTGTCAGAAAAGGAAAAGAAAACATAAAATCCTCCTCCCGAGCTCCTAGAACCTAACCCTAGATAGCTCTAGAAATCCAATAACGAAAATTGCAATCGGCAGAATAAGAACCAATAATAATAATAATAAAAAAAGGAAATGCTTCCAAAAATTGGGAGTACCTGAGGAGGAGCGAGGAGGCCAGGAGGGTAAAGAGCCTGTTGTTGAAGTTGCATCAGTGCTTGTTGTTGCTGTTTAAGCCTCTGTTGTTGCATTTTTTCTTTCGTTTTCCTTTAAGAAAGAGAAAAAATCAGGCCTTATTGTTTGTTTGTCGAGAAATAAAAATACGGTCTTGCTTGCTTCTTTCAAAAGTATTTTCTCTCAGATTTTGGAGTGGTTTAGGGTTCGAAGAGAAGAAAGGAAAGGGGAGGTCTCGATCGATCGATCGATCAATCAATCAGTCGGAGAAAAGAGGAACAAAAAAAAGAAAAAGAAAAAGAAAGAAAGAAAGAGAAAATGAAACTGTGAAAGAGAGGGAGGGATAACAAAAAATGGCTCAAGAGAGAGAGAGTATTTATACTTGAATTTTTATTTTAATTTTTTTGGTGGGGACTTAGAGGTGATTGGTAAAGTTACGACGCTTGTGATTTAAGATGTTAGGACTGGCAGTAGAGAAATGACAGGTGCTATGATGGCGATGGATGATTGGGTTGTGATAGGGGTGGTTGAGAGCTAAGTTTGTGGGATTTTTCTTTCAGGAGTGTGATGGGATATCCATCCAGCACACGGTCTGTCGCTCTATTCTTACATGTTTGTTTGGAGTTTGGGAGTGTGTTTTGTTCTATATTTCATTTTTTATGCACCAAATTTTATGTAAATTAGACTGATTACCAAATATTTTAAATTAATTAATTTTCATGTAAAACATTTTATTCAAAACAATTATTGAAAACATTTGTGTATAAAATAACTTGCCTCTAACATTCCTGTTAATCTATCTGTGTTTGATATAATAGTTGGTATTATATTGATATCATGGAAGTTGTTTTTTATTTTTTAAATTTTTTCCTGTATATAAATATATTAAAATATATATTTTTTAAAAAAATTATTTTTAATATTAACAAGTTAAATAGATCCAAAAATAGTAAAAATATATTTTTTTAAAAAATTAAAAACATTTTGAACAAATATGCATAAACAATATCCTACTTCTGCATTTTAAGAATATGTTGTCTTCAATTTCCAGTAATGTAACTCAACTAATTAAATTTTAAATTTACTTTATAAAGATCATTAGTTTGAATCTTACAAATATCAGGGCCACTGGAGGCTTATATGATCGCTAATTTCAAGATTTGTGAGATTAATTAAGATACATTCAAGTTAACCCAAACAATCACGTTAATAATAATAAAAAAAATGTGTTGCCTTTGAGCAAGATGGATATCAAACACTATAATTATTTCCAACAACCCGTGTTCATCACATGTTCTTAGAGTATGTTCTAAAAATATCACATATGATATAGGAGATTAAAATTATAAATCATTTACTTCCGTTAATTTTGTTAAGTTATATGTCACATTGTAATAAAAGAATTTATTGAAGAATAAACAGATAATTAAATGTATAATATATATGATTAAATAAATAAAACTATGTCATTATTAAAAAATCTAAAAACACAAACTGAGGATAACTAAAAAAGATTTATATTAAATTTATATTCATGTTTTTTTAAATTTGAAAAACAATGAAGAAATTATATTGAAAAACTATGAGGATGTTTTTCAAAGTCAATATAAATTAAAATAAAAACTAGTTTTTTAGTTGGAGAAATATTTACAATTTTTATTTTTTCAAGAAAATTATTAGAGTATTATTTTGTTTCTAAATAACCTCTTAAAATGAATTTCTCGGTTTCTCAAATATTTTACCTTGAAAAATCACTACACAAAAGTTCATGCAATATTTTCTTTAAATCTAATAATTTTGATTTGATCCATTCCTAAGAAGAAGAAAAATTGACCAAAACATATTTGTTTTAAATCTAATATCTCAAATTCATCTAAAATATCAGACATCTTAGTTTTTATGATCTACAAGAATAAGTGGTCCTTTGTGTTTTATTCTTTTTTTTAAGGTCCTTAGATATTGATATTGAAAAATTCTTTTGATACTTGATAATATTTTTTTTATATCATTAAAGACTTGCTGCCATATCTTTCATTTGTGATGACCGATTATTCTAGAGATTATTATATATATATATATATATATATATATATATATATGCTATTTGGAATGGAAACTATTATTTATTGTTATACTAATGATTAAAAAAAAAATAATGTTGTATTAGATATAACGTTCATTCATTTTCCTTTGCATGAGAGTCATAATGGGCTTTCTCTACTTTTGAATATTGATTACATTAATTTTAAAAAAATTAATGAAAAAAAAAAAGCTTCATGCTTTTGTTGTTAAAAATTGAGCACGGGCTTGAAAAAGCCCAATGGCCTTATTCTCAAATAATGACGTGATCCATTTATATGAAGTTTTATTTTCTATATTTTCTTGTTCTTAACTTTATAAACATTACTTTATTCTTGTATTTTTTATTCCATGATATAGATGTTTTTTTAATTAGTTTACAAGTTAATTAAGAATAAATCTTCCATTAATTAGTTTAAAGGATACACCCCTTATATCACTTTGATATATTAAAATTTTAATTAACTTCTTCCCCGTATTAACCTTATAATTCAAACTTGAAAATTAAAAAAGTAAGTAAACCTTTTTAACTATTAAACTAACTCTTTGAAATTTTTTATATATTTTTATAAAGTTACAAATCATGAGTCTATGGTATTGAGTTTTTCATGCTTAGGTATTTTTATGCTTACACATATTTTATCAAGATAAAAAAGAAATTTTGATTTTTCACTGGTAACAAATTGTGATAAATTTTCTTTACATAAAAAAAGTTGAACATAAATCTTAAGAGATATTTTTTCATTAGTTACCTTTTTATCTATACAAATATCTTGAATTCTTTTGTTTCTCCTTCTATTTGTCTTCAATATTAGATGGTAATATTGAGTTAACTTTCATGAAAATTAAAAAATTCAAGAAAGTTATATTTTCTTAGCTTATTTAGTTTAGTAATTTCACTTACTATTACACACTACAACAAACTCAATTTGTTTTTGATAAAGCTAGGAAAACTTCACTTGATCTTCTGCTTTTTTTTTTTTTGCGAACATTAATGAGTTGAACGGTAGGTGTAACCTACAAAATAACTCTATGATGTATAAGTCAGGTTACCTGTGTGTGTGTGTATTCTTTTTTTTTTTTAGATGGAAAAATTCCCCTTTCTCTCCTTTCAAGCTATGAATATATAGCTTATATTGGAAAAAATCCGAAGCTACATGCTATGAAAGGTGGTAGTTCTATTGCATAATTTAGGTGACAATTACAGCTGAAGTTTATAGTTGAAGTTATGACTTGTACAACTCGACATGATAGCTTAGATTAAATAGAAGAGTTGACAAGGGTGATAAAAAAACTAAAAAAAATAAAGGAGAGAGAAAAAATGGTGAGCTCATTGGTACGGGCTAGGAAAACTTGCTCGTGGACCGAGCCTTGTGAGGTAGTCTTGAATGGTTTGGTTGGGCCCAACCAAACTTGTCGAGGCTCGGTTAAGCTTCTGCCCATTTAAGCCAATTTTTTTTTAATATACTATCATTTGCCCCAAAAAATTTTTTTAACAACACCATTATTAATAAATTACTTTATCAAAAATCCAAATGCGGAGAGAAATGACAGTAAACAATGCATGACATATTTATATATATCCAAGCAATTTAGTTTGAGAATTATGAACTTACTTTTAGCATGTGAATGTTGATGTTGGTGACATATAGAGCACCAGGTACGATTGATATCATAGATTTAAGACCTAAAAATTATGAGAGTAAAAGCCTATGGCTATATCAAGAATCTTAGCACACCTTTTCACATGGTTGTGCTAAAGAATCTTGGTCCACTATGATAATAACAATTGTGTTAGGAATCTTGGTCCTATAGTTGTGATATAATCATTCCACTATGATAATGGTTGTCGGCAGGTCACTACTATAAATAGTAGTGATTCTCTTCTTTTTCAATATCACATTTTTCTCTTTTTAAATTATCTATGGGTGAACCTTTAGTATGCAAAGAAAAGTGAGGAACTTTACTCTTCTTTTCTGCCTGGTTTTAAATATGTTTGGCTAGATTAAATAAAAACTTTATGTAGAAGAGACTTTAGAGCTAATACTTCTGCTAGTGAAAATGGTAGAGCTAAACCTTTTCATCTCGCTGGTGGGAGCAGAGGAGCTGGATCTTCTCATCGAGGTAATAGAGGGCATATGTCATATAGACACCAAAGTAGCCAACCTTAACCCCAAAACCCATATAGAAGTACTATAACCATTGGTGTTATTACTCAACTAACCATAATCATTAAAGTGGGTGTAAGCCTAGGATTCTAATTTACCATGAAAGAATAAACAGGACACTCGAGGCAACAACTAAAGATTTTGAGATCATAACCTCTATATATATGTTTAAGTTTGGATATTTCCTACCATTGTCTAATTTTGTTGGAGATGTATAACTAAAACTCGCGTGTGAGGTAGTTGCACCCAAATAGGTGGATGACTCAAACGACTTTTGATAAGTACTTGAGTCTTAAAGCTCAAGTCCCAACTGTTCATTTGTTTAAGTATTGTTATAGTTTGTGTAGTTTTCATGAGAGTAAAAAAATGGTGACATGGTTTTATACTTTTTCTAAGAGAAGGATATGAAATCTCTTGAATGGTATTTTTTAAGGTAAATCATTGTTAGTAAAAAATTAGAAAAATGACTGGTTAATAATAAGTTAAACTGGTTCCATAACCTTTACTAAAAAGATATGAGGATTTTTTTTTTTTTAGTTTGGAGGTTGTCCATCATAGATAATGCTACTCCTTTTTCAAGCCTAAATGAAGAGAGTGTATTAAAAAACAACTTGCTGATAACTGTCAATGTTATCTTTTTTGGTTGGCCGAAAGGTATTCTTTATATGACAATGCTTATGGTACGAGATATATTTGCTATTTTCTTTGCTTTTTAGCATTATAGTTGTTATACTAATATTTATCTATATTGTTTACATGTGACTCTCGCTCTGAGACTATTAAAAAAGAAAACAAAATTCTTCCTTGTTCTTATCATCATAATAAAAAAAAATACATAAAAGGAGAAAAAAAAGTTCAAAAGGAGAAAGAGACTTAAGCAAATAAACCTAAAGTAAATGTAATAAAAGAATCTACGCAAAAGAGTGGTGAGATGGAGGCCAATATTGACATGAAAAACATTAGGAGTAGATATTCTATGAGCTAGAGGAGTAAGAAGAGATATAGTATATAGCTTGTCATTCCTAGTTATCCCTTGAAGATGACACTCATTCTAAGTCTTATACCAAGCCTTGAACATGTTGTTACCCTAAGTCTTATTGCACCAAGTCCTATGCATTCTACAATAAGTCCTATTAACATTCTTGATGATGTAAATTTGAATGGTAGCGTTGTTTTTAATATTTCTTCTTCTCATTCTCTTTGGTTTCACTTTCCATCAACCTTAACTTGTAAGCCAAAAACTTTTAGTGATTATGGTGCCCAACCCGAGAAACCTTCTTTGGTATGATTCGGCCTCTTATAAAGGTCATTTATACTAATAGAGAGAGAATTTATGACTTTCATATTTAGATATAATCCTTCATTTGTAGATAACCATGGCTAAAATATAGACATTTTTGCCATAATGTCTTAATTTTCATAGGATATACAATAATAAAAAGGAGGTAGTATGTCTCATTAGTTGACAAATATATTAATAACTTTTTTATGTAAGTATGAAGCTCTTGATCTCTTAATTATTATTATTATTATTATTATTATTATATTATTATTATTATTATTATTATTATTTTCCATTACTAATATAAGGTTTTTTTAGAATTTTCAAATACATGTATTAACTTTTAGAAGATAGGAAGGAGAATAGGAGCACATAACAAATCATTAATGCTAACTCATCAAGAAATCGTAACCTGCATGAAGAAACAAGCTCATACAGAGAAGAGTCTTTGTGAATTGTAGTCTACCTATCACTACTTACATACAGAAAGACATACTTTCCAGACAAAGCTCACATCTCTTCATGTTGCCATTGTAAAGTCCAAACGAGAAGTTGCTAGTTATAAGGAAAAAAAATGGAGAGCTTGAAAAAAAATTCTTTTTTATGTTTAGAATGCACAAATAGTGTGCAATATGAACCAACCACGGAATAGGGTGAGCTAGCTCAGTTATAGGTAAAATGTTCATGTTTACAGGGCTTGATAAAGAATCCTTCTGGCTTTAATACTTCTTATAGCAACAGTTTTGCACTAAAAATAATAGTGGAGTAGAAATTGGTTGATGTAATGGGAGAGTCATTTCTACAATAGCTCTCAAAAATATTAATGAAGACTTTTTCTATTTATTTCATGGAAATATGCCTTGTTTTAATGAGATTCAACTTGGGAGAGCTAGCGTGACCTCTAAAGGTCAATATTTGTCTGATGAGTGATACAATTAAAAGATTGATATTTTCTTCCAAGTGCAGGGGTGTTGAAGTAATAAATAACTCGGCAAGACCGCGGTCGAATCACATAGAGGTTAACAATAAATAATATAATAATAATAATAATAATAATCAGTTAAAGAGAACTTTGAGATATAAGATTAATGTGAGGATTCAACAATGATAAAAACAAATGTCAATGTTAAAGGATCCACTAATAGTATTAGAAATAAGTATAGTATAAACTCTTTTTATTAATCAACAGAAAATCATAAACAAAGGAGGTTCTAATAAGATGATTTATCCTTAATAGTTCATTATAAATTTTTAACATAATCATATTAATTATCTTATTTAAGTAACACCAAATTTTTAAATATTATTAGGAATTTATGATGCTAACTTATGTTAATAACAAATCAAGTTTCTTTAACAGCATAAGTGTAGGTTATACCATACAATTGGCTATGAAAGTGCCAAGTATTTGTTGTACCAAGTGTTATACAACACAAATCTAGATTAACCATTTAACAAGCAAGATATTAAGAATTAGTAAGATAAAAAGATAAGACATGTTACTAACAAACTTTCATGAAAATAAACATTGAAGCCCATGTTGAGTTTATATTATACATATTCTAACACCATTAGTGAAACCTTTTCACATTGACATAATAAACTTAGCTAAATATTATGAAGAAGAAAAACATAAATAAACAAGAGGAAAACATGATTATATAAGTATAGTAAAGGAAATGAAAGACATAAACAAGAGATTAATGAAAATATAACATGGAATAAAACTTGAGCATTACAAAATACAAATAAAAAAAGCAAGAGCAAGATCTTGATTTGAACAACCAAGATGCCTAAATGTATGGCAAATGCCTCTTTTTATAAGCCAAAATTTGGAACTATTGATTTGATGACTAATTATTGAGTGGGTGGCCACATTTTGACTTGGTGACAATCCTTATTTCTTGTTTGAACAAAATGTTATTGATAACGTCAGAATTTGAACAGACTTAACTCATGAAAGTTCTAGAAAATTGTCTCAGATTTCCAGGAAAAAAAATTAAGGTCATTTGGATTTCTAGAACTCGAGATATGGGCTGAACATTGAGCAGTGTATGGGCTACAAGACATATTTGGACTTCTTCGTTGTTGCTACAATTTATACTTGAAAACGACATTTTTAAACCTTAGACTCCCATGAAAGTCTTAGACCTATGTCTTAGCTTTTCATCCATATAGAGCAGTTCTAAATCCAAGATCTAAAGCTCTAGATATGACCCATTGACTAAACAGTGTTCCAGTTTGGACTGAATCGGCATCTCTTTTCTAAGTTTAGCCCTCATTTTGTCTTTTAAATGTCAGTAGTTAAACTCATCAATCAATCATTTGATTTATATGATAGGTCTGTATTTAACATGAATATTTACCATAAATTAAAGGTATCTTATAGTATCAGACTTGTTATTAAAAAAACATGCTTTTGTTAAAGAGTTATTGATACTTTAAATGCAAAATGATGATATGAAACCTTGATAAAAATGCACTTTTAAGTATTAATCAATGAGCTAGACTAAAAATACAAGACTACAAGTAGTATTTGTATTTTATTTGATGTATTTAGATTTGTATTTCTATTATGTAATGTTGTTGTATTTACTGTGTAGTATTGTGAGGTGATTGTTCCAGTGATCAATAAAAAAAAGTGGAATTTATTATTTGGTCGTCTATTTTTTACAGTATAAACTAAATGTAAATTGAAGACTAGTAATTTCAAAAGAAATTAACTATAGGGTCCAAATTGGTGAAAAAAAGGTCTAACTTGGAGAAAATTTAAAGTTGGGGTAGAAATGGATATGATTGGGTATAACTTGATTTGTACCAAACTACAAATGTAGCTCGGTCTGACCGAACCGAACAACAAGTGTAGCTTGATCAGATTAAGCTACTATTTGTCTTGGTCTGACCTAAGCTACTTAGAGAAATTTTTAACTTATAGAAAAATTAATCTTGCGGAATAATAACTAGAAGAGATAAACCTTGGAGAAAATGACATGGAGATATGAATATTAACATGGAGAAAATAATAAAACAATAACTTGGAATAATAACAAGTCTGATACTATAAAATGCCTTAATATATGGTAAATATTCATCTTAAATGCAGGCCTATCACATAAATGAAAGGATTGATTGATGAGTTCAAGTATTGAAATTGAAAGGACAAAGAGAGGGCCAAACTTAGAAAAGAGATGTTGGTGCAGTCCAAACTGGAACACTGTTCTGTAATTGGGTTATATCTCAAGTTCTAGATATCCAAATGATCTTAAATGTTTACACAGATTCCGTAAGACATAGGCCTACAACATTCATATGGAGGACAAGATCTAAGAAGGCCGTTATCAAGTCTAAATTATAGCAACAACGGAGAAGTCCGAATCTATCCTGCAGCCCAGACATTGTTCAGTGTTCAGCCTATATCTCGAGTTCTAGAAGTCCAAATGACCTTCATTTTTTTTTTTTCTGGAAAGCTAAGCCAATTTCCTAGAACTTTTATGTTTTCAAATGGACCCAGTTCTGATGCTAGCATTTTTGTTTTATTCAGACAAGAAGATAAGGATTTTCATCAAGTCAAGTTGGTCACCCACTCAACAATTAGTCATCAAATCAATAATTCTGAATTTTGGCCTATAAAAAAAGGCATTTGCTATACATTTAGGGGCTTGGTTGTTCAGATCAAAAACTTGTTCTTCCTCTCTCTCTTTATATTTTTTGTAATTCTTAAGTTTTGATTTCATTAATATCTTGTTTATGCTTTTCATTTCCTTTCCTTTCCTTAGTTAACTTGTATCTTATTTATGTTCTTGTTTTGTTTGTTTATGTTTCTCTTCTTCATTATGTTTAGCTAAGTTTATTATGTCAAGGTGAAAATGTTACACTAATGGTGTAAAAATAAGTATAGTGTAAACTCAATATGGACCTTAATGTTTAATATTAACATGTCTTATCTTTTTATCTTTACTAATTCTTAATACCTTGCTTGTTAAATGATTAATCTAGATTTGTGTTGTATAACACTTGGTACAACAAATGTTTGGCACTCTCATAGCCTAACCGTATGGTATTATCTACACCTGTGCTATAAAAGGAACTTGATTTGTTGTTAACATAAGTTAGCATCATGAATTTCTAACAATATTTAAAAGTTTAGTGTTACATAAATAAGATAATTAATATGATCATGTTAATAATTTATAATGAGCTATTAATGACAAATCATCCGATTGGAACCTCATTTATCTGTGGTTTCCAATTGAGTAATAAGAGTTTATACTATACTTGTTTGAAATACCATTAATGAATCTTCTAACCTTGACACTTGTTTTTATCATTGTTTAATTCTCACATTGATCTTTCATCTTAAAATTCTCATCAACTTCTTCCTCTTTATTATTATTATTATTATTATTTACATTCTTGTTATATTTTATGTAAGTTAAGTATGCTCTGTGTTTGATCAAGGATCCTGACATTGTTGGTCTTGCCTTGTTAATTTGCATCGGAAATCTATTTATATTATATAATATATCTCTTTGATCTTTTCATAAAATCAGTATATAGGCTGAAAACCTGTGACCCGATCTTTTAGATCATTCTCAGGTATAACAACGTCATGTATTGAGTATACTACTACTACTACTACTACTACTACTACTACTACTACTATTAATATTATTATTACTATTACTATTATTGTTGTTGTATTGTTATTTATAATTTATACAATTAATCTCTCTGTGGTTCGACCCCGGTCTTGCCGGGTTATTTATTACTTCGACACTCATGCACTTGGGAGAGACATCAATCTTTTGGTCGTGTCAATTATCCTCCTTCAATTCTTCTATAGTTTTTATTCTTATCTCAAGCTTTTCTTTAACGGGTATTATATGGTCCACAAACAAAGTATTCTTCCTCTTTATACATGTTAAAGTGCACATTTTAGAGATCAATTGGCTTCCCCTAATGATATCCATTCCTTTATTTTGAGGGAAGTTTATGGCCACATACCTATTATGGATCACTGTATTGATCTTGTGAATAAAAGACCTAGCAAGGATAACATTATAAGAGAGATTCATCTTAATCACCATTAATGAAAGTTAAATCATGTGACATATTAGGCATGTTTCAATGGTCACTAAAAGGTTTAAAACATCATTTACTAGCACTCATTTTTCTTCAATTCTTATAATAGAGATCTTTATAAAAGTTAATTATAACTATGTTTATACTTATCTATGTCATTATATCTTTTAAGAGGATGTTCACAACACTTTTATCATCAACTAGTACCTTATACACGTTGTAATTGGACAAGATTATGAAGATTACCAGGCATCTTTATGAGGAAAAGCTTCACCTTCTCTATTATTATGAGTGAATACAATAAGATTATGCCAAAGGTTCTAAACTCTTTACAATAACATTTACTTCATTAATCCTTTATATTCCACTAAAATCTTTTACAATTGAATTTCCTTTTAAAATCATGTTGATTTCTAGTAGAGTCTTATAAGAGCCTCATATTCTCATTCTTACTTATCTGGTTGTCTTTTTACAAATTATTAAATATATTTTTTAGCTATAAGTCTTTATATTTTTCTAGAGCAAATCATTATCATGTGTCATGACCCTTATCCTTATGGAATAAGCAATATTTTTATTGGTTATGCTTTCCTACATCTCCATTTATTGATAATGGATATTAGACATAACCTTTTTCCTTTAATTATAATCATCACCTTAGCTCTAGTTTTATTCAATAGAGTCATCATCAATTTTGGGTATACCAGCTTGTTTCGTGTGGGTACTCTGAGATTACCTTTAAATGATAGGGTATTTTAAGGGAGACATTTATTATCGTGTTTTGGAGATATTTCCTTTTATATGTGAAAACAAAGATGCTTTTGTTGTGATAAGCTTACTTTTTTTATATTCAGATATGACTTTTCATGACTTGTTTTATATTGAGAAGACTTTTATCAAGTGGTGCATAAAGACATTCTTACATGGAGTAATTGTGTACGCCACTAATAAGGCATATGTAGCCACTAGTTCTAATAGGGTTTTCACATTTAACATCTCTTTATTAAATCTTTTCAAGCAAGCTTTTAGGCTTTCTCCCTCAAGTTTCATAATGGTGAAGAGTTCGATTAAAAGTTTTTTTAGCAAAAATGCTCATACTAAAATTAACGATCAATTTACTATACAAGTTTGAAAAAATAGATATTGAACTGGGCTTTAAGCTATGATATCAAGCTCATGTAGATTTTTAAAAAGTGATAGAAAATATTTTACACATGGTGTTGGTATCTTGAATCACCAATTTCAAACTACTTCTAATATTCTAAGCATGTCTTTTAGGGTTAGACAAACCATTATAGTGGTCCAAGTTCATCTTGGCTACTATAAAGATTTTAAGAAGATGAGTATTCAAAATGTTTTCACATGGTATTAAATCTCTTATTTGAATTGAGTCCTTTTGCCTTTTTTATGTGTATAACCATTTAGGTATGGAGTGTTAGAATGAGACTCAATGGAAGAACAAGGTCGATGGCGAAGGCTATAGCCCTAGACCTTGCATTTTGATATACATATATCATATCTCAAGGGTCTTACATAAGAAGGATCTTTGTGATAACATTATCTACTCCTTACAAGGATTATGATATGTTATTTACTATTTTTTACTTTTTTCTAGGCAATCTCTTCTAGGAATTAGAACTGTTATTGTACAAGAGGTGCAACTAATATAGCAAGTGGAGGAGCATGTAGTTGTATAGCAACCTACATATTTTATAGATAGGCATAGAGAGACCTGAGCTATTGGTGGCTAGCTAGCACAACCTCTATGAGTGCTTGTTAAGCTACTTGTTGTAGGTCTATTGAAGTTACTAAGGATGGTGTCAAGTCGGTAACTCTTTCTCCTAGTATTTTAATGTTATATGCCATGAAAACTTTATGATCAAGTTATAAACGAGTGATTAACAGGAAATAAACAAGGTTTTTGTTTAGTTTTTCACAAACAATGCCACTAATGAAGCTAAAAAAACTTCACTGGATCTGGGCTTTCATCGTGGACAATAATAGGATGGATGGTGGGTGTTATCTGCGAAATAACCCTTTGATGTTTAAGTTAGTTTAAGGTTTTTTAAGTCGCTATTATGTAAGAGAAATAGATAGAGAGATAAATATTATTCAAAGAATGAAAAATTATTTCTTCTAGACCAATAGTTTGATCTGTTCATGGAAGGAAGAATCTCATAAGTTTTTCTATAACTTTTTCAATAATGCCTGAATTCTTTTCATCTCAAAAGTCACCTGATTTAAAAAAAAAAAAACATTAAGGTTTTATTCTTATTTATTTTGGGTAATCAAAGTTGTTAGTGGGGGAAGTCCGTCAACTTTTGGTTTTTTAAATTCTCTATAAAAATTGGCTGAAGAAGAGTGTTTAATGTTGGTTAATTATGCATTGTTTTGATAAATTTTGTTCTTCACCTGTTTTTCAACATTGCTCTTTTGGTTTTAAATCTTTGTGTACTCTTTAAATTTCCTTATAATTTAGAACTTAGGTTCATTCCTTGTAGAAGAATAATTGAGTACAATTTCCTTGATTCGTTGGACCTTGTTTAGAAGTGTCCTAAAACAAGATGGTTTTGTTGGAATCCTATGAAATTTATTGAAGTCATGTTTTACTAAGTGAGAAGCAATAAAACTTTAAGAGTAAAAAATTGGTCATTATCAACAAACATAACTTAACTAATTTTAAAGTGCTCCAACAAGTAAATTAATTTATTTGATTTTGCTTTAATTTATATAAAGATATATTATATGATTAGCATGTATGTCATGACCTTGTTTTGATATCAATTGGAAGTTTGATATATGCTTAGTGTACATTGTTAGAATCTCTATATATAATTTTTTTTTTTTGTTATGATTCCAAATTGCTATATTCTAATTATATTATATTTTTATAAACTAAATACATTTTCCTCACTTGTACAATTTTATTTGTGAATCTTGGACAATATTTCCCTCCAAACCTAAGAGGATGCACTGGATCCCAAGCAAAAATCAATAGAGTACGTTAAAAAGAAAGAAAGAAAGAACAGAAACGTTCCAATTAGCTTGAAAGCCTTCAGCATTATTCACATGATGAATATATATGATTATAAATGATGAATATATACAAGAGATTAATTGCAAAATTTTGTGCGTGAACGGGCACAAGGCACAAATTAAACTGACCTAGCTACAACAATATGTAAGAAAATATAATATAACGATCTTAATTAAACTGAACTAATCATGCCAAGCTACACCGAATGGCGAGCTAATTTATCACCAGCTAGCTAGAAGCTACAACTTAAGCTCTAGCTGCTTTGATGATTGGCCTTCGTTTAGGGCAAGCAACGGGTTACTGCCTTCTTCGGGTCTTGAAGAACTGGGAAGATCATGAGTTGGGTTGTGTATTTGATACGGTGCTCTTGCCGAAACCCTGAAAAATAATCCAAGAAGATTTATATTCGATAACTAGCATTTAATCATTTATAAAGTGATAAGAAGATTTAGATTCGTTAATTATTTATAAAGTGACTGATTGTTTTTGAAAGTGTTTTACTTTAAATACATTAAAATATATATTTTTAATTTTAACATTTTAGTACCTTTCTTTCCTCTTGGAAAAGAACCGATGAAGGGATGCTCTTGTAGCATGTGGTACATCTGTAAGAAAAAAGAAAGGGTTATTGCAAGGATATAAATTCACTAATTAAACACTATTAACAACTTAATCTATTAGAACGATATTTACATTAGAAAACAATTGTTTACCTGAACCGTAGGGCGCTTCAGATTGTAAATGCAGTCTTTGTTGGGCATTATTGGAATCAAGAGCAGCAACAGAATTGGCGGAGTTAACTTTTATTATTGAAGGATCAGAGGGAAACCCATTAGGGCTGATAGAGCTTCCCTTGGTGGCCAAAGCCATGATCTCCTTCGCCTTATCAGCCGGAATGTCATTAAACACGGTCAGTTTTCCAGCATAAAATATAGTCATTTGGGCAGTTCCGGGATCCATTGTAGATGATTTCCTAATGTCATAAAAACAACATAAGAATCTAGCACATGAAAAGTAAAGTTGAATAATAAAATCGGGAACCAGAGTTTTCTGCCTATATACATATGAATGTATGCATGTCGATACCTCAAGTGATTACCAGCCTTGTTGATGGCGTCTTCCGTGTAATTTGAAGGACTGAAACCCACAAACTGAGGAAAGAAATCCATGGATTTCATCATGTTTGAAGATGCCACAGGCTTTTGTCTGAAGGTGATATGCTCAGATGAATTTTCCATGTTGGTGAGTAGATTCAATGTTGTTGCTGGCGAACCAGACGTCTCAGGACCTAAAAACAACATCAAACAGAAAAAAGATAAGAAACACACAAACACACACACACGTCTCTGTATAAATCTGCGTTTGAAGAAAAGAAAAGAAAAAAACGACAGAATTTTAAGGGTACCTTTAACTTCAGGAGCCTTTCCATTTATTCCAAGGCTGATGTCTCCAAAGCTCCCTTTCTCCTTCAAGTACTGGCTCAAAAGATTGCATTTTTTAGCAAAGCTCGATATCTGGTCAGGTGACTTGCAGGAATTCTGTGCCAAATTCGCCATGGATGATGAGAATATCGAACAGATGGGATGCTGTTTAAGGGAAACAATTCCTGTATCTGGTGGAGGGGGTCGGGCAGGAGGAATATAAGGAGGGCGTTAGGTTCATAAGCATGTTCTTTGAACCTGATTAGCCATGAGTTGTCATTGTTCTACTATCTTTGAATTTTAAACTGATCCATTGTTCTTTCGTTTTTCAAGCACGTTTTTCAGCACGAGAAAAAAAAGGTTGAGGATAAGAACGAGTCAAGAAAACGAAAGTAGACGCCAGGAATACTTGCCCGAGTTACTCGTGATTTTACCGAATTTACCATAATGGCCTCCCATGCTTTTAGATGTACGTGTCAAGCTACCCCGTGCTGCATCAAAAGTTTTTTAACTCAAAAATAGAAGATGTTATATATATATATATATATATATATAGAATTTTTAATTGTAAATTAAAAAGTTAAATGTATATTTAATCAAATAAATAATGAATCATATGTATCAATAAATTTTAAAAAGAACTAAAGAGTGAGTCATGAAACTAAAAGACAAACACATATTAAAATATCTAATCTCTAATTTTTTTTTAATTATTTGATCATATAATAAAATATTGTTTGGTAAGGAAAATAATAATTCAGATTCCATTCACAAAAATAATTTATTTTCTTATTAATATATTTTCTTAACAAAAAATGAAGTTTTTTGAGCTTTGTTGTTTATTCAAAAAAATAAAAGCAGTTACAATAAATATATATATAATATATAATAAAATAAATGATTTTAAATAAGGATTAAAAGGTATCTAGTTAATTAAAACTCATTTATCATATTATTACAACCTTTTATATATATTTTTTTACTCGGATAATTGATTTTTAAATAGTATCTCATTAAATCCATAATTTAATACAATTATGTTTTGATATTTTTGATACAAATATATTTAAAAACAAGAATAATATACTCTCCATTGCTATAGAAAAGTTTTTGGGATATTTTTTTAACTGATTATGCGATAATAAAACAAACTCACAAAAAAAAAATAGCAAATAAAATTATGAGGAAAATATATTTTTTTTTGCAAAAACTATATTTTGTCGGTTCATGTAATTTTTTTTTTGTAAATATTTTTTCTATAAGCTACATGGTTCATTGAATAAAATGTAAAAAAATCTAAAAGGAATTATTTATGAAAATTATAATGATTTAAACTTTATTTTTTAAGAAAATTCATGACCACAAACTTAAAAAAAGTCGGCATAATAGTTTCACATATAATAATAATGAAATGATTGCTTTATAATGCAACAATAATATTTGAAAATAAATGCTATGCTAAGCGATATTTAATTAAATATTGTCTTGAGTATAATTTTAATTAGTTTATTAAAAAAATTTCAATATATATCATTTTATTTCAAACAAAGTAATTTTCTGGTGTAATTATATTTTTTTATTAATCTATTTTTAAAAAATATATATATATCGTACTTTTGTGCTAGGTGTTTTATTTGATAAAAACAAAAGGCAAATAACATAAATATAAAAAAAAATTGGACGCTTTGAATTAAGAAAAAAAAAAAACAGAAAGGTAAGTCATCGCAGGGATGGCAGGAAGGTATACAAAGGGGTTCCAACCCGTGCGGTATAGAGAGAAAACAAACACCTTCCCCACTAGCAGAACCCCCAAGTACATGGGTGAGCTTGGGAGTCGAACGCAACTGAGGAGACTCTGTCTCCCCAGCCGCTGGGCTGGGACCTCCCGCTCCGTGCTTGAGTTTTCTGTTTGGCGGCAGGTTAGTCAAGTTCTCCTGCTGCTTATTTGGCCCTGCGCTGATTCTGGAGCTTCTTCTTATAGTCTAAGGTTATTATTAAATAATAATCAAAAGAAATGGCTGGGCGAGAACAAGAAGCGTTCGCCAACTTTGATAGGTATAGCATTGCAAGCAAATAGAGCAGAGAGCGTCACCCTTTGTTTCTATTAATTTTTTGGAATATTTGTCAGTAGATTATATATTTTTATAAACAAAGCTTATCATAATTATAAAATCAAGTTTTAATGAAATAAATTTTTGATAATTTTAACATAAATATATTTAAAAATATAAGAGTTAGAAATTGCTTGCCTGATGTCATGAAGAACATTTTAGTCTACTTTTTTTTATTATTATTATCTAAATACGTGATAAGAAAAAGACATCTAGTGGAAAGCCAACAAAAAAGAATTAAAAGAAAAAAAAAAAACAAATCTTAAAGGAATGTACAAAAACAACATTAGCTAATATTCATGAAAACAAACAGCTATAATTTAATTCGGAAACTAAGTAAAAATAGAAGGATATTTAATAAAAATTAATTAAATTTTTTAATAAATTCTATTAAAATGAGAGAAATTAAACCACATATACTAAACACAAAAGAACAAGTGTTTAGTTGGGTGGCCTAGTGCGCATAGCCCATAACAAAAGAAGATAGACACATATGACCATGCAAAGCTAGACCTTATGCGTTGAATTTTTTTTTTTAAATAGACGAATGATATATCATCTATTTTTTAAATAAAAAAAAAAGTAGTGACATATTATTTGCATTGACAGATCGAGTCATCTATTAATATAGATTTTGCCCAACATCCCATGTTTTTAGGATCTAAAATCTAATTTTTAATATATTTTTACTTGAGAACACTTAATAAACACTCTAGAAATCTCAATATACTAATTTCTGATCTCAAAACATCCCTGAATTAGTTTTAAAAAAAAACCATAAAATTATAACAAAAATGTATTTTTTTAACTTAAATTTTTTTTTTAGTGATATAAAGTTCAAAAATATCTCAATAACAATACCCTTATAAAGAAAAACACATTGACACTAAAATTAGCTTTTTAACTCCTAAAATTTGACTAAATAATATTTTTCTCAACCATTCATTATTTTTTATCAATTGTTTCTCTCTCCTAACAGCATAGAAGAACTAAACACAAAACAAATGAAATGTAGGATATAAAACTCAAAACCTCAACAAATACAGATAAAAAAAAAATTAAGGATTAAAATTTTAATTTTTTGACTCATAGACAATAAAAAAAGGCTACGTTTTTTGTTTTAGTATCAAATTTAATCCTTATAATTTTAATATTTTTAATTAACAAAATTGAATTTTATTTTTTCAAATTAAGTATCAAATTAATGTCAAATCATTTTATTAACATCGTTAAAACCTCATATCAAGCTAATTGAAGAAATTATGACGCAATCAAAGCACAATAAGCTACAAATGTTTATGAGCTCAATTATTTTATTAAAAAAATTAATTGAAATGTTGCATGGTCTAAGTGATTAGTATTTAAAAGTGCATATTTATTAAGGTTTTATATTATCATTTTACACTTAAAGTATCAATAACTCCTTAACTAAAGCATGTTTTATAATAACAAGTCTAATACTATAAAATGCCCTAATATATGGTAAATATTCATCTTAAATGCAGGCCTATCACATAAATCAAAGGATTGATTGGTGAATTCAACTACTGAAATTTGTGAAGATAAAGAGAGGGTGAAACTTAGAAAAAAGATGTTGGTGCAATCCAAACTAGAATACTATTCGGTGTTTGGGTCATATCTCGAGTTCTAGATATCCAAATGACCTCAAATTTTTACACAGATTCAGTAAGACATAAGCCTACAACTTTCATGTTTTCATCAAGATCTAAGAAGGCTATCTTCAAGTCCAAAGTATAGCAACAACGGAGAAGTCCGAATCTGTCCTGCAGCCCGAATATTGTTCAGTGTTTGGCCCATATTTAGAGTTCTAGAAGTCCAAATGACCTCCATTTTTTTTTCTTGGAAAGCTGAGTCAATTTCCTACAACTTTCATGTTTTCAAGTGGACCCAATTCTGATGCTAGCATTTTCGTTTTATTCAGACAAGAAGATAAGGATTTTCACAAAGTCAAAAGTTGCCACCCACTCAACAATTAGTCATCAAATCAATAATTTCGAATTTTGGCCTATAAAAGGAGGCATTTGCTATGTATTTAGGGGTTTAGTTATTCAGATCAAGTTCATGCTCTTTATTTCTCTCTTTATATTTTTTTTGTAATTTTTAAGTTTTGCTTTCATTAATATCTTGTTTATGCTTTTCCTTTCCTTTCCTTTACCTAGTTAACTTGTATTTTCTTTATATTCTTGTTTTATTTATTTATGTTTCTTTTTTTTATTATTATGTTTAGCTAAGTTTATTATGTCAAGGTGAAAAGGTTACACTAATGATGTAAGAATAAGTATAGTGTAAACTCAACATGGACCTTAATGTTTAATATTAACATGTCTTATCTTTTTATCTTACTAATTCTTAATACCTTGCTTGTTAAATGGTTAATCTAGATTTGTGTTGTAGAACACTTGGTACAACAAATGCTTGGCACTCTCATAATCCAACCGTATTGTATTACCTACACCTGGGTTATGAAAAGAACTTGATTTGTTGGTAATATCAGTTAACATCATGAATTCCTGATAATATTTAAAAGTTTGGTATTATGTAAATAAGATAATTAATATGATCATGTTAATAATTTATAATGAGCTATTAATGAGAAATCATCCGATTGGAACCTTCTTTGTGTGTGGTTTCCAGTTGAATAATAAGAGTTTATACTATACTTGTTTGAAATATCATTAGTGGATCCTCTAACCTTGACATTTATTTTTATCATTGTTTAATCCTTACATTAATCTTCCATCTCAAAGTTCTTATTAATTTCTTCATCTTCTTTTATTATTATTATTATTATTATTATTATTATTATTTACTTTGTGTTTATATTATATAATATATCTCTTTGATCTTTTCATAAACTCAGTATATAGGCTGGAAACTTGTGACCCGATCTTTTAGATCATTCTCAGGTATAACAACGCCACGTACTGAGTATACTACTACTACTACTACTACTACTACTACTACTACTACTACTACTACTACTATTGTTGTTGTTGTTGTTGTTGTCTTGTTATTTATAATTTATACAATTAACCTCTTTGTGGTTCAATCCCGGTCTTGTCGGGTTATTTATTACTTTGACACTCCTGCACTTGGGAGAAGACATCAATTTTTTGGTCGTGTCACTAAATCACAACAACAATGTGAGAAATAATCTAGTATTAGCTATGATTATAGCTCGATCTCTAAACCAAATAAACCCTTAATTTTTTGGGTATTAATATTAAGATTAATATTCAATAAAATAAATATATAATTTGAGTGCATTGTGTTAATATAGAAGATGCATTCTCAAAATCATTTATTGAGGAGATTTATTGTTAATTCGCTTGCAAGCTGAGTAAAAATACTGTTGATTACTGAAAAAAAAAATTTATCTTATTATTGTCTTGATTTTATCTATTTATTTATATCTCCCTAATAGTGATCGTCTTTCTTTATTGGATTGAGTTAGATAATAAAAAAAATATTTAATTGTTTTTATAATTGAGCAATGCAAGTACATTTCTATTAATTACCAAATGTGAATCATCTATGTAAATTTAAATTTAACTTCATGAAAACAATCTTTAAACTTAATTTATATCTTTGTTTAATGATTTATGAGATATATCATTTTTTTTATGTGAAATTCTATTATGTTACCCCAAGTGATGAGAGTGCTATTCCCACACAAGAAATTATTCCCATTATTTACATACATTAAAATGCGCTTTTGTATAATTTTTATAAATTGATTAAGTTATTTTTTAAATTTAAAATATTGAGCTAAGAGGATTTTTTTTTTTTATCTATAATGAATATGAAATGATATTAAAATTAAAGTTGGTATAACTTTTATAAAATGATTTAAGTTATTTTTTATTAAAAAAATATATATGTTTGATTAGAAATAACTTTTAACTTGAATAAAACATTTGTTATGAAATTGAGTAAAAATTTCGATTCAATCAAAGCTAGAAATTTGAACTCTTAACTTTTAACTTATGAATTATAATTATAATTTATGCTATATTTTTTAAATAAATAACTGCTTCCATTAATTTTAATTTTAATTTATTTTATAATAATTTTAGTCATGAGTTATTTATAAGATGTAAATTTTGGATTTTAACTCAAAATAAAAAAATAATAATTTAAAAATCATATCAAAACGTACTCTAAATTCTAACCAATTTATGTAATTTCGGAAACTCGGTTGTCCTTTTGAGTAACTTCATCACAGACGGAGGTACTGTCTTCAATGTTAGGTTGGGTAGGGACAGTATTTTCTTCTGTACCGACTACCGACACGCGTGTAGGACCCATGTTGCCTTAAAAATTAATTAAAAGCGAAACCGCTGCTTATTTATTCACGTTTCTTTTTTTTTGTTTTTTATATAATAATAATAATCGGTTGACCTCGTTTATTATTTGTCTGGTTTCATAATCATGAGGACTTGGTAAACATTGAAGCCAAGTCATTCCAGTTTCCGGGGCAATTTGGTCATTTTCTCAATGTACGATCCACTTGTACATGGCATGTGTCAACATCTTATAAGGGCTCTTTAGCTGTTTAACGTACTTCGATGGTGGAAGATGCAAACGTGCGCTGGTGAATACAGTTCACGTTCCGCCCTTTTTCACGTGGCAACTGTCAATTTCTAAAGTTCGAAAATATAGGTTTTTAAAAAATTATAAATTATAATTTTTTTTAATAATTAAAATTCATAATTTATTATTACTAACTATTGTGCAGGAATGTGACACTCAATTATCAAATTAAGTTTATAGTTTTAAGTTTTACAATAATAATAATTGTAATAATAGTCATGATACTATTAATAATAATTATGATGCTAATAATAATAATAATAATAATTTTAATGTTAGTTATAATAAAAAAATAGTGGTGATAATAATAATAATAGTAGTTATTGTGGTTATAATAATATTGTTGCTGGTACCACTATTATAAATAATAATAATAATAATAATAATAATAATAATAAAATCATGAGAGGTATAACTCAATTGATCAGGTCTTGAGTTTGCTCCCTATATGTCATTAGTTTGAGTCCCACAAATCTCAGAGTCATTGGAAGCTTACACGGTCGTTAACTTTAAGGCCCATGAAATTAGTTAAGGTGTACGCATGCTAGCCCAAACACCCATGTTAATCAAATAATAATAATAATAATAATAATAATAATAATAATAATAATATGAGAAAGAAGAAGAAGAAGGAGAAGAGAAAGAAGGAGGAAGAGAGTACTAATGATGATAAAAATATTAATAATAATTGTTGTGATGATAATAATAATCATAATAGTAATATCAACAACAACAATAATAGTGATGATGATTGAGGTAATGGTTGTTAAAATAATAATATTATTATTAATATGAATAGTTGTGGTGGTGGTGGTGATAATGATAATAGTGATGATATTACTTATTAATAACTAGTCTTGGTACCCGCGCGATGTAGCGGGTCATTTTTTTTTTTTGTATAAAAATATTAAAAAAAACAAAAAATTTAAAAATCTTGGGTTTTTTTTGCAAGGCCATACCCAAGAATCTTGGGTTTGGCTGCAACGCCTGACCTAAAAGTAATATTTATAATATTAATAATAAAATTAAACTTGCATGATCCAAGTTTAAGTGAGCCTGATTGCAACACCGGACTCAAGAATATTGGATGTGGGTCTGGCTATAAGGTCGTGTCATAAAAGTGTGATAATTAAATAGATTAATTAAAAAAAAAACAAAGAAAAAAAATCAACAGGAAGGAAAAAAACTAACGAAGAAAAAGAAAAAAAAATAAATTAACTGGGTTAACCCTTTAAATCAGGTTATCCCGTAAAACCTGTGATTCGCGTAATGAAAGTTTGATAACTAAATAGAAAAAAAATGACGGGTTTACCCAGAATTAACTGGGTTAACCCATCAAACCAAGTTAGTCTGTGAAGCCCAGAATACGTATAATGAAAGTATGAAAGTCTGATAATTAAATAAAAAGAAAATTAACTTTAACAAACTAAACTAAATGAAGAAAATAACTCCTCAAATCAGGTCAACTCATCAAACTCGAGATCCGTATCATGAAAATCTGATAACTAAATAAAAAAAAAATTAACATTAACAAACTAAATCAAAGAAAAAAAAATTCATTAAAAAAAATTAAAAAGAAAAAAAAAAGCTAATATTGTAGTAATCCATAGTGTTTTTTTTTTTTTTTGAAAAAAGCTACAAAGCTAAGTTTTCAACCAGATCAATATAAAAAAAAATGACAAACACTATTTTTTTTTTAAAAAAAGTCAATTTTGGGTAAAATAAATGAAAAAAAAACATGTAAAAAAAAGGAAACGAAAGCGAAAAAAAAAAAACACGTGAGGAAAGTTACAGTGTTTTAAAGAAATAAACAAAAAAACTAAATTTTCAACCAGCTCAATAATAAAAAAATAAAATAAAATAAAATAATTCTGAAAAAAAAATGTAAAAATTGACAATTTTGAAAAAAAAGAAAAAAAAAAAGACATGTGGGGAAAGCTAAAGCTAGATTATCATTCAACTCAATATTGAAAAAATAAATTCGATAAATATAATTTTAAAAAAATATATATGGGGAAACACTGTAGCAAAACAAAAACTATGTAGGGGAAACACTGTAGCAATCCATATTATTTTAAAAAAAAAACTACAAAGCTAAATTCTCAACCAACTTAATATAAAAAAATAAAATCTAAAATGATCATTTTGGAAAAAAAGAATAAATAAATCATAAAAAGAAAAAAAAAAACAATGTATGAGAATATTATAGCAATCCACAATGTTTTAAAGAAAAAAACTACATAGTTAAATTTTTAACCAGCTTAATATTTAAAAAAAATTAGTAAAGATAATTTTGAAAAAAAAATTAAAAAAAAGTGAAAAAAACAAAGAAAGAAGTCAATTTTGGGTAAAAAAAAAAAACCAAAGCTGTTACAGTGAATTCTCCACATGTTTTAGAGTTATTTAATAGTAGTGATAGTGATTTTGATCCTCATTTTCTGAATTGCTATATTTTTAAATCATTTTGTATAATTATTTTTTTTTTCAATTTCATCCTTTAATATTTAATTTTTTGAGAATTGAACTTTATAATTTTTCTAGATTGGGTACTTGAAGTTTAATGACTCGGATTACAAGTTTGAAAAGTTAACACAACTTTTTAAAAAGAATTTATAAATTATAATTCTTTTTATTTTTAATTGGGTTATTCCAGTCACATAATTTGAATAGCAAGTTTGGTAGAATGTTCCATGTTGTCTTAGCCTTAATTAATATTTTTATATATCAATCATAAATAGTTTTTTATATTTTTTTTACCCATTTTTAATACTAAACTTTTTTTTTTCAATATTTCAGTACCTCAGAAAATCACGAGCAGATATACTAATTATTTATCTATATGGTATCCAATTAATGTCATAATTGGATGATAGTTAACTATTAGTACTGATTTAACCTATTTTACAAGCTTTGAATATCATTTTAAATACTAATTTTGAATAATTGAGACAAAAGTAAAATGATAAATTAAGCCTTAATTTTCTACAAGTGAAATACGAAACCTTTATATTTCTTGAGATTAAAAACAAATTTTTATAAAAAATTAAATTAAAAAAATTCCTATTATTTAAAGATATGGGGAAAAAATGTCATTTGATAGACAAATTACTGTTCTTGTGTTATCCTTTTTCCTTTTATTTTTTGTTGTTATATATTTTTGCTAATATTGTTTAGGACATATTAAAGAGGAAAAAGTGTTAATAATTATTTTAAGATTTTAATTTAAAAATATTATTTAAAGATACCTGAGTTATGCAAAGAATTCTAAGATATTAACATATTAAAAAAAATTGAATACTCAATTTTTCGAACTGTATATGGTGAAGTGCTAATATATTAGAAAAGATGAATACCTGATTTTTATAATTAGATATATTTTGTAATAAACAATTTATATTATACAAGGATTATTTTGATATTAAAAGCTTTATCTAACAATAATACCTGTGCAACTAATATCAATTTTAGTCAAATTGTACTATTAATTTGTTTAATTTTGATATTCTCAATCCAAAAAAAAATTAAAAAATCAAATATCCTATATAACATTACCATAATCAAGAAAAATGCTTAAAAACTCTAAGAAAAAGGAAAAATATCTAAAGCTTATAAAAAAAAACTTGAGATTATACACACATGTACAAACATATCATATTTCGATTAAAAGATATCCATATTGATTGAAAATTAGAATAAAAAAACTTTAATTGCAAGAATAGAATTCTATATCGCTTGCCCGTATGTTTTTCTTATTGACCCATAAAAATAGATGGTTTGGTACAACAATCCAACTATAATTAGTGATTTTATAATTATATAGATGGCTGGATTTGTCATAGACTTTACAAATATAATCATCCCCTCTAAAAGGCTATGTTTGAATACATTTTGGTAGTGTTTGGGAATATGTTTGAAACCGTGTTTTTTTATTATATATATAGATTATTTTGATATGCTGATGTAAAAAAAAAAAAATTATTTTAATGCATTTCTGAGAAAAAAATTATTTTGAAAAGTAATCTTTACCACGCTTTTAAACATCATATTCATTTTCATGACTTTTAAAAGCCATAAAAGCACTTCTTTTGACTGCTACAAAGTTTCATTTTCTTTTTAATTAGTCTTGCCAAATAAAAAAAAAAAAGTAGTCTAGCCTTGAATTTTTTTAGCGCAGTAAAAAAAGATAAAATAACATAATTCATAAAATAATTAGAAAAATAATACAGTTGAATGAGTTGTAAGCCTTATCTCCGACTCACATATCGCATATGAGCCATCTGATTTCAAACGAATTATAACCCCATATCTAATTTCTTCTCATTTCTCTCTCTCTCTCTCTCTCTCTCTCTTCACGGGCACCACCTATGTAATATAAATAAATTTTATCTAAATTAACAACTAATTTTAGAAAATATATTTGAATTGTTATAACAATGGTAATGATTGTGGTAGAAAAAAGCGCATTATAATTTCATAATATTAAAGTCTAGATTATTTGAATTGGCATCTAATGATGTAGTTAACATATGTAGCATATTCATCATATAATTGAACAAACTTAAATTTCAAAATTAAATTGCAAAATTAAAATTTCTATGATAAGAATAAAGACTTCTTTCTCTTTTAATGTTCTCTTATTTTTGTAAGATGGAGATGAGATTTCTTACAGCAACGACAAAAAAATTATTTCAATTCTCTAATCATACTTATAAATATATGAGAAAACCTAAAAAATGCTCCTAATTATTGAATTGGTTCCCTCAAATATGTTTTTGTATCGATTTTATACCAAACAACTTTTATTTATCAATTGGGATATTCTATTACAATTGCTATATACAAATGTTAAGTTTCATATAAAACATTTCATTTATTACAACATAATAGTACAATTTGGATAGAATGGAAAGATTTAATTAAGAATTTCTTAAATCTTGTGGACAAATTTGATATAAAAAATAACGATTTTAAGATATTTTTTCTTTATTTTCAATTTAATATAGTTCTTAATAATTAAAACTTATATTTCATTTTTTTGATTAAATATAAGAATTTATTTGTTTTTTTTTAATTAAGATTTATTTTTTCTATATAATTAGTATATGAGATTCTAGTCTTCAATAATTCCATGCCTCTCTCCCAATTCTAAGCCTCACAAAAAGAGAAAAAAAAGAAAAAAAAAATGGGGGGTAAAAATGAAGAGACCACAAGAAAAGAAGGCAAATAACCGAAAAACATGGAAATTCAACAAATCCCCACAAAAAATCACACGGGAAATTGCAGTGCAAAAACTTGTCAAGCTCTTTTGCCAAAGTAATGGAATTAGATTGGCATTTCCATCCATTTCTTTTTCTCTTCATCATTTTCACCCTCCATTCTTCGTTAACATGTTCTGTTTCTGATTCTGAAGCTTTGCTCAGGCTTAAAAAATCATTTACTAACGCCAGTGCTCTTAGCTCTTGGATCTCAGGCTCTGTCCCTTGCAATAGACAAACTCACTGGAACGGACTTCTTTGTTTCAATGGCATTGTCACGGGTCTTCAGCTCGAAAACATGGGCTTATCAGGAACCATTGACGTTGATGCATTGGCTACTATACAGGGAATCAGGAGCCTAAGCTTTGCTCGTAATTCTTTTACAGGTGCCATTCCTGAACTCAATCGTTTAGGCAATTTAAAGGCTATATACTTGAGAGGGAACCAGTTTTCTGGCGAGATTCCCTCGGATTTCTTCTCGAAGATGAAGTCTCTGAAGAAAGTTTGGCTCTCCGATAACAAGTTTACTGGAGGAATTCCACCATCACTGGCTGAGTTGCCTCGGCTTAGCGAATTACATCTCGAGAACAATCAGTTTAGTGGGACTATTCCATCTATTGATCAACCAACATTGATGTCATTTAATGTGTCAAACAATATGCTGGAAGGGGAAATCCCACCGAATTTAGCAATATTCAATTATAGTTCCTTCGATGGAAATGATCATCTCTGTGGAGACAGAGTTGGCAGAGGGTGTGAAAACACAATGCAGACATCATCAGAATCACCAGCCGGTGTTGGTTTGGATGCTGATATGATGGTTAGCAAAGACAGAGGTCATAACAACAATAATGTTACAAAGACAGTCGCGGGGGCCGTAACTCTGGCTGTGTTGCTTCTTTCCATAACAGCAATGATAATCTTTAGAATGAGGCGAAGGGACAAGGATTTTGATGTAATTGAAAATAGAAGTAATGGTAATGCAGCAGCAGCAGCAGCACCTGAGGTGCAAGTTTCGTTGTCGAATCGACCAAAGGGAGTGGATGCTATCAAAAAGATGGGATCAAACCGTAAAGGGTCTATTAACGGAAGGGGTGGTGTAGGAGAATTAGTTATTGTGAACAATGAAAAAGGTGTATTTGGGTTGCCAGATTTGATGAAAGCTTCTGCAGAAGTGCTTGGAAATGGAGGAATGGGGTCTCTGTACAAGGCGCAGATGGCTAACGGTGTCATGGTGGTGGTCAAGAGAACGAGAGAGATGAATACATTGTCCAAAGATCAATTTGATGCAGAAATCAGAAAGCTAGGAAGACTGAATCATACCAATATTCTGACACCACTGGCTTTTCTTTATCGGCCGGATGAGAAGCTGTTGGTATATGAATACATGCCTAAAGGCAGTCTGCTTTATTTGTTGCATGGTATGATGTCATTTTCCAACGTTTTCTCTTACAAAGGTTCGTCTCATGTTTGGTTTTTCTCAGCAATCTTGTATCTTGCTTAACATCATATTTCTTCAGGTGATCGAGGAACATCGCATGCTGAACTCAATTGGTTTGTCCGTCTCAAGATTGTTCAAGGAATCGCCAGGGGATTGGGCTATCTTCATACAAAACTTGCTTCCTCTCCCTTGCCTCATGGCAATCTCAAATCAAGCAATGTCTTTCTTAGCAATGATAACGAGCCATTGCTTTCAGAATTTGGACATGGTCCCCTGGTCAGCCCTCCAATGTTGGCTCAAGCATTGTTTGGGTATAAAGCCCCAGAAGCAGCGCAATATGGTGTATCACCTATGTGCGACGTGTACTGTCTAGGGATCATCGTACTTGAAATCCTTACAGGAAAATTTCCTTCTCAGTACCTCAACAAGGCCAAGGGAGGGACTGATGTAGTCCAATGGATGGAATCAGCAGTTTCCGATGGCAGAGAAACTGATTTGCTTGATCCTGAAATTGCAAGCTCAACAAATTCACTTGGTCAGATGAGGCAGCTCTTGGGTATTGGGGCTGCTTGTGTCAAAAGAAATCCTCAGCAACGGTTAGACATCACAGATGCTATTCAAATGATACAGGGCATAAAATTGGAAGACAGTAACCATGAGGGCAGGACAATGCAAGTCTTACCATCACTTCGAGATGGTTATGCAGATGCACCACAGACCAGTGTGTCTGATATTCAAGAAGTTGATGGGGAGAGCCCTTGGAGGAGACATGGATCAGGTAGCTTTATGGATCATTTTTCTTTTCCGGCTCCTATTTAGATACTCTTCAGCAATGACACATCAAATTCTGCTTAAAGGAACTCTTCAAAAGAAGGGAAATTAGGTCCAATCCAACTTAGAACAGTGAGTTTCAGTAGCATCTGCAATGATGACTGAGCAACATTTTCGAGGTTCCGGCACAACAAGAAAATGTGAAAGTGGAGTTACAATGCACATGCACTAGACCTGTAACTTAATCACATAGTGTTAGAACCTTTTCCCTTTTCCTTACTTTATTTTTCTGGACAGAGAGTTTTTCTCTGAACTTTCAAACTTGCTCCTAGATTTTTGTGATCATGCTCTACATTTTTCTTGTAATGCTTCACTTCAAGAAACTAATTTTAATAGCTTGTAGACCAAGCATGATCATTTCAGTTTCTAAAAATTCTGCAACATACAAGTTTCAATTACAAGCCCCAACTCTGTGCAACCTGTGCATCAGGATTAATTTTGCACCAGAAACATCACAGAAGCGGAAAGGGGAAGCTTTCACCACCTAAAATAGCTTAACAATTTGTTCAACTTCTATGTACACAATGAGGTGGAGCTTCCATTAAGTAAATGCTTCCAGACTTCTGCATTCACAAACACTAACAAAAAGCTTCCATGACTACTGCTCCAGAATATTGACCGATCTTAGTTTCCTTTGTAAATCTGAGTGTTCATTTCAGCTTCGACAAAACATTTCTCGAAGCTTATACTCTCCCCTTCTCTTCTTGTTCCTTGGTAGATGGAGCTGAAGCAAGTGTCTTCGCCTCGATGTTGCTGAAATGATTAACCAAATCAGCTGGCTCCTCAGATCAAGGTGAAGTCATATAAAAGCCAAAACATTGTTAATTTCTGAGGGAATTAAGCAATAAAGACCCCATCGGGACTCCCCAACCAGAAATATTTTTTTGTTAAATCATTGATTAAGGCCGAATTAATCATGCATTTTGAGATGCACCTCGAGAATCCCATTGAGACTCCCGAGTTACAACTCATATACAGATTAAAAACACATGTTAGTCAACCCTTCTGTACCTCACAGATAGCTCACCACAGCTGGAGAAATCAGCACCATGAACATTAAAAAATGATTCAGATATAATTAGCGAAACCAAGACCTTTTTTATATGTGACCCTGCAGCAGTGCCACTCGTGCACCAAATTATTTAGTAATAATTAATAATCATTTACTAACGTCGTTAATTAATAATAATTTATTAGCAAGCACTTGAAACCATATTTGCAGAATCAGAAAATTCATTAAGAGAGAGAGAGAGAGAGAGAGAGAGAATGTACTGCTATTGCTGCCTGTCATCTGCACTTGGTTCTATACATCTTCAATTGTTTTGATTTAATTTGTTTTATTTAAATCATAAACGTAAGTGCGAGCATGAATGCACGTGAATGTCGGCCTATTTTGGCAGTAGATTAATTGACTTAATTAATTATTTATCATTTAGTTTCATAAATTAATTACTCTAAGTCTGTTCTGTGGCTGAAAGCATATGCTAATTATTTGCCTTTCATAGTACTTGAGAGAGGAAGCCAGAGCCAGCACAGTAAGCTCTTGTTTCTCTGCAAAACAGCTGTGCTCACAATTTCTCATTCATGTTGATTTGGTTTTTGTCTTTTATGATATGATTATTGATTAGCCAATTAATCACAATAATATCATATATTAAGAAAAACTATAAGATAATGGACGGTTGCATTGCAGTTATGAACAGTGCTCAAAACAAAGTCTTTTGGCTAAAATGCTGTAGTTTTTTTTTAAAAGTGATGTTTTTGAAAATTTGAATTTGATTTGGTAATCAGTGTTTCATACCAAATTATTAAATCCAAATAAGCTCATAACTCAATTCAAGACATTGTAATTCTTTTTTAAAATCAATTCGAGTTTCAACTAAGTAATTCTAGTTTGATCAAATCAATTTTCATATAATTTTTTTAAACCCAATACAGGTTAATTGAGTTTTGAATTGACTCGGGCTGAGCAAAATTTAATAACACTAGTTTTAAATGTGTTGTTAAATGTGTATAATATGTTCATTTGTATTAAAATGTGGTTAGAAAGAGGAGAGATAATCCAATTTTCTTTTAGTTTTTAGAATTGATTAAAACATGTTTTGAGGTTTAAAAATATTTTTTTTAATGTTATCTGATTTTAAAATATTAAAGGTAAAAATAATATGCAAATTAGGATTCAAAATCACCCTTTTATTTATCAAAAGTTGCACACAACAATATATTTTTTAAAATTGTAAATAACATGTCATTTATTTATTTTTTTAAAGAATATTTAGATTCGATGCGTGTAGGCTGTAGCCCAAGCACTTGAGCTTGTTGCCTCCAGGCAGTACCTGATCAATTTCTTTTTATATATAATTTTTTTATGTGTTTATTTTTCCATTGAAATAGTTTCCTCTCATAATTAATGATTATTTCGTGAGTTTTTTTTAATGAATTCATTAATTACATGAAAATCAAACATATTCATATGAATCATATGATATATTTAAACTCGAATGCAAAATAAATACATGATGTTGAAACATAATAAATTGAAAAACGTTCACAATTAATATGGATTGATTTTAATCTCATATACTTAAATTTATTAATTAATTAAAATACTTAAATAAATCTTATAGACTACATCATGAGCGCGCCGGCATTGCAGAGTACAATTCCCAATCAATGTGTTGCAGAGGAGAAATAAATGAGGGCCCATCTAGGTTATTATGAGATTGAGATCATGGAATTCTCACCCAAAACTGATGATGTCCAAGGAGCCCACTCAAATCATTTCGTGTAGGCATGGGGCTTCGACTTCCCCTTTAACTTTCTAGACATGTCTAGTCTCACAGATAAATACATTAAAGAGGTTTTAAAATTTTAATTTTAAAATTAATTTATTTTTATATTTTAAAACTACTTTTACATGTTAGTATAGAAATAAATTAAAAAATAAAAAATATATTATTTTAATATATTTATAAATAAAAAAAATTAAAAAAACAATTTATATCACCGTTTTAAAAACCCCTAACTAAAATAAAACCATGTAAATCATTTTTATGATAATAAACTTTAGAATCATTTCGTGTCATTTCAGAAATACGATAAAATTATTTTAATTAAAAATATATTAAAATAATATATTTTTAAAAAATATTATTTTTACTATTAACATATCAAAATAATTTTAAAATATAAAAAATATATAATTTACAGGTAAAAGGAATAAAAAAAGTTTAAAAGTATAATTGATTTTTAAAAAAAGTACAGTCGAATGCTAAATACCACATTACATATAAATGTCTTGAAAAAAAAAAATTAAAACTATTACTTTTTAATATTGGATGGTTTTTTCTACTCAGATGGAGGAAATCTTTCGAACTCCTTTGAATTAATAGTCAAGGAAATTTATTCTCTTGAAAATGCTAGATTGATTGATATAGGAATGAGTTATTAAAATTCTCGAGGAAGAAAACTCAATTTCTATTAATAATTACATAGTAGCTTATTTTATTTTATTTTTCTAAAATCGCCATTATATAAAATTGTTAAAGAGAAAAATTACTCACCCGGAACAAAAACTAGAAATTATGTAAAACAGCACTAGCAATAGTGCAGTTAAAATGATTTTATTGAAAAAAAAAATCAAATCATCATTCATCATTATAATGTATTATATTTTTATAAGTAGTGGGCAGTAAAGATTATTTTTTAAAATATTTTTTTTATTTTAAAAATATATTTAAATATTTTTATCTAGTTTAGAAATTAGTATATCAAAACTACCTCAAAAAATAAAATAAAAATTAATTTAAAATTTTAAAAAATAAAATATAATTGTATCGCAATACAAAATAGAAATGACTGAAATTGATATTCTGGTTGAGATCTTGTAATTTAAAGAGAGACAGAGAGAGAGTAGCCGGGCTGGGCGAGATCGCCGGTATATTCTAAAAGAGATTCCGGCAGGCCAGGATGAATAGAGAAGGTTTTTTAAAGAAAGAATACTACACGTAGTTGGATTTTCTTTTCTTTGAATTCAACACCCAATCAAACGTTTCAGTTTCAGACAAAAATCCCCACAGTTGCCCTTACTTAAACCAGTCCTCACCACTCCCAAAGGCCAAAACTATACTCTACTCCAAAGTCCACACATCCACATACACGCTAACACTTAGCACCAATAGCAATCCATCTATAATCTACAGTTCCTCCTGCAAATATACCCCCACCACCATCTCCTCCACTAAAAACCACCACCATCTCTCTTTCAAGATTCCAAAGCCAATTCCTCCTCCTTTCAAGATTTTAGGTTAAAAAGGAAGCATTTTTCTGCTATATACAAAAGCGAAAACCCAGAGAAAAAAAAGAGAACACATTTCTTTCAACTTCGTATATTTATTGAGATAAATATAATACCTTTTGCTTTTTCAAGATTAAAATTTTGGTTCTTGGTTTCTTGTAGCTAGTCAATCATGGAACCACCAGAAAATTACAGCACAAGTACCTCTTTTGCAGTGCCTTTTGAAGATGCCCAGAAGATAATTCTGAGGTGGGACTCAACAGCATCAGAAGAAGCAAGAGAAAGAATGATCTTTGGTGGAGATCGTCAAGAAGTGGATCTATACTTACAAGCTGTTGATGAAATCCAAAAGTCTATGTCATCGACTTCAATATCGCCTCCTTCATCCCATCATCATGATCAAGATAGTAATAGTAACAAAGTCAACTCTGCTATACAGATCGCCATGGCTAGACTTGAAGATGAGTTCCGCAATATCCTTATTAACCATACAAGCCCGGTTGAAGTAGACTCTCTTTTCATTCCTGATCATGCTCCTGCTCCGGCTTCTTCTTTGAACCACAATACTAGTTCGGTAGGAAGCAGCAATGAATTTGATCAGGAGGAAGTTGGTGGTGGCGATCATGTTGATGCTTTAGATCCTATACAGCGTGCAGATTCGAGTAATAGTAGTGCTAGTTATCGATCTACGAGTAGTATTCGTGAGATCGATCTGATTCCTCAAGAAGCTGTAGCAGACCTTCAGTCCATTGCTAAACGGATGATCTCTGCAGGGTACTTGAGGGAGTGTATTCAGGTTTATGGGAGCGTGAGGAAATCAGCTGTGGATGCGAGTTTTAGGAGACTTGGGATTGAGAAGTTGAGCATTGGGGATATTCAGAGACTAGAATGGGAGGCTTTGGAGACCAAGATCAGGAGGTGGATTAGGGCGGCCAAGGTTTGTGTTAGGATATTGTTTGCTAGTGAGAAGAAGCTTTGTGAGGAGATTTTTTATGGGATTGGTACTGCTATCGACGATGCTTGTTTTATGGAGACTGTCAAGGGTCCAGTTGTTCAATTGTTTAATTTTGCTGAGGCAATTAGTATTAGCAGGAGATCTCCTGAGAAAATGTTCAAGATTTTGGACTTACACGATGCTTTGATGGACTTGTTGCCTGATATTGAGGTTGTTTTTGAATCAAAATCTGCTGATTCCATTCGAGTCCAGGCTGCTGAGATTTTGTCAAGATTGGCTGAGGCAGCAAGGGGGATTTTATCTGAGTTTGAGAGTGCTGTTTTGCGTGAGCCTTCGAGGGTTCCGGTGCCTGGAGGGACAATTCATCCATTGACAAGGTATGTGATGAATTACATCAGTTTGATTTCGGATTATAAGCAGACCTTGATTGAGCTTATTATGTCAAAACCATCAACTGGGTCAAGATATTCGGGTGATCCAACTACACCTGATATGGAATTTGCTGAACTAGAGGGGAAAACCCCTTTAGCCCTTCATTTGATTTGGATTATTGTGATTTTGCAATTCAATTTGGAGGGCAAGTCCAAGCACTACAAGGATTTATCGTTGGCCCATCTGTTTATAATGAACAATGTTCACTATATTGTTCAGAAGATTAAAGGGTCACCAGAATTGAGAGAAATGATTGGAGATGATTATTTGAGAAAGCTAACAGGAAAATTCAGGCAGGCGGCAACTAGTTACCAGAGAGCAACCTGGGTGAGTGTCTTGTATTGCTTGAGGGATGAGGGGTTACATGTAAGTGGGAGTTTCTCTTCTGGTGTCTCAAAGAGTGCTTTGAGAGAGAGGTTTAAGACCTTCAATGCTATGTTTGAGGAGGTTCACAGGACTCAAGCAACATGGTTGATTCCGGATTCTCAGCTTCGGGAGGAGCTTCGAATTTCTATATCTGAGAAGTTGATCCCAGCTTATAGGTCATTTCTTGGACGGTTCAGGAGTCACATAGAGAGTGGAAAGCATCCGGAAAATTATATCAAGTATTCAGTGGAGGATTTAGAGAGTGCTGTCTTGGATTTCTTCGAGGGTTATCCTGTATCTCAGCATCTGAGGAGGAGATCTCAGTGAAGGAATGGATAAGTTTTGCCGATTTAGAAACTAGGACACATTCTTTGAATTTTTTGTGAAGTGTTTGGGTGATGTGGTGCTGGTTAATAGGGGGCTGCCCTGTGCACTCTAGTTCTTTTATGTATCATCAGTTAATTTTCCGTGGATCAGAACAAGTAGAGTTCTTTGGGAAGATTTGGTGTAGCTCTCTCTTGAATAGCCAGGTCTCTCAACCTGAATGCTTCCACACTGTAAGCATGTTGTTTGTTTGGGCACCACATTCTAGATTTTTGTTCCACTTGTTCATATGGGAATTGTTGTATGTGTGATTTTCTTACTATATATTATATGAAGAATCAGTTTTCTTTTCCTAGTATCAAAATTCTCTCGGACCAATCTATTTGTGGTCCGAGTTAATGCATTTGGAAATGGAACTGGACAAGCTTTGATGATACGGGAAGGTAGTAAAGGTTGGTTTAAATATATGTAGGTAGTTCGTGTTTTTTCCATTGATCAAAGGAAATATGAATGCTAGTTACTGGAAATGACAACTGAAGTCACTAAACCTGCATTTACTGATGATGAATCTGCATAAGGTTTCTTTTCTAATTCCTATTGAGAATCTACAGAAATGACGCATGGCTATGGTGCTTGTGAGCATCACTCAACTAAGCTGTTGCATTAGAACTTTTACGATTAGATAACGCAGCTAATTCTTGTCCACTGAAACCAATTTTGTCACTTGATGATTGTCCCTTTGTTTAATTTCTGTTTACCATTTATTTCATGAAGGTTGATGCCAGATACATTTCAAGGTCGAGATCTGTCAGACAGAAAGTCCTGCAAGATATGACAAAAACTGGGACCTTCTTGTGCTTGAATAAATTTGGAAGCTTTTCATGTCACCTTTTTTCTTTAACAACGTAATCTCCAGCTGGCATTAGGGTAACTTTGACAATTTGTGGATTCAACTTTCGATTTGGTTTGGATACATAAACAATTCCTACTAGATACGTTTTTCTAATTCATTTGAACTCGGCTAGTAGTTTTGTCTCTGCTTGTTTTGCTTGAATTTAGTGACCAAGTACATCAGATATACAGTGTGTTTTTTACACTTTTAGATTGCTGGATGTTTCATGGTGACTGATTTCAAATTGAAGCTCATAGCAGCTTGCATATGAGGTTTACCACCAAGGCTAGACTATCTCCTTCTGAAAAGAGGTTTGGCTACCCGATTTTTGAATGGTTTCCATTAGTTTTATCATGTTTGCAAAGAAACTCATCACCCTTCAATCTGGGACAAATCCATCATCAACGCAGATTGATGGCTTCTTGTTTGATAATGAAAGGAACTGAGAAACTGAATTCTCCTAGTTGTCTCTACTCCTTGCCTCCCTTCACTAGATCACCAAAAGTGTACGGATTAGAGACAAACAGAAAAAACAAGATAGGGAACAGGTCTTATCTGGTACCGTTATTTGTATGAATCTAGACCCAAACTAAACTAGCAGGGCTATTATTGCCTTTGTTCAGTAATCAGTACCCGTGTCCTCTAGGGTAGTGGACTCCAGGCCAACTCTTTCTTCAAGCAGGCAGAATAGTCGAACCATCTGGGGTGTCCGTATGATTTTGTGCTGTAAATTTGAGGCATGGATGAATTAACAATCAGTGATTTAGACCAGAACAGTCTTGAATTGAAGCGACAAAGACCCGGTTGTATCACAACAGATTTTTTTAGTTTTATGTTTTTTCCTCAAATAGAATTGAACGAAGAGGCGACATATGTAGTTAATGAAACTATTTTGGAACTGAAATTGTCTTGTTACAATTATTAAAAGAAATAGTTTTCCATTTTATGCAAAGATGGAATAGTTTTTGCCTGTAAATGCTGTTCTGGGAGCATTTCTTGTTGTTCCATTAGCTGATAAGCAAGAGATCGGAAAGTTCTGGTAGAGAAGTTTGTCATTATCTCTCTTCTAAGAATGCTGAATTCTTCTTCTTGTTCACGTCCTCTCTTAATGCTAATAGATTTACTTACATCTAAGAAAGAGACAGGAAAAACATGAGACATTTCCGAAAATAGTCAAATGAAACTAATCACAAGAGGATATTTGCGACAACCGAATAGCTAAAAGTTGGAAAATTAAGGCAAGTAGAAGGGGAGAATCAATCAACTGCTAAAATATTAGAGATTATAAAGCAACATGCAAGCAAGTCAACAGTCATTTTCTTTCTGGTCTAAATTTGCATCAGCCAAATCCCCCACTCTAGCAACATCCTTTGGATGCTTACTAGCTAAGAAATCTGTCGGTCAAACCCACTTCTTCAAGCATTTGTAGGGGACCCAAAACAAATTAAGCAGAAATTTTCCCTTGGCATTCTTATTAACAAGTGACAACTCCGACATGGTCCTTTAAGTAAAAATACAGAAGTCCTCATAGCACTTTTTTTCATATAGTTAGCATTCCCCGTATGCGTAAACATGGCTAGAGAACTACAATCCAATAAGGTATCAAAACTTAACAAAAATATGCTCCATCGTTTCCTCTATAACCAATAATGCACATTCAAGGATTACTGTAACAAGTACATAGAAATCTTATCTAAAAAAACGTACATAGAAATACCACGAGCAAAAATGATAAACAAGAACTGAAGAAAAGCCATCCTATTGCAATCCCAAAGTAGACTTTTGCCTTGTATAATTTTGCTCCTGCAGTAATTCTCGATGCATATTTAGGGAGTGATAGATACAACAATAACAGATGATTGCACCTGCTTTAGAGCGATGATGGCACACCTGCTTTAGAGCTTCGTAATTGAGATTTGCATTACTGTGTCTTATCTTCTTCCGAATCACTATTTGATGCTCCATTGCTGGCTTGCACTGGTCTAGGTTCCAGTGAACTTCGAACATCTTTAGAAGGTATGGTGGATGGTTTAATGAGTGTTAAAGTACCATCATCCCTATCGAACTCATCACTTGCATCATCTGAGTAAGCGTATCTGTCAAGAAATCAAGAAATGATCAAGGAGAAGACAGTAACAAAATTAAGGTAAAGTTGATGCCCCAAGATGATCTTTCTGTCAAGAAATCAAGAAACAATCAAGAAGACAGTAACAAAATTAAGGTAAGGACGATGCCCAACCTAAGAAGAAGATCTTTCATGCTGTGGCAGTGTTCCATGATAAGAGCACAAGTTTACTTGGAAAAGACATGATTCTAATTCATTCCATATAACAGAAAAAGCATTTACGTTCATATGGAAATGACCATATCCATATATTTCAGTAAGACAGGAGTGCTTAATAACTGAAAGACAGAACAAGAAGAAAAAAAGTGCACAAGCATGTTGGATGGGTATTCTGTTTTCATCTTTAGGTGAAAATAATGGTACGACAGTATTAAGCTATGTATTTATAAAGTAAATATCTTTAGTGCCAATCCAAGCAAACTGTAAATTCATCATTAAGTTCCTGTTGTCCCAAAAATGGTGACAGTTCATGAAGTTGATTGAAAACACTTTTCATACCCTGTTGTTGCTGAACCTCATCTTACTTAAGGTGTGTTTCCAAAAAAAATTAAAATTTTTTTTTTTTTGCTTAAAATGATTTTTTTTTTAGCTTGTTTTGATATGCTAATGTTAAAAATTATTTTTAAAAAAATAAAAAAACTTCATTTTGATGTATTTATAAGCGAAAAGCACTTTAAATCACCACCGCTACCACAATCTCAAACAAGTTAACACACCAGGTTAATACATAAGTGAAGCACCAACCTCTTGTAGACCATTGTTGGGGCTATTAAACATTGACATTTCTTGGAGGTTGAAAGAGATTTAACAATGACATTATGGTATAAAAAGGGGAAGGTCTAGCATAAAAACTATGCCTTACCGCATTGAGTTCTGAGAGGGAGCCCAAAGAGCACAGATGACACATAGGAGAGAGAAGGAAAGGACTCGCCAGAAAGCAGGGATGACCCACGCATTCTGCCAGCGCTCATTATAAACATCATTTGCTTTGAAATACAACTGCAAGTAGAAAACTACAGAATTTAATGACAATGGAATTCCATGAATGAAGTTGGATCAGTAAAACATTGCACAAACAGTTCTCTTTTTTTCCTCAGTTTTGATAAAAGTACCAAATACAATACAGTTAATTTGAAAATGTCGTGTCTTATTCACAATTTAAGCCATCCCATCCTAGATTTTATCTGTTATAACCTGTCCCAGAGCTTTGTAAAACTCAAATAGCTTACAAAATCATTGCAGTCAGAATGCAAGAAACATAGTTTTATATTTAATAAGAAATTATTGTATATTACCTCATAGCATATCCAACCCACTGACACAATAACTGCTACAGCAAGAGCATTAGTGAATTTCCGGTATATATCCAGCTTGACCATCATCCTTTTAGCCTGTGACATCAAATGAGGAAGGAAATGTTATTATTCAAGTTCACTTTCATTGCATTTGAACACGCACACATGTAGTATCAGAAACTCTGATGTTTAAATGCATGTTACATGATTGATAATCCAGATACTCTGCTTCTGATTGAATTTATAGATTACCAAATCGTCTGATACAAAGGGTATCAAGAATAGTTCAAATCAACATGTAAAGCAATTAACTAAAACCATATGAAGTCCATAAGTTAAAACAATGGAATTCTATGTTTTCTGCATCAAATAGTAGCTTTAATAGTCATGTGTAAAATAGTAATCTATCCTATCCAGTATCCATTACAAGCTAAGAAGAAAAAAAGGCATTGCTGTGAATAAACATTATTCAGAATGTCAAACCAAGTACCTGAAGCTTATTTAAAGTTGCAGAAAGAGACTTAAATATCCAAATAATAATGAAAGCATCCAACATTGACACAGGAAGCACCAAAAAAAGTCTGGCCCTCCCAGAAAGGTCACTGACAGTGCCAACATTTTCTACCAATTCAAGCACTTCAGATGCCACAAAAAAGGTCACTCCAACCAGTATCACCTTTGATGTAAGACCACCTAAGGTAGGTCTCACAACACCATAGCCCATTGAAACCATCAGAAGGACAAGGCGTGCTACTGTAAGTTTAATAGTACCAAAAGTAACTGCCCATATAGTGATACCAGTTGGCCTAATGCCAGTCTCGTTGAATTCAGCATAGTCAAAATACCAGAAAGCCATCTCAAACATGCCCAGTGTTATCACCAATGTTATGCAATTTTGCAATGGAAAAACTTCTCGCCAGAATCTTGCATACTGAGAGAACCAGAATAATCCAAGTATAACAAAAGCAAGGGACATGAACCCATAAAATCTCATTAAAGGTGCCATTCTACCAGGTAAATAGCCACTGGGATTTTTCCATATAGTTTTCCCCTCAACAACTACCTCTTTAAGATTAGGATCACAATGCATGAAATACAAATTATACATCCCAGTACTGGATATCTGTATTGATTTTGATGGGAATGTTGCGACAAGCTCGTCTATGTTGAATGAGACACCAAAGACTTGAGGCCAGCTGGGATCTTTTGTTGAAGGACGATGAATGATTTCTCCTTCTGAACACACACCCAACTTTGCAAGATCAGCTGTGCAGCAGACAGCTCTTTGACCACCATAGGCTGAACCACCAACTAACTCTCGATCCTCTACCTCAAAAACAATAGCTTGTACCAACCCCGAACTAAAGTTAGAAAATTCCTGAGTTCTCCGGAATGTAATCTTTTCAAAACTGTTGACAAATGACCACATAAAATTAGTCATTGGGAATAAATGATACTGAGAATATAAAGCACGATGCTGTATTTGATACAATATAACAACCCAGGCTATGCATTGAAAGTTGTATGATAATGAGACGAATTTTGATGATGAATTCCAAAAATAACATAGAAATACAAGGTCCTGAACAAGCCCAAATTGAACCAGGTACCAGATGCCCAGGTTAGGAATTTAAACTACTAAGCTCAAAAGTAGCAAACCCATTTTAACCCTTTGCGACACCGTGAGTAATAGAATCTCAATATTTAGCTTCGGAGGATAATTCTCTATTCTATGTTAGAATTGATAAAGTTTACAATCTGTTCTCACTATATGCTTACATGATTTAAGACCACATTGAACCCTAATTCATCTTGAAAACCAATTAGTTCTTGTGGAGTGCATTATCTACTCCAATTCTAAAACTTGACCCACAATGGCGTACATTTAGTAGATTATTCATGACAAAAATAAACTTTGGCATCTTCTCAGCAAAAAACTATCTTTGTTCTCATTTCTACATCACATGTGTAAGCATAACTATTTATAACTCCAAGAAGCAAGAGACCTAATCATAATTACACTTAACACACACTTAGATATACAAGGTAAGCATGCAGATTGTGGAGAAATGAATAAGAATTACCGTATATAAGAGTCCCCATTAGCAGGAAGGACACTATTCTCATTGTGATTTCCAGAGTAAATCCCTTCACTGCCACCATGAACAACAAAGGCATTACCTTTGCCCACAAATCTCTCTCCTTTATACTCATGAACTGAACCTTCAACAATCAAGCTCATAAACAACCAAACACACAACAATATTGATCTAAGAACCCTAAACATTCTTCCAGAGAAAGACAGAAAATGGGTTTGCGAGTGTGTCTTGGTGTTTCTGGATCTGCAAGTTAAGATCTTGCTGTTTAGTTGCTAAAAATGTCAAGGTGTCTATGAAGTGTAGACTTTAACAGTGAGATTGGAGAAATGATACTCTATTTATATTACACATGCACCAGTTTCTTTGATTATTACTAATAAATAATGAGAGTCTTGGAGCCATCGGATGTTTAGGCTCCTGGTGGTTGAGATTATGTGTATGGTTGTGATCCTGTTTGGCACCATTCGTTCTGTATATATTGTTGTATGGGAAAGAGACAAGGTGTCGGTTTCTGGCTTTATGTTACCGTCTTTTCCTTGAGAAAAATGAATAGAAGTGATAGTAATCTTTTTCGGACAAATGGTTTGAGGCAACATATGTTTCCTGACATTAGATTATGTATATATATTGGTACGCTGTCAGACGCCATTGATTAATGTCAAGAGATCTTTCAGTCCATGCAATGTGAAGGAAACTGGGCACCAACCAAGTCGTCGTAAGTTGAGTGAGTTTTCCTTTGCCAATAGATCTTTCATGTAAAGTAGTTGTTACCACTACTACCCTTCTTTTGGATCAGCCAAAAAGGCTTTCCATCATTTACTTTTGAATATCTTTTGTCTCGGTGTGATTATTTTTTAATGCTTAAGTTACTTCCTTGTTTTTTTCGGTTTTTTTTTAATTAATTTGGGTGCTTAAGTCAGTTTAAGTGTACATTTACTAATATTACAAGTCATAAAATTAATGATTATGTAAACCTTCAATGACCATAAGGTTTGTGGAACTCAAACTGGGAACATTTAGAAAGCAAATCCATGGTTTGATAAGTTAAATTATACCTCTCAGGGTTGTTTTCAGTAGCCCTCAAAGTTTTTTTTTTTTTTTTTTTCAGTTTTTGATCTTGTAGGTGGTTGTTGTAATTTTCACTACAATGGAGTACCTAGGATGACAACATATTTTTCATATTTTTTTCATAGTGATTTGACACTATAATATTTTTTTTAAAAAAATTACAATGTTAGATCTTCTAAAATCTATAAATATAATGATGAAATAAAAAAATCAATGAATTTTTTTTTTTAAAAAAAAAAACAAAACACCAACACATCCAGGTGAGGTAGTCAAAACTCGTAAGAGAGATCATGTGAGCAAAATAACATAATAGAAGGCAAAATAGTGGGTTGACCCATAACCCAAGTAACCCAAGGCTTAGGACAAGTTGGGTTTCAAAAGAAATTTGAGGAGAATTGATCCATTGTGAAATGATAAAAAATACGAGTTGACTCATGACCTAGTTAACCTATGACAAACCTAGTTAAGATCGGGTAAGAAATCATTAACTACTTTACTTTATTTTTTTTCAACATGATGTCATCCTTCCTTCTTTTTTTTTTTCATTTGATTTGAGTTAACTTAAGTTAACTCTCCTGATATATGACTAGTACTTACCCCGGATTGACTCCCAGAAAATAAGATGACAACCTAAAAATTTGAGTTAAATAGAAAGATCGAAAAGAGAAATCAAATTAAAAATAAAAAATCAAGAGAATGAGAATAAGAATAAAACTTGACGGAATTTAAAAAAATCAAGATTATGAGCCCAATGATAAAATTGAAAACAAATTAAAACTTGATAAAAGAGTTGAGAATCAAACTTAAAAATCAAAACATTAAGAGTCAAATATAAAATGTCATACAATAACAGTACAAGTTATTTTTTTAATGGCCAACACAAAATTCAATGTGGAGGAGAGAGAGAAGAGGAAAAGAAAAAGAAGGGGCGATTAGAGCCAAACCGTCCTTCAAAACACCAAGCGCGTGCACCCCTCATGGAAGGAGGAGTCATGTTACTTCAAACGTTATGGCGGAAGCTGGTGTTCATCCACTTGATGGTGACCAATGTTCCGCTCAGAAAGCTTGGAGCCATCTCACACGCTAGCTCATGACATCAATATTTTCTTAAAATATTTTTAAAAAATAAAGAAAGATTGAATCGCCCTTAACCCAACTTAATAAATAAATAAAAAACCTATAGAAAATGACAAAAACATCCCTTAATGCAAAGCTTAGAAAATTTTATTTTAGGGTTAATTTAGTAATTCCAGAATTTAAAAAATGTAAAGAAATGAGAAACCCCTTAAAATAATTAAATGGAAATAACTTTCAAGGAAAATTAAGTAATTTAATTGTACCATTAAAATATGATATTACTATAATGACCATCAAGAATTTGACAATAACATTTGAACCCTTATGAAATTACTAAACTATCCTCGTAGTAGCCATGTTGTTTAGGGGTAAAATAATAATTTCACTGTGAAAAACACAATAGAAGGCAAAATAGTGGGTTGACCTATGACTCAAGTAACCCAAGCTTTAGGACAAGTCGGGTTTCAAAAGAAATTTGGGGAGAATTGATCCATTGTGAAATGATAAAAAATACGAGTTGACTCGTGACCTAGTTAACCTATGACAAACCTAGTTAAGATCGGGTAAGAAATCATTGACTACTTTACTTTATATTTTTTCAACATGATGTCATCCTTTATTTATTTTATTTTTTTCATTTGATTTGAGTTAACTTAAGTTAACTCTCCTGATACATGACTGGTACTAACCCCAGATCGACTCCCAGAAAATAAGATGACAACCTAAAAATTTGAGTTAAATAGAAAGATCAAAAAGAGAAATCAAATTAAAAATAAAAATCAAGACAATGAGAATGAGAATAAAACTTGACAAAATTAAAAAAAATCAAGATTATAAGCCTAATGATAAAATTGAAAACAAATTAAAATTTAATAAAAGAGCTAAGAATTAAAATTAAAAATTAAAACATTAAGAGCCAAATATAAAATGTCATACAATAACAGTACAAGTTATTTTTTTTAATGGCCAGCATAAAGTTCAATGTGGAGGAGAGAGAGAAGAGGAAAAGAAAAGGAAGGGGCGATCATAGCCAAACTGTCCTTCAAAACACCAAGTGCATGCGCCCCTCATCGAAGGAGGAGTCATGTTACTTCAAACGTTATGGCAAAAGCTAGTGTTCTTCCACTTGATGGCGACTCATGTGCCGCTCATAAAGCTTGGAGCCATGTCACACGCTAGCATGTGACATCAATACTTTCTTAAAATATTTTTAAAAAATAAAAAAAAGATAGAATCACCCCTAACCCAACTCAATAAATAAAAGAAAAAAAACATATAGAAAATGACAAAAACACCCCTTAATGCAAAGCTTAGAAAATTTTATTTTAGGGTTAATTTAGTAATTCCAGAATTTAAAAAATGTAAAGAAATGAGAAACCCCTTAAAATAAAAAAATGGAAATAACTTTCAAGGAAAATTAAGTAATTTAATTGTACCATTAAAATATGATATTACTATAATGATCATCAAGAATTTGACAATAACATTTGAACCCTTATGAAATTACCAAACTATCCTCGTAGTAGCTATGTTGTCTAGGGGTAAAATAATAATTTCACTTTGAAAAACACACAATGAAGTACTGAGCTCTTTTAGTTTTATACTAGTATATTTGCTCATGCTCCACTATGAGTTGAACGATTCTTTTTTAAAATTTAAAAATAAATGTTAAGAGTAATTTCATTGTGAAAAACACACAATGAAACACTGAACTCTTTTAGCTTTGTACTGATATATTGCTCATGCTCCACTATGAGTTGAACTATTCTTTTTTAAAACTTAAAAATAAATATTAAGAGTGGAGAATTTTTTGGTAGTATCATTTAATTGAATGATCTTGAAACCTGTTAATCCGATTCCTTGCCTAGCTCGAGTCTTAAATTAAACCACATGGGAGTTAATCCAAAGTGAATCATTCAATTTAATAGGCATAAAGACAACTTGAATGACCAATAAAAATATGATATAACTTTTAAAAAACCTTAAAATGACATTTTTTTTTTAATATGAGATAATACCATATTGAATCAACCTCGGTCACCCTATGACCTGAGTTATGAATTTTAATAAGTTTAATAACTATTTTGCTCTTGTAAATTATTTTTATTTAATTTTATGATAAAATTAAATACTTGCAAAATCAAACACTAAACATAAATAATGTGTTTATTTAAGATCGTTATAACCTTATATATAGTAGAAAAAAATAAATCATGAATTCCATTTCCCAGCCAATCCAATATTAAAGAAAAGTGAAATAAAGAAAAATAACAATTAGAAAAAATAAAGGAACAAAAACTATATATATAGAAAAAACATACGAGATTTGATGGGTAAAAATGTTAAACCTATGATTAGGATAATTCAGGTCAACATATCAAACTCACAAAACAGGTAATAGATTCCATTGAGATTAATAACTTGTTTTTTTTTTTTTCTAAAATATTATTTATTTAACTACATCATAACAAAAACAAACAATTGCAAAGTCAAGTGTCAAACCAATACTGAGATAAATTATGTAACCTAATTCTTAATTAGTTGATAAAATTAGAAAAAATAAATTTTAAAAATAAAAAAAAAAGTTGAACTCGTCAAACCCGTCAACAAGCTTATGAACTTTTTAAAAATTTAATAACATGTTTGTTTTCTAAAACCTTTTTTTTAACTATATAATAAAAAAAAATACAAACAATCACATAATTAAGTTCAATTAGAAAAAAAAAAAAAAAAAACCTTCAGTAAACCTGTGAATCAGGGATACCTTGTCAAGCTCGCAAACCGGGTCATTAACTCCAAAAAATTTAATAACCTAGCATTTTTTTAAATCATTTTTTATTTAACTATTAAAAAAAAAAATTAAACTATACTATGATACTATAATATTTTTCTGATATCAACTCGATGCCTCTAAATCACAATGAACACATCATATAAAGACTAAATCACAATGAACGGGTAATAGATTCCATTGAGATTAATAACTTGTTTTTTTTTCTAAAATATTATTTATTTAACTACATCATAACAAAAACAAACAATTGCAAAGTCAAGTGTCCAACCAATACAGAGATAAATTATGTAACCTAATTCTTAATTAGTTGATAAAATTAGAAAAAATAAATTTTAAAAATAAAAAGAAAAGTTAAACTCGTCAAACCCGTTAACAAGCTTATGAACTTTTTAAAATTTAATAACATGTTTGTTTTCTAAAACCTTTTTTTTAACTATATAATAAAAAAAATACAAACAACCACATAATTAAGTTCAATTAGAAAAGAAAAAAAAAAAACCTTCAGTAAACCTATGAACCAGGGATACCTTGTCAAGTTCGCAAACTGGGTCATTAACTCCAAAAAATTTAATAACCTAGCATTTTTTTAAATTATTTTTTATTTAACTATTTTAAAAAAAATTAAACTATACTATGATACTATAATATTTTTCTGTTATCAACTCGATGCCTCTAAATCACAATGAACACATCATATAAAGATTAAATTAAAAAAAATCAATAAAAAAGGATCACAATGTAATGATAATAATAATAATAATAATAATAATAATAATAATAATAAAAAACAACAATGTGTAATTCACAGTGCTAATAGGAATTCCATTACCTTAGGTACGATTTTGGGCCATAATTCCAACTTGTACTTTTGGTAGATAAACTTATTAGCACCTCAATCTTTCTCCAAATATAAAAAGAAAGAAGAAGAAAGTAGTCTTGAAACAAGAAGTTTCTTGATGTAATCCTGCAAATAACTGTGATCACTAACAAGCGAATTGTATACAAGATCTCCTGCATAGGTCCACACAGTCCATCCAAACAAGAAAGGACACAACGAAGGTGAGAGATATGACTTCAAGGATCTATTTTTGAGGTGCTCTTGTAATTTTTCTGGTTATAACTGAAAAATCCAGTTACAATTTGGTAGCCAATGGTATCAGTGAACTGCTAACCTTAACTTGAGCATAAAATGACCTTGATAACAAGCACTGAATAAATTTCTCACACATTCTTTGCAAAATGTTACAGAAACTACGAGAAAATAACATCCAACCTAATCATATCTCCTAAACCTCTGCCCGCTAAAATATGCGCAGATCACAGCCTGGATGTAAGAGATGCACTAGTCCAAATCAAGGAACTCCATTCTTTTCCGCATTGTACCTTTTAGATCTGTTGCCTCCCTTTCTGCTTTCTGCGCCTGCCAGAATTAAAAGTTCAAAATTATTACAGTAAAGATGAAAGGCAGCTGATATATACGCATCTTTCCCGTGCAGAATGAGAGACTCCTAAAAAAAATTTCGTGAGAACAACGGAAGGAAATTCTGACATCTCTTTGTTAGTTTAGCAACAGCAGCAGGTTCTTGACACAAAAATAGTGGCTACCTTCCCACGTAACTGCTTATGTGCTTACATGGTAATTTTAAAATGACAAAATGCTTATCATTAGCTTAATCAAGGTCAAAAACATGCATGAACACATTCGTGCACATACAAAGCCACCTTCTTATGTCCACCTTCAGCAAAATGCCGTGTCAAAAAACCTTGCCTAAAATGTCAAAACTAACCACAAAACTGGCATCCAAATTTACCAATTATATGATGAACAGTTTTTTGTAGACTTTATACTAGGAAACAATGGAAAGGTGGGAGTTATTTGGACCTAGCGTGATCTTTCAGTCTTTGGAATTAACTTCTTAACAAAAACACATTATTGAGGAAAACTTACCCTTCTAATCTCTGCTTCTGAAACACGAGTCATATGTGGTGGAAGCTCCTCCCTCTCCAAATCCTAGCAAAGCAAAAGGAAAATGTTAGAAGAATACAACAAAGTATGCACCAAACAATATGCTGTCAGCAATCAAAGAAATCAATCACATCATACCAGCTCTCCAATTAAGACAACATTCTCCCCACGAATCACATATAGACCCAAGTGGATGTCGCAATAAAGGTCACCAACAATAACTCTTTCACATGCACCTTCAAGGACAGCATTGGCTGCATATGACCAAAAATTTTGTTTTCAGATATCACAAATCATACAGTAGCAAGTAGAACTACGAACAATGAGAAGGAAGAAAATTTACCAAATTGATCAAAAGAACGAAGTAATCCCATGAGCTTTCGGCCATCTCGAAGAAGCACAAGAAGCTTCTCTATAGCATGAACAAGAGCATGGGACACCAATCAAATAAGAACAAAGGAAAAGTAATCCACAGTCCAAAACACATCAATTAATCCATTTGTATCTGAATTCCATGCAGACTTTCAGCACTGAATATTTAGAGTTATATGTCTTGATTTCATTCATATATCTAACATGACTACCAGAAAGAAATATTTTAGAGAATAGGAAATCATCAAGACAACTCTACAAAAGAAAATTGGGTAATATAAGACCATGAAGCCATTTTAGTTCATTGGCATCTGCACATAACCCATTGTTTTTTGTTTTAAAATAAGCCATAACCCATTATCTTAACACTTTCTTTTAAATCAATATCAATTGAATGAAAAAAAATTATTATATTCCAAAGTCGGGTTTCATAAACAACCTTTTGTATTGCAAAACCTAAAACAAGAAAGGATGTATGTGGGTTTGGCAATGCATAGCAGGAAAGCTCAACAATCACCAAAGCAAATAAACAAAGCTCCTACTTTTATTCAGAACAAAAGAATTTTATCCCATTCATTAACAGTTAATTTCCAAAATCTCGAGCAAGGAGAACAGAAGCACAAGGGAAAATAGAACCCAAAATTTAGGAAATAGCTAAACAGTGCCACTGGCTGACACAATAAGGCCATGCTGGGATATGCCCATGAAATTCCAATTGGGAAAAGGATGGCCCCAATCATTTTCCCTAACTGCATGTTAAAGAGTACAAATCCATGTACTAAAATAGCTCTCAAGATACCGAAAGCATGCTCCCAAAAAAATGCACTAAAGAAACAGAATCACAATATAAGCAATAATCAAGACTACTGAAAATACATTTTCACAACTCTGCTCAACCGAACCAAGACCACAAGCCAATTAAAGTATTAAACGCAGTCAGCTATAAATTTCAATATGGAATTAAAAAAAAAAACCAAAGTAGCATAATATTGCTAGATAAACAACATACTTAGACGAAAACCAGACAATTCCAAGAACAAAATACCAAAACTGCAAGAACCCACTCCTTTCCCAATCTTTTGGCATGCCTACACACTAAAAAAAAGTCTTATTTCTTAGGCAATTATTGCAAAGTTCCAACTTTAAGCACAGTAACAATCCAAAGAAAATTGCAAGCGGGAGAGAGGGAAAGAGAAAGAACTTACTATCAAGATAGTTGGCAAGAGAAGTAGAGAGGTAGATATCTTCTGGGCCTGCCCAAGACATTGATTGATAATACTTTCAAGATATTTACTCTTAAGTTGTAAACTTTTCGGTACTCCAAAAAAACCGAAAAATTCTTCAAATACCAAGCAACAAAATATGGCATTGGCTGCCCCCAAATTCCTCTTTCTTACCTTTAACCACGCACACAGACGCAACAACAATTCTCTCTCTCCGAAACAAAATGAATTACAATCAACCCACCAACAAAAAGAAAAACCCTAACTGATTTAACGAACAAGAACCCCTTTAATTTCCCAGGAATTCAGATTCCAAATTCTAACTGTACTATTTGAGAAAAAAAGAAAGAAAACCCTTCAATAGAATATTGTTGTCCGGATCCAAGAAAAGAAAAAACCAAAGAGAAGGGGAAGTTTCAGAGAATTAATTCTGTCCCCGGGTTGAAAGAGCAAAGTGGTGGGCTTGTAAAAAGAAAGGCACTCAGATCCAATCGTACAGCCACCAAAACAGATCAACAAGAGACAGGGGGAATTTTTAAGAGAAGGTAAGAGAAAAATAAATGTGGGAAATTGCTCATTAAAGGGGATGCTTATGTTTTTATTTTAGTTAGGCAGGCATGGTGAGAGGAGTGGGAGTTGAAGATCCATGCGAGGACAGAGGAGATGTTCTTGTTTTGTGTGTTAGGTTCTTCCTCTCCCATATGGTTTCCTTTGGCTCTCTCTGTTTTGATTGATTAACAAAGGTTTTTCTTTTTTTACACTATTATTACTGAGAAAAATATATTTTGACAAAGGCTCTTCCTCTCCCATATTTTACTAGTAAATTAAGAAGCGCAAAATATATTTTGACTAGTAATATTAAATATTAAGAAAATTAAAAAGAGTTATAGCATCGTTAAATTATAATCTTAACGTCAGACTTAGCAACTGTTTATGTATTTTATATATCATAAAGAAAAGATTATTTATTCAGGTAAACGATTGAATTTGTCTTAGGTTTTATTTTTTAATATTTTAAAAATATATATTTGTTTTAAAAAAAATCAAGTTGATATTTTTTTAAGTATGTTTTAATAATTTTGATATGCTGCAAGTAAGTGTGATAACTTTTATTTTTAATATTTTCAAAAAATACATTTGCCTTAAAAAAATTAAATTACATTTTTTTTAACGTGTTTTTTTTAATATAATTTTAATATACTAATATCAAATTAAAAATATATAAAAAATTATTTTCATATATATTTAAAAAAAACACTTTTAAAAATGATTATTTATCACAATACTAAATACACATTTAGTCATATAACTTCTGCTTTTTACACCAAACCCCATATATAATTGTATTTCAAACTTTTGTTTTGTAGAAGTTAGAATAATTTATTTTTTATTAACAAAAACCTGACTTGTTTTTTATTTTACATGTAAAAATTTATCTTGCAACAATTTTAATTAAACATATATTTTTATAAATTTATTAAAAAAAACTACAAAAATAATTTTTTTAAAATCAAATATGAAAATTATTACATTGTTAAACACACACTTATTAATAATCTCAAATCCATAATTCTATGTTTATTTAAAAAAAAAAAACCATTCTTTTTTCCTAATGTTTACCATCATTTTACATTAATATACAATACTAATTGTTGTGAGCTTCACTTAACTCCATCACAATCATAAGTCATTTGTATACTATTAAGCTCGTTAGGTTGAGCATTAATAACAAAAAATAAAATAAAATGTGTGGCCATTTCACATGCATCTTATTTTGTATATTTTCATATTTTAGCAGTGTTGATTGTAGCAGTGTCATTTTTAATTTTTTGTTTTTTTTCCTTTCATTTTAGTTATCAAACTTTCTTTTCCTTTAATTTAATTCTTTTATAGCTAAATTATTAGTCCAATTACTCCTAATTTACTAAGGACAAGATTCAAATACAAGGTAACAACTTCAAAGTTAGTGAGAAAAATTAACTTTGATCCTTTCACTTTTCAATAGATATATTTTCATTCCCTTTAATTTTTAAATTCAAATTTTGTTCAAAACTTTTTTATTTTTATTTTTCAATCTTTGTGTTAAAGAGGGGAGAGAGATTTGTCGAATTCTAATAAAAAAGAGATTGATACCGATTCTAATAATAAAAAAACTTAATCTTAGTATCACAAGAGTTTCATTGGGGTATTCAATAACAAAAAAGAGTTTTGACAAGAGAAACATTTTTTTCTCAAAATTTAAATCATTATAATTTTTATAAAATTTTATTTTAATTATCATAATTTTTTTAAAATATATTTACTTTTTAAATTTTAAATAGAAGACTTATATTTGCATAATATATTTTTAAAAACAAAAATTATATGTGCTTAGTAATTATAATTAACCTCCATGATGAATAAGAGAAAGCAGAAACAATGAGAAGAATAACTAAGATAAAATATTTATATATGTATTTATCTTTTGTTTCTTATAAGATAGATTAACTTTTTTACTTTGATTTTTAATTAGCATTAATAACTTTCTTTATGATTAAAAACTAAATAAGATTTTAGCTTTTAATGGTAATATTATCAATTAATTTATGAAATGTTTTGTATAAATATAATTTATTTATTTTTTAAAATTGATCATGAATATTTACTATTTTTTTTTTTTTACATTTTTATGTTATTCTTTCATTTTCTTATATTGTTGCATCAAAATTATCATGAATTATATATTTTTTATTTTCTTATATATATATATATAAAATATCATCAAAATTTAAATGGTTTAAATTTTTTAAAATATTCATTATCATAAATTTAAATAAAAATAGATTTTAGAAAATGCTCGCATACGATCATATATAATTTCCTTCAACGATGATTTTGATGACTATGGGGTGTATACATTTTTTCTGGTGCCGTTAGATCTTTCAATGACAATATGTTTTAAATGACATTGAAACAAAGCATCTCAAAATTTGCTAACTCATGAGGTAACAGAATTTCCAAGCAATTTAGAAATAAGAATTATATATGGAATAATAGTTTTAGTTTTTATTTCAAGTAATCTAATCTATTTTTTTTTTATAGCTGGTTATTTAATATAAAAAGTTTAAGTAGTTAGTAGTTAGTGGTGCTTAATAAGTCAAAATGATTGGTACCTAGTACATGTAAAAGATCTAAAAGATCTTTCTTTGTAAATTTAGGGAGTCTTAAATGTTTAAGAAAATATCTTTCAAGAAAGAGAAAGTATAATAATAATTTAGAGAGATAAACTTTGAAAATATATATACTAAAGATGTTAAGAATGAAGAGATTGTGAATCGTTAGTTTGAAGGTTTTATAATATATTTATAACCCATGAGTCTTATCTTTTTATGAAGAGGAGCTAAAATATAATTTTATTGTGATATTTTAAGTTATATTTTATTCAAAATAATACATATTAAATTAATATAAAATACTGAAATACCCACGTGGATACTGAAATTTTTTTTGAGAAAGTATTGAGCTCGGATAAAATACCTCCATTAAAAGTGAAAAATAAATCCAGATATGCTAACATATGGATCTAAACACATTGAACTCAAACATAGTAGTCTAAGCCTGTGTGGATGCTAAGATGCATGCCCGACACGTTAGGCTTGAACATAAGACCATGTGGATGTGGTGCACGTTAAACACGGCCTCGAGCTATTATACCTTAGCCATGACCTTAGTAATAATTGGCCTGTGGCATGGTTGACAACATACCATGAAGATGTTGTTTTGGGCCTTTTAGGTTTTGTTTTTGTTTTTCAATAGATTTGAATTTATCACTAGGTGCTAAGCCTCTCAATGTGTTTTCTGCCTACATAAGACTTTATGTTGTCTTTCACTGGCAGAGGCAAATTGAAACGCAGAGTAATTGATCCCGATCGTCTGAAACTCTTTTCAAAGAAAAAAGATCCTTGAAACTATGTGCCTCGGCAGAGACATTAGGAGGACATAAATCATGTCAATTATTATTTGAAACAAGACAAATAATAATAATAATAATAATAATATCCTGTCAGTTTTTATATTATTTACGTCAAAGTTATATATACTACAGGAGCAAACATAGCTAAGAAAAAAGGGTGTGGTAAAAGAGGACTGAAAAAAGGGGAGAGAATGTCTAGCTCTATCTTGTTTTTCGGGTGCATATAGGCTACTAATGAAATCCTTGGACTGTTAACATGTGTTGCCCTGACCTGAATCAACAGATGCAAACATGAAAAAAACAAACTTCCGGGGAGGCACCGTCGACAAAATATATAGCGAGAGACATTCTTGATCAAAAAATGTTTTTCTTGTCCTCATGAATCCACCCTCGATATAGCTTTGATATATGTTTATTGATGGCCCTTTATGGTCTTGATGAATTCCTTGAGCTCTTTACTGCATAATTTCAGCATCTCACTTGCTTCAATCCACGTTTGAATCTGGAATTAAAGCTTTTTAGCATCCACGACAGAAATCAAATTTGCCTTGATAAGTGAATATGTATGCTTAAAGATTAAATCACACATCTCTATATGTACTTTTAGAGTATAATATATTTGGCCAGTTTTGATTTGATGCAAGCTCTCCATTATCAGTACTAAATGCTTCAACAAAGCTGGAAAAATGAACAGAGAAAAGGGTCGTCTTCTACATACCTTGTGATATTAATGCTTGAAAGGGATGAAGATTTAATTAAATCTCTAAAACAATATCTGCAATAAACGAACAAGACCGCGTTAATATGTCAATTGGATCTTGATTTATATATATATATATATATATATATATATATATATATATATATATATATATATGTATGGACACCCAAGCAACGAAATGATGAACTTACATTCTGAATCTGTCTTCACCCATTTAGATCCATCACTTGTCTTGTATCGCTTTTCATCATCTTCCTTTTCCTTCTTTGAAATCCTTTTGTCCTCGATGTATTTCTTCACTGATGATGCCCGGGAAGTGCTTTGTGGGTTAATCTTCTTGTGAAGCAATGTTCTCAAAAGCTGTTCGCAAGTATAACATTAATGAATCGTATACATTAATTTATGGCAACAAGGATATGAATTGCACTCTTCCAGGCTTTGATTTTAGCGGGCCTTGTCTCAACTTTATGGTGAATTAAAATGATGGTTTTGGCTTGGAGAAATGTTTATGATCACGACAAAAAGCAAAATGTTCGCTGGACAAGGCAAGCAAATGAACAAAGTATTAGGCATACCTTCTCCATTCTTGATTCTTGAAGTGTATCTCTCAAGCTTGGCTGTGGAGCAAACCCACTCCTGCAAACAAAAATCTTCTTGAGGAGGAAAGAGATTGATTTCTTCCCAATAGCTTTCTTCTTATTATTTTCACAAATGTCTTTGCATCTACCAAGTATAACACTGATCGTCCTCTCGATGTCATCTTCTTTGTCATCCACATCGCCGATTGCTGTATTGCTGACCCTTCTATCTACCTCCAAGCTCGATGGGCAATTAAGAAATCTATCCAATGGAAGATTTGCAGTTTCCTTTTCTTTATCTTGAGAGGTTGGCTTTCTTGTTAAGAGCTTCGTCAACTCTTTCTGCAATTTCCCAATTTCCTCGGGAGTGAAATCTTGTAAATCATGGGATGAAGACGGGTCCTCTTCAACAAGCTGGTCCTCTTCGGCATCTTGGATTTCATTACTTTCTCCGAGCTCTCTGTTGCCGAATGTTCCAATTGCTAGCAGCCCATGAGGCCAATCGCTAAATTCCTCCCGAGACTCTTGTTTCACATGGCCTGTCCGATAGACAAAACAAAATTAATTGACCGCAAATAAAATATTTGCTGGGTTACATTGTAAAACAAATAAAAAAGTTATTGACTTATGTTTTGCATTTTGATATGATTTATTGACTTATGTTTGTTTTGATTTTTATCGCATTGTAAAACATATATTAATTGACTAAATAAATCACATTTCTTCTTCGGCATGTGACTAAATTGACTGTGTTGCTAGCTTGCATATTAATGAAATGATAAAATTGGCAAAGTCTTCATTCCTTCAAGAGGTCCGACCCTTTTCTTTGTAATAAAACAAAAAAGGTGATCTCTTTTATATACACATTTTTAAAGTTGTTTTTACTCTTAATTTGACCTGTGATCTCTTTTTCTCAAACTCACTCAAAATACCGAAATAAACAAACATAGAAAAAAATAAGAGTTCGAAGAAGGAGGAGGAGGAGGAAGAGGAGGAGGAGGGGGAGGAGGAGGAGGCTTACGAGTAGCTGAAATCACTGCATTTGGTTTGGTGTTGTTCCCTTGTTTTCCATTAAGCTTATTTTGCATCCAACTGAATAGCTGCCAGCAACCAAATAAAATCTCTTTTCAAAACACTCATCAAAACGTGTGGAGATTTATAAATATATATTAATATATATAGCCCGAGAAATCTAAACTTGACGAATTCAAATCATGGATTTGGAACCGAGAAGGCCTCTCTCTATGATCTCTTCAGTAACGAATGACTCACCTTCATTTTGAGCTAGCTAGAAATGGCACCTTCTAAGTTTGCTTTCTGCTCGTGAATCGGGATCTTTTTGATCGGCAAATATGAGTGCAAAGGTGGTGTGGTCGGAGTTGGGACCTGGAGAGTGATGTCTGTAAGAAACTGAAGCCTTAAACTCAATGAGAATTCAGCTTTAAAAGGATCAAATTAAGCAAAGATGGGATTTTTGATGAATTTCATTGCCGAACCTTGAGCAGATTTTTCTCGGTTCAAGTTCCCAAAACCAGCCTTTTTGCCACTGTAGCTATATCCAGTCGTCGTTTTCTCTCCCAGTAGCAATCAGTTCATCACCTTTCTCTCTTATAATACAACTAATATACCCACACCCTACAAGTCATACGAAGACATTCTCTTTTTTATCTCTTTAGTAGTCTAGCATGACGCTTTGTCCTTTATTTTATTTTATTTCCTGTAGCGCATGTGAGAGGACGTTCTTCTTGAAAGAACCTTTGAAATTTGCATCGTGGCATGAGTTCTGTCATGGGATTATTAGTTAACGGAGATGTTGCAGTGAAAAACAATGTTATTATATCCCATGAGCCGCTTCAAGAATTGGTTCACGAGTTGAGTAATTTTAATCTGTATCAATTCACGTTTCAAGATTTCTTTTTAAACATAATTAAATTATTTTAATTTTTTTTTATATCACATCAAGTTTTAAGTAAGTCAACTAAGGTACTGATTTACCTTATAATTAATTTAGTCAAGTTAGTTCTAGATGATTTCTTTAAACTTGATCTGGTAAGGAGTTAAGTTAGTTGAGTTCTATATTTATTAGGCCGGTTGAGTTTAATAATTGTGGTGAAAATCTAACTGACTCGATATGATTTAATAATTGTGGTGAAAAGCACATTTAAAAGTAGGAGTGTTAATTAAAAACCCTACTTATTTGTATTATTTAACATGATACCACTAGTTAAAGTTATAATATGGTTATTACATATGATAACTGGTCAATAAAACTAAAAAATGAATATGACAGGTCAAATGGTGGGTCGAAATCTAATTAACCTAAATACCTCGTAACTACAAAATTAATTTGTTGTGATAATTTTTTTACAATTGATTGTTTCATTTTAGTTAATTGATTCAGTTGGTGTATTAAGCCTAAATTATTTGTTACAATTTATAATAGGTTTAAGCTGATTTATTGAGCCTAATTTTTATTTCTAATAAAGTTCATCCCAAAAAAATTAGCAATATAAGTCCAACACTTGTAATATCCATATAAAAATTAGCACAATATAATATATCAAACCCGATTGAATCCAATTTTTTTTTAAAATGGATCATGTTTATATTTTATAAAATATTAAAAATTAAATTAAATTAAATATAATTATAAAACCAAATCCAATCCAACGATATTTATAAGCACCCCAACTTACAATTCATTTCCCCGAGTTAATTACTTGATATTTGCATGCAATAACATAAGGTATACATATAGCTAGGTAGATGTGCTTTCTCTTTCTTTTTATTCCTTCAACTTGTACGGATTATAAGTCACCATTTGTTTAGCAGGATTGGACGTTCCATATTAGTATTTGCTCCAAGAATTTGTGAAATTAATCGGCACTATTAGGCATTTATTAGTCCAATGATAGTATTTTATAAAATAATAAAATAATTAGCAAACATCCAAAGAGACGAAAGCAAGCACAAACATTTTGCTAGCTAGCGTACATAGATATTCTCGTTTATTTTCAAGGGAACACCTTCTTGAACAAATATGGCAAGATTTGTAAGAGACAAATGAAGTAAGCTATCAAGAACCGAAAGCATTGGCGTCGTGGAGGCAAGATCAGTATAATAAGAAGGTGATGAAAACTAGCAAGGGAAACAATTTGGGAGAGAAAACACCGTCAGCCTCGTGGTAATGTCTCCTCTCCCTATATAACCAGATCGACACCTTGAATCTTACCAACCCCCATTTGTAAAGCACCAAAAATCCCATTTAGATCATACATGCTTTGAATAAGAGTTTCTTTGGCATCACGATGGTAATTGTATTTTAAAATATTTTTTATTTAAAAATAATTTTATATTTTTTAAATTTTATTTTTAACATCAGAACATCAAAACAATTTAAAAACAATGTTTCTGCCGCAAAAATAAATAGATTCTAACTATGTATTATACTTAAACTAAATCATTTCAAAGCTTGTGAAATTCTACACGTATACTTTGGCTATCCTAAGAAACCTAGTGTCATTTTGCAACTTAATTATGGAATCCAATTACCATCTCTAATTTCCAATTTCAATCACGAGGACTTACTTGCAAACATTTTATTTTAACTCCTTCCCCCATTTCGAGGAATACATGAATTAGTTGAACTGCCTATGATTTGTCTCCTAACAGATCCTTGTATAGGACACCAACCTCTCACGTGATTGGTCCAATGAAGTGGGTCTTTCCCACTTCAGATTACATTATTATTACAATTGTGTTACGTTGTGACAGTTGGCTACGTGTCACGACAAAGCACACTCCATGATCTCTTGTCGGACCAACACGTGTCCCAAAGGGGTCGGGTTGACTTTTCTCTCTGCAAGAATCCATTTCCAATTTCAGAAAAAACTCCCCATTAATCCATGGTTAAGAATAAGATTAGAGAAAGAAGGAAAAGAAACCCATGAAAATATATAGGAAATCTACGAAGAACCCATCAATCTCTTGCATTCATGATTTCTAAGTGGCATTTTTTTTTTTTTTAATTCTTTTTCCTTTTTTCATAGCACATTTTTTTGAATCTTATTATACCGTAAACTATTATGATATTTATCTGAACCATTTAATTATTTAATGAGTAAAGTAGTGAGATATTTACAAGCAAAAAGCATAAATAAAAAAAAAAACAAAAGGTATTAATTTTCTATTGCATTCTAAAAGTACAGTTTAAAGTAATTGTTTATTTTTGCTGTCTTCTTTTAAAAACCATGAATTTTTTTAATATTTTTAAAAAAATTTGATGTAATAATATTAAAAATAAAAAAATTATTATTTTAATATATATATAGCTATAAATTAAAAATAACTTTCAAAATAAATATTTATCACAAGCTGAAAGTAGGTCTTACTCCATCTGAACCATGTGATTGGTTGACATGAATTATTTTTGACCATTTACCACCTGCATTTGAGTCTGTGCAGCCCAGATAGCTGGGGAAGTTGCGTCCTAGTATCCTGTGTGTGGTTAATATCATTCTTAAGTATGTGGTTCGTGTGATTTTACGTCAATTATGCTAGGATTAAGAAAATCTTAAGAACACGATGAGCTACGTGAAGGATGTTGTTTGGCTTTATATAGTACAAAATTAAGGTTTGAAATACAAGATTAAGATCAAGATATCCTGCTAATGCAAGTTACATTTACCCCCGGCAATTAATCGTCATCTAGCTCGTCACTGCAACGCTTTGCTTTAAACCCAAAAGTTTTGATTTACTATTTAAGTTTATTAATTATTAACCCCTCGAGATGCGAGCAACAATGGAAGAAGAATGAAAAGGTGAGTTAAGGATCACACCAACCGAGATAGCTTAAAGAAATGAAAGCCATGTGGGTTATCGCATCTACGCTAGATGTCTAGGGTATAGTAACCAAACTAGACCCTGCTGGGCTTACTAATTCTGGAAGGTTTACACACTTCGGCTAACATAAACTAAGAACTTGTATGATGTGGAACCTCAATCACCCAGGAATTAAGGTGCATGGTGGCCATCATAGAGTTTGACTAGCTCGGATTTCATTGGATCTCCTGCTAATTAATAAACAAAAGTGTCTTGCATTAAGACTAAGCAAGTGTTTCGTCTTGCTCGAAGGTCACTGAAACCTCATGAATCAAAATATATTATCCTATAACCATGGAAATAAAACTTCGCAGCCTCTGTCTCTCAAAGACAATGAGTGCACCCTTCATTCCTGGCCGCTAAATAGGACCTTGTTGGTGGCACTGAATTACACAACAAACACATATAATCTTTCACGTAGTACTGATAACCTAGCACTGCTGTAATGCAATAGCAAGAAACGATGAGATTTGCACAATCTGCTAAGATGGCAAAGCAGTGGCATTGGGTATATGCTAGTTTGAATCTTGGACCGTGAAGTATTTGACAACGCAAAGAAATAGAAAGGAAACATTCAAGCACAAGATAGCTATGGACATTCAAGTTTTCTCAACTTCTTCATACAAGTGACAAACTAAACAAGGAACCATGTTATGCCTAACCTCGCATTGAGCACATGAGTTTCTGCAGATATCGGCTGTCTTCCGATTCAAGGTTATGCCTAACCTAGCAATCAAACAATTGAACTTGATTAAATTTTATGGTCATAGTTATGTTAATCAGCCTAGTAGTTAGTTGAGTTGGCGACTCGGTGTATCTCTCTCCACAAAAAGGCTTCGCATCGTCACAGAAACAAAGGGTGTGAGCCCGTGAGATGGGGGATGGGGAGACCAGGTAAACCAAACTGCTTCGTAGAAATAATTCACGTGCCATCCAAAGAATATGATCAGTAATTAACACATCTTTGGTATAGTTAAAAGGTGAAGTTGACACTTAACCATGGTGGTCTAGCCTTGGACTAAAAGATTTGTTTTTTTTGTAATTTTAGATTTAAGTTTTATAATTATTAATATGATAATTGATAATCATTGAAGATTTACATGGTTGTTAATTTCAGAGCTCGTGAAATTATTCAAGTTATGCATAAATCAACCTGAATATCCACTTTAATAATAAAAAAAAAAGAGGTGAAGTTGACACTTGTGCTGTAGCATGATGCATGCGATGCTCTAGCTATCATAGCTATAAAGCTAGTAAACAAAGAGAACGAATAAAGAATTTCAGATAAACAGGGGGTATTTTATTCAAGATTAAACACCATCCCACAATTACCATCCATCTTTCTTGTATAGCCTCCAATTTCAATTTAATAAAACAAACACTCTTTGCAAGCTGCCAAGTATTGATTTTGAATGTACGTAAGCTAGATCAAGGTATGGAAAAGCTCAACAGCTGATCAATTTGTTCCTACAAGATTAACGTGACCAATTGGCTTGGTCATGGACGTGACAAATAGTTGCTAAGGATTTGGCTAGTTAAGAAATCCAAGTTCATCGTCATGTTTTTGTATCTCCATTGGTGCATGCATTTGTTATTGCATCTCAGCTTTCAATTAGCGCCCACAGCAAGTGCGTACTGATGGTTTTTTCCACTTGCATGCAGCTCTCTATGCTGTTGCCAAAAACAAAATCTAGTCGCTCACATGCAATCCCTGTGATTGGCAAAATTGCTTCTTTATCCACTGACTATTCAAATTATGTTTCTATATAAACATGATCCCGATAATAAATTTAAATTATTTATGTTACTACCCATCATCCATTGAGCTCAAATATTATTCCCTTGCTTTTAAATCGACTCTTCAAAAACGCTCCTTGCACCATGCTTTTGATCACAACCATTTCATCCATTTCTGTTGATTTCTGCAGAGCCAATACTTTTTGTCCTCTAGATTTTTAAATGAACATGAAGTTACAGACGACCCATTTCATCCATTTCTGTTGATTTCTGCAGAGCCAATACTTAGAAACTATTAGCCTAAAAGCAGTGGCATGAAAAGCTTAAATCAACCCTATTAATGTTAACGTGTAGCTAGAAAATAGTTATTCACCAACATAAAATAAGGTTATATCTAGATGTATTTGGTGGAGCTAATGTCAATCTTTGTGAAAACCGGCGATAAACTCAAAGGGCAGTTTTTTTTCTCATTTATAAAATATATCTTATAGCACCGAACGGAAAAGAAGGAAAAGCAAATGTATCATCATAATTTGTTGTCACCATGGCCTCAGCAAATTGTATATGTTTATGTCTATATGACTTCATTTTATTGGATGGAAATGGCAATAACCAATGTCAATGATGACTAGCAGACTCATGCAATTGCTAACAACTTTTTACTTTTAACCGTTGTTTGTTGGTAGTCTTTTGAAAATAAATAATACTACTAAAAAAAAAAGTCTATTAAAAATTAACTAGTCCGTTGCGGATAATATTAAAATCTATTGCTGATAAATCTTAGCAACGGAATTAGCAATAGATAATTTCAGATGCAAATAATAGATGCTAATTTTTTAGCAACGGATTATCCATTGCTGATTGTTTAGTAATAAATTATCCGTTACTGAAATTCAGTTGCTGATTGTATAAATCAACAATAGATATTCCATTGCTAATCATCATTACTGATCAGCAACGAATATTGTGTTGCTGATCCGTTGTTGAAATTCGATTGTTGATTGTATAAATCAACAACGAATATTCCATTTCTAATCATCATTGCTGATCAGCAATGGAAACTTTGTTGCTGATCCGTTGTTGATTTGTCCAAATTTTTTAAATTATTTTTCCCATCTATTGATTTTTTTTTAATTATTTGTGGATATTTCAAAAATTATAGATAAATATATAAATAACATAAATTAATACTAGAAATTATTTTATAAAAAATAATAACTCAAATAAAAATAAATTTCATAATAAATTTCTAAATCTCGTTAAACTTACATCAAAATAGATAACTCACAATTTAATAAATATGTTCTATCATAAAGGTGGTGGTGGAAACAAACCAAAACAATGCTGACCATCATAAGATGGGATTGATATATGGTGGTCGAGCCCTAGGTTAATATATTAGATTAAATAGGGGATACATAGGTGTCGTCATTTGTGGAGCCACATGTGACGGCATAGATGAGCCATAGGTGTTGAAATACCTTGGTCCATATTTGATGCCCAAGCTTGGTATCCCATATAACTAAGAAATTTTTTGATTGAGGTCATCTCCTGTTGTAATGATAAAATATGACCATCTCTTTCCTTTATTTTCTCTTTCAATGCCTGAATTGATGAGTTAGGAGGTGTTGACTTCATCGTATAGGATTGTGGTGAAGCACTCATACTAACAATGAATTTTGGCATACCAGGTGCACCATATATTCTACCATTTGTAACTTTTTCTATAGCCACACACCAAGCTACTCCATCAAATGAAGTACGATTTCCCGATCAACTCCATATCTTGAAATCATCTCTTTTTTGTAATTCTTCTACAATAAAATTTAATATACTAATAAATTCATTTAAATTTTAAATAATATTAAATTACATTAAAAAATATACTTATAAAAACTTTTTTAGACTTGTTATCTATGAATGTTTCAGGCTGCTTGGCACTCTGATGCAACACCAAAAACACATCATCTCATAAAGGTTCTTTTCCAAGTGCTTTTTCTTGCTATCAACAAACAAAAAATATTAGAACATATAAATATAAAAATTTGAAGTCCATTATAACAAATATAAACAATTCTCACCATGCTAGTTCGATATGATACAAATGACAATGTACCTCCAAAATAAGTGCTTAATTTACCATCTATTTTAGTTAGCCGATTATTTCTTGCAGATTTTGATCTCCTTTGAAATTCTAGGGTGGACCAAATTTCTTTAATCATTTGATTCCAATTGTCATTGTGTATCCAAATTAGAGCTCTATTAATGCAATTCATAATATTTGTGGTATTTCTGTCAGACATAGCTCTTTTACGAACTCATGTCAACTGTTGGTTCAAAGCAATTCTAGTCTTATCTTTCCAAATTTTACGAACAATTGGTTCATCATCTTAGAATATATATATTTTTTTCTATGAAAAAAAAAAAAACAAAGATCAACATAGTTGTTAACTAGCCTATATAATTACAATCACACAATCAGTAGTAAAAAAGATGAACAAAAAATATTAATAAAATCAAAACTTCTTAACTACATAATAAAATGGAATTTAATGTCTTGTATTCTAATTATTATAATATTTTTTTGGTATATACCTTACCATTTCTTAATATATTCCTAAAATAGAATTAATTTGTCTTATATCTTAGTAACATGACATGTTCTAACCTAATTGAAGTCGTTAGAGATGCAAAAACAATTATGTATTAATTTGTGGTTTCAATCAATAAAAAACTATTCTTTACATTAATTGTATCTAAGAGATTTGTATTTTATTTTGGTCTTCACTTCCATAAAAAAAACTATTTTTTACAATAGTAATAATATTTGTATCTAAGATATGGTGTGTATAGAAAAAAAAAGAATGTAACATCCTCAAATATAATATAATGAAATTTCAAACATTTCTTAACTAATGTCAAGTATTGAATGATATTTCTAAGATTATAGAAGTTTTTTATAAAAAATTTTAGCTGAGTCTCCTCTATTTTTATTGGTACCAAGTTATTGACAACACTTCTATTATATGTCATTACAACTCCCATCTTGATCCAATTATCTTGGATCACCTCTCATCCATCAAACAATCTCTCAGTATGTATATTTATTAATATATTCAAGTCTCATAACATTAATTAATAAGTCAACATAATTATTTCTAAAATAAAAATGTATAATCTCATTCCTTAAACTCTTTAAAGAGTTCATCCCTATAACTTTTTTCTAATTATGCCATGGTCCTTTAAAATTTGACCTTAAAATAAGTCCAATCTCACACTCACACGATGTTAAAGCTTAAAAAATAACAAAGATTCATAAAATTAATAAAGCTTAAAAAATAAATATAAAACATAATAACCTTATAAATTTCAACTTACTCTGTTGTTCCATATAAATGAAGTTCTCTATTTTTTTTGTAATTGGATCGATATGTGTGTCAAAACCCTTCTTTAGAACTCGTTGCTCATGATGCATTGGAGAAGATGTGGAACCATGGATTGATGAGATGTCATCTCGATCTTCTAAATCTTTAACATTACAATCATCTCCCTCATCACCTAATCCTCTTGTATTAATATCATCTCCTTCATCTTCATCATTATCACTATCTACTCTCTCATATTGTTCTCCTTTATCTTCCTCAACTCTCTCATCTCTCCTAACATCCTTGCCCCTCCAATCATAATAACCTATCAACATTATATCCTCCAAAAGTATATGAGTGATCTTGAGGGAAACCTTCTTGAGTTTGAAGTAAATCTTGAAAAAGAAAACCTTTGTACGATTGATAATCATCCTTTCGCTCATAATCTTGCCGAGTATGATGTGCATTCCAAGTATGATTATAGAAATCATGCAACTTATGATGAAAAGGTTGATGAGAAATGGATGCTTGGCTATTCAGCCCAGATGAAGTGCCATTTGATCTAGATGAAGTGGTCTTATTACTTCTGGAAGCTAATATAGAACCACGTCGAGGCATGCTAGATACCTGAAATAGAATAAAAAATTAACATCAATAAACAACATTATAGAATAAATATAACTGAATTATTTTTAATTATTGAATATGAACTAATTAATACAATAAAAAAATAAAAATGAACAAAATAATTATTTTTAATTAATACCATTAATACAAACATAACTTACATTACTTAAAAATAAGTCCAAATACAATAAATAAAAAAATAAATTTTATAATATATCATAATTATGTTTCTCATCATTATCATCACTCATAACCACATCATCATCATCGTAATCACCATTAACATCATCATCAAATTCTTCATCTGAAGCCCTTTCAACTTCTACCGAATTTGCCTATAACTAAAGCAATTATAATGGTTGATTTTTGTATAATATGATGCTTCAACAACCATATTTGGATCATCAAGTGTTTAAGTAAGAAGGACACGACATGGTTGAGAAATCTCATCTGACTGAGCGACATCAAATGATCTCATATTGTTATTATCTTCAATAAATTCACCCATGTTAACGTTATAACAACTTCTAACAGTTGTCTTAATTACCGTCCATCATTCAGAAGATTTATTATCAGTTGGACATGTATAGTAGACTTGTTGTGCTAGCACAAAATCTTCATTTTCATAAAGTCGAGAAGTATGCTTGATGTCAACCAAACTATTTGAACGATGCATTCTAATTCCTCTTCTTGTATCATACTAATAGCATTTAAACATGAATTCTTTGCACTTACTCCCCAAATATTTTAGCCAAACAACTTCTCCAAGCATTCCATAATAATCACATTCATTGTCATCATAACAACTTCCTTTCACACAAACCCCGCTATTCATTGTCTTTTTAAATCAACCATAACTTTGAGTGTGAAATTTAAAACTATTTACATAACACCCATTATAACAGTTAACTAAATTTGAAAGGCCTATAGCAAGTGCAAAGATTTGATTCCCAATTCTATTTGATTGATATTCAACCTACCATAACATTTAACACCATAATAAGTATTTTTTTTCAAAAATAAAATAATTTCTTAAAAGAATAAAATTGCATTAAAAAAATCATTATATAAAACTACTTACATTATTTTTTAACCAAATTGGAAAGATATTCTTACATAATTTTTCTATTTCAGCATCACTCGCATGTGGTTGTTGTGACTTTAACTCTTAATGACATTGTCTAAATTATAAATAGTTTATTTTTAAAATTAATTTTTTAAGAATAAAGTATAAAAAAATATTTCATACTTATTATAAATAGGGCTTCAATTCTTCACAGTTGAAACAAATATAGTTATGTGTAATTTTCATTTCAGCATGTGACAATTGTCTTCTATATGATCTTCTAGATAATTTTTTCCCCGGGTAAGCAAAAATTGAAAGTTGCCAATCAAGACTTTTAAGGCCATCGTCATCATTCCTTGGAACTCGATTCCGTATTGTTTGTACGTCATCACCAAAATAATAAGATGCAAACTTGGTAATTTCATCAATCAAATATGCTTCACATATGGAACCCTCAACTTTAGCTTTATTGGTCACTTTTTTCTTCAAATAAAACATATACCTATATCATTGATATCAATTAGTTTGAGAAAAAAAATGGAAAAGAATAAAAAATAATATGACATGAAAACATACCGTTCAAATGGATACATTTATCGATATTGAACGGGTCCTCTGACTTTTGCCTCATAAGGTAAATGTATTGTCAAGTGTTCCATAGAGTCAAAGAAGGATGGAGGAAAAATCCTTGTAAGTTTGCAAATAATTTCAATGATATTCATCTACAACAACTCCATGTGTTGGATATTTAAACTTATAGCACTAATGTATCGAAAAAATACTGACAATTCAGTTAAGGACTCCTACAGTGGTATAGGCAAGTAAGGTTGAAAAGCAATTGGAAGAAGTCTTTGCATAAAAACATGGCAATCATGACTTTTCATGTCTGAAACCTTACATTGTGTCTCTTTTACACACAGTAAGATGTTTGAAGCATAACCATAAAGAAAGAACAATTCTTTCATCCATAACAACACTTGTTGTTGTTGTTGTTGTTGTTGTTGTTGTTGTTTCTTGAAGAGATAATAAGTGCCTTTAGGTTTGTAAACCCGACCACTTGCATCTTGTTACAAATATAAGTTAGGCTTCTTACAATACAACTAAATATCCAACCTAGCCTTTACATTATCCTTGCTTCTATCAGGACAATCCATTACTGTATAAAAAATATTGTCAAAGAAATTTTTTTCAATGTGCATGACATCAAGATTATGACGAATCAAATTTGTATGCCAATATGGAAGCTCTCAGAAAATGTTTTTCTTCACCCAATTGTGTTTAACACCAAAGCCTAGAATTTTATCATTATGAGATGAACTTCTAATATGCCCCTTTATAAAATTAGACACTTCAAATAACATTTCTGAACCAGATCAACGAGGTAAATGAGGGAGTCATTATGTTACTCCTTTCAAAAACTTTTCTAATTGATATTTATATGGGTGATCTATAGGTAGGAATCGTCAATGACAGTAAAAAAAAGTTATTTTCCCCACATATTTCTAAAGGCTTTGCTATACTCCATACAACAAGGACAAGACAACTTGCCACGAGTACTCCAACCCGATAACATACCATCAGTTGGAAAATCCCTAATGGTCCACATCAAAGCTGCCCTTAATTGAAAAATTTCCGTCCTATATATATCATAGGTATTAACACCATCAAGCCATAACTTTTTCAACTCATCAATTAATGGTCGTAGGAAAACATCAAGCTTTTTGCCCATAATCTTCGGCCCAAGAATAATCATTGATAAAAACATGAATGGTCAGGTCATACAATTTCAAATAGGCAAATTATAAACACTCACAATTATTGGCCAACAAGAGTAAACATTTGAAGACATGTTAAATGGACTAAAACCATCAGTGCATAATCCTAACCGAATATTTCATAGATTTGATGCAAAGTCTTAATGGTCTTGATTAAACTTCTTCCATGCCTCCCTGTTAGATGGATGCACCATAACTCCATCATCTGACCTATGAAAATGATGCCATGTCATATTTTTGGCATGATATGGAGACATGAATAGCCTTTAAAGTCTTGGTGTCAAGGGAAAGTATCGAAGTTGTTTCTCTGACTTATTAGAACCTTTACTAGTGGGATTTCTAGGTTTGTATCGTAAACTTCCACAAAAGTCATAATTTTTTTTCATTACATCTACCCTATAGTACAACATACAATAATTATGACACACATCATATTTATCATAACCAAGTCCAAGTGGCCTCATAAATTTCTTGGCATCATAGAAATTTAAAACTAAATTTCCATTATTAGGCATGCAACTTTTTGTAAATTCAGTAAATTTATTCAAGGCAATCTAAGTCAAATTTAGAATTGACTTCATATTAAGCAAGTGTACACAAGCAGATAATTTAGATTGCTTGGTACACCCATCCCATAAAGACTCCTTTACAACTTTAAGTAATTTATAAAATTTATTTGCCTTTGAATTCGAAAGTTCCTCTGCTACCATAGGACTAAAACCCATATCATTAGAGTATGCATCACCAACCCCCATTGCATGCAGAACCATATTCCTATATGAATTTTCTTTAAAAACATCATTCACAACATGACTGCACCCAATTGATGAAGGTCTAGCAATTATTGGTTCTGAAACATAAGGCTCTCCATGTATAGTCTAATTTTCATAATCAGGTAAAAATCCTCTTAAAAACATGTGCTTATAAATATCTCCTTCCATAAAAAACTTTTGATTTTTGCACCTAACACAAGGACATCTAATTTTACCTCCAAATACATTTTCATCAATTGAAAATGCAAAATTGGTAAATCTTCGTACACCCATAATAAATTCCGGACAAATATGACAATCCTTACGACGATGATACATCCACGATCGATTGTCCATATTAATCTAATTAACATAATTGAAAAAAAAAAAAATTAGAATATTATTTAATATATTTCTTAATCTATATTTAAAACTTTATATAACAAATTATCAAAATAACTTCATTAATAACTAGCTTATAAGTTATAAATGAAAAACTCTTGCAATACATCTTTTATCGCTAATTGTTTTTACGTTCTCTAATTGAGAGATCATAAGATGTGATTTAATTTAACATTAACTAAAATATTACTGAATTTGAGAAAAATCCAGTGTAAGCATTGTTAATAAAATTATCAATTGAGATATATTTTTGTTTGAGATGAAACACCGATATATTATTTATTTTAAATTTTTTAATTGTTGGTTGATGAAGATCTATGGATATTATGAATGTTTGTATTAAAATTTTAAATTATTGAAAATATATATAAATTTTTACTTTAAACTATTAATTTATGTGTGCGTATGATTTTGAAGTTTCTTATATACCTAGTTGTTAACTTCTCATCTCATGCATTGCTCCCATATAGATTTTATATAAGAGGCCTATCCAAGAAGTTGTGTATGTGATTTCTTGCTTCTAGAAAATAAGGTTCCATTTACGGTGTAAAATATTGAGAGTTATTAGCAATATACCGTGACTATATACTGGTAGTGAAATATACTAGATTTTATTGACCAACATTACTGTATAATAAAATAATAAAGCATGCCAAATTGATGTAATGAATCTTTCAATGCTATCCAAATTATTCCTACACAATACACATTAATCCTGCCACCTCATGAACTACAGAGAACAAATATATTATACTCAAGTGTAATCAACAACGATTTGATTTAGCTTAGTGTTTTACAACTAATCCGGTGAGGTGTAGTTGATTTGCATTTTATTTTAATTATAATTTTGAAAGTGTTTGCCCAACTAAGTTTTTAGTAATCTAATTAAACAAAAAAAAAAAAAAACTTGATGCAAACCTAATTGGATGAACACCAATGAAATGAAAAAATGAATTGAAATATCCATAAATTGATAAAGCTCACTCAAAAATGCATTCTCTACTACAATAAAATATCATGTCACTAACAATAATACATCTAAATATTTTGTAAGTGAAATGACTAAATTTAATAATAATGTTGTTACATATAAAATATAACATAAGCGAATGTAATTGAAAACAAAAGATAATAAAAATCAATGAGAGAATGTAATTGACTTTAAGCAAAAGTAAAAATAGAAAAGGATTATTATTATTATCATTAAATGTATCTAGATCTTTTGTAATTTCAAAATTAATAAAAAGTTTTAAGTTGCATTGACAAATCTAGAGGAGTCATAAGCATAACCCATAAACTTGACAACTCCAAATACAAATAAGTAATGTGATGTGATGATGGGTTCAATAATATGAAATTAAAAAAAAAAAAGAGTAAGAATAATAGTGTTAAGAAATATGTTATATAATCCTTCTTTCCTTGAAATGAAGTTTTTAATCCTACATATAAGCAAATAAATAAACATCTCGCCATTTTAGGTGTCATATAATGGGTTATTCTATATACTGAAAAACAAACTGAAAATTTCATCAAAAACCAGTTAAAAATATGTTAACTCTATTGGAAGTACCAAACATAGATCTAGAAATTTAACACTATAAAGGATGAAAATCGCTCAAAAGGCTACCAAAATAAAGCAATCATAAATGTAGAAGTTTCTTTGAATTTCTTGATTATTTGAACCCTTTTGTGTTCGAAGAAATACAAATATTTATCATCAATCCCTACTTTTAACATAATGGGTTGGCAATGATTTCAAATCAAAACCCTAAACTATTATAATAAAGCCCGCTATACCACTATTATTCTCTATATGCAAACAATGTTTCTAAGCCTGCATTTATCATTATTGCATGTAACTGTACAATTGAAACATTCTCCATGCTTTATTCAACACAAAGCTCAACCCCCCTCTCTCTATATATTTGTTTTTCATACCTCACCCAGTTAATAAATTTAAAATGAAATACATTACATTAATAATTAAAAATATTAGCATGTGATGAGAGCCATATTTAACAAATAATTTGCAAAAAATCGAACAAAATTATTATTCTCATCAATAAAATTAGTTAATAAAATAAAATATATTATCTCTAAATTACAAATAAAATCTCTCAAATGTGGGTTTCTAATTATAAATGTCTTAATTTGTTGTATTGTATTCCTTGCAAGATGAAATTGTTCTTTGCAAATGGATTCCTTGAGAGCTTAGCACAGAAGAAGTAAAAAAAGAAGAAGCAAAAGTGGGGTTATTGGGAAAGGATGTTTTGGAATTACATATTCATGGAGAATAATTTAAGAGAAAGTGATAGAAGATGGGGTGGGTTTTTGGTAAAGAAAGAAAGGGACAGATCGATGGGGTTAAGGTTCTTTATTTGGAAAATGAAAGTTGTCTGATTATGAGTTGGAGTAATTGTCACCTCCCGTGTGAGGTTTTCTTTTGTTTTTTTACAAGATATACATGTACCAATTAATTATTCTCATTATTATTTTATTAGCACAATGACTTTTTATCAACACAGTGACTGTAAACCGTGTACCACCATATTAGCAACAGATAATATATTGCTGATTTTTAATATATTAATTTATTTTTTAGCAATCAATTTTCTGTTGCTAATATTCAAAAATTAGTATATATATAATCCGTTACTAATCTGTTGCTAATTTCTGATGCTATTAACCCTTTTTTTTAGTAGTGTAAGTTAATAGCATTGTTATGTTTATCGCTATTTCTTTGCTTAACAAACTGATTTACTAGCAAATTTTGTGTGTAAATTTGATTCTATTATGATGTAATGTATAAATTGCAAGACAATGATCGATAAAATTAAGCCTTCTCGATCGATTCAATTATCAATCTCTAGTTGTCTTTAATATTTTTAAAAAATACCAACAGATTGGTATCAAAGTGATATTCTTGAGGACCTGTGTGATTAAAAGAGCGAAAAAAATACCCTATGTTAATGCTAATGATATGTTGGAAGCTGTTGAACAAGAGCAAGAAGTTTCACCTCTACCAAACAATCCAACACCTGTACAAATAAAAAATTAGAAGGAGAGGAAGCAAAGAAAATCAAAGGTAATTAAAAGCAAGCTTGTTATTCAAACCATATGACCTTTGATCAAAAGCTTTTTAAAGAACTTGATAAAATTATTGTTTCTAAAGTGAGGACTAGAAATGGAGAATGAATTGCAGTAAAAGACAAAGAAACTATGGCAACTGAAGGCCATATGAGTTTGAAATTGATTTTTGATATTTTATATGCTCTTGAAATTAATCAACACTTGTTAAGTGTCACTCAATTGCTTAAAAAAAAGCTATAAAGTGTTATTCGAAGGAAAAAATTGTGTGATTAAAGATGTGAGAGGTAGATAAATGATTATAGTCCTTATGAATGGCAAAAGCTTTGCCTTGGATTTGAATAAAGAAAAGCAAGTTACAATCCACAAAAAAGAAAACAATTCAGCGCTTTAGCATAAATGTTTGGGGCATTTCCATCATTATGCTCCACTCTTCATGAAAAAGAACAAACTAGTTAAAATCTTGCTTGAATTAGAGGAAGAGCTTCCTATATGTGTTTTATGTCAATATGAAAAACTGTCAAGGTTTCATTTTCAACAAAGAAAAGCCTGAAAAGCCACACAGAAATACAACTGTTACATAAAGATGTTGTGGGACCTGTAAACACATCATTACTGAATGACTGATGCAAAATTGTCTCTTAGATTGATAATTTAAGGTTTTGAAGAAGTTTGCAACTTGACCTAATAAAAACCTTACTTTAAATAACTAAAGTTATATGCAATTGATCACCCTTTTCTATGCCTATAGTAAGACATTGATTGATCATTCAAAGAGTTTGCAAGTTCAATAAAAAAGATATCACAATATGCGTTAACTTGTAAATAAAATTTATAAGCTAATAAAAATCCTTATATAAGAGTATTTATATAGAAACCTTAAAAATAATATGTTAGACATGCACTAATTAAAATAAAGCCCAAACTAATTAAAATTAGGTTTAAAATAATAAAAAATAAATAAAACAATAGTCTAAGATTATTTTTCACCCTTTGCCACATATGATAGTGAAAAATACCTAAGAAAAAAAAAATGTTGAAGAATCCTTGTTAAACAAAAGTGTGATGCCTTGTAAAATAAGAATTAATTCCAAATCAATTAATTCTTCTCGTTTGATATGAAATCCTTGTAAAATAAATAAATTAAAGGCTTCCACATAAGTTTTCAATAGCATTAAGAACTCTCATAGTGAACGAAATCCATAATTTTTAAGAAAACAATGTTTTTTTTGTTTTTGTACTTTGCTGGCAGATTGTAGATCCAACTTCAAACACTTCAGTTTTTCCTGTCTGGATGAACTAATAGACCTACTATATATTGATGGAAAGGTATGACTATCCAGTTTCCAACCCAACTAGAATTGTATCCAAACTCTTTATGTAGCTCTATTAATAACTCAAGAAGTAGACATAGATCCAGACAAACAGATTTGAATATTTTTAACCCAATCCTCTTGATTTAGTCTATTGAACTTTTCTTGGGTCCACTTCATTTTAGGTCTTAAAATAGACCCACATGAACACTCCTAATGGATCATTTGATAACATAGCTAGGATCATATTAATGATGATAAATTTTATATTCCTTTATTTGATGATTATACAAGAATATGCTGGATTTATTTTGTAAAACTTTAATATGAGGTTGCTGATATCTTTGAGAAGTTTAAAGCTTGGGTTGAAACTTAAAGTGGATGCAAAATTTCGGCGATAAGATCTAATAATGAAACTGAATATGCCTCTAGAAAATTTAACAAATTTTGTGAAGTTGGAGGCATTGAACACCAGCTCCTCAACAGAATATAGTTGTGAAGAGGAAAAACATGAGAATAATGGAGATGACAAATTGTTTTCTTTATGATAAAGGGCTGCCAAAAAAGTTTTGGGCTGAGACAATAAACACTGCAATATTTCTATTAAATAAACTGCCAGCAAAAGCATTACAAGAAAAAAAAAAAAAAAAAAAACTCCATTTGAAACATGGTATGACTGCGAACCAAAGTTAATCTGAAAACATATGGTTGCCTGTGTTTTTCTTACATTCTATAGGTCTACAAGTTGGATAAAAAAACAGAACTTAGAATCTTTGTAGGCCATAGCTAAAATTCAAAGTCCTATAACATCTACTTACCACAAACCAATGAAATGATTGTTTGCAGGGCTGTCAAATTCTTGGAGTTAGATTACTGGAGTCTGGAAAATGACAAGAAGTTTGAATTATGAAAAAATATTGTATTTGAATAAAAAGTTATAGTTTTTTTTCGGACTTTATTTTTCTATTACAAAATCTGGTATAAAATGTTATTCCTTCTGTCCAATATAGCCCCTTTATATATATATATATAAAGTAAAAAAAAAAAAACTAATTTTACTACTTTACCACTCTTTAAAAATCGAATTTAAATTTTTTAAAAATACATTAAAATTTAATTAGGAATAGTGTAGTAAATATAATAAAAAATATATAAATTGACATAATATTTAGTGCAAGAAACTTGTGAGAGAAATTTAATAAAACTCTCTGTTTACCAAGACGGCGGGAGTATTTTTAAAGCTTTAAAACCCTAAATAAAAAAGTTGAAAAAAATAAAACTTTAAACCCACCATTTGGATGTGATTAGATTTTACTGACACGAAGAGATGCTGTAAAGTCCTTAGACAAGAGCACGAAATATCTAAAATCAAACAAAAATGACGACAGAAACAAACGAAATAAGGAATTTCACAAAGCATTCAGTCATTACATGCAATATATATATATATATATATATAATATATATATATATATATAAAAGGTTTGCAGTTAATAATATACAAAGGAAGTCGCAGCAGTATAACAAACACACAACATTGCATTCTTGTATCACTCTGCACTGTTCAGCGACCATTTACAAGAACTTGTTTACCCGCATTCGCAGAGCTCAAAACAACAGTTCATGCACTCAAAGCAAGCAAGGGCGGCACAGATCTGGGAGAGGACAATAGCGCATTGATTATTCATATATGAACAAGTTTGGATGAAGCACATGCAACAGCAGCGATCCACCACCCTGCTACAGCAGTTTGAAGCAGCATTGAACAACATCTCAGTTGCATCAGATGACTTTGTCTCCTCAGTTCCTGGAGGAATGTTCTCAGCTGTTGCACTCAAGTTGCCAAAGCCAACGCATAGGTTCCCCAACATGATTTTCGTCTGTAAGTCCATTTTCTTAAGGGGGTAGATCTTGTTGAACACCTGTTTTCATAGATATAAAGGAAATTAAACAGACGAGCTTCAGGATTTGCAAACAATCTCCTAAGTAATATTTGAGATTTTAAAAAAAAATAAAGAAATCATAAGCACGCTTCCGTTTAAGACAAGAGTCATCGAGTAATGCAAGAAAAAGGCCAGGGTGCAGGCGCTGCTTGATAAAAATGCTGGATAATAGACGTCACATTTGTTATTCGAATTGAGAAACTTGTCTGCTTGTTGTGTATACTTAGAAGAGAGAAAGTAAATAAATTCTTCCGAGAATTTAAGCATAAGTTTTAGGAGTTAGGCAAGTGCTTACATCCTGTATCAGAATTGTTTCTGAGGCTTTCTCTTCTCTAAGAGTGTGATGTAAAACCATGAGGGTGTACTCAGATGGAACCCCAGATTGTATGCTCATTTTTGCAACCTACAATGAAGAAGATCAAACGCATTAGGTTTGCAAGAAGGAACAATGGTTACACACATGACCACAACCACGCAATCCATGCCAACCTAGCCAGTAGAACTTTGCCCCAAACATGTTTCTTCCTCTCCCAACGTAATCACTCTGTCCTTGACAACATTAGTTCCCTTTAATTTTTTTTTTTATAGTGTTATTGATGATCAGAATCTTAGCAAATTCAGTAGCAAACCTTCTGTTCCAGTTCTTTACTTCCTGACAACCATGCATTAGCTGTGAGTAAATCAATTTGTCTCCTTGCAACTACCTGCAGAGTTAGTAACGAATAGTTAGAGAAGAAAGCTCCAGGAACAACTTTCTTATCATGCAATTTTTAAACAATTGCTATTTTTTGATAATCTATCTTACAACTACTAGGTGATGTTAAGTGCATATTTATTAAATAATGTTATGTCCAGAAGAAATATTACTCTATCAACAGGCAGATCCTTTGCCTTTTGCGCTTTTATGTCTATTGTGAACTTCCTCATGTCTGCCAAGATGCCACTTAGCTTGACAGAGTCTGGAAAGTTTCCACTATACCTCCCAGATATAATCAACGGGCATCCACATGAGAGGTCTGGGATGCAAAACGGAAGCAACTGCAAGGAACTCGGAGAAGACATTATGTCAGAAACAGTCAGAAAAATTGAATGCGATGAGAGAATCAAAACCTCCACTGTTGAAACATGGTTATGCTAAGACAGAGTATGAACGTTTTCAAGCCAGGATTAGCATAAAACAATATTCACTATCTTAAATAGAGCACCTCAAGCGAGTCTAGAGATTCCAAAGCATCAACGGTTATATTGGCTAGAATGATTGATGAAGCAGTTGCGAATAATCTCTGCATTCGAAAATCAACCGAATCTGGCCAAATAAAAGAGCAATAGAGAAATTGACTTTATAAGAATCTTTCCTGCTTGACTTTACACAGTATTGAAACACAAGGCCTATTGCACCATAAATCCCCTTCTAAAAAGCAACTGAAATATAGCTAACCTGCATCATAAGCTGTATCAAAGTGACCCCTCCCAATTTGTGCAAGCATTCGCAAGAAATAGTGATTACAATATGTACCTGGAGAAGTTTTTTCATTTTATAAGGTTCTTTAACAAATTGTATAAAAAGGTAAGAAGTGGTGTAAGGATGCAGTATATAATTTATTTTAATATTCTGACATTTTTTGAGAAGAATGAGAAGATATATAATGAAGTCAAAGAAAGTGTTACTTGGGACACAAGCCTAGCGTCCACTCCCCTAATTGATGTGCTGAAATATGACTATCGAAACACTAAGTTCTCGCGTGCAAATGTGTGTTCAGTCATCAATTCAGACATTAAGTGTATATAATAGGCAACTCCAGATATGACAGATCAAAGAGATCAAGACAATAGGAGTCAAACAACTGAAGGTAAAACTGAAGCAACAAAATCTTACCTATACCAAATGTACTTATGCGAAGAGAAATCGATCCCCCGCTTGTGAGAGAACCTTTGACAAAATTGCAAATATCTCTTTCATCTTCAACAGCCCCATCAGTGATGAGGAAAATGAGAGGAATTGAATCAGTAGTTTCAGCCAACAGCTTTAAAGCCTAAAACATAACACGTTACAAAATAAAATCTGTAAGATTCTTGAAATGAGTATCTTGTTTAGAGATGTGAAAGTGGAAAATGAAGCATCTAAAATATGTCCAGTGGAGGAAAAAAAGAGCAAATGGGATCGGGCAGGAAGGACTCTAGGTAGTGATTTTCATGCTCTACGTGGCGTATGGTTACTTATAGAGAGGGAGGCAGACAGTGCATAAGCCAGAGCTGGCTACTTTGTTTCCATAAACTAGTTGAGAACTAGATTACAAAGCCACAAAAAACCCGAGCCAAAAGCAATTTCAACATGGTTGAAAGGACGTATAGTGACACAAAGGAAATACCTGTTTGAGGGGGGCTAAAATGTCGGTGCCACCATCTGCAGTTAATTTATCATTAAGCCACTGAGTAGCTTGTAATATTGCTTCTTTAGTTGCCTGTTCCATTAATGATGAGAATAAGTAGGTCTCCACATTGAAAGCTATAATGTTGAAAGAATCTTCTGGGTTGAGCTTCTGGAGAGATGACAATATTCCATTCTTTGCACTCTCGAAAGGATTCCCTTTCATGCTTCCACTAATATCCATTAAGAATACCACTTCCTTCCTGAAAGCCTGACAGATTCACAAACATGAAGTAGGAACAGTCACATAAATTTGAAACTTTAATAATGAAGCCTTGGTTTGGACTTCAGAGACAAGAGTGTTTGGTCCTTTCAGTTCATATGGCACCAAAATGAAACTACAACAAAAGTAGGCAAGTATTCCTCTAACAAGAACATTTTCTTTTCTATTAGCAGTGTTCTGTGCCTTCATTAGTTTACTTCCAGTTCATTAGCTTTTGGTGGCCATATTCTCCTCCTTTTTGGCACGCCATTGTTCCAGTGACAAGAAAAATTCTGTCCTCTGTAATTTGCGCGGCAAAACTTCTGGCATGAAGGGTTTTTTTTTTTTTTAAAAAAAAAGAGAGAGTAAATTATCCTTATAGACCACTTGTCTTTTATTGGAATGAAATACTTTAGAAAACAAATAATCATGCAGAAAATATATGGTAACGAACTTTCATGCTCTGGTTGTCTCCAGGAAATAGATAGCAGCAAAACATTTGTCTGTCATCAAAATCTCGCAAGAATGGAGATTGCAAAAGCACACCACCAAATAAATCCTTGGAGCGGACCTGTGAACACAGCAGTCAACCACAATAAGTGTTGGTATGGCTCACTGCACATTTTGTACATTCATTGTCTGACCATTAAATACATATGGCAATACTTTAGAAACAAATATATCTGGGAAAAAAACAGCCAGGGGTTCAAGGTCTTACGTTGTAGGAAAAACTGAAGTCAGAACTTGACCAAGTCAGTACTTCTGCATCATATAAGAAACCCATTTTACCAACTTCACGCCTTAGCTCCTGTCAAACCATAATCACCATCTCACTTCCTTTGTCTTGTTACCAGAAGCTGATAGAAACATTAAACCCTACAAGAAAGGCATACCTTTAGAGCATGGCTAGCACACCTGCATAAAATTTCTTTACCAACACCAGAGTTCACACTCAAAAGTATCTTTTCCCTCTTAGAAATCTTCTTGCCGATGGGATTGACGAATGATGGAAAACTAAATGGTACATTGAGACTGAATTGACCCTCGTGATATAGCAACTTTTGAGACCAGGTGAGCTTGATCGAGAAAGTTGACCCTCCTCCAACCTAAACAGAAAATCAGAATTCAGATATATATCTTAGCAAGAACAATGTGAAACAATTCGTAATCCATAACCAGAATTAATTATGCATCAAACGCACTAGGTAAATCACCTCTGGAATTTCGAAACTATACATGCTGCCTTTTATTAAACGCCCATTCCATCCTCTGCTTACTTTTTTTTCTTTGTCATTTGCATCTTCTGCTTGGATCAACTGACTATGATAAGATCTTCCGGGAACACCAACCTCGACACCTAGAAGTGAACCCTGTTAGCCACATCATGTTTTACTTGAGAACTTAAAAAGAAGTTAATTTTAAACATTCGAGAAAAACGAGTAACGATTCAAGGAAATAATAATGCAATATGTACATACATGTTTTTCATTGTGCAATGGTGCCAGCAACAAGTCGTGTTATTCATGTCAAGTAAGTGCGCGTGTAGTTTTACACTGTTTACTAATTTGGACATACTATGAATGACTAATAATAGAAACATAAGATATGTTAGGTCTTGTGTCTTTTCCAATTATATGCTCCTGTACCATTCATAAATGACGCATCACATCATAAAGACTTTTTTATTTTTTGTTTTTTTATCATCAAATCACCTTCTTTCTAAGCTCAATCATTTATAAAACCCACTAAATTAATCAAACACAAACACCATCATGCCATTTGATGGATAAATATATTGTCATTATAAAAAATAAATAGTCCAAGTAATTGTTTAAAAAATTCAAAAGATGGGTGATAATCTATTAAAATTGATAATTGGGTAGGGATTGCTTACATCTATATCTAACCTCTATAGATTTGATAAAATATCATGTTTAGATGACATGGATCAAACTTGCTTCAAGATCTAGCATCCCTAAGTGTGGCTATAAGTTGAGTCTAATTTGGCATAGGTCTAACGAATTACTAGATTTATCGTCTTTAGGCTTGGTTGCACACCAAATTTAATTGGAAATGAATCTAGCAACTTTATAAACCCACCGACCTTGAACTTGGTTGTTTGCTAAGCCCAATTGGTAATAGGTCTCGCGTGCCGTTAGACCCAACGCTTATGGGCTCAGCTATGTACCGAGTCCAAGTAAATAAGGGTCTGGAAAGCTGCAAGACCAACTACTCTTGGGCTTGGTACCTGCCTAGTCCAAAGGGGTATGGTTTTAGTAAAATGCCAGACCTAATACTCTTGGCTTAGTTGTTTGTTGAGCATAATTGAGCATGGATTTAGCAAACAGCCAGAACTATCGCCTGAAGATCATTATAAGCTCCATGTTGGGCCATAAGACTCCGTTTACTTATTCTAATAACTGTTAATATAAAATGTTAATGTTAGGTATTTGTCTTCCTATACCTATAAGTATATAAAAATCTCCAAATGACCCACCACATTTATTCATCATTAATGTTGTGTAAGTGATATTTATTTATCATTAATACTATTAAGAGAAAATAACTCTCCAGCTTTTTCATTACAGCAAAACAATAAAGTTCAAGGTCTATAAATACCTCTTAAATAGCCTAAGTAAAAATTCATAATTTCTATTCTTTAAAAACTAATAACAAAGAATAAGAATAAATGTTCATTCACTCATTTTTCTATTGAATAAAAAAATACATTCTGAATTTTAAAATATTTATCATATAAAAACTAAAAACAAAGAATAAGAATAAATATGCATTCTCTCTCTCTCTTTTGTTAAAATTTACTGATTTTATCATTTAAAAATCCTCAAATTCCATATAAAAAAATTATTTTGCAGGTTATAATTAAGTTTTCTACAACAGCTTACAAGTTTCATTAAACATTGAGAGTATATTATCTTGCTTGAATATGTAATTAACTCATAATCTATCTGCTATTCCTAAGCCCTTTGGAATTTGAAACATCAGCAGCATTTTTTTATTTGACTTTTCAACTTATCGAACCCCTTGCTTGGTAAATTCCAGTAAGGAATATACGATCAAAATTTGAACCCAGACCGAGTATCAAATTCTTAAGAAAATCCAGTGAATTGTTCAACTGACAACCCATAATGCAATCGTTCTTGGGTTCTAGCTTCTCATTTGTGATGAATCTATAAATTTTCCAAATTTTAATATCCATGAAAAAAAAAGTTGATCTTCCCGAAGAAAAAAGTATCTAATTTCGCTCTCAATGACAATTACATAAAATTCAGTAGGACTGATTGATAAATTATAAGCAAAAAAAACCAGCATATATTAGTATATTACCTGCTCTCCCATGGGAACGGCAATGCGGACATCACATTTCCTACTCGCTTTAATACAATGCACGCGCCACGCGCCGCTAAAACAAACGTTTGCATGATCAAAACAGCAATCAATCTCCATAGCCACCGCTCCATGCATCTGCAATGGTATCAACGCCGGCGGCTCACACCGCCCATGAACGTACGGCTGGTAACTAGGGACGTCTGGATTGTCCACCAGCTCCGGCTCCGGAACCACCGCATAAGCCATCACCGCAGTCGGCAAGTAACTCTCCGCCAACTCCGATGACTTCGATGACATCGACCGCGTCATCGCTGCCGATGCCGCCGGGGTCATTTCCTTTCCGTAGTAAATTCTCTTCGAAAGACTCAACCCGTACTCCACGCATGTTGCGAACTCTCTCGCCATGTAGAAAAAATCTTCCCGGCGAAGAAGATCGACGGGGCTGTAAGTTATGTTATGTATGTGAAGGTGAGTTTTCCTTTTGAAATGCAGTTACTATCGGAGAGGGAAGGTGAAAAGGAACTGAAGAAGAAAACGATGAGGTGGTATGGGCTCTTTTGGAAATTAATATTTTGACAGTGCTAGTAGACCAGTGGTTGTTGAACACATGGAGTTCGGTGGTATGTCTTTAAGGCCTTTTTATTGAGGAATCCTGTGTTCTGATATGTATGCTAGTCTTAGCTAATAGGAACTCGCCATATGGAAGTGTCTGTTACTCATGAGAGAAATTCAGAGAGAGGACATTTTTTACCGTAAGAATTTCTGAACTTTTTAACATTGATAAAAAAAAAAACAAAAAAAACCTAGTAGAAGATGCTTTACAGTAATTTGAGGTATGCGTAGAGTGCTGTCCAATTATATTTTTTAAAGATTTTAAATTGTTTTGATGTATTATATTAAAAATAAATTTTTAAAAAACTAGAATAGTCCGAAAATGCCCTAAAAGTGGGGCTCAATTTATTGGTGGGATAAAAATGAAGTCTGGTTTTTGTAACCGAACATGAAATGCATGTGGTTGAACGCAAAAAAAAAAAAACAAAAAAACAAAAACAAACGGTGTGTTAATCAATTACTTAACAGAGCGTTAACAGTTAGCTTAAAGGCCGTTTGCTAGCTTATTAAAGTAATTAAAGGAGCACTAATAATAAATTAACATTATCAGCAAGTGCACTAACTCATTGAAAAAAAAAAAAAACTGTCTGCCACTCCGTGCCAGACTATAAAGCTGTCGAAGAAAAAAAATGAAGAAATGGAGAAGAAAGGCACCCTTCCTCACACTAACCTACACTACTCGAACCATGAAGAATGATCATTACTTAGTCTCTATGCACATATCATCATGATGCGAGGAAAATCAAAACACTCAGAATGACTAGCATGAGAGGGTTAAAATACTAAATTCTAGAGGTTTTATAGTGTTTTTCGGATGGTGAATTGTATTATTATCTAAAATACATTTTTAAATAAAAATTCTTTAACTTAAAACTTGTACAAACCTACATTACTTTGTACTTAATTTTTATTAAATAATGAAAATGATGGGATTTCCGAATTCGTGACCGTTTGGTCATTAAAGCTGTAGTTGTTGTTGCTTTTCAAAGTGTTTTTCACTCAGAAAAGCATGTAAATAATTTTTTTTTATTTTTTTAAAAATTATTTTCTGAGATCAGCACATCAAAATGATTTGAAAACATAAAAAAAAAAAAAAAAATTCAAAGCAAACAAAAAAATAAAAAATTTTCAAATTTTTTCGGAAGCGCTTTTGAAAAAGCACTCCCAAACACCTTTTAAAGAATCATCTCTATCTAAAAATTTAAAATTATTAGATAAAAGATATAATTTATGTTATTCTATATCGTTTTAAATGTCAATCATAAAAAATGAGAAATCTCATCCCAAAGCTTGGCGCTTTGCATGGTGTGTATCTTCAATGAATATAGAAAATATAATTATGCGTCAAAAAAACTATATTAATCTAAAAATTTTAAATTGTTAGGTGAGGTCTCAAAATATAGTTTTTTCAAAACTTAAAACTTATATAAATTTATATTATATTATATTTAATTTTTATCAAAATAGAATGACAAAATATTTATAAACATAAATGGTTTCCATTCCAGTCAAAGCCGATTCCAGTACTCCAGGGTGGTCCATGGCCTGTCTGGCAAGTATCCAATCAAGACTTGGACTTGCATGCTTGCATGATTTCCACCACTGGATAATTATCCCATGAATTCATGGAAATGGTGGCTAGGAGATGTAAACCACAATACATTTTTTGGACTATAAATATAATTCATGAGTCGCTGGTCTATTCTTTGTTCTTTCTTCGAGCCAATCTTCAAGTCTTCACTACGTCCTCTTTGACAAAATACGCATTATAAGTGGGGGCACATTGTCTAGAATATTCGACTAGGTGACTACCCGTGTTTTGTTACGGGTTAATTATTTTTATTTTTTATAAAAAAATTAAATTTATAGGTTTTTTTAATGTATTTTATAGTTTAAAAAATATAATAAATCAAAAAATTTATACATACATGTAATCAAATAAACTAAAAGTTATATGCGCTAATTATTAATGACATCTAAAAATAAAATTTAAAAAATCGAGAAACAGATATAGATCAAGATATTTAATCTTGAAAAATATAACATTAAATTGATTGAATTAAAAAAAAAAAAAAGGAATAACATGTAAGGCTATACATACTAAAAAATATTATCTGAAAATAAATATTTTTTTATTTTCAAAAATATAGTTTATCTATATAAAAGATAAAAACAAAACCATAGATGAATTAGAAAAAACTCTCTAAAAATTAAACACATAACAAAAAAAAAATTAATATTATTTAAAAGATGCCCTCTAAACAAAATAAAAAGAAGAGGTATTGTCCTTTTTTTTTTTGTTTTTAACTAGTAGTGTCACTTTATCTCTTTTCAATTAGATTCTTTAAAATTATATTTTCATAGTAAACATGTCAGACCCAAGACATTTGGGTTTGACAGCCATGTGAGACCCAAGCGTAATGCATAACGTATCGCCTGTTTTGCCTAGATTTCAGTCAATGTGGTTACCGAAAAATCAGGGTTTATACTCTTCTAACCCCAAAAGCCTATTTGGCAACCCGTTTTTGATCCAAAACACCTACAAAACACCCTAGAAACTATGACAAACTCATTCATGGCCTCAAAAAACCTAAAAACATTGTCTTAAAAACCAAACCCATCCCAAAATTAAAAATCAACCTGAGTTCAAATATGTTTTTTCACAAACTTTTAAAGTACAAAAACACCTAATACAAACTTTCTATATCAAATTGAACAAGTGAACACAAAAATTTTTTATTTTAATCTAAAGCAGTGTCAACGACAAGGTTTTCTCTCTACTGTCAGAATCTGGCAACCGCTCTCTATACTCTCTCAACCAGGAATCAAAAAATAAAAAAAATAAATATTTGTACTAAAATGGAATTGAAATAATTTTAAGGGCCTACAAATGTATAATTTATGTGATTGTTTTAAGTTAAAGGACTAAAATAAATGTTTTCAAAACTTATAGTATGTTACCTATGCTTGCCGCGTTTTTCTTTTCAGTATCTCCTCTTCCAATATCATCATTTCATAATAATTTGAAATCAATTTTTTTTAAATAGGACTTGATAGCTCAAAAATAAAGTTTGAGGACCAAATTGAAAAAATTAAAATTTTGCATTATAACAAATATACAGTAGTGTATTAAGTATATAATTGATGAGATTAAATCACAAGTTCACAACTACTGAAGTTTTCCAAGAGGAAAGAATGACATTTTGATGAACCCTAAAATGGTTTAATAATATTCTAATTATCCGGGGAAAAAAATAGATAAAAAAAAAAGAAAAGATGATAGGGCTAATCCGAGCTTGTCATGTAGTCACGCATTTATTATATTTTCAAGTGCTCATGGAGATCTGAACACTTGAAAATATAAAGATTTTTATTATATTTTCAAGTGTTCATGGAAGGAAACATGTGGATTGATGAAGGTGGACATGTTCTTAATTGAAGCAGTTGAGCAATGAGAAGCCCTGGCTAAGCTTGACATGCTGCACTGATTGCGGGTGACTTTGGCTCACTGGAAAGTTGACATAAGGATTTTATTGCATTTAATAAATTCTTTTATAGATGCTTTCCGTTACTTTTACATGTAAACATAGATTTTCACTATTTTTTTTGCGTCTAAAGCCAAAACATTAGCAATGGCATCGAATTACAGGAGAGACGCTCAGACATTTCCATTCACACTAGCTAGCACTAACATTAAATTTTTATAGTTGAGATGGTGTTTATGGATGTGATAGCTGTTATTTTTTTGAAGTAATTTTTATTTTAAAATATATTAAAATTATTTTTTTTATTTTTTTAAAATCTATTTTTTATATTAACATATTAAAACGATGCAAAAACATAAAAAAAAAATATTTTTAAACAAAAAAAAAATTGAAGTTTGGCCTCTCCTATTTGGAATGTAATCCCAAACAAAAGTTTAATGCTTATAAACAAAAATTTATATAATTTTTTTTTAAAGTACTTTTTATTTAAAAATACATCAAAATAATATTATTTTTTATTTTTTTATAATTTAATTTTAATATTGACATATCATAACGATATAAAAAATATATAAAATAATAATTTAAAATTAATTTTTTTAAAAAAACACAGCTAAAGGCAATCCTCATATAACTTTAATATATTTTCAAATAAAAAACATTTTAAAAAATTAACACAGGCGTCTAATAACCATTATAGATTCACTGTTCTCTCTACTTTATCTCTCACACACGCGTAGGAATTGTGACATAAAAAAAACGTGAAGATAGCTGGTATGTGTCCACACAACTGGAAAAAAAGAACAAAATGAAATTTAGATTAAAAAAAAAAAAAAAACTAAGGGAATTGTGAAAGAAAAAAAATGAAAAATAGGTGGGCAAAAAAAAAAAAAAAACCTTTTCCACGCGTATTCCAGATTGGGCATGATTTTCTTCTGTTTCAGTTTGATCCCTTTTCTATTGTTTGTTTCGTTCAAATATAAATTCAAAATATATCTCATTAAATTGAACTCTAATCAAGTTACAAAATATCATAAAAACCTGTAGATTTGTAGAGCACACGAGCATAAAAGATAATCAACCGACAAAAAACCCAAAAAAAACTCACTAAAAATGCAATTGAAACAAAATGTTTGAGGAATATATATATATATATAAAGATGCTATTATAATCTATCGTGAAAGTTGAAAGGCTGAAAAATTGTTCTTCATGAATAGTTATACCACGAACTACTTTAGTTTTCTCTTTGTATATGTAATTATAATTTTAACTTGTAATTGCAATGCAATTTAGTTTAGAGGTTAGCAATGAGAGGAGTAAAGTTAGTCTTTTGGAGTTATAGAGCTTTCAAGTCCTCAAAGTTGGAACATTTAAAGTGATTTAAAACAAAACCAGGGATATTTCGTCAAAATTAATTGCATAAGCTTAGACATTATTCAAAACTTTCATATATTATCTATTATATATGTATAATACGAAATTATTTAAACATTTGTATACTTTTAATGTATGAATAACATGATGTAATTAAAATTTACAAAAAAAAAATCTATTACTATCATGATGGAAATATGAGTGAATGGAGAAAACTCAAACTACAAATAAAATTTGTGTGGATTTTTTTAAACAAATCAAAATTATGAGATATAACCCTTAAATCACGGGAGCCCGCACGATTGAAGTTAGTGCCATCACAAATAAAGGATATATATATATATATATATATATATATGAAAACAAAACAAAATAGCAAAGCTTCATAGAGCTTTAAACTCTCTATAAGAAATTACTAACAAAGATGTATAAACTAAATTAAACTCTCTTTAAAAAAAAACAAAACAAAACAAAAAAAGGAATTGGGATGGTCTAAATCTATCTACAACCTATCTCTACTTTGATCACTGTTATGGCTTGATCCACTTATGTTCTTCATTGTTTTCTTGGCATTCATTTAAGTATCTTCCACATATTTAGCACACAGCTCGAAAATAACTTCCTCTCCAGGAAATATCATTTAGCTCTGAAAGAATAAGAAAAGGTTTATAGAAGAATGGCTCAACCCTTTAAGGTTGGATCCTGTGTATTTATAATCATTATACAAAGCCACGAAATCTGCAATTAGTTATACAATAGCATATCACTTGGCTAAGTTATAGCCTAGACGTTAACTAAGGGATACATTCAGATGCCTAATTTATAGCTATGCAATCTGTTACAATCTGTCAATATCTTGTATCCTATCATGCCCTTACAAGGTGATAGGGAGGATGCCACATCAACTTGTCACGAAAGAAGCAAAATGTAGATGAAGATAATCCTTTGGTAAACAGATCAGCAAGTTGATTTGTGGAGCAAACAAAGGAGACCTGAAGGAAACCAATGGAAACAAGTTCACATATAAAATGATAAGATAATTCAACGTGTTTTGTTCAAGCATGGAAGATAGGATTGTGTGCCAATTGAATAGCACCCATGTTGTTAGAGTAGAGTGTGCAAGGCAGGGAAGTGTGAAAACCAATGTCCCGAAGGATATAAGAAATCCATAAGAGATATGCAGAAGCATGAGTGAGGGCTTTATATTCTGACTCTATGCTAGAGAGTGCAACGGTTAGTTGTTTCTTGGCACTCCAAGAGATTAAATTAGAGCCAAGAAAAACACAATGGCCCATGGTGGAGCGATGAGTATCAGGACATCCTACCCAATCGGCATCAACAAAGCAAGACAAAGTGGGAGACAAATTAGCATAGAAGCAGATACCAAAATCAAGTGTACCCTTTAGGTACCGCAAAATGTGTTTACCAGCTTGGAGATGAGTATCACATGGAGAGTGCATGAATTGGCAAACTTGTTGAACAGAATAATATATATCTAGCCATATAAATGTCAGGTATTGAAGAGCTCCCACAAGACGACGATATTCATGAGGATCTGGTAACAAAAGGCCATCAGACATGGAGAGTTTGCGACCAGAAATGACAGGAGTAGGCTGAGGTTTACAGTCAAGCATGCTGGCAGACTTAAGTATAGACAAGAGATACTTAGTTTGCGTGAGTTAAAGATGAGTGGAGGTGCGATGAACCTTAAGACCAAGGAAGTAATGAAAATCACCAATGTCCTTCATGTGAAAGCGTTGAGATAGCTTATTGACAAAGTTATTAATAAGAGAATCTGTAGACCCCATAATAATAATATCATCAACGTAGACAAGCAGCAGCACTGCACCAGCAGATGAGTGATGTGTAAAAAAAGAGTTATCAACCTTGCTTGATTTAAAGCCAAGAGAAATTAAGGCTTGACTAAAACTCTGAAACCACGCACGCGATGCTTGATGCAAACCATAAATGAAACGGTGTAGTTTGCAAACATGGTCAGGAAAAGAAGAGTGGATAAAACCAGGAGGTTGAGACATATAAACCTTTTCAGCTAAAGCACCATGTAGAAAAGTGTTCTTAACGTCAAGTTGTCGAATACTCCATCGGCGAGAGAGACCAATCGAGAAAAGAATACGAACTACTGTGGCTTTAGCAACTGGACTAAAAGTGTTTATGAAATCAACGCCCTGCTCTTGATTGAAGCCTTTAGCGACAAGACGCGCTTTGTAACGTTCAATGGAACCATCAGCACGTTCTTTGATTTTATAAACCCAACGACAGCCAACAACGTTTATAGATGGTGTACGAGGCACTAAAGTCCACGTTGGATTATCAAGGAGTGCATGATAGTCGTTTGTCATTGCAGAAACCCAATGGGAATCAAAACTGATAGCTTTGAAAGATGAAGGCTCACGAGGAATGGAGGATATGAGTAGTGCAACATATCATTGGAGTAAGGGATAATTACTGGCACAGAGAGCATGAGGTTTATAGATGCCAGCCTTTGCACGAGTAATCATGGGATGATGATTGGAAATTATCAGAGCCAAGGAAGAAGCAGGTGGTGGAATTATAGACTAATTGACCGGAACACAAATGTTGGAAGTGGTGGAGGGTAAAATAGCAGCAATTAAGGAAGACTGAGTAGTAGGAGATGAAAGTTCTACCCATGAGGCAATGTTTGATGCAACAGGATGGTTAATTGCTAATGATGAATGACTGAGCAAGGTTGGCTCAAAGGCCACAGCCAAAGGTAACCGTGGTGGAGTAATAGAAGGGGAAACAACAATGGGAGTAACAAAAGTCAGGCCATAAGGAAATTCAGTTTCATTAAACACTACATGCCGAGAGATGAAGATACGGCCACTAGAGGAGTAGAAGCAGCGATAACCTTTATGGATGGTGCTATACCCAATGAAAATACAATGACGTGTTTTAGGAGTAAGCTTGTCAGGACCATAATCACTAAGAAAAGGGTAACAAGAACAGCAAAAAATCTGGAGTAAAGTGTAGTCTGGACAAGTACCAAATAGAGCCTCATAAGAGGACTGTCTTGAAAGGACCGGATTTGGCAATCTATTAATTAGGAACACAGCAGTAGAGAAGGCTTCAAGCCAAAGATGTCATGGTAGTAACGCCTGATGTAAAAGAGACAAACCAATTTCACGAATATGACGATGTTTTCGTTCAGCAATACCATTCTGTTGAGAAGTATGAGAGCAAGAAACCTATAGAGAAATGCCATTGGCATCCAGAAATGAACGAAAAATTACTTCAACTAGTTCTTTAGCACCATCACACTGAAATAGTTTTAAACATTGATTAAATTGATTTTCATCCATGTTTTTAAAACTAGTGAAGCAGGCAAGACTATCAGAGCGACGCTTCATAGGATAAAGCTAACAGTATCTGATATAATCATCAACAAAAATAATATAATAGCGATAGCCAGATGTAGTAACCGTAGCAGAGGGACCCTAAATATCACAATGCACCAATCCCAAAACATGAGTAGAAATTATATTGGATAAATGAAAGGGTAAATGTTTGCTTTTCTCAGCTTGACAAGCATCACAGAACATCATAAAGGAAAATTTATCAGAAGTACAAATTAATTTATCAGTAACTAACTGTTGTAGGATTTTTTAACCAGGATGTCCAAGCCGACGATGCCATGTTGAACACGCAGCAGCCTTAGCAGTGTGAGCAACAAAGGTTACGTTATTACAGGAGAATTTACAAAGAGAAGTAGCGAGTGCATGAGCTGGTATTGGATAGAGATTGTCTTTAACTGGCCCCTTCAAAAGTATGACCCCGGTTGCCAAATCCTTTATAACATAGCCCCATGGAAAAAAGCAAAAACACAATTGTTATCCTTTGTAAGTTTAGCAATAAAGACAAGATTTTCCTTTAATTGTGGAACCACTAGAATATCATTCAAAGAAAGCGATTTTATGCCCAGATGGATTTACGAGTTACCAATATGTGAAATACAGAGAGAGTCACCATTACCAACATACACACCTGAGGTACCGTTAAAAGGAAGTGGTTGTTGCACTAGATCAGTATGAGATGCCATGTGATTCATGGCACCTGTATCTCCAAGCCAGAGAGGCGAAACATAATCAGGAGAATTCTCTATTAGTATTGGTGAATCAGAGACATGAATACCAGCGAACTGAGTAGATATATTATATGTGTTGTTTGAATCAAGATGAATATAACGATAAGTGCAATTAGACGCAGAATGACCCTCTTGTTTGCATATTTGGCAGCGACCACGATAACATGATCTGCCAAATGAGAACGATTTGCCAGTAGTGAACCGATGTTTACTATGATGCAAATCTTTACTGAAAGACTAATTAGAGAAATCAGCAAGAGGTGGAGAGGGATGAGTAGATACTGGACCAAGTATTCTTGCAGACGGGGGCTACCAAAATTCTAAGAAACAGGTACGTGTTTTGGTCGACTTGGGCGACGAAAATTGCCATGATTAGAATTGCGGAAGGATTGATAATGTTGTTGGGCAACCAAAGCATGATGTGAGAGTGGAGCTAACGGTGGAGATGCTCGTCCACGAATACGCTCAAGTTCTTGTTCATGAACAAGAAATCGTGCACGAAGCTCTATGAAGGAGATTAGAGTATGTCGATCGATGATGCCTTAAGCAAATGGCTAATATTCTAGTGTATGAGGAAGACCACACAGGGTTCTTTTAACTAATTCATTGTTTGGAACAGGTTAGTTAATGGCAACAAGTTGATCTGCTATACCTTTAATTTTGGCAAGATAGGCTTCAATGGACAAATCATTTTTGTAGGTGTCAAGAAGAGTGTCATGCAAGATATCAGCACGAGATAAAGTCTGCTGATGAAAGAGTGTTTCAAATGTGTCTCAAACATCCTTGGCGACATTTTCACCTAGGACCTCTGTGCAAGCAGTTGAAGAAAGCGTATTCTTAATACCTCCTACAACGAGTTGATCTATTTTGAACTAGCAAGCATATTCTGGATTTAGAGAAACAGTGCCATCAATAGAGATGGTTTTTAAAGGAGGTGGATCAGTGCCATCAATATGACTATAGAGGTCATTGCAGATAAGAAGATGAGTGATTTGATCACGCCAAAGCAAATAATTATCAGCATTAAGGTGAGTAGAAAAGTTATTTGTTAAGGCAGCAAGAGAGATGGAAAGACTGGAGGAGATGACAAAGACAGAGGAAGGAGATGTAGGAGTGGTCATTGTATGAGAAGAGAATTAATTTGAGAATATGCAGTCTTGCTTTGATACCATGAAAGAATAAGAAAAGGTTTGCAGAAGAATGGCTCAACCCTTTAAGGTTGGATCCTGTGTGTTTATAGTTATTATACAAAGCCACGAAATCTACAATTAGTTATATAATAGCATATCACTTGCCTAAGTTATAGCCTAGATGTTAGCTAAGGGATACATTCAGATGCCTAATTTATAGCTATACAATCTGTTACAATTTGTCAATATCTTATATCCTATCAAGCTCTATGGTAACAACACTTAAATTATTAGAATCTATGTACAGCCTTTGAAAGAGACCACACTTTTTAGTAGTGAAAACTAAAGTTAAGAACAATAAAACTAATAAGAATCTAAGCTATCTTGGGTGAATTTAAGGTTCAGAAAATCAATGATATATATATTATATATATATATATATATATATGCGAAAATCAAGATTCTTTTCGCATATCTTGATGTTATCTGAATTGTTTGCAATGTTAAAACATTTTGCGTGAATGTCTAACACGCAACAAAGTATACAAGTTAACTCAACAAAGATCCATATTGGATAAAATCTTCATTTATTTCCTTGGCTAAATCATACGTGATGAAGGAAAGAAAAAAGAATAAACTCAGGGTAAGAAGGACATCATAAAAACAAACTATTTGAGATTACATAAGCTTAAGATCTTGAGGGAGAGATGGTTCGAACTAGAGGAGTTTGATATGCTTATATTATTGCCAACTGGCATGATCACTTTGTTCTGTAGCCAAGTCCATATAACATATTGGTTTTATACATGTAGAATCAATATTGTTCTGAGAATAATTGAAATAGGAAGGTTAGTTTAATAAAATAACTAATTTAATTACTTAAATAATTGTGAATAAATTGCTTAATTTCAATGATAGTGATTGATTAGTACTTAAAAGTGCATGTTTATCAAGGGTTTATATCATCATTTTGCACTTAAAATATCAATAACTCCTTAACTAAAGCATGTTTTATAATAACAAGTCTAATATTATAAAATGCCTTAATATATGGTAAAATGTTCATCTTAAATGCAGGCCGATCACATAAATCAAAGGATTGATTGATGAATTAAAGTATGGAAATTGAAAGGACAAAGAGAGGGCCAAACTTAGAAAAGAGATGTTGGTGCAGTCCAAACCAGAACATTGTTCGGTAATTAGGTCATATCTCGAGTTCTAGATGTCAAAATGACCTCAAATTTTTACACAGATTCAGTAAGACATAGGCCTACAACTTTCATGTTTTCATCAAGATCTAAGAAGGCCGTTTGCAAGTCTAAATTATAGCAACAACGTTCAGTGTTGCTGAAAAGCTGAGAAGTCCGAATCCGTCCTGTAGCCCAAACACTGTTCAGTGTTTGGCCCATATCTGGAGTTCTAGAAGTCCAAATGACCTCCATTTTTTTTTCCTGAAAAGCTAAGTCAATTTTATACAACTTTCATGTTTTCCAAAGGACCTAGCTCGAATGGTAGCATTTTTTTTTTATTCAGACAATAAGATAAGGATTTTCACCAAGTCAAAAGTTGGCCACCCACTCAACAATTAGTCATAAAATCAATAATTCCGAATTTTAGCCTATAAAAGGAGGCATTTTCCATGTATTTGGAAGCTTGGTTGTTCAGATCAAGTTCATGCTCTTTTTTTGTAATTCTTAAGTTTTGCTTTCATTAATTTCTTGTTTATGCTTTTCATTTCCTTTCCTTTTCTTAGTTAACTTGTATCTTATTTATGTTCTTGTTTTGTTTATTTATGTATCTCTTCTTCATTATGTTTAGCTAAGTTTATTATGTCAAGGTGAAAAGGTTACACTAATGGTGTAAGAACAAGTATGGTGTAAACTCAACATGGACCTTAATGTTTAATATTAACATGTCTTATCTTTTTATCTTACTAATTCTTAATACCTTGCATGTTAAATGGTTAATCTAGATTTGTGTTGTACAATACTTGATACAACAAATGCTTGGCACTCTCATAGCCCAACCGTATGGTATTATCTACACCTGGGCTATGAAAGGAACTTGATTTGTTGTTAACATCAGTTAACATCATGAATTCCTGACAATATTTAAAAGTTTGGTGTTATGTAAATAAGATAATTAATATGATCATGTTAATAATTTATAATGAGCTATTAATGACAAATCATCCGATTGGAACCTCCTTCGTGTGTGGTTTCCAAATTGAGTAATAAGAGTTTATATTATACTTGTTTGAAATACCATTAGTAAATCCTCTAACCTTGACATTTGTTTTTATCATTGTTTAATCCTTACATTAATCTTCCATATCAAAGTTCTTATTAATTTATTCATCTTCTTCTTTTGTTATTATTATTATCATTACTACTACTACTACTACTACTACTACTACTATTATTATTATTATTATTATTTACTTTGTGTTTATATTATATAATATATCTCTTTGATCTTTTCATAAAATTCAGTATATAAGCTGGAAACCTGTGACCCGATCTTTTAGATCATTCTCAGGTATAACAATGCCACGTACTGAGTATTATTATTATTATTATTATTATTATTATTATTATTATTATTATTATTATTTGATTGTTGTTGTTGTTGTTGTTGTTGTTGTCTTGTTATTTATAATTTATACAATTAACCTCTCTGTTGTTCGACCCCGGTCTTGCCGGGTTAATTATTACTTCGACACTCCTGCACTTGGGAGAAGACATCAATCTTTTAGTCGTGTCAGTGATCATGTGACACCTCGTCATCATATTGTTATGGAGTTGCACAAGCATGTTTGTATGTTTGTTATTAAATCTAGTTTTTATAAGATTAGTCAGTTGCTTGACATACATCTCGACTACATATTGATTATAGCTTAGATTGAGGTGTGATACCTATATGTTTTATCTATGTGTTGATAAGATAACACCCACACTACAGGACATTGCCATGTTAACTAGCCTCTTAATAGACAGTGCCCTAGTGACAAGACTTGAAGGGTTAGTTGTCATAGACAATATAAATAGTCATCTATTAGGATGCATGCCTATGGTCTGTTCTTATAGAGACGACAACATCAAACTAACATAGTTGGAAACTAATTTTAAAACCTCCTAATGGATGCAAGAAAGGACTAGTTGATTATGTATGCTTAGCATGCATAATGCATATGTAGTTTGGGAGGCGGGTCTGTCCATGAGTGTTCCAGACCCTATCTTTAAGCTAAGATGATTTTTGTGTCGGCCATTACACCGGCGCTAGAGACCCATCCTCAAGTTAAATGAGTTAGGATGTTGTAGGCCCATCCACGAGTATCTCGAGTTCATCCACTAGCGTTCTAGGCCCATCTACGAATTGTGGTGATTTTTATATATATAGTTAGAATGTATGGTTTAATGTTTTAAAGAATTATGAATTTAGTTAAAATTTTTTTTACAAAAAATATGTTAATTCTCATTGTATTTAATTAATGAATTGTGAATTCTTAAATTTGATGAATTATGAATGTATTGATTTTTTTTTAATTATATTTATGAATTATGATGCAAATGTTAGTTTGATTTTTTATGGTAAGGAGTTGAGAATTTAGAAAAAAAACTGTTCTGACCAGTTTTGTCGGTGAGTCACAAGCCTTCCATGTGACTCCCAAGTCACAAATAAAGCTTGCAACCTGCTAATTTTATTTTATTTTGTAATGTATCAAATTGTTTATTTTTTAAAATATAATATTTTATCTATTTTAACTGTGCTAATGTAAAAAAAAAAAAAAAAACAACAACAACAAACTCTTTCGTAGCAAAGCATCTTCAAAACATTCTGGAAGTCCAGCAAAAAACGCCAATTTCATTAAAAGAAGGGGAAACCAGGTTGTAGGTTATCGTTCTCAATCCTTGCATAGTATTAGCCTTAAGCAAAGCTTCTTACAATTTTTGAAGCATGAGAGATCATATTTTTTTAAAATTTTAATGTTTTGTTTCAAAGTAAAGTAATTAAAATCATTAAATAAATATTTCATATGAATTTTAATATAATTAATCGTTTAATTTTTAGAAGTACAAAGTGATTCTACTTAAAAATATATTAATTTTTATTTTTTAAAAGCATGAAAATCGATGTATTTCGAGATATAAAATTGTACATTTCATTTAAAATATAAAAATAATTTTAAAAATTATTAATAAAAAAATATTTATTGTAAATATATGGATATATGTTCAATAAAATAATATATAATATATTAATTTTTGTTTCTTTTTATTCATATTATTTAAAATTTTTAGTGAATAAATAAAAGTATTTACTATGCAATATTCTTAGTTGCTTTTTAAAGATTAACATAAAAAAAAAATTGTAATAAATAGAAAAAATTTGATAAAATCTTTTATTTTTAAAGATTAACGTTAAGATTTTTATTAAGATTTTCAAGATTGATAAAAAAATTTAAATATTTTTATATATATATTCAGAGATTAATATAAAAAATTTATATTTTTAAGGATTAGCCTGAAAATTTACTCTGAATTTTAAAATCGACAAATGCTATTCCCCTACAAATCTAGATAAACCGATGGATATATCAAGGCATATGCCAAATGATGAGAGAATAAGTACTTTATGGCTAAATTAATTAACAATGAACGTGATTAGTGTTTGACACGTAAGTGCCATGTCACATTTTGTTTAAATAATCAGCAGGTCACTTGCATTTATGCAATAATGTCTCTATCGTTTTTAACATATTGCATATATATGTGGGTGCAAGTTGGCTTTGTTTGACCTTAAATAAATATTACGCCTAATTAATAGATATTACATACCAAAAACTGCCAAAAAGATTGCATTCATTTCCTTTCTCGGACATTTTAGAATCACCCACTTTGCTTTTAAAAACAAAAAACAAAAAAAATAAAAAATAATTAAGAAAACTAGTTGGAAAGGCTAAATCACCATTGCATCCTCACTGGCTACGTGGATTCGCACAATTCCAATTTTATTTTATTTTTTTGCCTTTGATTTTTTTTTTCTTTTAATCTGATCTTACCAAATTAATTTGATTCACTATTGGCTTTTTAAGTCGATTGGTTTGTATGTTTGTTAATGCATGAATGACCAAATGTACTTAATTATATTATTGATAAAGAATGAATAAATTGTGCTTATATTATATAGGCTGGGATGGGCTAAATTGATTGTTAAATAAATAAATATGTGTGATTGGTTAAACTGGACAATAAGTGTTATTGTTGGGATTTGTAGGAGAAGCATATATGGTGCATGACCTGTTTTCTTGAGAGCACATACAACATATCAATAGCTGATTATTGCCTAGCATTTGACAATTTATTAATCGTAAAAAGATGAACATTTTTATGGAAGATTCTTCCTTTTTCCTTTTCGTTAAGAAATAATTTTTTCTTATCTTTCGTGTATGATTACTATTTTGTTGTTGATTTTGTTTTTTTTTTTTTTCCTTTCTCACCATTTAAAATATTACCCCTGATTTTCATTTCAAATCAGATGGCTTTTGTTGGACATTTGTTTATTGTTTCCAATAGTTTCTTTGGCTGTTTATTGTGTTAGGCTTGGAAGAAAGAAGTCATCAGCAACAACACAACCATCATCACCAAGGACATAGTTAAATGGAAGTAATGAAATGTTAATGAATTATTTTTTGATGTTTGGTAGTGTAATGAAAAATATATTGAAAAACACTTTCTAATGTTTTGTTATGTCATAAAAATGAGCTGGAAAATAATTTATTAATGTTTTATTTTTTTTCAAGTTTATTAAAAAAATGAGGAACAAATCTTTACAAATTAAAAAATTGAATAAGAATGAAATTGAAAAAATATAATTTCATAAATTATCTCAAATAAAATAAATAATAATCAAAATAATAGAGATCAAATCAAAAAAAAATAAAAAAAAATTGAAAGATGAAGAAATTAAAATAATAATAATTAACATTTCATAAATTATTTCAAATAAAATAAGTAACAATCAAAAGAATGAGGACCAAATTTGATAGATAAAAAAAATTCAATTAAAAAATGATAAGAGAAAAAAAATAACAATTATAAAAATGAGGATCAAAATTAATATAAAAGTTAAATTCTAAGGGATGAAATTGAAAAACAAATATTCAATATATATATATATATATATATATATATATATATATATATAGCAATCAAAAATTTGAGGATCAAATTTGATATAATCAGCAAATATTATGACATTTCTAAATTTTTCACAACTTCTGGAAAGTGTTTTCCACCCAAAATAAAATAAAAACATTTTTTTGAAAACCAAGCCAAATTTTTCTTTGACTGGAAAGTGTTTTCGATTGACTGGAAAATGGTTTCCGTTGACTAATTTTTCTAATAGCAAATAAACACTGAAAAGTTTGAAAAATAATTTCTTAAAAACTACTTTTCAAAAAACAAACAATACCCTCTTGATTCCAACTCTTAACTGTTTTGTTTGAACGCTTAAACAACATCAACAAGTTGTATGCATTGAGTTTTATCTCACTGCAGATTGTTCATTCTTGAAAGGGATCTTTGCGTTGTTCTTAATTTGTTCATCTTGAATTCTCCCTCTCTTTTCTTTTTTTTGTTAAATGCATTGCTGCTTGTATCGCTACCTGGATGGTTTCTACGACTTGTTAACGTTTTCCCTTAAACGTCTTCCGCTCGTGGATAGTCTCCGCCTGTTTCAAGCACTGTTTTTTTTTATTTCCATGGAACACAAGATGCTTCTTCCACCCCTACAAGACCTCACTTTTCCTCTAGTTTAAGGATATTTCCTCACAATTTCTATCACTTCCATTAGACTTGGCTCTCAAATATTCCTTCTCGGCATGTTTCTTTTTATGTCCTCTATACCTTCCTTCTCTTCCATTGAAAGAACCATGAAATCTGCTACAATCTCCTCTCTTTTGCTTCCTGTGCTGACCCTTGCAGTCACCATCTATTGTTTTATTGGTGCATGGCTGCACCTTTTCTTTTCACTTCATTTTATTCATCATTTATTTTCCATTTATATATACTTTATGAAGAAACTAATATATATTGTTGTTGACATCTCGAAATCCATACCCACATAACTAGTAGCAAACTATTCTTCGATTGAGAAAGGACTTGATTAAATCAAATATTGGCCACCAGAAAAAAAGAAAAAAAAATCCCATCGTCTGTATATAGATGCGTTTCCCACCTTGTATGTCAAACCTTTACCATAGATTGCCTGGTGATGCATGCTTCACATGCATGAACGTGATTTAATGGGTTTTTTGCAGTGTGGAAAGCACACAGGCCCACAGTTCCAATTATGGCACACAACCCATATTTTTGTGATGGGAAAACTTCATGGGAAAGATGGGGACAAGAAATTAATGGAGTGGGTTAGTGTCGTTTATCTTCTTCTTTGCAAGACGTGCAAGTCTCTATCACAATTGATACCAACGCTTATTTTATTTCATAACTCACAATTAATTAATAATCTATTTATACATCAAAATCACACTCACATGACTCAATTAAAAAGTCTTTATAAAAATTGACTCCAATGTTACTTAGTTTCCTCTTCAAATTGATGTCTTATGTGACCTTATATCTAACATTTTTTTTAGTACATCAAGAAGCTCTAGTGTAATGTTCTTGTATTGTAAGAAAAAAAATATGTAATATTATTGTTGTTTTGAGTTTATAAAGTGTGAAACAGATTTCAGTACAAAAATTTAGAGATAAAATCTACACCGAAGACCACACATCTCACCAATCCAATCCTAAATTTTTGGCGAAATCAATTACCATATAAGAGAATTTTACCAAGATTCCCAGACATCTCTATAATCACTCATAAATGCCCTAATAACACAACAAATTAATTGCACTAAATTCGCTCTTCAAGATCCCTGAAAGTTTGAAAAACTAGGGATCCCCACCCACTGGATTCGTCCACGCTGAGCAGAGTTTCCATACACATGGGGTCGTCTGGTAAATGACACAAAAATGGTATAATATTGTGTTTCCTTTTATGATCCAATCTTCAAATAGAAATTAAATTGGTTTTGGAAACAAAAAAAAAAAAAAAAAAAAAAAGGGCTGGTACGTCCAGAACAGTCCAGCAAATGACACAATAATTGCTTGGGAATCACAAATGACAGAGAACACTAACCCTGCACTTCAAATTGATTAGTTGCAAACTCCCAAAATTAGCAATCTGAATGAATCAGCATCAACTCCAAGAACCCTATTATACACACACAAAATAACTACTTAAATGGCAACTTGGCTGTGAAGGGAACCGGTACCTTACAAGTCTGTGTACTACACGTGGCATGTAATAATTGGGTTGAGGGATGGCAGAATGAAGAGGCAGAATCCTCTAAAACAGCACACAATTGTCTAAGAATAGGCGTCTCTGCTAAAACATGATAAATGCTTAGCTGGCAAACAGCAAATCAACGGTTAGATTTCAATGACAGCATCTACTGTCGACGTGAGATTGTCACTCTTTTAAGGCTCCAATCATTGTTCTCTTTTCCTTACTTCTCCTTCTTGTTCTTCTCTCTCTTATAATATAAGTGCGACTTCTTCCTTCTTTTTGTTTCTGTGGAAGAGAAACAAAAAGCTGTCTCTTGGGTTTTTGTTCTTTTGAAGATTTGGCTTGGGCTCTTTCTCTGCTAGTCATCAAGGAAAGGGAAGAAAAGAAAAGAAAAGGGGTTCTACATCTTGATTCATACAAGTTTAAGATTTGGAGAAAGGAAAAAAAAAAAAAAAAGGAAGAAGATTTCCCTTTGAAATGAATTGGATTCATGAAATCTTCTTTGCTGGAGAAGAGAAGGTTGAAGGAGAGTGCGAAAAAGAGAGAGTGTTTACCAAAGCCAAGGTAGCCAGCAGAAGTAAAGAGACAGAGAGACATACATAACATTTATTAACAACACACCTACAAAAGAAAAAACCATTAAGGAGTTTTAGTTTGATCTGCTGCTTCTGGTAATAATTATTATTCTTCATCAGGATTTTTTTTTCATTTTAGTCGCCTGTATATATTGCTTTTCCATGCAAAGCACTCAAGCATATGGTCTTGTTTTCGTTAGCCCTTTTGTTGTATGTTTATTTTTCTTTTTCTAGGAAAAATGTTTTTGTTTTAATATTCTTTACTTGTATTCATCTTTCCTGATCGTTTTAAATGTTTGTGTCTTTTCTTTCTCCTTGCTATGGATGTTTTAAGAGCTGTATTTGTATGATTGAAGGTGTTGCTGCTCTGTTATGTTTTAAGAGCTGTATTTGTATGATTTAAGGTGTTGCTGCTCTGTTATGTTTTAAGAGCTGTATTTGTATGATTGAAGGTGTTGCTGCTCTGTTTTCCTTGAACAGAGAATCGAAGGAAAACCAAACCTAAAGGCTTTCTTTTTTGTCTTTTTTTTCCACAACTTTTCTAGACGCTGAGCTGTTTTCAAAACCCTTTTTTTGGATGTCCAGCTGGTTTCCTAGTGCATTCTACGCGTAATAGTCAAGCCTTTTTTTCCTCGTGTTTTAGAAACAAAGAAATCAAATTTAGAAAACAGAGCATTTCACAACTCATCTTTCATCACATCAATTAAGTTGCAAGTAGCTGGCAACTAAGTTGAAATGAAAACATAATATATATATTGTGTAGCCCTTTATTAATGGTTAACGTTGTTTGATGAATTTCTAGGGTAATTGGCAATGCCTGCTACTATTATCAGTGATCCTATGGTGGTCTCGACACCAGAAACACAAGCAACAGCAGCAGCAACGACAGTAACAAAACTCATCGCGCAGATTGAGGTCGAGTCTGCTAAATGTGATTGTTGTGGCCTAACCGAAGAGTGCACACCGGGATACATTGAAAGAGTACGCGAAAGATATCATGGTAAATGGATTTGTGGGTTGTGTGCAGAGGCTATAAAAGATGAAATCGTAAGGACTGAGAGGCTTATTAGCACTGAAGAAGCAATGGCAAAGCACATGAACTTCTGCAAGAAGTTTGTTTCCTCAGGGCCACCTCCTGATCCAACCATTCATTTGATAGCTGCCATGAGACAAATTCTTAGAAGAAGCTTGGATTCACCGAGAGGCTTAAGGTCAACTCCAAGTAGTCCTACCAAAACGAAGGGAGAAATTCGTGCTGCTGCGCTTACAAGGTCCGAAAGCTGCTTCACTACCTTGTCTGGTTGATGCATACTAATGAGGTTCTGTGGAATATGGGGTGATCAATAAAATGACAGTGAAAATATTGGAAAAAAAAAAAAAAAACTACATTTCATTATGATGCAAAACAAGAAAGATCAAAGGGGGAAAAAAATCGAAGATAGGTGCCTAATTTAGCGCTACTTGTTAGTTGTTACAGAACTTCTTGTCAGAAGCTTTTTCCTGAAACTTTTTGTTTCAGTTGTACCTGCGTGTATAATCCATCTCTTATGAAACTCTGCTTCCTCTTTACCAAAGTATATTTCTTAGTAATTCTGACATGTTTTGGTGTGATTAGAACAAGTCGTAGATTAGTTGTTTCCATGGTTTCAAACTCTCGATGACCATTCAGAATTGATGTCTAGCCATTTTCACACCATAATTGAAACATAATAATTTGGTCCCCGCATGATATTTGTCATAATTCAACATTTGGTTGGAAGTTGGTGCGATATTATTAAAGAATCAAAGGAGATTGATCACAGAAATCGAGGATGCGAATAGATCCACAGAAGGCTCTGGTGAGCATGGAATTCTCTAATGGTGGGAGGCCTACTTTTCGGTTCTCTCGGTGCTCAAGGTTCCATTAATGGCATTTCTTTATTTGATTCTTCTAAAAAAAGGGAGATAGTGTCGTGGGTGAAGTATTCCTGTGTTGTGTGTGACAAAAATGATTGCCCATGGCTTATGGCTTGCGTGAATCTCTTCATATCTTCCCAACCTTCAAGATCATCGCTCTTTTGACAATGAAACAGCTAGTAAGGTTGTACCAAAGACAAGACGCTTTTTTGGTTTTACTAATAATGAATTCAATGTGCTCTTTACAAGTCCAACGAAGATAGATAACTTACTGCTTCCTGTTTATTTGATTTTTCATTTCACTGTGGGTTACATAATTTCTTTTTAATATAAGAAAATCTTAATTATAAATTAAAAAGTTTGTATATGCATTTAATTAAATAAATTTAAAACTAGCAATGCAACCCAAAAAAAAATATGAAACAAAAAAATCAACCAAATATCAAGACAATTAGATAAAAATACTAAATCAAAACAAGTTATGTTGCTTAATTAAATAGTGAAAATAAAAAAAAAATAAGCAAGAAAAAAATGTCAAATTATGATGGGTTAAATTTTAAAGAAAAAAAAAAAGGAAGGAAAAAGACTGGGACACTTGGATTTGGTTGACCTAGAGTACATGGCCTCGAGAAAATGACTTGGGCGCTAAGTCTAGAGCAATCCAAGTATCTAAGTTTTATTTATTTTGAATTTTCTTAATGAGTGTTAAAATTTGGGGAAAAAATAATGCAAATGATGTGTGTTGTTTATTTTGTCTAGATTCAGTGACCTCCGGTTATTAAAAAAACCATGTTGTGAAGTTTTAGATTAAAAAAAAAAAAAACTTATTTTTAACTATATTTTAATTAAAAAATAATTATTTTAGACACCTTGTAAAATATATTTATGGTAACAAAAATACAAAAAAGATGTTTGAAAAATCAAAACCAATGTGAACCAAAATTGTTTGCGGGCTTATATCTACCATCTAAGGCTATTTCAAGGAAATAAAACACAAATATTTTGTTTTGTCAGAGATCTTGTATGTGCTAATATATATGAATACGGTCTGTCCTGATTCATTGCTAAATAGGGATTGATCAGTCTGATTTGATCTGCCTAAGTATAGTAATGGTTTTTTCCCATCTTCCAAGGTGTATTATGCTACATATGTTTTTTTATTATTATTTATGAATGTATACTTTATTAAATATGATACAGTATGGTGTACATTAATATATTGTAGAGTTATATAAAATAAATTAATGGTTTGCGATCGAGAGGGGAGTATTGTTGGTTTTTTAAAACTATGGATTAATTCGAGTACAGCAATTAACATGAAAATTTAGGGTATTTACCCATGACATGGCAAGGAGGAGTGTGGTATTTAATTTAAAAGGAACAAAATGTGGCCTGCACAATTGGAGGCTATTGCCGTGCAATCTCTTGCTCACTTATTGGAGTTAGGCTTCCAGCAGGGTGCGCTATCTTTTGACCATAGAAATTAATTATGGTCGTATATATCGCAGAGGTTTTTATGTTTCTTTCTCAATATACTTGTACAAAGCAAGGATTTAACCAACAATATCTTAATTACTACAGCACCAAGAGAGGGTAGAAGACAGACAAATGTGAAAAAATGCTAAAATACAACTTATAAGCAGATCTCCCATGATCACTTCTAATCAAGATTATAATTAATAGTATTCACAAAGTAAATAGTTGAAAGCCAGTACAATAATAGAAAAACAAATGTTATGTCTCACATCTTATTACATTGATGGTGTCGTTTTCATCACAGGTTAAAAAATAATATAAATTATATTTTAGAATCTCACATAAAAACTTAAGTTATTGGGTTGAGATGGTTCTTTGATATGGTATCAGAGCCTTGATAACCAAACGGTCACGAGTTCGAATCTTATCATCCCTATTTATTTAATAAAAATTAAATACAAAGTAATGTGAGTGTATGCAAATTTTAAATTCAAATGGCTTTCACTTGAGAGGGATGTGTTATAAAATAATATAAATTATATCTTGGGACCTCGCCTAAAAGCTTAAGTTATTAAATTAAAATGTTTTTGATAGAGTATGAGAGTCTTCTACATTTGTAAGTATAAAAATTACTAATGTTGGTTGTTGAGCTTTCATGATTTCTTTATAAAACAAGTTACTCGTTTGAACATGTAACCTCTAATACTTAATTAACAAATGTAGAAGGAGTGTGAATGTAAAGAGAGAAATTGTGAGAAGAGAGTTTCTGTGTGTGAGAAGAGAATGTGTCTAGCATGAGACATTTTTTATAATGTGTATGGAGTCCAAAACAACTCAGGACACTTCTACTTTTTGCTTGTGGCTGCATGTATTTTACAAACTCAATCACTTGAACTTATTCCAAGAAAAAAAAATTATAAAAAGTTGAGTCATATATATATATATATATATATATATATATGCATGCTTGTTATCGATGAAATAATTGGTGATTTTTATTGGTGTTAATGTTATTGATAAATGGTTGATATCGTAGCAATTCATCAATAAAAAAAGATAGACATTATAACAAATGATTCAAGAAAGAACATTAACACATTGTCTTTTAACACGTCACTTTGCATTGTGAATCATGCCCTAGCTAGGAATTCTTTAATGTTACTGGGTCGAGGACCAAGTTAATTTTCAGGTTAAAATAGGAGAGAATAAGAGGGGGTTTGTTTAGGCTAGTGCAAATCAACTAGAAACAGCTCGTTCAGGCCATGTCAAATAAGCTATTAAAAAATATATATATATATATATAATTGACATATATTATATGAGCATATCATTGCCTTTAAAAAAGTGCACGTGACTCGTCACCAATTTCAAAGATAGTGTTTATAAATTCGTTTTATTAAGATATATTTCAAATGATTTTAAAGATATTTGTTATTAGAGTTTTGATAAGTTTTTTAGTTTCTTATCATTTTTTTTTTTTTTTTCTCTTTCTTGTTTTATTTTGTGCAGTACATTCTCTTCTCTCTCTTTTTTTTTTTTTTTTTTTTTGTCATTGGATATTGCTTGTTATCTTCGTACAAATCTTGTTTTCATGCAAAATGCACATTTGGAGACAGCTATATTATTTTTCGGCCGTCTCCGTTTTTGGTTTATTTTTCAGCCAAGCGGTAATTGAATTGTTACTTAATTAACAACTAAGCATTCTTTCTTTCTTTCTTTCTTTTTGTTAATCATGAGTGCCCGATTAGTTTATGAACATTTCAATTAATCTTCTAAAATCCTGCAAATAAAAACTATTACAATTTTAGTTTATTTTATTGTTATTAGAGTAACAATAATTTTTTTATTCTAAATTTAACTTTAAATATGAGTATACAATCAATGTTTGTATTTAGAATAATTAGTTTGAATTATTTAAGTTTGTGAATGATTTATAAATGTGTTTTTGATCTTTTGAATCTTTGAAAAAACTAAAACTTTGGTATAATAAATGAATTGATTGTGAATTGTATGTATTAGTAAGTTTTGGCATGTTTCGTCTAGCTAAGAAGATGAATTGATTTTTATTAAATATGTGACACTCCCTCTCTATTTATTTTTAATTTTTGCAGATAATTTGGAGTAGATTTAGATTATCAAGTGATTGTTTTGGAAGTTTGTTTCAGTAATTTCTCCCTGCAAGTTTAGAGTGAAACTGGAAATCATTAATTACTTGCGTTTTGTTCCAGCAATCCAGTTAGCTTCGTCCTCACATTGTTATTGTTATTGTTATAGATCGACGATTTTATCAAGTTCGATGAAACGACATACATTTATTCGAGTCGTGGTGGGACATCAATTACTGTACATCAACTGCACAGATCTAATATTTAATAAATTACGCGTTTGAAATATTTATTTAGGTTTAAAAAATTTATTCAGGTTTTTTTATTTTTAAAAACTGATATTTTTATAATTTTCTCATTTAATATTTATATTTCAGTAATTAGGGTTTTTTTTATCTACCTTTTATACCATTTTTATTTTACCATCCTTTTTTGGTGGTTTCCATATTATTTTTATGTCCATATATTAGCTTCTTTCTTCTTCTTTTTTCAGTCAAGTCTATGCCCCAAATTATATTTTCTACAAAAAAAAAATTAAAACATACTTACATCACAAAATTACAATTATTTTTTAATTTTAAATTCCTTCTATTTTTTTAATCTTTCAAAATTAGTTATTATTATTTTATTACTATTTATTTTATTTTATATCATTATATATATATATATATAATTCAACCCTTGTATGTTTTTTTCCTAACAAATTTGATCATTATTTTTTTTTATTATTTTTTTTTAAATGATTTTTTTTATGGGTTATCTTAATTTTATATTTATGATCTTGGAATTCAGAATTTGTGTACTAACTCAGTTTAATTGAATTTTTTGGATTTTTTTTTTAGTTTTTTTTTTTTTTGGCATTTTTACATTTTTTTTTTTTCCTTTCAACATTGAGGGTTTTTATACTTGTTCATGTTGGATTTTTTTTACTTTTTTATCGTTAATTTTTTTATTATTTTTTATTGTTTGTTATATTTTTTTATTTATATTATTTGAATTACCAATTGTTCCAGTAACTCAATTACCAAAAATAAATTTCCTTAATATATTTTTTATATAAAAAAAAATTATCACCTCGCAAATCTAGTTGAAAACTATTTGAAAGGACTAAGAAGAAATAAAAAAAAAAGGAACCAGGAACACTTTCGTGGCCCGCTCGAACAGGCTATGCGAGTTGGATGGACACACACCTAGCACAGCCCTTGACTCCTCAACAGTCCTCACCTTTGGTGGTCGCCTAATATTTTTTTTCTAACTTTACATTCTAATCCTTAAATTTAATTTGTTTTTTTAGGATATTTTATTGGCTCCTATAAATTATGTGTGTTTTATTGAACTTCCAGCTACTTCATAACTTCTTATTCCAGGAAATTTACCACCCTCCATGTTAGCCTTTTTTTTATTATTATTATTAATGTGGATGTCCGAGTCAACTTACATATACCTTGACTAATTCCACGAGCCCTGAAATTAACGATCATCTAAGCCTCCAATCACTTTGAGGTTTATGAAACTTAAACTAGTGATTTATAGGGAATAAAGTCAAGTCTGACTAGTTGAGCTACACTCCTCACTAGAATAGGTGGTGTGATATTTACTATTGTCCGACTCAATTTTTTTTCAAAATGTTAAGGTAATGCAAATATTTCTAAAAAGGCAAAACACAAAATTAAGACGAGCCATTGAATCAATTGAATTTAATAAATTTGGCTAATTTAATAACACTAATAAAAAAATATAATGACAATAAATAAAGTGAAAAAAGTTTGCAATGAAAAAAGGCTAATAAAACTAGACTCGAGCCCATCTAGATTAACATGCTTAATATGCAACTTGATCGTAATACCAAGATAACCTTGTCGAAATAAAATTGAGTAAAATCATGAAGCTCAATAAGTAAACAACCCAATATCAAGGGGTGAAGCTTCAAAAAAAAAAATTCTAAAAAACAATGAAAACAAAAACCTGAGTCAAACGAAGTTAACCTGCTAACCCTACGATCATAGACATATGATTGAGATAACCTCATAGAAAAGAAAGCGAGAAGAATTTATAAAGACCAGTTTTCAATCAATCAAATGTTGAAGGATAAAATAAAAATAAAAATTTAATTTTAAAGAAATCAAATGTTGAAGGATCTTATCTAACAAAAAAGAAAAAATTAAATAAAAACGTGATAACCCCATAAAAAGTAAAATAAAAAATTTAAATCTCAATTTCTAGCAAACAAAATATTGAATGACAAAATTAAAATATATATATAATCTAAAAAAGGTCAAAAATACTCAACCCGGATCCACCTAGGTTAGCATGCAAAATCTACGACTTGGTTGTGATATTAGGATAACCTCGTCGAAAAAAATTGAATAAAACTATGAAATTTAATTATTAAACAACTCAATATTAAAGAGCAATATAATCTATATCATTTTCAAAATAAGTAAGAAATTCAAAAGAAAGCAACTAAAAAAAACATAACAATGCATACTCTTCAATTAAATAAATATTAAATAATGAAACTGAAAAAACTTGTGCTTAAAAAAGGAGGAAAAAAACAAGCAAATTTGGGCGAGTCTTTTAAACCTGGGTTAATCTCCCAAATTCCCAACCCATTAAATCTTAAATCTTGGCTCAATCATAAAACTCAATTCCCAACCAATTTAATATCAAAGGATGAAACTAGAAAAAAATATAAATTTTTTAAAAAAATTCTAAGGTAAAAGAAATAACAATCAGAAGAATGGGGATGAAATTTGATAGGAAAAAAAATAGAGAATGAAATTGCAAAAAGAAATTATACATTTTAAAAATTATCTAAAATAAAACTAGTAGCAATAAAAAAATTGAAACCAAATATAACTTATAAAAAATTAAAAAAAAAATGAAATTAATATATATATATATAATTTTATAAATTATTTCATATAAAACAAACAAGAATCAAAGAAAATAGACCACATCTGAAAGGAAAACAAATTGAATGATTATTTTGATATTTTGAAGGGTGTCATGAGTGGAAATCAATGAGATGAGAGGGGGGGGAAGGCTATCAACACCAAATTAAAAGCTCTTTTGGCTATACATGTCATATCATGATGGGGTGTCGAAAAAATTTAAATACCGCTACAAAAGACAACATTTGGTTACTGGATGACACTACACTTATCGCCAAAAAGGTGCAAGGGGAGCCCACATGCCTGATCTTTTTTGTTAATGATATTTATATTTATTAAATTATCAAACAACTCTTAAGTGAACTTGATTATAATAACAACAAAAAAACCATAATAAAAAGATGAAAAACACCCTTGGATGATAACTTAAATTTTTTTTATTTTAAGGATAATTAAGTTATTTTACTCTGTTTAAAAAATTTAAAAGATAAAAAGGATCATTTACACAAGTTTAATATTTTATCTTTGAAAAGTAATTAAATCATTCTATTGTGTTAAAAAAATATGAGAAAATTGATTTGTCCAAATACATTTGAAAAATAACCAATGGATATGATCGTATAGCTTCAAATAGCAAAGGTTTTATATTTAAAAAAATAATTATTTTATTATACCAATCCAAAATAATTTGTCTTGCTATGCTGTTAATGTTCGATACCTTTTAGTTTTTTATTTTATTTTAATGTTAATGCAAGAACATAAATGATTAAGAACTAGCTTGTTCATCCAAATTGAGATTTATATTTTTGAGATAAATGGATTATTTTTATTATAATTGGTTGTGTAATGAAAAAAAAAATTGAATATCCTTTTGGGATTTGGTCATATAATAGAAAATAAGATAGTAGATAACATTTTTGGGTTATTATCTTTTTTTATAAACAACACTTTCACACATATTTTTGGTGTTTGATGTATATTGAAATTATTATTTTTATGATATTTTATTTTTATAATATAATTTATATAATCTAATATGCATGATTATTGTGTAATATAGCATTAATACAACGTACTTTGTAGCACTATTATGTGGATTTAAGACTTTAATTATAAATTACATGCAATAATAACTTTTTTTTTCTCGAAAACTTTTTTGTCTTTGATTGAAAAGGGTATTCTATAAGAAAAAAAAAACGAAAGAAAGAAAAACATGATTTACTATACTTTATGTACAAGTGATTATTAATTCGTAATTATTGAAAAATATGTTTTATAAAATAAATGCTGTTTTTTTTTTTCTATAGATAACAGCGTACCTCTTTATCAAAACTATTCGTAATTATCAAATTTATGATACAATTAGTTAAGTGACGAAATGATAAGATAAAATTTTTATTATGGCTTAATAAGTAAATAAACTCGAAACAATTTGCATTGTTATGAATTAAATAATATTATTATCTTCTTTTTTTCAAGAAACTAGTCCTTATTCAATTGCAATTGAACTGCATCTTTACAAGTAGCTAGACGGTGAGAGAGTCATTAGCTAAAAAATTTCACAACGAATAAATGTACAGTTCATAACTTAAAGGCATTATATTATTGAATTTGCTTCCTAATGGTCATGATGAGTTCAAATACTCTCGTACTTATTAGAAATTTATATAATTGTTAATTTTAAAACTTATAAAATTAAAATTTATATAATTATTAATTTTAAAATTTATAAAATTAATTAAAATACACAAACTAGTTCGACCACCTGGTTAATCAAACAAACAAACAAAAAAAAGCTGATACATACCATCGCCTTAATGCGCTGGGGCTGGGGCTGGGGCTGAATATTGGCCTAAACCATGGCTTCGCCGGTAGGGAATCGGGAGTTTGAAGCTTTGGAAAAGGACACGAAATACGAAGATCAAAGTTACACCCATGTCTGGTTTTGGTAATTATATGTGGCATTCTTCTCTTGTTTGATCTTTAATTGCTATTGATTATAAGCTTCAGCATATCATTCTTCGACTCCATTTCCTCCCTAGCTCTGTATCTCTTCCGCTTTCTAGTTTCTAATGACCATCTGTATTCCTTCCTATCCATCTGAGTCTTGTCTTTTTATTGTGTTCTCCTAACCCTTTCTTGAGTTTTCTTTCTTTCTTTTACTTATGGTTGTAAATAAAGATGGCCCTTGCCTGATCAAACAAGAGAAGAACGTCACCTGTAATGCAATTTTGAACTGATAATCTCCCATTTCAAGGTTTACAGTTAGACAAGCTAGGCACTGGGTAACTTTGCATGCTATCTACAAGTTAGATGGAATATTTCTGTCATAATGCACAAGGAAAGAGAAATATTGGAGAAATGTAAACCAAGTCCATAGAACATTAATTCACGTTATCCGTGAAATAGTAAATCGTGTTTTACAGCTACAAGAACACCAAGGAATGGCTATAATGAAACATCAATTTTCTTTGTTCTTTGAAAGACATCATTGTTATTATTTGTTGCAAGTAATTCTAATTAATCCAGGGAAAAGCTGGTTGTAAACAGGAAAGATCTTTGACCACAGCTCTGCTAGAACATTTCAGGCCAGCAAACCTGATGATAATACCCAAAGGGTGACAGAACAGCTCTTGAACCTTCAGGAAATATAGAATCCTTCAGGAATTTTGATTTGCAAGAAGAGTGGACTTGCTGGACCTTGACGGTTGTCTACCCAAAATTGATTCCTTGTGCCAGTGGTAGCTCATTACCGTAATTGATTGTACTGTCAAATAATTAATAAAAAGGATCAGTGGCAATTTTATTGGAAGTTTTATTTATTTGCATTTTTTTTCTCTGTCGAGAAAAAAAAAAGGTTATATCTAATTTCCCAACGTGGAAAGGGCTAGAATTCAATTCAAGCATCAAACAGAGAAATCCAAGAACTGTCAATGATTCTTAGATTTACCAAGTTGAGCGTCGCATATATTGCTTCCAAGAATCACTCCCTGCTTCACGGCCACCCCCTGTAGCCTTTTCGCCACCAAAAGCACCACCAATTTCAGCACCATTGGTTGGTATATTTACATTCACAATTCCACAATCACTTCCTAGTGGCCTGCATTAGGTAATCAAGTGAGGAATTTCTTTAGCTAAGCAACAAAAGATGAATACTTATAAAACACACAAATCATTTCAAGGAACTCGGCTGTGTGCAGGAATTAAAGAACTATCAACAAAAATGTCACTTCTTGTAAATATTTTCACGAAGATCATTAAGGGGAGTGAGAATCAAGAACAGCCTTCAGAAATTGCATGGGAATGAAAAACTCCAAATTCAGGAGCAAAATATTTTTATTTAGATAAAAAATGCAACCTACAATCACATAATTCACATCCAAGGATTTTTTAGCATGTAGAGAGCATAGAATAACATAATTCACTCTACAGACATGACCATGGAAAAACTCACCCAATCCACTTGAAGATAATTTCAGGTTTGCGAGTGAAGATAGAACTACTTAATCCTTGGGGAACTGAATTGTTTATTTCAATTGCTTCTTGTAAAGTCTGCAGAGAGAGTTCAGCTTTAAGAATTTAGATTAAGTGCAAACCCAACAAATGAAACACCAAATGCAAATTAATTTTCAGCAATCTCTACATGCATAAAATAACTGTAGGAAAAATAGTAGAGATTAGCTATCAAAAGAAAAAAAAAGGAAAGTGTGGAAATCAGTCTCAAAATCAGTTAAGATCTTAGAGAAATCTTAGTATATATGGTTTAGGAAACAGAATCTGATATTAACTATTCAGATTCTCTAGATTATTGCTTTCTAGTTTAGTGTAGAATACTTTCCTATCTAGGATTTATTTCTTGTTTTGAGGGTCAGTAGGTTAGCTTCTCTTCCCTATTTATTGTACAAACATACGGCTGTTAAGATTAAGAAAAGAGAAAGACTTCTCTCAAAATTCTTCATGGTATCAGAGCCTACTCTTGAACCCTAATCTGCTTCTCTAAGACATGGCAGCAGCAGGACAAAGCTCTCTCTCTGAGGTGACCTCACAGCCAGGAACAACCTCATCTGTTAGCCTTTCAGGAGGCACTGAAGGCACATCACACCAAATCACAGGACACAAACTCAATGGATACAATTATCTTCAGTGGTCATCATCAGTCATGATGTTTATTTGTGGAAAGGGCAGAGATGACTACCTCACAGGGGATATCATCATACCAGAAAGGAATGATCCCATGTTTCGAACATGGAAGACTGAAAATCATATGGTAATGTCATGGCTGATCCATTCAATGACCAATGAAATTGGCGAAAACTTTCTGCTATATGGAACAGCAAAGGAAATCTGGGAAGCAGCAAGAGAAACCTACTCAAGTTCTGAAAATACATCAGAACTATTTGAGATTGAGGCAGTGTTACATGATCTACGCCAAGGAGAACTTTCTATCACTCAATTCTTCAACACTCTCTGCCGTCATTGGCAGCACCTAGATATGTTTGAAACTCACAGCTGGAATTGCCCTGAAGACACAGTCTTATATAGAAGAATTGTAGAGCAGAAAAGAACTTTCAAATTTCTTCTCGGGCTCAACAAGAATCTTGATGAAGTCAGAGGAAGAATAATGGGAACCAAACCTCTTCCAAATCTCAGAGAAGCATTCTCTGAGGTTAGACGTGAAGAAAGTAGAAAGAAAGTAATGATGGGACCTCACAACTCAGCTCATATAATGGAAGGATCTGCACTTGCTGCTCGAGGCTATTCAAACAGCAACTATGATAATCGACAGAGGAAAGGAAGACCCTGGTGTGATCACTGCAACAAACCAGGACATGTCAAGGAAAACTGCTGGAAGATTCATGGCAAACCTGCTGATTGGAAACCATCAAAATCAATAAATGACAAAGACAGACGTGCCAACAATGTATATTCAGACAACAACCGAGATAAGAACACCATTCTGCCAACAGAAACAAGTCCTTTCAGCAAGGAACAGCTTGAGATCTTACAGCAACTCTTCAGTCAGAATTCACTGTCTCAACCAAGTATGTCAGCCTCTGGTTCTGGATCTGGACTGTTAGCACAAAAAGGTAACTTTTCAACAGCCCTTACTGTTAGTAAGAAACACTCAAGCCCTTGGATCATCGACTCTGGAGCGTCAGACCATATGACAGGAGATGCCACTCTTCTTAATGAATACAATCAGTGCACTAATAACTCTACAGTCCGTATAGCTGATGGGTCTTCCTCCCAAGTTAAGGGAATAGGCCTGAGCAGACTCTCAAGGGACATGATCCTAAACTCTATCCTCCATGTCCCTAACCTAGACTGCAACCTACTCTCAATCAGCAAATTGACTCGTGATCTAAATTGTGTTGCTAAATTCTTTCCTCATTTGTGTATATTTCAGGATCTGGATACGGGGAAGAAGATTGGCAGTGCTAAGATGTGTTCTGGGCTCTATCTCCTCAAAAGTGAGATTCCTCTAAGAAGGCAAACTCAAAACAAAAGCTATATATCATTCAAGGGTCAGTCAGCTTTAAATTTTCATGTCAATAAAGATAGTGATGTTCTGTTATGGCACTATCGCCTTGGTCATCCAAACTTCATGTACCTTGAAAGGCTGTTTCCCTCTTTCTTTTCCAATAAAAGCTCACAATCCTTCAAATGTGAAATATGTCAACTCTCTAAACATGTTCGCAGTAGTTATCCCACCATTTCATATAAACCATCACATCCATTTGCAATGATTCATAGTGATGTATGGGGACCCTCAAAAGTGCACAATATAACTGGAACTCGGTGGTTTGTCTCCTTTGTTGATGATCACACTAGATTGACTTGGCTATTCCTTATGAAAGAAAAATCTGAAGTCAGTCAGATTTTCCAAAACTTCCATTCCATGATACAAACCCAATTCCAGACTAAAAATCCAAATCCTAAAAACTGATAATGCCAAAGAATATTTCAATTCTAGCCTTAATACCTTTTGTCTAAATCAAGGCATTATCCATATAAGCTCTTGTGTTAACACCCCACAACAAAATGGAGTAGCTGAAAGGAAGAATAGACATCTGTTGGAAGTTGCTAGATCCCTTATGCTCTCTACTCATGTGCCAAAACAATTCTGGGGAGAAGCTGTACTCACAGCAACCTATCTCATCAACAGAATGCCTTCCAGAGTTCTAAACTTCAAAACTCCTAGCCAAGTCCTTCTACAAGCCTTTCCACATACCAAACTACTCTCTTCCTTAGACCCGAAAGTATTTGGCTGCTCAGTGTTTGTCCATATACACCATAGAGGAAAATTAGACCCTACATCTCTCAAATGTATTTTTATAGGATACTCTCCACACCAAAAGGGTTATAAATGTTATTCTCCTACCTACAAAAAGGTCTATACCTCTATGGATGTCACATTTTTTGAACACCAAGCATACTATCCCAAGTCTGATCTTCAGGGGGCAACCATGAGAGAATATCAGAATTGGGATATACAATCTGATCATGTAATTAACCTAGGAGACAACCAACAGAGTCTTGTCCAAAGTCATTCCACAATGAGTTCTCCTACTTTGAGTCCTCACACTACACCTCCAGTCTCAATCCAATCAGTCCCAGCACCACCAGCCTCAGTCCAATCTCCTGACCAGATTCATCCTACACCAAAACAGATCACAAATCATGAGCTTCTTACCTACTCTAGAAGAAAAAAACTTGGAAAGGAGATAGAGCACACAATACCTCTTGCACATGACCAAGATTCAGAACCAAGTCCAGATTTTGCCCCAATATACTCAGGTATGGAAACTTCTGACTGTGAGAATACTGCCTCTGTTATTGATGATTCAAATATTCCAATTGCTTTGAGAAAGGGTGTTAGATCATGCACAAGTCATCCCATCAGCAAATTTGTTTCATATGAAGGGTTATCACCAACCTATCATGCATTTGTTTCAGCCATTGACAGTGTACAGATTCCTAAGTCTATTGAAGAAGCTCTCAAAGATTCAGGGTGGAAAAAGGCAGTGAGTGATGAAATCAGTGCCTTAAACAAGAATAGAACTTGGGAAATTTCTGAACTTCCACCTGGAAAGAAACCAGTTGGGTGTAAATGGTTATTTACTATCAAACATAAGGCTGATGGGAGTATTGAAAGGTTAAAAGCTCGTCTGGTTGCAAAAGGGTATACTCAGTCCTATGGAATAGACTATCAAGAAACATTTGCTCCGGTGGCCAAACTTAATACAATCAGAGTACTTCTGTCCCTAGCAGCTAACCAAGACTGGCCACTACATCAACTAGACATCAAAAATGCTTTCCTTAATGGAGACTTGGAAGAAGAAGTATACATGGATATTCCTCCAGGACTAGAAACATCCTCCAACCTCAACAGAGTATGCAGACTGAAAAAATCACTATATGGACTCAAGCAATCACCTCGGGCATGGTTTGACAGGTTTACAAAGACAGTAGCACAGTATGGATATTCCCAATGCCAAGCAGACCACACACTGTTTGTAAAAACCTCTCCAGAAAAGAAAATAGCAATCCTAATAGTATATGTGGATGACATCATCTTAACTGGGGATTATGAGGAAGAACTGGTGAGATTGAAGAAACTGTTAGCCAAGGAATTTGAGATCAAAGACCTTGGGTATCTCAAATACTTCCTTGGCATGGAAGTGGCACGATCAAGGAAAGGTATATATGTTTCTCAACGAAAATATGTCTTGGATCTACTACAAGAAACAGGAATGCTTGGATGCAAACCTGCAGACACTCCAATGGATTCAACAAAGAAGATAGGAGCAGAAAATGATAGTATATACCAGTGGATAGGGGGAGATATCAAAGACTTGTGGGTCGACTCATCTATCTCTCACATACCAGACCTGATATTGGCTTTTCTGTCAGTTTTGTAAGCCAATTCATGAACAACCCGACAGAAGATCATATGGCAGCAGTTAATAGAATCTTGAGGTACCTGAAAATGACTCCTGGTAGAGGCCTTCTATACAAGAAATGTGACAACAAAAATATTGAAATCTACACAGATGCAGACTAGGCAGGAAACATTATAGATAGGAGATCTACTTCTGGATATTGCTCCTATGTTTGGGGAAATCTAGTAACTTGGAGAAGCAAGAAACAACATGTGGTATCTAGAAGCAGTGCAGAATCTGAACTGAGAGCTCTAGCTCTTGGTATTTGTGAAGGGATGTGGATACTTAGATTACTTAAGGAACTTGGCATGGAATCATTGACACCTATACAGCTGCATTGTGATAATCAAGCAGCCATAAGCATAGCAAAGAATCCAGTTCATCATGACAGGACAAAGCACATTGAAATAGATCGACACTTCATCACAGAAAAGATTGAGAAGAACATTGTTCACCTTATTTACACTCCAACAAAATCTCAGATTGCAGACATCCTCACCAAAGCTCTACCAAGAACTAATTTTGAAGAATTGAGTCACAAGCTGGGCATGTATAAACATATACAACCCAGCTTGAGGGGAGTGTGGAAATCAGTCTCAAAATCAGTTAAGATCTTAGAGAAATCTTAGTATATATGGTTTAGGAAACAGAATCTGATATTAACTATTCAGATTCTCTAGATTATTGCTTTCTAGTTTAGTGTAGAATACTTTCCTATCTAGGATTTATTTCTTGTTTTGAGGGTCAGTAGGTTAGCTTCTCTTCCCTATTTATTGTACAAACATACGGCTGTTAAGATTAAGAAAAGAGAAAGACTTCTCTCAAAATTCTTCAGAAAGAAAGAAAGAAAGAAACTTTAGTCTTATGTACTTCATATCTCACGAAAGAAAGAAAATCAGTTCAAAGAAAAAAACTCACCAAAGGAAAGAGGTGGATGAAGAACGTACCTGAAATTTCATAACATAAAGAACAGGAGCAAATAATTCTTCTTTAACAACGTCGGCGTTTGGAGAAATCTCAACTATTGTGGGCTGCACAAAATTCCCCTCAGATTCTATCACCGAACCACCTATTAAGATCTTACCTCCCTGCAAAATGAAAGTAAGTGATTTTTAATTTTTATTTTTGCATTTCCAGTAATTTTTTACCTAGAGAACTAGGAACATAAAGGACAAATGTATGCTTAAATTTGAAGTATTGGAACAGCTGGATAAACATAGTAGATAGGTGAAAAACAGAACATGCCTGGGACTTAATTATCTCTATTCCCCTTTCAAAGCTCTTCCTTGATTCAGAAGTATGCAATGGTCCAAGCAAGTTGCCCTTTTCCAATGGATTCCCAATTTTGACTTGCTTGTATACATCAAGTAGTTTATCAAGTACTCTCTGATATATGCTTTCATGTAGAAGCTTCAGCACAAGCAAGAAAAATATTAAGATTGATTTTGACTACCATTGACATGCATGAATGTCAAGGAAAAGTCAGATTTTAGAGTACCAGCCTGCGGCATGTTGTGCAGCGCTGACCAGCTGTCCCAACAGCAGCAAACAGAACAGAATGAACAGCTAGCTGGATGTCAGCATCATCCATGATTATTATAGCATTATTACCACTTAACTCAAGCAAGCATTTACCAAATCTCTGATTAACTGTCTGTTGCAACATTAGGCCCACCTGTACAATATGTAGAATTTGCATGTAAGAAATATATACCAATTATAATTATCAAAATCTCCCCTTCTATAAGAGTAAATTTGTGTGTACATGTTCTAAACTGTGACAAAATTCAAACATCTGGGCACAAATTAGAGAGAATATCCAGGAAACACTATCCAAGTAATAGTCATTGATATTGCAATAAATCACATTACAAAACCACAGATTCAGTAATTTATTCTGCACAGACAGAAAGAATATGAATCCAAATTCAGTGTTGAATACATGCAGCAGATGATTATAGCGATACTATTGGAATAAGACTAATATATTAGGAAACCTTAGAATATAATGAATGAAGAGAGTGGCCTATAGATCAAATAGGATAAATAATTTGACCAGGAACAGAAGTGTTTCTCTTGCAGTAAAGATCATGAACGATAAACATTTTCTAACGAGAACAATTTAAACACCTTTGAACTGCCAGTGAAAGAAACCAGAGAAACGCGTGTATCTTTTGCAATTGCTTGGCCGATATCCGCGCCGCCACAGAAGGATGTAAAAATTGCAGGAGGTAAGTTATTCTTCTCTAACACCCCAGCTACCAGCCTTGTCATTGCAATGGTAATCAAAGGAGTTGTTGGTGCACCTTTCCTATAATTAAGAAGGAACAATTCAAAGTCAGGCACAAACAAAACTTTTGTAAGTTGTATTTGCAACAAAGGAAAGCAAAGTAGATGTAGGTGTTTATTCATATAATTTTATGCTGATAATCACAATAAGCAGCTATGAAATGAGGTTGAAGTGGGAACTAGTATGCCAACAAGGGAGCATAAAAAGCTTAGCGGACTAATATCTCTTCTAAGGCAAAAGATGCTGATTAGATATTGAACCCACATAATCTATCTGATTATGGAGAAAAGGTGGATTATCCAAATTTCAATTATAGGTTAATTTGAAAGGATAGGCCTGTTAAATATAACACCATCCAGAAACCACAGCAAGTACAGGTTTTCTGCTGCCTGTTTTTAATTGTTTGCATGCTAAGCAAGTCAACGTAAATAATCCCTAAAACAGTTCATAGATCTTTCAAGAATACAACCCAAGGAAGGAAATGGACAATGGGCTAGTGGTCCACCAATAAGATACTGAAACCCGAACCTTTCAGGATGGCATAATCACATAATGGAGAAAAAAGAAAAGAAAAACACTGAAAGTATTTGATTGAATAAGGACAAATTGACATGTAATTATGAGCTTCAAAAGCTGAAACTAGACATTTAATGAAAAGAAACTAGACTGCAGTGCGCACATTACACCAGTAATGAAATGCACATTATGTCTATCTAAGAAAGAAATAAAGCATGATGTCCCAGCCAAGACAGGTACCATGACTTACCAGACAACACAATTGCCACATACTAGTGCAATGCAAGCATTCCATCCTGCAGAACAGCAGCACACATAAAAATCCATGTCATAACTGGAAGAAAGCCATCTGATGACTTCATTAAAACAAATTTGGTGAAAATATTTTGATGTTAGAGAGGTACAATACCAGTAAAAAGTTAGAATACCATTCAAGTTACACTACTTTATCAGTCAGGATGCATCCAAAAGGACACTCTTCACCGTCAATAAAAGTATTACTGGCAGAAGAAATAACTATAATTGTGAAGACAAACACAGTGCTTTGGATACAGAAACCTCCCATGATACAGACATGGGATATATCTTCATATACTTGTTTATTGCAAAATGTAAATGTGTGTGTGTTTCTGGATTATTTCTAAGGCTAATATTTTTTAAAACAGGATATAACACTCACCAAGAACAGCACATGGAAAGTTGAAAGCTGTAATCACACCAACAATTCCAAGAGGATTCCACATCTATGCACAGAACAAATGTTGAAAATGTCAACAGTGTTAAAGAACTAATGCAGTGATTTGAATTCAAAAGTAGAGGTGATCAACACACCTCCAGCATTGCATGATTTGGACCTGTTAACAGATGAAAATGAGTTATTCAACGACTAACATTTAGAAAACTGGGGAAGATACCCAATTTCAAGAGTTGATTTTTTGAAACAAAATGACAGCTGTAGATAAATGCCTAAATTCCAGTTGAGCTATGGCACTTAAACATGCACTTGAAAATTATTTTGAAAAGGCAATGAAAGAAATAAAAAACTACCACAAATTATACATAAAATGGTGAGAACTAATCATGGAGCCTACGTTCAGAAGGTATTACTGATCCGTTCAGCTGTCGACTTAAGCCCACACAAAAATCACACATATCAATTATTTCCTGCAAAATATAGGTGCTTATGAAGTTAGAAGAGCCCATTGAAGAACAAGATATATCACGAATAATAAATCACAAAAGATGGTTTTACAGCAAGTGAAATGAAAATTCTATAAACAATTTCATATTAAAATAGCAAATTAAAGCTAGGCAACATACTTGAACTTCCCCTATTCCTTCAGGAAGTATTTTTCCCATCTCAAGTGACACAAGACGACCTAGCTGCTGAAGTTTAGTTCTCAAAGCATCCCCAATCTGTCTGACAATCTCACCTCTCTTTGGAGCAGGAACCTGCCAAATAAGATGCAGGGCAATTGGGAGGTCTCAACAGTTGATCACAAACAGAATATATGCATAGGATAGAATAGTGCTAGTAAGCATATTAGAAGTTCACGTGCTAGAGAATTCTATAATGCATCAAACTCATGCATTTGTCCCCCAAAAATATTTAAATAGGTTCTACAGCAAGGAAAAAAGACTTGCCTGCATCCATATCTTAGCAGCTTCACTGCAAGCTCGCATGCCTTCCTCGTAATCTTCAACAGAACCCTCCACAACTTCAGCTATAGCCTAGATTTATACCAAAAAGAAAATGATTAAAGTCGATGGATGTTGTGAGGCAAGGAGTTAGTACATTCCACGGAGCCTCAAATGGCCTCATTTGTGATTCATAGCAACTTAGCACTGGAGCATAAAAGCTGTTTATACAAGCAAATACACAGAAGTATACAATAGATACACACACAGATACACATATATTATACAGAAACACATGGAATGCATACGTAAAAGAATCAGTAACAACCTGGTTGTTTGCAGGATTCAAACTGGTGACCACAGGGCCATTTGCTTTCCACGTGCCATCTACATAACACCCCAAATTGCGAGAGCTCAGCCCGATCTCACTCAAAAACTCATACTCTTTCCTAGCAAAATTCATCTCTGCATAAGCAAATTAACAAAATAATTTATTATTTCACACATTAAAACTGAAATTCAAAATTATAACACCCCATGATTTTAGAATTGAAACGTATAATTACAATCGATCCTTTTCTTTTTTAGAATTGAAACACGTATGCAGGCGCTTCATTAATTCTTACGGTTCAGAAGTGAGAATAAAAATTTCATACCTTTATATTTCTAAACTTTCTCAGTAGCCAAACACCGAGCTGGAAAAAAAATCAGGGTTCCAAAAACGAGAAAATTATAAGCTTCAAAATCAAAGCTTTCAGCAATAATTTCTTGGAAACCAAGAATACAATAGAAAATAAGAGCACATGTAGAAATAACAAGAAGTTCACATATTTTCATTCACTGTGAAATCAAAGTCTCTAAGAAGAATACAACCATGCCTAAAACACAAAAAAGGGAGAAGGGAAACAAAAATACTTAAACAAATTAAAGAGAACCCAGTTTTTATTTCTATTCAATCTTCACTTGCGATCCTCTCATTTTATTGGCTTTCCGAACCAAAAAAGAAAACCCAGTAGGGGTGATGCATGTGTGTGTGAGAATGAAGGATCAAAACAAAAAAAATACAAACTTTGATTTGTCGTCGTCGTTGTTTTCTGGAATGAGAAGAGAAACTCAGTAAAGTAAGGAGATTAGAAGAGAGAGCGTAACGTGCTAATGGGGTATGAAATGAGTTGATAGTTTTGATTGATTGGGTATGGAACGGAGACAGACGGAAGAGGAGCGTGGAGAGAGTGATCGTGCCTCCATATATATATATATATATATATATATATTACTTGCTTCAATAAAATAACAAAAAAGGAAGAGAGAGAGACGTGAGGGTTAGTGTGTTTGGATGAGGTTGATGATTTGTCCATTTATGATTATTGAAGGAAACAAACGATTATGGCATCCCGTCATCTGATGTGCCTCCTCCCTATCCCTTACAAGAGCTTGTTTTGTGCTACACGTGGTTATAATTATTTTTTAAATAAATATTTATATTAAAATATATATTAATGATATTTTTTATTTTTTTAAAAATTAATTTAACATTAATACATTAAAAAAATTAAAAAATGTTAAAAATATATTAATTTAAAACTAATAAAAAATTTTAATTTTTTTTAAATATTTTTAAAACATAAAAACAACCATAATAATAAACAAATAAAAAGAAAAATCGGCTTAGCCACCTGTGAGTGTGACAATCAATTTCTTTCTCTGGGGGATGATTTTTGGTGCTTAGCCGGATGCTCAAATCTGATTCCATTCTTTTCTTATGATCACTCACCATTAAATTTATGCTTTGATTTGTCTCTTTTATGCATAGCAACATTAGCATGCACGGGGCTTGTATCATGCTTTTGTTTTATCCATATCCTCCGGATTTTTAAAAAATCTACATATTCATAAATTATTCAATAAAATATAAAATAATTTGTATGTGTGTGTATGTATATTCGGGTCAATTTGACAATATACATATTATATTTATTATTCATTAAATAAAAGCAATTATCCAAAAAATTAACTATCTATTTAGATCAAGTTCGTTAATATCCATCAAATAATGATTAAATTGTCATCCCTCACTTTACCGAGAATATGCTAATTGGACATGTGCTGGCGCTGCGCCACCCGTGGTCGTGGAGATTGCCACCGGAGCCCTATTTACATGCAAAATGAGCAAATATCAAGTTGACAGAAAGAAAATTTTAGGGAATTGCTATGCTCTGCATGCCAAGAGAAATGCTAAGAAAGCTGCTCGCGTGTTTAGCTCCCTTGCTTTATTTTTAATTATTATTAATATAATCATTTATACCAATTTGTACATAATTTTATAAATTTTAAACTTATTAATCATATAAATCTTCAATGACAACTAAATATAATAGCTTGAATTGCCTTGCATTTTCTATTATCTTTAGGATTTATCTTAATAAAAAAAATCCTCTCTATAAAAAAATATAAGAATAATAACAATAAATCATTCGTATTAAAATTCTAAATATTTTATGGTACCAAAGCACAAGTGAGTGATTTTAAAAAGGATAACTAGTTACATGACCCGCACAATACCGCGGGTTAACATTTTTAACATAAAAAATATATATATATAAAAATAAGATTTTAAAGTGTTAGATCTTTTTGTAAAGTTATATCTAAGAGTCTTGGGTTTGGTTACAATGCTTGACCCAAGAGTAATATTTATAATATTAATAATAATATTAAATTTACATGACTTAAGTTTAAGTGAGTCTGGCTACAACACTGGACCCAAAGAGCATTGGATGTGGGTCTGGCTATAAAGTTGTGATAATTAAATAGATTAATGAATAAAAAAACCAATATGAATAAAAAAACTAATGAAGAAAAAGAAAAAAAAATCTGAATTAACTGGGTTAACCCTTCAAATCAGGTTTACCCGTCAAACCTGGGATCCGCGTCATGAAAGTTTGATAATTAAATAGAAAAAAAAATTGACGGGTTTACCCATAATTAACTGGGTTAACCCGTCAAACTAAGTTAATCCGTCAAGCCCGGGATACGTGTCATGAAAATTTGATAATTAAATAAAAAGAAATTTAACATTAACAAACTAAACTAAATGAAAAATAATTATTAAAAAGAAAAATAATTTCAGGTTAACTCGTCAAACCACGTTAACATATCAAACCCAAGATCCGTGTCATTAAAGTCTGATAACTAAATAAAAAAAATTAACATTAACAAATTAAAATAAAATAATTCATTAGAATAAAAATAACAAAAAAAAGGACAATTACAATACTTTTTAGGATATGTTATAATATAATATAATATAATATAATAATAGTAATTATAATAATAATTATTATTATTATAATAACGGGGAAAGTTAAAAGGCGTGGGGATAGCTACACTACTTTCCCCACACCGTTTAGAGTATTCTACTAGTTACATGACCAGCGTGATACCGCGGGTCAATTTTTTTTACATAAAAGATATAAAAAAAAAGCTAAGATTTAAAAAGTGTTAGATTTTTTTGCAAAGTTATACCCAATAGTCTTGGATTTGGCTACAACACCTGACCTAAGAGTAATATTTATAATATTAATAATAACATTAAATTTGCATGATCCAAGTTTAAATGGGTTTGACTGCAATACCAGACCCAATAGCCTTAGATGAAGGTCTAGCTACAAGGTTGTGTTATAAAAGTTGTGATAATTAAATCGATTAATTGAAAAGAAAAAAATCAATATGAAGAAAAAAACTAATAAAAAAAAGAAAAAAAAAAATGGAATTAACTGGGTTAACCCTTCAAATCAGGTTAACTCATCAAACCTGAGATCCACATCATAAAAGTTTAATAACTAAATAGAAAAAAAAAATTGACGGGTTTACCCAGAATTAACTAGGTTAACCTGTAAAATCAAGTTAACCCGTTAAGCCCGGGATATGTGTCATGAAAGTCTAATAATTAAATAGAAAGAAATTTAACATTAACAAACTAAACTAAAACAAAAAAAAAATTATTAAAAAGAAGAAAAAAAATCCAGGTTAACTCATCAAACCAGGTTAAACCATCAAACCTAGGATCCATGTCATGAAAGTCTGATAACTAAATAAAAAAAAACTAACATTAACAAACTAAATCAAACAAAACAAATCATTAACAAACTAAATCAAAACAAAAAAAATTATTAAAAGAAAAAAAATTAAAAAAAAAAGAAGACAGTTTAGTGTTTTATTTACTTTTTAGTATATGTTATAATATAATATATTAATAGTGGGGAAAGTGTAAAAGGCATGGGAAAAACTATATGTTATAATATAATATAATATAATTATAATATATTAATAATGAGAAAAGTGTAAAAGGTTTCCCATACCTTCTAGAGTATTGTTAACTAGATCCTTCATATTTTAATTTTATGATCCTTAATTTAAATTGATCAAGGACCATATAAAAAACCACACATCCTCTAGTTTTAATTGGATGCTATGGCTGCGTGATACTGCAGGCATGTAGAGTGTGTTTGGTATTGCGGTAGCTGTTGTGGTTGTGGTTTGAAAAAAGTCATTTTATAAAAAGTATTTTTAATTGAGGATGGTTTGAAAAAATAGGTGTTTGGTTAAAACTGTGGTTAAAATTGAGGTTGAATAAAAAGTAGTTTAATGTGTTTGGTTAAGAATGTTTTTAAAATTGAGGTTATAAACTAATTTTAAGAAATATATATTAATATTGATGGTTTTAAATTTAAATATTGTAAATTTAATTACTCCTATTACATCATGGAATAAATAATACTTTATATAAAATATTTTTTATTATTCCATTAAACTATATATAATTTCATTACGTACAAAATTCATCCGATAAGAACTACAGTTTTCATACTTTTTTTGAGTGTGTAATAAAATTAGATAAAAATATTATCAGATATAAAATTGATATTATAGTGCGAGTGAATTTAATTCACTCTATACTATTTTTTCGAGAAAAAAAATATTGTTCACATCACAGTGCGAATGAATTTAATTCACTCTAAACTAGTTTTTTTTTAAAAAAAAAATTAATAAAATTAACACACTGCAAAAAAAAAAAAAAAAAAAAACAAACAAACTGGACGAACAGTGCAATTCACTTGCACTGCATTATTTTTTAATGTGAACAGTGTACCATGTACACTGTTCACGCTAATTGCACCGTTCAATGAACAGTGCAATTAGCTCACAGTGCATGAAAAACATGAATTTTTTGCTTTTCATTTACTGTGTTTTTTACGCAAAATTTGCATGGCCCCATACACAGTAAATCAAGTTTTTTTTTGTTACCAAACGGCTGCTGACTGCGTTTTCAATAAAACGCAGCCGCAGCTGTAGAGCCAAACGGGCTCATAGTATACTTGTGTGTTGTTGTGGGTTTGTGAAAAAAAAAAAAAAATATGGAGAAAGACTATTGCAATTCATAATATTTTCAAGAAAAAAAAATACAAAGCTAAATTGTTAACCAGCTTAATATTTTAAAAAATAAAATCAACAAAGAAAATTTTGAAAAAAATCATAACAAAAAAAAAAAAACCATGCAAGGAAACATTGTGGCAATCTATAGTGTTTCATTAGGAAATTTATAATTGTAATTCTTAACCAGTTCAATATTAAAAATAATAAAATCGATAAAGATAATTTTGAAAAAATCATATAAGGGAATACTGTGTGAAGCTAAATTCTCAACCAGCTCAATATAAAAAAATAAAATTGACAAAGACAATTTTAGAAAAAAAAAATCATAAAAAAAAGAAAAAAAAAACATATGGGAAAACAACAATCTACAGTGTTTTTTTTTTAAAAAAAAAAAAACTACAAAGCTAAATTCTCAACCAGCTTCATATTAAAAATAAAATAAAATCAACAAAAACAGTTCTGAAAAAAAAAAACACAAAAAAAAAGAAGACAATTTTGAAAAAAAAAAAAAACATGTAGAGAAAGTTAAAGCTAAATTCTCAACTAACTCAATATTAAAAAAAAATTGATAAAGATAATTAAAAAAACATGTGGGGAAATACTATAATAAAACAAAAACCATATGAGGAAATATTGTAACAATCCATAATGTTTTTAAAAAAAATAATTATGAAAACAAAATTCTTAACCAGCTCAATATGAAAAAAAATTAAATTAACAAAGATTATTTTGTAAATAAAAGAAAAAAATCATAAAAAAAAGAAAAAAAAAACATGTAGGAAAAGCATTGTAATAATTCATAATGTTTTAAAGAAAAAAAACTACATAACTAAATTTTTAACTAGTTTAATATTAAAAAAAAAATCAGCATACATAATTTTTTTAAAAAATACAAAAAAAAAAAGAATAAAATAAAAAAAAAGACAATCTTGGGGAAAAAAAAAGAAAAAAAATGCAAAACCTGAAAAAAAGGAAAAAAAGGAAAAAAATACAGGGAAAAAACAAAACAAAACAAAAATAAATAAATAAATAATATGGAAAAGCTACTTTCCCACATCTACATCTTTTAGAGTATTAGTTAATTTAATTAAATCAACGGATTAGCCATGTAATTAAATCAACAGCTAAGCCATGTAGAATGTTGGCTAAAATAATACATTTTTTACTCAAGAATTTTTATCATCTGATTTCTTAGAAATGTTTTTTTTTAATAACTATAAAATGAAATAAAAATAGATGTTAAAACTTAAAAGCATACAGCATATCGAAGCGTAAAAAATGATTATTTTGATAAAAATAAATAAAGCAATTAAATAAGTAATTTATAAAAATTTAGATGGTCGAAATTCAGTATAAAACAATTTTGTTTTTAGTTAAAGCTCTCTTTTCATTGTTGATTTATTCTTTTTTTATTTTGATAAAAGCATGTATTTTTTATAACAAAAAAAAACATAGTTTTTCAAATAAAACAATTAAAAAAAGAAGAAGTAAAGTTTTGTTTATTTTTATGTGACTGCATGAAAAGATAAAAGAATAGTTAATCTAAGAAATTATACAAATAATTTATAAGAAAATTATTCTCATATTTGTTAGCAATTTTTTTAAAAAGAAACTTGCATATTATATTCACATATAATTATTTATAAAATGATTATTAATATTAGTAAAAAAAACCTAAAAACATTTATAATAAGATGATTTATAGATATTATTTTAAAATTTTTATTTAAAAAAATTATTGTAAAATTAAAAAAAAAAACAATTAAATAAAGAAAAACACAGGGTCTAAAAGGAGGCAAACGATCATACCTCACTTATTAAAATTCTGTTTATTTTTGTATTTTAAAAATGTTTTTTAAAAATTAAAAATTTTATTTTTTTACTTCAAATTAATATATTTTTGGTATTTTCATATCTTTTATATACTAATATAAAAAAAAATTAAATTTTTTTTTTAATTTATTTTTAAATAAAAATTATTTTAAAAAAACAATAATTACTACAATTTCAATTACCCCTTGAAAAAATCCAGGCACTTCTAGATGCGAAAGCTCGTGCCCATACACCTGTTTTTTTGTATATAAAAAGAAAATCAGGTTAACGATGTGTATTATCGGCCTGAGCTGTTATTTTTAAACAAATGAGACGACACGTTATCCATCTAAATAGACAACATGTCGCTCTCTGTCATACATTTCAGTTATCTTCGATGTTTGAAAATTAGAATCTGAGCAATTTGAGTCTTAAAAACCCTAATTTCAACAGTTTTTATCTAAAAACATTGTAGAAGTCTAAAATAACTCATTTTCAACTCAAAAATATTCTTTAATTGGTTAAAAAAAAATCAAAAATCAAATCAAGAGAGTTTTGCATAAAACCATTCTACCTTTTTCAGAATAATTAAATTGAAAAAATCATCTTCATTATACTTTTCTTTTCAAGATAAACTTATTAACTTTCAAATTAATATTTTTTTTTTTTTTATAGTCAAAATATAACCATCAAAAACCTTTTTCAACAGGTGTCTCTCTCGTATCTCAATATTTAAAGACTAGAATGTAATAAAAATATAGTTTGTGATTCAACATAAAGATAAAAAATTATAGGGATCGAATATATAAAAGTTATGAAAGTAAAGGACCATATTGTAAACAATTGTAAAACTGAGAGACCACGAACCGAGAGCATTGTTGTTTTAGTTTGCTTAGTTTTTGTAATTGCAATGTAATTATCCTGTTCTTTTGGGCAAAGTTTGATATATTTAGAATATCTTCGTTATTGCGTTTAAAAATATTTTTGAAATTTTTTTATTTTTTAAGTTAATTTTTATATTTTCTAATTGCTTTTAAACATTTTGATAATAATAATAATAATAATAAAATTTTAAAATAAAAAAATATAGAATTTTAATATATTTTTAAATAAAAAAAATATTTTAAAAAAACAATACTACTTTTTCAAAACAATTAAGGCAAAGTCCAAATTATTGTTCTTGGAAAATCAAAACAAAAGTACACTAAAACGTGTGAAATATCCTCGTTTAGGTCTGTCTGGAACGAACAGACGACGAAAGATCAACCAAAAAAACCCGAACCCAAAATTTCTTATCATTTCTCTCCCTCTCCTTGCTTCCTTCAGCTACGCTACGATTCTTTAATCCTAATCTTCTGTTTTTTTAAACAACTTTTCCCACACTTTTTCAAATTCATTGGTAAGTCTTCAAAATTTCCCTTTAATTTCTATACAGGCTCTCTTTCTAGGCAAGTCTCTTAACTTTGCTTGAGAACTAGGGATTCGTTTCCCAAAACACGACAATAAAACCCTAGGTCTGGATTCTCCATCTGGGTTTTTATTCTTTTGTTTATTTCATTGTTTTTTAGAATTAAAATGATAGGTTTTAATAGCTTGTATAGTTCAAAGAACCCCAAATTGAAAGGAGCTTTCAATGGATTCTGTACCGTGATCCTATTGTTTTTGTTTTACAACCGGGCAGATATACTTACAAATCCTTATATTGGTCAAAATTCTATTCAAAGAGGTGATTTTGGTGATGGGTCGAGGGGCAATTCGATAATTCATAGACAAATCATTGAGATCAAAGCTAATTCATCGAGTTTGGTTAATGTGACCGATTTGAGCTTAAAGAACCCGGCTTTATGTAATGGCTTGATTGATCATGATGGTTATGCTAATGAGTGTGAGTTCTTGAAAGCTAACCCGGTGTGTTCATCGGGTGGGTTCTTTGATTATATAAAGTTTTTGTATTGTGATTGTGGTGATTTTAGAGTGTTGGGTTATGTGTGTTGGGTATTTGGCTTGCTGCTTTGTTTTATTTGTTGGGGAATACAGCTGCTGATTACTTTTGTTGTTCATTGGAAAAGTTGTCGAATCTTTTGAGGTTGCCTCCGACGGTTGCTGGTGTAGCACTCCTTCCACTTGGGAATGGAGCACCAGATGTGTTTGCAAGTATTGCTGCCTTCGTTGGAAAGGATGCAGGTGATGTTGGTCTTAATAGTGTGTTGGGTGGTGCAGTGTTTGTTACTTGCATTGTCGCTGGGGCTGTATCATTATGTGTTGCGGATAGGGAAGTTAAGATTGACAGGAGATGCTTCATTAGAGATATCTGTTTCTTCCTTTTTACACTCATGGCATTGTTGATAATTTTGATGGTTGGTGAGGTGAGTGTTGGGGCAGCAATTGCTTTTGTCTTGATTTATGTGGTTTATGCATTTTCCGTGGTTGCTAATGAGATGTTGAGGAAACATGCTGGGAGGTTGAAATTGGATGCTGTTACACCATTGATTCCCGTGCGAGGAAGTATATTTTCCCAAACAAGCAGTGAAGAGGATGCAAACATTTATAGTTCTCTGCTTGACCTTGAGACTGACAGTGATGTGCCCCATCTACCTTCTTCCCTGCCATCATGGATGTGGGCTTCAAATGTGGCCATATATTCCAATCATTCTTCAAAAATCAGTTTGCTGGATCAAGAAAGGCCTCCATGGGGCTGGACTGATGAGGGCATGGGAATCAGTAGCTCTTCATTCTCATGTTCCAGTTTGTTGTCACTGATGGAGTTGCCATTGACAGTTCCCAGACGGTTAACAATCCCATTAGTTGATGATGAAACATGGTCAAAGCCATATGCTGTAGCCAGTGCTGCCTTGGCTCCTCTTTTACTGGCATTTTTGTGGAATAGCCAAGATGACGTGGGTGCTCTAAGCAGAATTCTAGTGTATTTTATAGGCACTGTAGTTGGTTGCACGCTTGGTGTTCTTGCATATCAGCATACAAACTCCAATCATCCACCTCAGAGGTTCTTGCTTGTCTGGGTTCTTGGGGGATTTTTCATGAGCATCGTGTGGTTCTACATAATAGCTAATGAGCTTGTTGCTCTGTTAGTTGCATTTGGCATAGTCCTCGGAATTAATCCATCAATCCTCGGATTAACTGTGTTAGCATGGGGCAATTCCATGGGTGATTTAGTGTCAAATGTTGCATTGGCGATGAATGGTGGTGACAGTGCACAGATTGCAATGTCCGGATGCTATGCAGGTCCTATGTTCAATACTCTTGTTGGCTTAGGCATCTCAATGCTGCTTGGAGCCTGGTCACAGAGCACTGGTATATACATTGTTCCTCAAGACAGTAGCTTGTTTTACACAATGGGATTTCTCGTATCTGGATTACTATGGGCACTTGTTGTTTTACCTAGGAACGACATGCGTCCTAGCAAGATGTTAGGGGTGGGCCTTATAACCCTCTATGTGATTTTTCTCTCAGCAAGGGTGACCCTTGCCATGGTATACGCAGCTAGTTGACCGGCTGCTATCTTTCAGAAAGGCTAGAGTCAGACTTTTATTGTCATGACATTCTACTTGTAAAATGCAATTTGACAACTCTATCATAGCGCTTGTATATTCTAGTAACACTTGCTGTCAAATTTTGAATGACCTCCCTTTCAGGGAGCTCAAACTTTCACATGGTAAAAGAAGTATTGTTATGCCAAGAGGTTACCTTCATGTGGTGTTTATGCTCAAGTGCTTTCACTGCTGTATTGGTCAAGTAATTTTTATTTTCTGGATTTTGTTTCTTGCTCTAGGCTTCTTGGCGAGAATGAGCAAATGTAGAGAAGTGAATCGCAATGCCAGGAGCCAGGATTGATATATGATATTTTCTTATGAATCACAGTACTGTTATCACAGACAGTTCATTGATGTCTTCTCTTATGGAGAGTTCAAAGAGAATTTTGGCTTTGAATCGCTTCTGATGCTTAGCTTATTTTGCCTTCCTTCTCGACAAATAACGCAGCATGGAGCCCATTGATATAGCTATAAAACTAAACCAAGATAAGGAAAAACAACATGTATGGCGAGGCAGTTTGCTTTACAGCAGCTTCCGGGGATGAAATGATTTTATTGAGCATGGGCAGAGGTTTGTATGAAGGTATGATTGTCTTGGATGAGATAAAAGATACGGTATGGGTTGGGGCTGCATGGGAAAAGATTCTAGTTGCTGCCTTGTGAGTTTGGATGAGAATAGGTGACTCTTTGCGCTACGATCAAAACATTTTTAAATGTAAAAAAAAAAAAAAAAAAAAAATGGTTTTTTTAAAACATTAAAACTAGAGGTTAATATATGAAAAGTTTATGTTATTTTGAATTAATAAGGACTTAAGAGTTGTTTATAATTTAGTTTTTAATTTATATAGTTTCTTGAAACTATTTAATTATTAATTGTGTTATATAAATTAATTAAATGATACTTTAATCGGTTTTTTACTTGTACATCTTTGATGGTGATTACTATATTCTAACATTATTAATAGTTATATTTTAACAAGTTAAATATATATTTAATTATTAATTTGGTTGCACATGTATATTAGGTTTGTGTATTTTGTTATAAATGTTATTTTAGAAAAACAAAAAAAAATATTTATTAATTAGCAATTAAAATATCTCATGAAATAAATTTAAAAAAAATATATATTTTAAACTTTTCCGTTCTTATATATTCAAATTTTCCTTTTATGTATTTTTTTAATGAAAATGCCTTTTGAATAACCAAAAGAAAAATTATTTAAAAAAATTAAAAAAAATAAGAAACTTTATAAAAAAAATCAATGTACAAAAAAAAAAAAGAACAGACACAAGCGCACGGCCTAGTGCCTAACACCTTAAAAAAAAGCCTAAGAAGACACACCTGGCCTGGGCCATTTTAATTGTTTTTTTATTTTTCTATGGGAGTAGAAGACATGCTATTCTCCCGATGCATCACTGGCTAAAATTAAAATTCTAATAACTGTCATGGTTGAAAAATCAGGAAAATAGTTTTTTAGGTTACGGGTTCTTTTTTCAAGCTATTTTCACATATAAATACTTTTAAAACATCATAAAAACTTTTCTAAACAACCTCAAAACACCTAAAAACTAAAATCAATAATAAAAAAACTTGATTTCCTTTTGCATGTATGTTGAGAGACAAAAATCACCATCACCAAACAACTTTTTGTTGAATTTCATATATATTGAGAGACAACTCTTTTTGTTGAATTTCATGTATGCTCAGAGATATAAATCATCATCATTAAACTTTTCTCATCAAATAAAACTTATTAACACTAAAAACATCGAGTTTTGTCTTTAAAAAGTGATCAAACCAAAATTTTACTTGCTCGTCTCTATTTTCAGATGACTTTCTCTTTTCTCTACCTAACGCATTGAGTGAAATGCAAAGAAAATGAACTTCTAGATTAAAATTGAAATTATAAAAAATAAAGGGGAGAGGAAAAAAGAGTAAAGGACTAAAAATAACTTTTCCAAGAATTTTAGATGGACCATGTATTCTATGCCTGTTATACACTTTTGTCCCTTTTGTTTTAATAGTCTATCCTTAACAATTTATCATAAAGTGGTCATTACTCTAGCCACTAAAAAATTGCAATTAAAAAAGAAATCGAGAAATAATTTTTTTAAAAAAAAATTGAGGATGTTAAAAAAATTTACCGTAAAATACCTATGCGTCTTAGCATGTTTAGTAATTTTGGCTAGCTGATTGGAATTTTTGCAGGATCCTTCCAAAGGGTACATATTATATGGGAAAGCTCCTCTTCTTGTCCCCAAATATTGATACCCATTAGATCATCAGATTCGCATTCAACGGATCATTTTGATTGTTTTACTCAAATGTAATGATGTAACCAACATTCATTAACCAAAATACTAAAGTGGCTAGTTTTTTTTTTTTTTTTTTACAATACTTCACTATTCATATTAATAATGAAACACTTTTATTTTAATTTCATTCTCTCACTTTGGATTATTTTTAATTTAATCCTTTTTGCACCTTAATTTTATCAGATAAAGTTTCAAACTGTAATAGAAAAACAAAGTTAAAAGAGAGAGAATCACAATTTAAAACATAAAAATAAAAAATTCATGATTTTTATTGATGATTTTTATTTTTATCCAAATATTTATTTTTTATTTTTTCAATCTTGAAGTTTGAAAGAGAAGAGAAAGATTTTTTTTTTGAAAAAAAAAAAAGAGGAGAGAAAAAGTTTTTGGTTAGTCACATTCTAGCTTTAAAATAAAATTTTTTATATTTAGGATCCTTTTTTTTAAAAGCAAATATGTTTTTTTGACCTTTAACTTGCTAGAAACATAGATGGACCTTGGAAAAGATCTTTTTATCCAATTTAGTTATATATTATTAGACAAATTTCTAGCTATTAAGAATTGATAAATTGGTTTATAAATGTTACAAAGATGTTTATTATATATTTTTAAATAAAAATATGTTGAAAATTTTAATTTTGTGATCCAAAAAACCCTAGCCTAATTTTAATTACTCTCCCCAGCCGCTATAAATTAGGTAAGCGAACAACACCTCATTAGCATTAAATTTTTTTAAGTGAAAAAGAATGGATGACATGAGTGCTTTTAGTCACATAAAAAAAAATGAAAAGAATCTGGGCACACTGTCCTAGCTTTGCAGGCCTGGCACGAGACCCTTTTCTATCAATGGGTCAGGCATTGGGCCACTCAAGCCCAACTTATTAACCTCTTTTCTTTAGCCTAATTTTTCTTTTAAAGATTTGAGTTAAAAAAAAAATTATATTTAAAAATTATGATTTTTAATATTAATATGATAGTTCCTTAATAAAATTATCCACCACTTTTTTTTTAGCTTTTCTCTGCATTTTTTTTTTTTTTGACATAATTACATTGAAAACATCAAAAAAATTTCAATGTATTATTCTCACACTTTTTTAATGCATCACAAGATAATAATGAAAACATTCCTTTTTTATTTATTTATTTTTTATGATTCTGCTTAAAAAAATAAATAATACCATAGCCTCTAATTCTCTTAATTTTACAGGGAACACTTTTAATTACTATTTATTTTTTAAATTATTTTTTAATTTGATAATCTTTCTAAGAGATTTGTTTAATTTATCTATAATTGTTTTCATTTTATATTTTATATAAATAAATTATATTTTCATGATTTATTTATATATAAAAAATAAAATTTTTATTTGTTCTTGGTAAAACAAATTAGCCTCCAAGATAATATAAATAAAAAACATTAAAATTGAAAGGAAAAAAAACAATTTTTTTTTTGAATATTTTTTAGTTAAAAAATCATGATAGTTGAAAAAAATATCCACATATTCTTTTATTATATTTGAATTAACTTGAAATTCTAGTATTTATTAATAATGATATTCTAGACTTACACAATATCTTATACTCAAATACCACATAACATAAATGCTTTCCCCATTTTGTCCATGAAGATATAACCTTTAAATAATATTATTTGTTTATATATTATTAAATTAGTAAAATATTTAATTCTTTTTGAGTTACTGTGGGTTTTCCAACTCATCCATGTTGAGTTGACAAGCTATAACTAGTGTTGAAAATTTTTAAATTTTTTTAGGAATTGTTTTTTCAAGAAACAATAGTAGAATAGGCAATCTCTATCCAAATTCTTGAAAAATTTTGTTTTGCATTGGGAAATTTTAATACATGTTATCATCTAAGGTGTGGATTTAAAAAAAGAGAGTAGTAAAACAAATTATCTTTTTTATTAAATATATTATTTTGGATACATTGATTGTTTGGCTTCCATTGTGCTCTATTGTAATTATTATTTTGTGCTTTGAGTGTTGTGTTGAAACTTGAAAGTAAAAGCGATCAATTGTTTCATAATGAAATGATGTGATGTATTATTTGAAATATAATTACCATTAAAGACATAACTTCAAGACTTTCATTAAGAAACTAAATAAATTAGATGAAAACTTGAGAGAGATACTTTTAAAGTCAAAATCAAAAGTTATGAGAAATATTAGCACGGAAAAAAAGCGTTGAAGTTTCAATTTTTTTTTTTTTATTATTGGCTTGTTTAGAAGCCCGTTTATGCTTAGTTTTTAAAATATTTTTTGTGTTAAAATATATTAAAATAATATATATTTTTTATTTTTTAAAAATTATTTTTGAAGATTAGTACATCAAAATAATCAAAATATAAAAAAATATTTTTTTACAAAAAAAAGAATTTGTTGGAACATAACCTATATTAATTTATGGCAATATATCCATGTAATATTATTTTGATTTAGTATATTTCTAAATGTGTAAATCTCGATTAGTTTTGTACATATCACGAAATTATTTGTAATTTTATTTTAATTTTTTTTAATATTACATATTAAAATAATATAAATATATATAAAAATAAATTTTAAATTTTTTTAAAAATAATATTAAACCAGAAGAAAAAAAACATAAATCCTATACATTGTCATTTCCATTACAAAAGAAACTCAAATAATTGGTTACCACTTGAAAACAATATATATTGTATTTGAAATTTTGAACATACCCGCGAATGCAATAATGATTCAGATGAAACATTTCTATAATAAAAATATCAACTAAACTTTGCCATTGGCTGGATGGAACACATGTGGTCCCAATTGAAGTCTCTTTCGCTCCCTACGCTCCTTTTCCCAATAAAAAGACCATAATCTCCAACCACCACTCCTCCTCCTCCGACGATTTCCCAGGGATCAGAAAAAAACTTCATGGCCATTTCCCCGGTCTCCTTCCTTCACTTCCTCCTCCTCTTCCTCTTGAATCAACCATCATCATCATCATCGGATCATACACAAGCCTTCATCATCCACGTCTCGAAATCCCACAAGCCCTCCCTTTTCGCTTCTCACCATGATTGGTACACCTCTATCATTCAATCCCTCCCTCGTTCACCTCAACCTGCCAAGATCCTCTACAACTACAACCATGCCATCCACGGCTTCTCAGTCCAACTCACACCCACCCAACTGGCAAAGCTCCGCCTTGTGCCGGGCATTCTTTCAGTCATTCCTGATCAAATTCGCCAACTTCACACCACGCACACCCCTACTTTCTTAGGCCTATCAGAAGGTTCTCGCCTTTGGAAAAATTCTGGTTATGGTGATGGTGTGATTATTGGAGTTCTTGACACTGGAATATGGCCTGAACATAAGAGTTTATCGGATTCCGGTCTGTCTGATGTTCCTGCCAATTGGAAAGGGATCTGCGAGACAGGACCTGACTTTCCAGCCTCTTCTTGCAACAAGAAACTTATTGGCGCCAGAGCTTTTCATAAAGGCTATATAACTCATAAAGGGAGGCCTATTGATGAATCAAAAGAATCTGCATCTCCAAGAGATACTGAAGGTCATGGCACGCACACATCAACAACTGCAGCTGGATCTTTAGCTCATAACGCGAGCCTTTTCCAGTATGCAACAGGAGAAGCTCGTGGTATGGCCTCAAAAGCCAGAATTGCTGCTTACAAGATTTGTTGGAGTTCAGGTTGTTCTGACTCTGATATTCTTGCTGCGATGGATCAGGCTATCTATGATGGAGTCCATGTGATTTCTTTATCTGTTGGTGCTACTGGTCATGCTCCTCAATATGATCATGATTCGATTGCGATTGGGGCTTTCAGTGCATCACAACATGGAATTGTTGTGTCTTGCTCTGCTGGGAATGCAGGACCAGGTCCCTATACTGCTGTTAATATTGCTCCATGGATTCTTACTGTTGGTGCTTCAACAATTGATAGAGAGTTTCCGGCCGATGTAGTCCTGGGCAATGGATGGGTTTTTAGTGGGGTCTCACTCTACTCTGGTGACCCACTTGTTGATTACAAGCTTCCTTTGGTGTATGCTGGTGACGTTGGGAGCAGGTATTGCTATATGGGGAGTATAAGTCCATCAAAAGTTCAAGGGAAGATTGTGGTATGCGATCGCGGAGGGAATGCAAGAGTGGAGAAAGGAGCTGCAGTGAAGCTTGCTGGTGGGCTTGGAATGATCTTGGCAAACACAGCAGATAGTGGTGAGGAGCTGATTGCTGATTCTCATCTTCTGCCGGCTACTGAGGTTGGTGAAATTGCTGCCAATAAGATTAGACAATATATCAAATCGGAGCAGTCTCCTACTGCAACAATTCTGTTCCGTGGAACAATAATTGGTACTTCACCTGCAGCTCCTAAGGTTGCTGCCTTTTCAAGTCGTGGTCCAAATTATTTGACACCGGAGATTCTGAAGCCAGATGTTATTGCTCCTGGTGTTAACATCTTGGCTGGTTGGACTGGATTCGTTGGACCAACAGATTTGGAAATTGATCCTAGAAGGGTTGAGTTCAACATAATATCAGGTACCTCAATGTCTTGTCCTCATGTTAGTGGAATTGCTGCTTTGCTTCGAAAAGCATACCCAGATTGGTCCCCAGCTGCTATAAAATCAGCTTTAGTGACCACTGCTTATAATTTAGACAATTCTGGCAAGAATATCAAGGATCTTGCTAGTGGTGAAGAATCAACACCCTTCATTCATGGAGCTGGTCATGTTGATCCCAATAGAGCTCTTGATCCTGGACTGGTGTATGATATGGACACAAGTGACTATATTTCATTCCTTTGTGCAATCGGGTATGATTCTAATCGAATTGCAGTGTTCGTCAGAGAGCCTCCTAGTTCGGACATATGCAGTGGAAAAGCGGGCAGTCCAGGCAATCTCAACTATCCATCATTCTCTGTTGTTTTCCAGTCTACTAGTGATGTGGTTACTTACAAGAGAGTGGTGAAAAATGTTGGGAGTTCTCTTGATGCAGTTTACGAAGTTAAAGTGAATTCTCCGGCAAATGTTGACATCAAGGTATCACCAAGTAAGCTTGTGTTCAGCGCAGAGAATAAGACCTTGTCCTATGAGATTACCTTCTCCAGTGTTAGCTTGGATTGGCCTACCATTATCCCATCAACATTTGGATCAATCGAGTGGAGCGATGGAATTCATGGAGTAAGAGGTCCAATTGCTGTCAAGTGGCGTCAAGGATCATCCAGGGATTCCATTTAAGAACTGGACACGGGAGAGAAGTTATTTGGAATAGTTTCAGACTTGGGGCATCGTCTGCCTCATGTACAAGTTATGTGATCATGATTTAAGTTTTCATTTTACCAAGATTTCAATCTGGAGATTGTGGAATGTAACGTAACGATACTTTCCACAGTGAATTAGATCAAATAATGCTTTAATTGATTCTGCAATTGTAATGATCAAGAGTTTTAAGCAGTAATGGGTTATGCGATAGAAAAGAGAGTGAATGAGGAGCGACTTGTACAGCGTGGGTTTGGAATGTGATTATTATTATTTTTTTAAAATATTTTTCATTTAAAAAAATATGTTATTTTTAAAATTAATATATTAAATAATTTGAAAACATTAAAAACATATTAATTTAAAAAAATTTTTTTTAAAAAAATTTTTAAAAAATATTTTTCTACGCACTACCAAAATGCCTCTTAAGCTGTGAAAGATTATCAACCATTCATACCCGCAGGCATCTCCATCCATGATGTTGTGGGAAAATGCCTGCATTCAAAGTCACTAGGTGATGAAAAAATACACCCGCAAACACATAGCCACTGGCTTGACTTCATGTATTTGTTTATTTTGATGAATGACAAGCTCAGATCCATTGCTTTGATACAGACTGATAATTCAAATGCACCTCCATGGTCTGTCTACACCTTACGGGGAAAATTACGCACATCACCAAGTATGTTGGTGATGAGAGAGAGAGAGAAAAAGGCACCAGGAACTAGTCGAGCTTTCTTTTTCTCGAAAATGGTTGAATGAGTAGGTAGCCAATTCAAGTGGGACATAGAGCTTTAGCACCATACGATTAACGATATGGAAACGAGAAGGCTCTTTGTGAATGAGAAAGTAATAATAAATGTAAACTAGAAGTAGATTGCATCAACGACGCTTTGGCCGAGTGGTTAAGGCGTGTGCCTGCTAAGTACATGGGGTTTCCCCGCGAGAGTTCGAATCTCTCAGGCGTCGTATCATTTTTACCTTTTTTTTTCCATGTCTTGCTGATTCGTCTGCCTTAATACTGCATTTTATGAACACCTCATCTTTACTACGGTTGGAATTTGGTAATTGTTTATGAGCACCTCATCTTTACAACGCCGCTGGCATTCAGCAGGCAAAATACAAGCCATGCAAATCTCTCACAAGAACCACTTGGTCAACCAGCACTACTAACTTTTGACCATTTGATCTACTTAAATGCTTCTCAAGGTGATTCACATATTGATCACTTTGAACCTGCTTCGACGCCATAGAAACTAACAATTAACCAGGTCAATTATTTGTTTTTTTTTTGCTACTCGCAAGGCCATGAACAAGGAGTTGTCAGACAGGACCTATATATAAAACCAGTCTGCAGCCAAAACAATTTGACATTGGGTATTGGCATTTGGAGAAAACAAATCTCCACTCCGAGACTGCACAACTACAAATCTGATCGTCACATGAATTTGAGCACACAAACAGTAGACCAAACTGCACAACATCTCATAACATAAACTGGGTCTAACTGCAAAAACTTCAGCATACAAATATTAATACTGTTCCGATATGTTACTTGTGATAATCTAACATAATGTCAAGTAATTAGAGACATCTCCGTCTGCAGGTTCTTTTACTTCCAAGTGCTGGCCTAAAAGAAGCCCATCCAGCTGTTCTGCTCGCTCCATCAATTTTAGTGGCCATACTTCTGGAACTCCCACTCGCTATTATCTGCATGCGTGAAATGGCCAAATAAGTGCTGAGGTGTTTGATAGATGAAATTAAAAAAAATAAAAAAAATATTATGCATCCACTACAGCATACCAAGAGGGCACACTTGGCGGGTTTTGAGCCATCGGCTGATACAGTGGAAGTGGAAGGCATGATTGCAACACACTGTGTAGCAAAAAAACCAAGTCTCTTAGCACATCTAAGCAAATTGACAGCAAATAAAACACAAACCTACAGGACAAACTAAAGCAGTATATCCAAATTGATCACATAAGCAAGACTATTGAACCTTCACATCCACAAACAGAAACATGAATAAACCAATACAGATAGAAATTTGTTATGGTTAGCAAGCAATACAAATAGTACGGGTGAGCAAAAAAAATGAAAAAACCGATTTAACCAAGAAAACTAAAAAAAAAATTAACCAAAAAAACCGAACCGGTACAAAAAACCAATCGAACCAGTTAAAATATTTAGGAAAATGTCCGGTCCGGTTCGGTTTCCGGTTTTGGTGTGCCTGAACTGGCCAACCCGAACCGAACCGGTTCGGTTTAAAAATGAAAAAAAAGAAGAAGCAATAAACCAAGCGTGGGCCACCCCTCCCTCCCATTTGCCAACAACCCTAGCAGACTTTTATCATTTCTTTCCCTTGCACACAGCCGCCATCTCCCCTCTTTAAGTCTTTGAATGCTTTCACATTGAAGGGTCCCTTCATTCACAGCCTGAATGCTCTCTTTGTCTCTCATCTCTCAACATGAAGGAAAGGTAAAGATTACAGGTAAAGGCGTAAAGCTTTAATATTTCCTTTTAATATTTGAGTAAAATTTGTCTTTTTCTCTTCCAATCTTCCATGCTTTCTGTCTCTCATCTCTCATCTCTCAAACTTGCCATGTCAAGATGAATGATTGATGATTCTTCCATTGATTTACTTGATTCTCCTTCATGGGTCATGGCTTTTAACAGATCCCACCTCGATTGCCAGAGAAGGATTATTTCGGGTCTAGAAGCTGAAGAGTGTCCAGAAGATTGCTAAGAATTGATACTGTTTTTTTGCAATTATTTTTTCCTTTGCAAGAAGTTGTAACAACAAGAACAACGTTGTTGATTCTTAGCGGATGGCATCTTGGCATTGCAGTTCGGTTTGAACCGGTTTGGAAGGGGAAAAAACCGAACCGAACCGAAATTAATCGGTTTGAACCGGTTTTCGGTTCGGTTCAAAAACTAAAAAAAAAAACGGTTTGGTTGTTTATTTTGGTCCAAAACCGGACCGAACCGAAAATGCTCAGCCCTAACAAATAGCCCTTGATCAAGTGTCATGCTTGTATGCATGTAACAAATCTAGATGTGATAAGAAATTACCAAAGGAACCATGGTTTAAATGCAGCAAGATTGATGGGTATATATATATAGTAAATAGAGAGGGGTTGGCTAGAAAACCAGCATCTTAACCTACCATTTCTAACCCATATATTTGAGAGCTAAAATTAAACAAAATCAAGATCTCCCTTTGACCCCCACCATTCTTGTGGATTTCCAAAAAATATACCATGAATTTTGCAAATTCATACATGCTATAATTGGTGTCAGCCCACAAAAAAAAGAAGAAGGAAAAAGAAGCAGAATATGAAGGCCAAGAGATTTCTCTTTTCTCCTAAAGTGCCATCTAAGAAATTGAAGGCAGTGACCTCAATCGGGTTAATATCAAATAGCAAGAGCATGCCAGACGTGGAACACAGTCCCACAAAGGAATTGCTTATGAATGTACCAAAAACTAAATTCGGTCACAGGGGCATAATTGTTGTAATTGTTGGCATGTCAGGTACTACTAATACTATATAATTACCTTATTTAACACACCTAAAATATAAATGGTTATATTTTAGTTAGATATAAACCAACATGGTTTACAATTTGAGGGCTCAAACTAACAACTCTATTCCCAAGAGCAGACTACCAATCAATGCATGCTATATCCAGGGAGAATCTAAAAAAAAAATGAAAGGCCTAAGACAACTGCAGCAACTGGGATAATTAGCATAAGAGAATGTTCCAAGTCAGTAGCTTGATATTCATGGTGAAAATATCTTGCAACTGAAGTCTAGTAGTTAAGAGAATGAATTCTCCAACCAAACATCAAACTCACAAAAAGACCAAATCCTTGAAACAGACATAATGGCAGTCATCAACACCTAACGGCAGACATCCTTAGGTTTGGGACTTTCGGGTAACTATCCAAACACAGCCATAGCAAACTCCTAGAAGGTATTGGACATAGTCGCCCTTTGATTTCTAAATCTCTTCAAAGAAGATACAAAGAGAACCACAAAAATAATTAAAACCATACCAAACACGAAAAACTCTGCCACATTAATCTAACAAACACTGTCACCAACAATTATAAAGCCCCCATCACGTTAAATCCGTGTTCAATGCAAATAATAAAGTCACAAAAAGGTATACCATCACATGCAGTCATGAAACCAAACTCAAAACAAAGAAGGAGAAAACAAATTACCAGTCCATGAGAAAACCCTAAATTCAAGAAAGAAGGAACACATACCCCAGGCAACAGTGCACTCCTCGCTTGTAGCACTCGCTTGATTTGCTTGACACTCAATGCCTACACAAAAATACATACATACATAAATAAATAAATAGAAAAACGAAAACCCTGGAAATCTTGAAAGAGAGAAAGCAAGAGACATACAAAGATCCATGATATGATTCCTACAAATAGCGCAGTTATCCACAACAATATCTGCAAACCCATCAAATAATTAACACAAAAACATGAAGAAAATAATTAAAATAAAGAAAGTAGGTATAATCAAAGAGACAGACCCCAAGCCCAAAGTGCGACAGCATTCCACTTCTTGATTTCGAATCGCTTCGGTTTCCTTGAGGAAGACGAACTTGCCTCGCCTGCCGTAACCATCGTCACGTCCGTGTCCATCTGGGCTTGGGTTCTAGAGAGCGAGAGACAGTTTTTGGTTTATTCTTTTCTTTTCTCTTGTGAAGGCAAAAGAGAGAAATTGGGGAAGGAACGAAGAAAATAGAAAAGGAGCGTGAGAAGGTGTCAGGTGGATTTATCATGGGGTTTTCTGTTTTACTAGCGTGGTACTGATTATTTATCCGAGTCACATGTTTTTACTAGAAAAATTGGTCAAATTATTTTTATTTAGTTTTTTTAACCGGTCAAATTAAATATTTATAAAAAAAAGACACGGAAAAGTATATATTTTACTAGTAGAATTATTTTTCTTTTTATTCATGCCTTTTTTTTTTTAATTAAAACATGAGTTTCTATTAATAGCATGTTTTTTTTAATAAAAAGCATAGGCAATTGAAATAAAATTTCTCGTAAGAATATTAAATAATTTGAAATAAGTAAAAAATATATCTCTTTAATCCAGATTTTGTTTTTTATTAGTGCAATTTTTTTGTTTTAATGCAAATTTGTTTTTATTAGAAATGCTATTTTTTAAAATAAAAAACTTATTATGATCTTATTAAATACAAGCTTTAATAAAAAAAATATTAAAGATCATGTCTCTAACATTTTGTATGAAATTAAGGGGAAAATAATAAATATAAAATTATGCAAAAAAGATTATAAAAAATAAAATAAAATTTATTTTCATTGAATATTTATAATCACATTTAAAAAAAAATCTATTAGATTCATATATAATAATTAAAAAATAATTGTTAATATAACAATAAAAAGCTTAATCTTATTTGAAATCCATGACATAATATAATATAATGATATTTAATTGAACATTGTTATTTTATTTATAGTGTATTGTAATAATAATAAAGGAAAAAAACATTCAAGCCCAATACAATCAAGCCACTCTTTCCCATGCAATCAAGCCCAATACAACGTTTGACCCAATACAATCAAGCCTAGCACTTGTAGGCAAGGCTTGCATGCCTGGTTTTCTTGCTTTCTTGTTTGGTGAATAGACAACAGAATATTAATGTGATAAAAAAAATAAAAAAATAAAAAATCAAGAAAATAAAAAAAAATTAAAAAAATAAACTATGAAAAAAATTGATTAACCAATTAAATTTTAAAAAAATTAATTAAAGTAATTATAATTTAAAAAAAAAAAAACAATCGGTTTGATTTCAGTTTGATAAACCTGAACCCAAAAAAACCAAACCGAAAAAAACCGATGCCAAACCAGAAATAGTTAGTTTGAAATGGTTTTTGTTTTTAAAAAAACCAAACTGAACTAGTCGGTTTAAACCGGTTTCGGTTTCGTTTTAATTTTTTTTAAAAAAATCAATTTAATTATTTTTGTTTCGATAAAAACCGAACATAACCGAAAATAATAACCTTTAATTAATCTTATATAAAATAAAAATAAAAATAGTCCACATGTCATTAACCGGTTAAGATCTTGAATTAAAAGCATCCATAAATCAGCCAAAAAAAAAACTAAAAATTAAACCGGATAAAAAAAAAGAAAGTCTCCATCTACTTTTCTAAGCAAAATGAAATTTTCAAAACTCTTCGATGGTAACCCTATCGAAAAAATAAACTAATCGATACAAAAATTGACTAGTTTTGTGGCTAATATATGGTAAAGCAACTCCATTCTCTACCATTAAATTCTTTTTTGTTGATTTTCCTTTCCTCTCGGATGAAACGTTTTAAAAAAATATAGTTTAATTAGAATCTAAATTTAAAAGCTTAAAATTAAAGGGGTAAAAAATGCATAAACAAAGATTTTTTTTTGGATAAAAATGAAGTTATTTTCTCGAAACTATATCTATATCATGGGTCATTTTTTGAGATATCTTTTCATCAAGTTCTTTTACAATTAATATAATTTTATATTTAAGAGATACTATTTTCATAGTACCTATTTTTTAGAACATTTGTTTTAGCAGTCGTTATCTTTATTAAAAATTATGTTGTTAATACTTTTTGTTTTGTTTTATTCCAATAAAAAATACATGAAAAAAGAGAATAATTTGTATAATAAAATATATTTTTTCATCTAAAATTTAAATTGTTGTTTATGAGAAATATATATTTGTATTGTAAACGACAATAAACAATAAGCTGTAGTTTGAATAATATATTTCTCTACAGTTTTACAAACTATAGAGAAATTGAATAATAATTTGAATATTATTTTAATTATAATGGATTTTAATATAAAAAAAGTTAGAGAAAACAAAAAATATTGAAAAAAGAAGACTAAAAGGTTATAAAAATAAGCTAGGCGTGCTTGGCTAATCCACCTTATTGTTTTTTGAAAAAAAAATAAAAATAGATGCATGTTATATATAATGTATATTTTGAATATCTCCAATAATTGAAAAGTTAGTTTAAAAGTTTTTAGACTCTTAAAATCTATTTAAACATTTTTCTATTTAAAAACACCTAACAAACATTATAGACACTACATTAAATCCATCCTAATATAAAAACAAATTTGAACTTGTGGTAAAAAAACCCCTAAAATTAAATTGAATGAAAAAATCTTCATAAGCTTTGATATATCTTTTCTAAAAATATAAAAGTTTTAGTAAACCTTAATGATATTTATCATTCATATCAAAATGGGTTTTTTTTTTTATAGTAAAGTGGCAAATTATCTTCTTTCTTTTTTTTTTGTCCTATCAATTTGCTAACTTTTTAAAACTCAGGAACTAAAATATTAAACAAATAAAGTTTAGAAACTAAACATGCGTTACAGAAACCACAATAAACCAAAAATCAATAAACAATGAAGTTTTTTCATGCAAAATGTAAAGGTGTCATATTTTTTTAAATTTTAGTTCGATCCTTATTTTTTATATACTTTTAAATTATAAATTAAAATACTATTTCAATACATTGATATCTAATTCAATTTTAAAATTTTCAAAATACTTTAAATTCAAAAACAAAACAATTGTAAAGAGAGAAAATCCACTACAAGATTTCACAGTTTTACCGATGGAATTATTCCGTCGGTGTGTGACAGAAAGTTCGTCGGTAAATTATTTACCGACTATATTACCGACGGAATACGCTCGTCGGAATACCTTTTGTCGGTGATTCCACATTCCGTCGCTATATCGGTCGGAAATACAAAAACAATATTTACCGACGGACCGTGCGCGCAAAAAAAAAAGTTTCCCGCTTGGAATATACCGACGGAAAATATTCCGTCGGTGTTATGTATATACCGACAGACTAAATCCGTCGGTAAAAGTGTCGGTGATATTTCATACCGACCGAATATTTCCGTCTGTAAATTTGTCGGTAAGTTTATACCGACGGATTATTTCCGTCAGTGAATATCTCGGTGATGGGATGGAATACCAACCGAATCTGTCCGTCTGAATATTCGTCGGTGATGGTGGCAGACATTGTCCAATGTCGACGGAGTTATTCCGTCGGTAAATCCCTGTATAATTTTTTTTAATTATTTAGAAAAATAATATAAATTAATGGTAATACAAACTAATTATGCAAATAAAATTTATATTAAGCAACAAAAACTCAAAGTTAAATAATATTCACTACAAAATGAATGTGTTTCAAAAAAAACATTAAATGAAATTTTAAATGTAAATAATGTTTATTAAAAATTAATATAAAGGTGGAGGAGGAGGAGGAGAAGGCTGGGGGTTAGACGACCAAAAAGGATTAGGCGCACATGTTCCACTTTGTGTCATGTTCATGACCATTTGATGAAGCTCTTCATAGGCCGCTCTTTGTTGTTCAGACTCTGCTCTGTGTTGTTCGTTCGCCAATCTTTGCTCTTCTTTGAGTTGTGTGTATGCCTCTGATAGGTGGTCGCACCTTTGCTGCAAGGCCACGAACTCCTTAGATTGGAAGCTCGGTACAAATTGGGAGCTCCCAACGGTTGAAGCAGTACCGGTCGACCGCAAGTTGGTGGCGGTAGTGTTGGAGAGCCTGTAAACCCGATTTTTATCAGGTCCACCTGACGATCCAGCCTCCATCCACAAATCCGGATCAAATTCCGGATGGGTCGAAGGATCGTCCCCGTATCTCTCCCTCAACCGATTATTATAGGTCTCCTGAAAAAAAAAATAATCATCATATTCAATTCAATAAACATAATAATAACTTACAAAATAAAGTGGTTGAACAAACATACCACAAACTGTTGAGCACGGTTGTCAACGAACTGTTGCGTCCCCTTTTGGCGGTCATGACTTCGCACGCGCGTCTCCACAAACAACTCCATAGGGCTCGGCTCACGTCCAAGAGACGTAGCCTATAATGAAAAAAATGTATTAACAACAAATTAATTGAATAATATATTTCATTTAAATTAATCTTACCATCCGTTTCGCATGTGCAGCAAACGGAACGAAGTCGCTGGTGTGCGTTGTCACCGAGCCATGAATTGGCCGATTCCAGTTGCCAGCACCGGATTGTGAGCGTCGAGTGAACCGCTCAGACGTCACGTGCTGAAGATAGTGCGGCCATATATCTTCCGGGATGTATATCGATTTGAAATCCCTCCAAACCGCAACATCGTTCCAGCCTTGGAACCCCTTATCCCTCGCTGTTTTTTTTGCCTTTTTCTGGGTTTCATACCAAAAATCACGCAACCTAATTCACGCATGAAAAAATTACATTTCAAAACAGAAATAATTATGTAAAAAAAAAGTCGTATTGTTTTCGATGTTACCTAATTGCCGCGTGATTTTCCCACACCCTCCTCACAACAGTGTCATGTTCATCGTCCCAGCTGAATTGATGCTGTGTATAAAAAAATAATTTTTTAAAATGTTATTAATTTATTTACAATTATAACTAGAATTTATTAGAAATAAGCTGAAAATTATATATTAACACGAACCTCAAATCTACGAAACCATGCATTGATTTGAGGCATCCATTCAGGATGCCTGGATATCTGACTCCATTGAAACAATGGAATCTCCATCGACACTTTAAACGCCGATGATATTACTCGGGCGACCTCAATGTTTGTGAACCTGAAAAGAAATGAAATTAATGAAATAGTGATTACATTGAAAGATCGCTGGAAGAGACAACATCGGTTGACGGCGCAGGTGGTGTAGGTGCCTCTTCTTGAGAGGCACCTAAGGAAACATCAGCATCGCTGCTAGACGAACTTGATTCGACTGGACGTGAACGACTAGCTCTGGATTTCATTCTTCGCATCTAAACAATTTTATATAAATAATTGTATAATAAAATTCAAAAGTTAAAAAAAATCGGCAACACCTCCCCTATACTGGATACTACCCAAATTCACAAACCTGCAAATATTAACAATAGCTACAACCAATTGACCCAATCTATACTAATTATTCCAACATATTCAACTATTAATCCTAAGATAAATTCAATGTTAACAATTACAATTCACAAATTATTCAATAATTATGTCAATACAACAAAACTATAAATTCAAAATAAATAGAAACAAATTAAACACAAATCATAAAGTTAGAGTAAAATTAATAATTCTTCCAACATATTCAATTATTAAATCTAAGATAAATTCAACATTAACAATATTAATTCAACAAATTATTAAATAATTATGGCAATACAACAATAAAATATATTCAATAAAATAAAAAAGAATTATAGCCTAACAATTAAAATCAATGGAAACAATTAAACACAAATCATGCAATAATATAAAAAAAAATACTAATTATTCCAACATATCCAATTATTAATTCTAAGGTAAATTCAACATTAACAATTATAATTCAACAAATTAATCAATAATTATATATGGCAATACAACAATAAATTATATTCAATAAATTAAAAAAAAATACATAGACTAACAATTAAAATCAATGAAAATAATTAAAACACAAATCATGCAATAATAGAGTAAAATTAATAATTATTCTAACATATTCAATTACTAATTCTAAGTTTAAATTCAACTTTAACAACAAATTAACTAATATGTTATTATGACAACAAAACAATAAAAAATATTCAAAATATTCAAAAAAAAATCCTACTTCAAGAAAAGAAACGAAATATACATACTTTAATAATGTGACAAATTCAAAACTTTATCTACATTACAAAAAAAAACACCTAAACAACAAAATAACAAAAATAAAAACAACTAAAAATAAATTAAAAGTAAATAAAATAAATTGGAAAAAAAAAACATACCTTTTAATATGAGAAAGATTCACAACACTAAATCTTGTTAGAGATTGAAGGTGAAATTCTTGAAGGATTGAGGGCAAAATAATCAAAAATCTGAGGTGTAAAATGGAGGAGAAGAGAAGAGAAGCGGCGCAGGGAGAAGAAGAAAAAATGAGGCGAAGCGACGGGGGCTGTTACTTATAGGGCAGTTTTACCGACGGAATCACCGACGGACATAATATCCATCGGTAAAAGGTCAAAAATTCCGTCGATAATAGGTCAAAAATCCGTCGGTAATTTTTGAATTTCACACTGAATTTTTAAAAGGCCTCCATATTTTTCAATGTCCGTCGGTAAAATGACAAGTTCAGAGGTGCATTAATTCACACACTTTGGAAATCGCGCGGTCCGTCGGTATTTCTGTCGGCAATATGTGTGACCGATAAATTACTGACGGAAATATTCTGTCGGTATTAGCGTCGTAAAATCTGTCGGTGAATCCGTCGGTGATTGTGGCATTTTGTTGTAAATATTTTCGAACTCTCTGTGAGATGCCGACGGATATAATTCCGTCGGTGAAGGTGGCATTTTGTTGTAATTATTTTCAAACTCTCTGTGAGATACCGAAAGACTAGTATCCATCGGTATACCCGTCGATGATTGTGGCATTTTGTTGTAAATGTTTTCAAACTCTCTGTGAGATGCCGACATATATAGTTCCGTCGGTATACTCGTTGGTGAAGGTGGCATTTTGTTGTAATTATTTTCGAACTCTGTGTGATATACCGACGGAATAGAATCCGTCGGTATGGACGTCGGTAAGTTTGCATTATGCAGGAAAGGTTGTCTTTGTATTGCCTGTTTACCTTCCTGCAAAAACTTGACTGATAAACTGTCCATCACATAAAACAATAACCACATTGCTTAAACAGTAAATATTTTGTTTTACAAAATACATCATCCATAATCTAAATTACATGAGACAAATGTTTTTATATAGGGCTTCATTTTCATAATTAGTCGGAATTTTCTTCTTCTTCCTCATCAATTGAATTGTCATCATCTTCATCGCAATCTTCAATATGAATATCATCTTCTTCATCGACATTTGCTTGCCGCTAGAGCTGAGAATAACATTCAACTCCTCTCCGTCAATATTAACAAGACTATCATCGAGAACTCGAAAATTTGAATTTTCTTCCAATTCAATCGAAGGAGCAACTCGATATGGTTCAACCAACTCACGAACTTGAAAGACTTCATCTCGCACACTTGTGTCTTCATTCTCATCCTGAACAACCTCGACACGACCCCGTGGTTTCGTTTTTAAAACGGACAACCAATCAACTCTTGATCGATCCTTTCTAAATGAAGGGGTGTATGTGTAATAAACTTGTTGACATTGCTTTGCGAAAATAAAGACATCGTTTATGTTGCAGAGTCTAGCTTTTGAGTTGATTTCGACCAGACCATGGTGCGGATCAACTCTGATTCCTCTGTCCGTCGTGTCATACCAATAGCATTTGAATAAAAACACTTTATTCTGCTCGCTATGATATTGCAGTTCGACGACCTCTTCTAATCTACCATAGTAGTCAACTTCTAACTGGCTACTTGTGGATCCCTTAACACAAACACCGCAGTTGTATGTCTTTCTTCCTTGCCCATATTCTTCAGTATGGAAAACATATCCATTGACAAAATACCCGTTGTAGCACTTAACTTTTCTTTCAGGGCCGAGGCTTAGTGAAGACAATGACTTAGGCGTACTCCTTCCCATTTGATAAACCTTGTAAATATATGTAATTAAATGTACATCAATAAACGGTAAATGAACGAGAATCTCGTAATGACATGCATACGTTAGAATGAGTTTGTGATAGTGCTTACATGTGTTCTGAATCATGTGGCAAATTGTTCATCTTGTAATTGAAAGATCTGGGATTTGGTCAGCTGCGAGTTATTGGAGAGCAAATATTGTCGATGTTGCCTGCAAGTGATAATGAGTGTATGATATTACAATATATAATTAACAATATATTACTGACAAAGTTTAATTAGTATTACACATATATAGACTTACTGAATAAATGGTCTCAGCTCATCACAGTTAAATAGAACATAGTTGTGTGCTTGTTTGAATTCTATTTCCGACAAATATCTTCCTCTTACGACATTTTTAGGTGTGGGTCGTCTAGTATTGGAGAATATTGACAAGTTCCCACTAGAAGGCACTTCACCGCCATCGTCATGCCGTGGAACGCGATTGATTCTTGTTCTCAGATGAGGTTCGAAATAGTACGAGATAAATGTTGATATCTCTTCAACAATATATGCCTCAAATATCGAAGCCTCAACATGCGCCTTGTTCTTAACCTTTTTTTTTAGATTAAACAAGTACCTGCATTGAAGTACAATTCAAGTATTTTCAATTAAGAAAAACATAGAAAATACTTTAAGATATGAATTCCATTGCAACTGTAATATCTCACCGTTCTAATGGGTACATCCATCTATACTGGACCGGTCCTCCAGCTTTTGCCTCGAACGGTAGATGTATAAGGAGATGCTCCATTGAGTCAAAAAATGAAGGAGGGAATATCATCTCAAGTTTGCATAGTGTCTCGATGATATTCGTTTGAAGCCTCTCAATGTGCTCAACATTCATCTTGCTGGAGCATATATCTCTGAAGAAATGACTGATCTCCGTCAGTGCATCCTATATTCCCTTTGGCAACAAATCACGAAAAGCTAAAGGGATAAGTGTTTGCATAAACACGTGGCAGTCATGACTCTTCATTCCATATAATCTGCAATCCTCTATGTTAATAAGCCTTGATATGTTCAATGCATGTCCATCCGGAAAACGCAGACTCTTAAGCAATTTGTAGACTAGCAGTTGTGCGTTTTTCTCTAACACGAAGCTTGCCCTTGGTTTTGCAACCCGTGACTCCTCATATACCAACTCCATATTTTTACGGTTACAGTATAAAGCTATATCCAATCTAGCCTTCATGTTGTCCTTTGTCTTCCCCTTCACATCCATGACGGTGTTGAAAATATTCTCAAACACGTTCTTTTCGATGTGCATGACGTCAAGGTTATAGCGGAGAAAATTGGTCTTCCAATACGGAAGCTCCCAAAAGATACTTCGCTTTACCCAATTATGGGTCAAACCAAAACCAGGAAACTTTTGCTTACCTGATTGAAGGCCAAACACAATGTCACCGTACTCTGATACAACATGATGCAATTCTTCACCAGAAAGATGCGGGGGTGCAACATCTTTTTCAACTCTGCCAACAAAAAAATCTTTTCTGTTCTTTCTGAACCTGTGATTAAGTGGCAAAAAGCGACGGTGACAGTAAAAAAAAGAAGCTTTACCTCCGTTTGCTATCGTGAATGCCTTTTTTTTTTCCATGCAGTATGGACATGCGAGTTTCCTATGCGTGCTCCAACCAGAAAGCATTCCATAAGCTGGAAAATCACTGATAGTCCACATCAAAGCCGCCCTCATAAGGAAATTTTGTTTCCTCGATATATCATAAGTCAGAGATTCGGAGGACCACAACTGCGCCACCTCATCTATCAACGGTTGAAGACAAACATCTATATTCCGCCCTGGGCTGCTTGGACCGGGTATGACAGTAGATAGAAACATGAACTCCGGCCTCATACACATTTCCGGTGGCAGGTTATTAACTGTGAGAATGACTGGCCAACAAGAATAGGGAGCAGCAAATGACCCAAATGGGTTGAACCCGTCTGTACACAACCCAGGTCGGACATTCCTTGATTCAACAGAAAAGTCAGGATGCACACTGTTAAAGCGTTTCCACGCTTCGCCGTTAGAAGGATGCACCATCACACCATCAACGACATCGTGTGTTTGGTGCCATGTCATGTGCTCAGCAGTCCTTGGTGACATAAAGGTGATCGGGAAATATCTAAGTTTTTTTATATGCCACTAGAGTCTTCCCCCTGCCAGTTCTAGGTTTGTAACGGGAATGCCCACATGTCATGCACTCAGTCATCTCAGCATTTTCAAGGTAGTATAACATGCAGAAGTTAGGGCACATGTCAATTTTCTGGTATCCTAAACCGAGGGGTTTCATCATGGAATTCGCAGCATAGAAGTTCTCTTTGAGCATGTTCCCTTCAGGTAAAATGCTTCTTGCCCAATCAATAATTTTGTCATACCCGGCCTCACTCAACCCGTGATCTGACTTGATGGTGAACACATGTGCCACGACCGATAATTTACTGTGGTTTGTGCAGCCATCCCATAATGGTTCGTCAGAATCTTTCAACAAATCAAAAAACCTAGCTGCCTCTGCATTAGGTTCTTCTTCTACGATTGGACATTGATTGACATTATCTTGATTCATTCTCATTGCATCCATAACCATGTTTCTGTAAGGATTAGTGTTGTCATTTGTCGCTTCATGCACGTTGCTAGCACTAGAAGTTGACCCAACCACCGTTTCTCTCATTCTCCTATTACTAACAAATACCTCTCCATGTGCATACCAACACTCGTAATCCTCCACGAACCTTTTGTGTAGAAGATGCATCATTACAACATCTGGATGCAGATACCTTTTATTTTGACACTTCCTGCATGGACACCTAATACCGCCTCCAGTAAAAATTTTGGGAATAGATGTTGCGAAATTAATAAAACCCTGAACCCCGTTACAATAATCCATCCTCCGCAATTCTTGGGGTGAATCTAGATACATCCATGAACGATCATCCATGACTTCTATCGAACCTCTATAAAAAGGACCCATTAAGCAAGCTCTTAATTATTTCAAAACATAACATGTAATTCGGTAATTCTACAAATTAAGTTTTAACAATTTACAAACAAATACAATCTTACAAAATCTAAAACAAACCATGACAAGTATAAAATTATACATTCATATACTACAAGTTTGTTTGAGAAATAACAATAAAACATGTACATCTACTAAAAAAAAAATACATATACTAAAAAAACAATAAAATTGACATTTAAATGTTAAAATTTTAAAAGATAGAATTACTTACAAAAAATGATAAAATTCGTCGGTAAATCAGAACACGGATGCTGTGACCACAAAACTTCAAGAAATACAACTTGTTGTGCTGAGATGAGGAAGATTTTTGTTTTGGGGCGAGGGGTGGCTGGTTATTTGCAGATGGGGAGGGTTAGGATTAAGAAGAAGAAGGAGAAATGGGGGAGGAGAGTGTCGGCGGAGTGGCCATATATTCACTTTCTCCGACGGACTTACCGACGGTTTTATTCCGTCAGTTAATACGTCGGCGAAACCGTCGGTAATTCTGACGGGCAATCGACACGTCACCACATAGACCTGCTATTCAAATCCCTCGGTGATTTCGTCGGTATTTTTAACGGTGCACCAGTCACGTCACCGATACGGATCTGGCATTTCAAATCCGTCGGTGATTCCATCGGTATTATTGACGGTGAATAGGTCCCATCACACGTACGGCTCTGCGGTTTTCATTCCGTCAGAAAAATCACCCGCCAAAACCTCCGCGCCACCTACCCGCCCTTTTTTCATTAATTCTGAATTTTCTGTCGGTAAATAATCCGTCGGTGATTTCGATCGAAAAATACCGATAAAAAAAATTCCATCGGTGAGTCCGTTGGTATTTAGCGAATTTCTGGTAATGATCTCAACACATAAAATGTTTCATCAGAATGGCAGCCATAAAAAGGCAGTACTAGATTTTACATCAGGGAACAAGCAAAACTCTTAACTATTTACAAAATCATGACTGTGCATTGTAGCATCAGCTTTGGCTCCCTACTATACTATATCATATGTAGTTGCAAATGCCCATTTGCAGTTCGTATATACCTTGCCTTGTATATGATAGATAATGCCCGATGACTTTTTCTTTGCCCGGATTATGTCATTAGCATCAGCATTCTTTGCAAGACCATTCAAATATAGTCGGTTTTTGAGAGGTAGAATGGAGTTATTTTTTAAAGTATTTTTTATATGTAAATATATTAAAATAATATTTATTTTATTTTTAAAAAATTATTTTTGACATAGTGTATTAAAATAATATAAAACATCAAAAAATATTAATTTAAAGTAAAAAAATAAAAAAAAAATAATTTTTTAAAAAATATAAAACATAAAAACAAACTCGTATTTTTAGAGCATCACAACCTTGAGCGTTTGCAGGCACCCACTTGAAGAATGGCCAAAACAAACCAGATGATTACCATTTTCGAACATTTTGATTGCTTCTTGTGCCGACGAAAATGGACTTTGAGAATCATCCAAATCCAGTTCAGCTTCTCTTAATTTAACTCTCTTTCCTTTATGCTGCTTCAGCTGCTCCTGGGGACCTATCGTAATTTGACCTATAATTTAAGTCTTAATTTAACTCTCTTTCCTTTATGCTGCTTCAGCTGCTCCTGGGGACCTATCGTAATTTGACCTATAATTTAAGTGGGTATGTAAGAATATAGTAATGAATATTTTTTTACAGCTGCTCCTGGGACCTATCGTAATTTGACCTATAATTTAAGTGGGCTTTGACCTATAATTTAAGTGGGTATGGAAGAATATAGTAATGAATATATTTTTTTTTAAATATTTTTGATATTAGAATATCAAAATAATTTTAAAAAACATAAAAAAAATAAGTTATTTTTTATAAAATATTATTTGTACTAAAAAAACCTTTTTAATCTCAAAGTTTAAGCTGTTAAATGAAATTTTAATATGTAATTTATATTATTTTTTAATACACTCTCTCAAGTTAAAGTTTTTTAGAATTAAAACTTGTACAAAATCACATTATATTATACTTAATTCTTATAAAATAAATAAAAATTATGAGATTTGAATTCGTAATCATTTAATTATTAAAACTTTAATAACATGATTAAAAACTAGCTTAATGTAAAAATTTAAATTATTAAATTAAATTTTAAAATATAATTTATATTATTTTTTAACGATTTAAACCGCGTTGCTAAACCACCTCTAAAACGTGAGGAAATCAAGTTCCAAGTTGGTTCACGATTTGGTAGATGTTGGTAAATAACGAATGACAATGGACACTTGTATTTACCAAAACTGAACGTATATTGGTCGAGCTATTGCCCTGAAAGAATGAACATGAAAGTTTACAATCTCAAACACTTATTTCAACTCCAAGCCCATCAAAATCTCAGATTTCCAATGCGGTCTGTACTGAAGAAATTGATGGATAAACTTTTCTTTACGTATTTTTTTATTTGACAGTAAATATATTATCAAACCAGATTGCATGCAATCAATTTTTTTTCCCAGATGATTTAAAAAATACGTACGTATTTAATCCTTAAAATATTCAGATCCAAAATTAGAAGGGTTTGTTCACGAGCTAAAGGACAAGGAGGCAAAGCTTAAATAAAATTTTATAAGATTGATGTCATCAAGTGAATAATTGAATAAGTTTTCTCTTCGATCATCCAACCAAATCATATTAATAAAGTTTTAATTAAAAACGTGTTTGACAGTGTAGTAGTGGTTGCTTTTCAAATAGCTTTTCGTGCCGAAATACATGCAAATGATATTTTTTTATTTTTTAAAAATTATTTTTGACATCAGCACATCAAAACGATCCAAAAAGTACAAACTACACTCAATTTTAACAAAAAAAAAATTGAAATTGATAAAAACACCGGTTGAAACGCAGAGCCAAACAGCTCCTCATGACTGATCAACCTAACCAACCCACCCAGGAAATTAGATCACATGAAGATTACTGATCACCAAAGTTTTTGGACTCCTCTGGTAGTTAATTGAAGGACCAGTCTGCAGAAACGGGGACCGATGAAAATTGGAAGCATTTATTTGAATGGTCACAAAACTAGCATCCTAGGAGATCGGCTTGCTATATATCCATCATAGCCTGCGTTCAAAACACATATTCGATAGCTAATAGGAAATTTGTATACATCATCTGGTTTCTCAATCAAAATAAAATTTGAGCTTTCTTATTGGTTCACTGCTTGAAAATTAGCAAATATAAACAGATATACCGATAAAATATTTCTGTTGATAGATTGCAGTGAATTTTTCCAATTGAATATGCCCTCATAGTTATCAACAGTAAACACCGAAGAAAATATTTTTTCAGTATATACCGAGAAAATTACAATGTGAAAAAAAATAAATGAAAAAAAAGCTAAGAAATACAATGACATGCATTTTTACAAATAGAATTACCAACGAAAAATTAATCTATAATATTTAATTTATGACTTTACGAACAACCCTCCTCTCTCTCCCCTTCCATTTCTTTATCTTCCTCTATTTTTTTTTTTTTTTTTTGCAACAGACAACACCCCCCAACCTCCAACTACAAATTTGACTACCCCAATACTCAGTGGGATATAGATGTTTTGCCTTCTTCTGTTAATTGATGAGTTGAAAAAATTATAGTCATCCAGGGCTTTGACGTATGATGCATTGAGAAAATAAAATTTGTAACTTATAAATATTGTATTTGAACATAGATTAATTGTATTTAAACTTATAAATGTTTAAATTTGTAATAAATATTTGAGTTTTATAATTATTTAATTTTTAATTATTTTCTATTTTTGTTTAATAGATTTTTTTAAAAAATATATTTTTAAATTATTACTGATGGGGTTATAGAAGGACTTATTTCTTCAATATATTCTAGAGAGTTGAAAAAACAATTATTATAAATATCATTGCCACTATTTACTCACCGACAGAATAACAAACGGATTGTATGATGATTATATGTCAAATTCCCTGAAGAAAATATTGTCGGACAAAAAAAAATCACTGATTGAATGACATATGGTTTTTTTTATTAGTGACATGTTATATTCAATAATAGAAATACTGATAGAATAAAATGGATAATGTTTTTTGACATGCTTTGTCCTAAAGTAAATTAATCGATAAAATTATTACCAACAGATTAATTGACGGACCACAAATCACATTTAAGAATTTTTTTAATGAATTAGTTTTGTTCATGCGCCCGTTGGTAAGTTTCGTGCTAACAAACTATAAGTATAAATACTAATAAAAAATTCCATTAATAAATCTAAAGATTCTTCATTAATAAATCTAAAGATTCTGTGGTAGGTAACCTTGTTTGGTGGTGGGATATTATTTAAAAAAGAAAAAAGAAAAAGGAATGATAATCAAGAAATAGAAGAAGAGAAGTAGGCTGTCATGATCAGAGTGACATAACGAAAAATGCAGTTTCAGCGAGATAAGGATGATTTGGATGTCAAATAATTAACTAATTTAAGAGACATGACTATTTTGAAGTAACAATTGATATCGACATTTTCTTTGTCTCGGGACATTGTGGACGAGAATAAGATGCCGCTCACTCTGCTCATTTGTATGGAGTTTAGGACAGCAACATCACAGTTACAATTACAATAGTTACAAACAAAACTAGAAGATCCTAAGCTTTCTTTTTATTGTGCTTTAGTCTCCTAATGCTGAATATAGAGAGAAAAACTCATAAAAAATCAAAAAAATTAATCTTAATATCAATAAGTTTATTTTAAAAATAATGTTTCAATGGAGATAATTTCATGTATGTTAAAAAAATATATATATCAAAGCTCAAAATGTTATTTTTTTTATTCAGTTTGACTTCAAGTTTTTAACCCATTAGAGGGTTCTTTGGGGTCGAAATGGATTTATATAGGTTTCTATAGGGTAAAAAGAGTTGCAATTTCAATTTTTAAGATCTAAACTACATAAACTCCAATTTTCTAGCCGCTGGAGGTGGTCAGAGTTAGTTTGTTATAGTGGGAGATATATTTTTTACCCAGATAAATAATGTGTCATCCCAATTATTAAAAATAAAATAAAATTATAGCTTAAAGTGGTCTTTCAACCCAACAATAACTGGCTGTTAAATCGTTTCGTTTGATAGTAGATCTTTGATTGTCTACTATCATCATCAAAAGAAAATCAAAACATATGAGGAAAAAAGAGTTTTTTATTTATTTATTAAAGTTCCATTAATGTATATTGATCATGTGGAGATGGGAAATGCAATTAATTTTTTTTATATATTAATATTAGTGTTTGAACTAGCTTGCACGCACCTTGATTAATTTTACGGGTCATAAAATTAAAAATTATGTAAACCTCCAATAACCTTGAGATTTATAATTATTAAACTAGTAACTTTTTAAAATAAATTAAAAACTTTATCAGTTAAGTTATATTTCCCAATTAATTAATATTAAGACTTGGAAGTACTCGTCTTAACTGTGTTAAGCCTCATCTCTCAAGTCAGGCCATGCGCTCCCTTATCATATCCTTCAATTTCCCTCTCAAGACAGGCCAACCACATATAATAATATCCTGACCTCCTCACTCTGGATTGTAATTATACAGATACAACTTTCAGCAGTACCTCACCTGCGCTCGTTTATTTTACCTCTCCCTTCAAATAAGTTCTCTCCCACATCTCGTACCTTTCCTGCTAGATCACTGATCACATGGCTCAAGATCATCATCGAATCCCTCCCAGGAACACCGATCTCACCACCACGTCCCGGTGGCCGCTTCGACGGAGACTTTCCCTACGTAGGCGTAAACTGCCCATAATACGTCTAGGAGGAGAGAAGCCTCGACGACGAAGGATGCTTTTATTGAGGATGTTAAGAGGAACGCGGTTGAGGTGGCTAAAATTGCGATACCTAAGCATGTTAAAGAAGCTTAAGGAATGTTATCGTAATTTTATTAACGATCTGTCGGTATCTGGAGCGACGATAGAGACATATCAACAAAGGCTTTTAATGGAGACCTCTTTTGCTGTTCCTGGCATGGGTATTACTTTCTCCAACTTTCTTTCCGTTCAGGCTGGATCCAATCCCTCTCCATCGTTCATGATGTAAAATGTGTGATCGTAACTAAGTTTAATTTCAATAATGTTAGATTAATTGTGAATCTTTAATTTATTTCTTTCTTTGCTTCTTAATACTTTCGTTTTCTTTTATATTAATTGTAGTATTGGGTTCTGTCTCGTTTATGATTGCATTTATATAAAGGATTATGTTTTATTGATCATTTGATGGAAAAGAAAATAATAATATATATGTTAGAGAATAATATAAATTATATTTTGAATTTTATCTAATAATTTAAATTACTGAATTGAGATGATTCTCTGACAATATACGGTAAAAAATCTAAAATCATAAAATGGCTGGTGTACTAATACCTTTTATTTTCTATTATTCTATACAATTTCTTTGAATTATAATTTTTTTTGTTATTTGGTTGTAGAATTAAAAAAGAGTTAGGATCTATTTGGAAAAATTGAGGCTTTTAACCATGATGCTCGTGAACTTTGAAAAACTATAAATTATAGTTTCTGAAGATAACACATGGAATGCTTGTGATATTAGCTTTTAAAGTATTACCAAACATTTCAAGCATAAAGCCACATACAAAGTAGTGATTCTCAATCGAGCACTTATTGTGCTAGCTATTATAAAGGCAAGTATAAATGCACTATACATGGATTGCCATAGTACATATTATAACTAATTATTTATAAGGCGTATAAAAATAGAATTTAGTTCTTAATTGTTTTTTATCTTTATATATTTGGTTCATATAGTTTTAGATGTTTATATATTGGTTTTAAATTTTATTTTTATTGTATTCTAATTCATGTTAAGAGATGAAAGAAAAAAATTATAGAAAAACCAGAAAAGAGAAAGAAGACGTATATTAGTTAACTATATTCTTAACTATATTCTCAAAATAAAAAGGATGATTTTGTTGTTAATCAATGTGTTTACCTTGAAGAAGTAGTTCAATGAAGATAATTTTGCCTTTTTATCTGTTTTTGTTATTGTATTTTGTTTTTTTTAGTTATTTTTAGATTGATTATGAAGTGTTTTGAGTTGGAAATGAAATTATTAAAACTGTCATTATATTTATTAGGGTGTTTTTTTTTTTTTTAGAAAAATAAATTGAGTTTTGGATTTCAAGGATTCAAATTATCCAAACTCTAATTTTCAGCCATCTTTAATGGTTAAAATTTATTACATTAAATGACACAATATTTATCTATATAGGCGACATATTATTTATGAAAGAAAAAAACTTCAGCATGTGAATTGTCATCCATATCTGTTAAAGATAAATGAAACAAGCACGCAAGTCTATGTTTTTTGCTTTTTAAACCTAGACATGTAGGCCTAGACTTTGAAGCTCATGCACACTTGGTTGGTCTGCCCCCTTTTTTTTTCCAAAAAAAATGAATATTATAAATAAAATATTTTTAAAAAATAATTACAGTTGTATTTTAAAAATCATATAATAATATCATAATTTTCAATTAAGATGATAGGTTTTTAATGGTTATATTCCAAGTTTTTAATGGTAATGTTAGTAGTTACTTTATAAATATTTTTATATAAAAGTAATATGCATAATACTTGTTTAAAAAGTTCCTCGAATAAAATATCTATTTTTTGTGAGGTTTTATACAATTTCTTAAAATTGATTGTTCCTTAATTTTTGCATACAACAGCATATAAATTATTAAGAGAAATTTTCTATTTTTTTTACTTAAACTTGCTTTTCAAGTCATGTTATTAATAAAACAAATACATCAATAATAAAGCCATGTTTGGTATAGAAACTTTTTGAAGCAATTCACAACAAAAAAACGATTTGTTTAACACAATTGTGTGAAGATAATTTTTAAAGATATGTGATAAATTATAAATTATAAAGTAAAAAGGTTGTAACTTTTGTTATGTTTCATTTGAAATAGCTGGTATATCTCATTCTAATTCAAAAAATATAACAAACTAGAACATATTTTATCTCACTCAAAATCTCATCCAACTCCAGAAATTAATTCCATCTAAATTCTGATCAGAATGTTCTAGTTCCGTTCTAGCCAAATAGTATTTTTTTATTTTACTTTTTTTTTAAACAATATTTAGTTTTACTATATCAATTATATCTTTTAATCTGATTGTTAAATCATATTAAAATTTTATGAGGAGTCTCTTTATATATTTTGTTATATATCAAGTTAAAATTTTAGAGCAATTAGAATTTAAAAAAGTCTTGCGAGACTGCTAAAGATATTTTCATAATTTTATTGAAGTTCATAATTTTATTCAGAAAGGTTATTTTATCGTGTTTTTTTTTTAGATTCAATTTTTTTTAATTTCATCATTTAATATTGGGTCCATTGGTAATTGAGCTTCATAATTTATTTCGATTTGCATTGTTTGTGGTTATCATGATCTCATGACTCGGGTCATAGATTTGAAATGTTAACTCAGGTTGATTTTCAATATATTATTATCTTAATATTTTTTTTCTTTAAAAAAAGATGTTATTTTGAAATTTTTTAGTCAAATAATATTTTTACTAGTTGTCCAAATTATTTTTGGACTTGTCGAGTCTATTAGCCCATAGCAGTTTAACTCTTACTTTTTTTTAATTATATTTTAAATTTAAATTGCATAATTTTAAATTAATTTATTTTTAAACTATATTTATTTAATATGTATACACACACACACAATACAATTTTAAGACAACACGTTAAAATACTTCAAAACTAAAACATAATGTGTTCCAATTGAAAAAAAAACCAAATACTAAATAAAACAGGAATGACAATATTGACGGGGACATATCAACAACCATTAATGGAACAAGTTATAAAAGCATGATATACGATGATAAAGTTAGATGAACATGCCACGTTATGTTTATGTTTTATTCGGAATGGATCATATGTAGAGGGGTCTGTCCCATCTCGAGCTCCATGTTTGTAATATAAATTCCTATAACTCAATGACATAGGCTGACAATATGGATACACTATATTATGTTATTTATTATTATTATTATTATTATTATTATTATTATTATTTGTAAGGCTATATAGCATGGTGTTTTTACCATAGCCATATTATTCTTCACCCTTTTATATTTTATTATGAATTACAAAAATGGAATTTTTGATAATTTTTAATTTGATTCTCAAATATTTTTTTTAACACAATTAAACCCTATTTAAAATCTTTTTTTTTTTTGGGGCGAGTTGAATTGCAAGACATGTGATTGAAAAGCAATATACAAGTAACATAAGTTTTTTGGTGAAGTAACATTTTCCCCCCCATATTTTTTTACTATAAGGAAACCAATTTTTTGCATTTTTTAAATATTCATTTCAATACTTAACTTCAATTTCATCATTTTCGATCCTTATTGGATGAGAGGATAAAAAGAGGCAATCATCGAAATTCAACATAGAGAGAAAGGTGTCATTTCAACGATTCCAACCATCAAAATATTAGATTTTTATTTTAAATGGTTCCGTATTATGAGAAGAGCTTAAATTAGATATTTTATTACCTTGAAAATGCCTAAAAAAACATACTTGAGTTAGGGAAGATATTGGATTTCGAGTTGATACTTGGTTTTGGACTGGATTTTTGCGTTTTTAAAGGTTAAGGATGGGTTGAACAAGATTATGAATTGTATTCTAGGTGTTTGAGGTTGAAAATTGATGTTTAGAGGATAAAATCCAGGCATCCCAATTTTCAAATTGGGATGAATTTGGACATATCAAACAACACATAATATTTATTTCTTTTCAAAGTGGGTTGAATTGGGATATGCAAAATGACGCATCATTTTTTTTTTTTCAAATTGAATTGGGGTGGACAACATACCATCCGACTCATTATTTTACAAAAATAGGCCAATGTAACTGGGCCTAATGATCCGTTAATAAGGGGTCAGACACTATGCTTGGCTTTATTCTTTGCTCTTATTTTAGTTTCCTTTTTTTAGAAATTTATTTTTAAAATTTGTATTTTACTTCTATGAAATTTTTTATGCTTATTTATCCTCTTTTAAATAGTGATTAGTGTTTAATTATATTGGATTTGTTTATTTTGTTAAGAGATTGTATTATTCATTTGTAGTTTTTTTAATAGTTTATATATATTAAATTTATTTTTAGAAATGAAAAATATTTAATATATTATGATATTTTTAATATGTGCAAGCCTTACTTAGTAATTTTTTCTTTTTATTTTATCCAATAAAACTTATTTGTTTGTCAATTTCAATTTCAATTTGATTTTAATAAACAAATTCATTAAATATAACTAGGTAAATTACCTATATTATCATATTAAATATATTGATTTATATTTTTCTCTCAAAGTTTCTGTTTTTTTCTTTAAGAAAAAAACTACTAACCCAAAATGATTTTGTTGAGGTGTCTTCTCTCTCTCTCTCTCTCTCTCACGCTCACTCTCACTAAACTTTACTCTCTCTTTTTTTTCATCTATTTTTTTCTCATACTCTAAAAAAATAGTTTCGTAGAAAAGGTCTAACAAGTTTTTTTTTTTTTTTTCTCATTACTAGTTTCAGCATCTCAATATTAGGTTGGTGCTTGATTTTGTTATCGTCTATTTTTGCTATCATGTAGTTAAATAATTTTTTTTTAAATACAAATTATAATCAAACTAGAGTCAATAACCCAGTTCACAGGTTTGACGTGTTAGCCCAAGTTACCTTGTTTATAGGTTTGACAAGTTCACCCACTGTCCAAGAATGCTTTCTTTGTTTGTGGTCCTTTAATAGTTTTTAATATTTTTTTCTTGATTTTCTCTTTAAATATTGGATTGATTGAGAAATAAAATACGAATGTAATTAAAAAATATAGTTAAAAAAAACCATTATTAAACTCAATGAAATCCATGCCACACGAGTCGTTTGGGGACTAAGATCGAGCCAATATGTCATTGTTTCAATATATTTTTTTGAAAAAATATATCATCTTGGATTTTTTTTTTAAAAAAGCTAAGTTATATTTTTACTTATCATCAAGATTGTATTTGGACCCATGAAATCAATCAATTTAATTCGGGTTAGTTCCCGCGTGATTTATTTGGAAACTCGAGTTAGGTAAATATTTAGATTGCTAGGTTCAAGAAAATCAATCTGACCCATGACAGAGTGCAAGCCAATTGACTAATTAATTAAATAGAGGATGGGGTTTTAATTACCGTGTCCCTCCTCATAAAGCAATATGCATTGAAATAATGCTTTGTTTTTTTTTATTTTTTTTTTTTTCAATGAATGTTTGTATTTAATTTTACCATTTAATATTACATTTTTTTTTTTCAATGAGTTACCATACTTTCATGACACAAATCATGGGTTTGGTGGGTTAATCAAGTTGAGTCATGTTTTTTTTTCTTAATTAACTTTTTTTTTTCTAATTTCATTTTTTAATATTGGGTTGATTGAGAATAAGATTTCATGATTTTTTTTACTTTCTATTATGTTATTTTGGTGTCATGACCTCGAAATAATGCCTAACGTTTAACCAAAATTGACTCAGGTTGTTTTTTGTATCTTTTTTTTTTAAATTTTATCATTCAACACTTGATCGGTTGAGAATTGAGCTTCATAATCTATTATGATTTACTTTCCAAGGGAATATCTTGGTCTTACAATCAAGGTCATGGATTTTGATAAATTTAACCCTAGTTAAATCATGTTATTTTTTCATTCTCTTTCTAAGAGATTATCTTGGTTTCATGATTCAAGCCATGAATTCTTCAACATTTGATTTGTTTTTTATGGGTTACCTCTATGTCATGACTTGAGTAATGAGTTTGGCTGATTAACCTAATTGAATCAATTTTTTTTAATTGTTTTTTTTTCAATTTCATCATTTAATATTGTGTTTGATTGAGAATTATGCTTTATGATTTGTTTTGGTTTGCTTTTTATTAGGTTATCTCAGTCTCATGAGAATAATGCTTAACAGGGTAACTTGGGTTGATTTGACTTATTTTTTATGTAATGTTTTTACTTAATTTTTTTACAAATTTCATCATTTAACATTGGGTTCAACAGGGACGATTGAGATTTGAGTTTCATAATTTTTTTTTATTTGCTATCTATTAGGTTATCTCAATCTCATGATTAAAGTTATGGATTTGGCAGGTTAACCCAGGTTAAATCAGATCATTTTTTTCTATAAGGTTATCTCAATCTAATGAGATGGGTTATAAGTTTAGTGTATCCACTTAAGTTGTTTTTTTATTGAATTTCATCCTTCAACATAGAGGTTTTTTAGAATTAAGTTAAATAGTTTTTTTATATATTTTTTTTATAGGGTTATCAGGGTCTCATGATTTAGTTAGCAGATTTAGCAGGTTCACTTGGGTTGATCCGAGTTGATCTAATATATTTTCGTTTCAATACTTAAAAAAAACAATGTTGTCTTGATTTTTGTTTAGTTAAACTATATTTTTATCGATTATCCAGATTGTCTTTGGACATGCCAACTCAACTAGATCGCATCAAGTGAATTTTTATATAGTTTTAATTTTTTTTTTACTAAAAATACATTAGCAAAACCTAGATATTTTTTTATGTTAAAGAAATTTAATTCCACCACACTGCAACACATAAATTATCTAGTTATTTAGCTAATTGGCATTGGAAAAACATTGTTCTTATAGAAAGAGAATTATTGTTTATTAGAATAGTGTAATGATGGTTTTTCTCTTTCCGCTAAAAAATAACAAAAGTTAATTGTCATTTGAAAAACATTGTTTATAAAAAGATGAAACAGTATAATGAAGGTTTTGCTTTTCCCATAAAAAAATCATTGAACTGGTTGTTAAGAATAGCATAGTCTTTTCATAAGGTTTATTAGTCATTATCAAACTGATTAAGGACAACTTAGTCTTTTCATATTGGTAAAGCACAATTAAATAATTAAATTATTATTTGAAGCAAAAATTGTAAAATTTGCATCCAAGGGTTTTTTTTTTCAACTTAATTTTTTTAGTTATAATCAAGTTGAACGAGGGGTAATTTGATATTTTAATAAATATAATTAAAAAAAAATACACGCCAATGTGTGGAAGGAGCTTGTGGTCTTCTAACAGCTCGTGTGGCATCTCATGTTGGTCAAAATTTCCTTTTCGTTGTGTTGTTGAAATCATTGCAATGCCTTCTTTCTATTGGGGATGCACATTATTGTGGTGGTGGGGTGATTTATTTCTAGAGGTGAGTTTTTTTTTTTTTTTTTTGCCTATCTTTTCTTTCTCTTTTCCTCGAAATTCGCATTGGTTATTCAAAATTTAAAAGTTGTCTTCTTATTTATTGAGATTTCAACTTTGATATTTATTTTTTTTATTTCTAAGTTTTTGTTCTTGGGCCCTTTATAAAATCTCAATTTGTTTTCCATTTCATCCTTCAATCCAATTTGTGATATGTTATTGTTTTTCAACTTAGTCCTCATTCTTTTGATTTTTATAGGTCCTTTTGTTAAATTAATTTTTCTTTTTAATTTCACCCTTATATAAAAAATTGATTAGTTTCGAATTAGGCTTTGTGGTTTTTCAAGATAGTGTGCTTCTGGTTTAATGACCTCAGTCACGGGTTTGAAAAGTTAACGTAGTTTGATATTATTATTATTATTATTATTATTATTATTATTATTATTATTAATTTTTACTAATTTTCTTTTCTGATTTTATTATTCAATATTGTTTTTTTTTTTAAATAGGCTTTGTAATTTTCTTTTCTTTCAGATTATCCCGACCTCGTGACTTGGATCACACATTTTACTGGTTAACATGGGATGTCTCGGCCCTTATTACCATGATTACAAGGTATGTCGTGCCAACTTAGATTTACTTGAGCTATTTTTTTATATTTAATTTTATCTTTCTGTATTTAATTGTTTGAAAATTGAGATATATTGTTTTTCTCATTTTAGATAAAGTTTTGTTTTAAATTATTATGATCACTTTGATTTTTTATTTGGCTCACTTTTTACTGTTTTCTATTTTTTTATTATTTAATTAAAATAAAAATCAACTTATTTAATTTAGATAAGTCTATAATTCAAATCACGTATTTTTCATGTTATAAATATTATTTTATATATAAAGCAAATCCGTCCCTACAGCGTAGGGTCGCCCTCCAACCTAGATCAAGCGTAAAGGCTTAGTTACAACTGTAATTGGATTTTATTATATCGGGAATTTGGATTTTAAGCAAAAATATGAGAATTTTTTCATGCATCAGTCCTGACATTGATGTGTTACAAGGAAAAAAGAAAAAGAAAAGGAAAAGGATTGATAAGTTGGAACCTCTAATGCATCAATACTGAAATTGATGTGTTTATGGTTTTTCTTTTTCTTTTTTCCTTAAAAAAAAGGAGAAAAAAGCCAACATAACTATGCAATATATATTTTTTTTAATTTATGTGGGTGTCCGGGCTAGCTTGCGCGCACTACGACTAATCCCACGGCTCACTGAACATCCTGCAAACCCAGTAAACATGTAAGGCACCGCGAGGGTGACATGCATGCACGGTGAGGTTTGAACTCAGGATACAGAAAAAAAAAACAAGTCCCTTCAACCGCTAGACCAAGACCTCAATTGTACTAGGCGATGATTTTGATAAGAGGGTGAAAGTTTGTTTTTTATTAATAAGAATCGATAATATAAGACGTTCCTCAATAATTTAGTATAGTTAAGACTTATTTAGGTGTAAATGCAATTTCAACTTCAAAATTCTGGAGAGTTAAATCTGTTAATCAAATCTGATAAAAGAATTGATTGTTATCTTAAAATTACTTTCTTTTTCAAATTGTAAAACCAATTATTATCTTTTAAAAAAATTATTTATTGCATTTTCTACAAGAGCGTATCACAAATAAAAAATTATATAGTGCTAAGACAATAATTAATAAGATTCTATTAGTTATTTTATGAACTTATTTTTTTACAATTAATGAGATCCTCTAGTTATTTCATGAGGTTTTTTTTTTTTAATAAAAAGCTGATGAAATAACTAATAGGATCTTATTAATTACTCTCTAAGATACATATAAGAAAAAAAAGTATTAGGTTGGGATATTCTTATCAATTTTAATGAATTATAATTTTTATCTATTTATTTATTTTGTATCTGTATCTAAAAAATAACTAATATAATATGTCTCCGCACAATTAATGATATATTTGGAATTCGCTTTACCCTGTCGAAATCCATCAAAATGAAGCAATCAATTACGCCATGTGTAGCCGCTTACAAGTTTTGGGCCATGCAATAACGTTTTGCCCCACGCTGCCAATTGGCTCTTGGGCCTTTCTTGCAGGCTTGCCTTGCATCCCATGCTTGATTTTTGTTTTCTTGCAAACAAAAGATGCCTCCACTTCGACCGGTGGCCGGCGGTGGATACAAAAGCGTATTCTGTCTAGAGGTCGATTGACCTTTACATGGCTTTTTTTTTCTTTTTTTTCCAAGCTTGAGTTTAAAAACCACAAACTTATTTCTAGGATGCGTCTTGAAAATACACGCTATAAAATATAAATTGAGAAAGTTAGGATGAAAATGGTTCTACGTATTTAAGATATAAAATGCATAATATATGTTATATTGTGTACAAGACCGCATGTATTTTATATTTTAAGTATAAAGCGTTGATATCATTCTTATCAAAATGAAAATCACTAAAAATTAGTTAATAATATTTGAAGTATTTGAAAACAACTAAGAATGTTTTTTTTTTGTTTATAGAAAAAATAAACTAGTAGTTTATGATTATCTGAATGCTAGTTATTAATTAGATATTTAAAAATAAAAAATCTAGTTTGAATATATTTTACTCTAAATAATAATGTTATGTGTTGAAAGAGTTTCAAATAAGAAATCACAGTATATTTTATAACTAAAGTTGAGTAAATATTTGTGTTTTAGGGAACAAAAAAAGTTATTCGGATCAAGAAATTTATCACTAGACAAGGTGTGGTTCCTAGCATTTTTGATCCAGTAGTCTTGTATCGTAATAACAATGGAGACATTGCATAAGCAAAGAAACCAAAGTCTCATCGATATTTCAAAAATGTACTTAAGCAATTTCATTTTATTAGAGAGTAATTTAATGAAAAAATAAAAAGATAGAACGAATATCCACTAAAGAAAATCTTATAAAATCTCTTACAAAACTATTGTCCCAACAAAAGCATTATAATCAAGTGGAGTGGTATGGTATTTGATACATGGATGATTGACTTTAGTGCAAGTAGTAGATTGTTAGTGTATATGTCTTAAATCAATTAGTTGGTTACACGTGACATTAATTTTGTTAATGTAAACATATTTAATTTTTAATAAAGGGTTTTTTAACTTTAATATCCATTAATATTTAATTAATGAATCTAGTGTAAGGATAATATTCCTAGGAAAAAGTATTTTACAAAATAAATTATAAAGTTATTATAACTATGTGATTTCTATTATAACAACCCAAATAATCAAGACAAAAACACTCACAATCAAGCTTATTAAAATCCATCATCTTTTTTTTATAATCTTTCAAAATTTTAGCAGTCTCTCCTATATCATAAGGTGTTACATTATCAACAATGACCTTTTGCACTTCTGATTTATATTTTCCATTCATAATCCAATCATCTTTGATCTCAACCACATCAATTCTACTTATTATTTCACTTAAATCCATAAGAATAAACTCGCAAATGATTACGCATCTTAAAGGAAATTAAAAATCAAAACATACACATAAAATTCATGAAAACATCTTAATAATAGAATTTGTTTATATCCATGCATCACAAGTAGAGGTTTAACATAGTTATTACATCATTAAGTATATTACAATTGATCCCAAAATGATACATATTACTTCTAGTCTATGATAACAAAAGCAAAATAAGGTGGGATTGCTCCTAATGTGAATGAGATGACCCTGCAAAGTGCAACATAAACATTACAATAATGAAGCAACTATAACCATAATAAATACACTAAAACAATATCGTTATATCCATTCCATTTATTTCAACACAATACTAAAGCATTAGTATATAATAATGATTTTTTTTATTTTATGCATTTCTCCCTAACTTCCCATATCATCCTTAATCCTCTAGAATTAAAATAATATTTATGACTTCATTGCCAATCATTAATAGGTAACAATTTCCTTCATTTTCAGAAGGTTTTATCAAGAATGTGCTAATACAAAGTCACTAGTATCAATTTGTTATTATTCATTAGAAATGTAGTCCAAGTCTTGGAAATCCACCAATACCAAGGTATACTTTGATAATATTAGCTTCCTCAAATTCTTAGAAATAATAAATCAAGTTCCTTTCCATTTTCTCATCCTTTAAGGTTATGTCAATGCTAATAAACATACTAGCACCATTAGCCTTCCTTACCCAGTATTAACTAATTAAGGTTAAAAATAATGTTCATACCAATGTGATCCATCAATATCATCAATTACCCAATTCTAGAGTAACTATTCAAACTCTTTTGGGTACCTTAATTCGTCATTTAAGAATGCTAATGTTAAGAAACCCCTTGACATCATTAGCCTCTATTTAGGAACAACTAATCAATTTCCACAAAAATACTGATAACAATGCAACACATTGATATCATTAGTTATCTCAAACTTCAAATAGCTAATCAAATTTCATGTTAATGACGATATTAATGCAACCAATTGATATCATTAGCTATCCAAACCTGAAATAGCGAATCAAATTCTTTTTAATACTTTAATTTATCCTTAGTTAATACCAATGTCAAGAGTCCATTGACTTAATTAGCCTCCCTTTAGGAGTAATTAATCAGGTTTTTCACACATGTCCTTTCTTTTCTTTCATTATTCATTTGTTTACTTACTTTACACAACAATATTAAAGACGAGGAAATAAATTCTAATAATGTTAATAATGCCCTAATTTAATAATTTTATAGGTGTTAGGCATGTACCTATTGTGTTCGAAGTCCTTGTTCGAGCTCGAGCGAGTGGTTTGACCGCCAAAGTATCCCCTTCAATTCAATTTACTCATTGATTAACACTATTATTAGTAAACTTAAAAGACACCTTTCTGTTCCAATATAATAACTTTTCCTTTATAACATCCGTTTTCTATGTTCCATTTTAATTTACAAACACATCTTCTTACAAGTTTGTCATGCATATAACACAATCAATTCCTTTTTTTTTTTTCATCCAACAGTTTTCTCTAATTAATTGAATTAAATTCTCAAGTCATTAAAAATTCATTGCCATTATCTAAAATTAATGTCAATCATCTATAATTATTATTCATAGTATCAATAACACAATTTATAAGAGATATCATGGATATATATCATTGCCGAATAACTCTATCAATGGCCGACCATCTAAGGATTCCCTAGCCTACCAAAATTTCTTCATTATTCCTTCATAAACTCACTCATTCATCAATCTACAATGATCTAAGAAGTTTAATTTCAAGAAAATTTAACTTTCCCCTGAATTCTAGATTAGAACCCTAATCAATTTTCGTTATTATTTTGATGAAAATCAAGTAGTTCTTGTTTAAATTGACATAGATGGGTTCTAGACACCTTACCTAGTTACAATTTGAGTTTTGAACGCCAACCAGTTAAAATCTCCCGAAGCCTCCTCCTCCTTCCTCTTTTTTCTTCACTCTCTCTCTCTCTAAAACAAACTTCTCTCTATTTGGTATTTCTTAATTTTTAGTATAGATGTGTTGTTCTCTTTTACAACACTATTTCTTCACTCTTAAACATCATTCTTTAGCCCTTTAAGGTTAAAGCAAAGAAGAAAAAAAAATGAAAATGCCTTTTTTTCTCTTGATTGTACACCATTGGCTTTAAGAAATCTAGTAGCCAAAACAATCTAGCCATTTTGAAAAATAGTTTGACTATTTTATTAAATCAGTCTAGCCATTTCTCAAAGCGGCTAAACCATTTATGGTCCTAGAATAATTTACAAACTCGGCCATAAACCTTTCTCATTTTCTCTTCTTAACTTTCCTTTTTTTTTTTTCCTATTTCATTTTATTATACCTTAAATTCTATTATATTATTTTTAATTTATCTCAGGGTTTACACCTATTACATAAAAGCATTGTTTCTAAATATTCCTTGTCAATGCTCTATTAAGATTGAACATTAATGAGAGTCATTAAGCTTGTATATATTATGTTCTTTTCTTTATGAAATGAAGTACTTGTTCTTGTAAGATGATGTACAAGGGATAACTAGAACTAACATATAGGTGTTTATTAAATTACATGTAAATTGAATTAACCCACACAAAAATTCCATATCAAGAGATCAATTATGTCTATGGGAAGACTCATATGATAATTGTGTAAGTAATTCTTAAACTTGATATCGCTAAATTATTTTATATAAAGAATGTTATACTTTGATTTTGCTACATGTTGTCCTAATCAAATGTAACAAACAAGAACATAGATACACACCATGAAGGTATTTAAGTAATCAAGAAATAATTCATCATTATAGGTGAACTAGAGAAAATGTTTTATATATTCTTAAATATTATTGATTGTAAATTCTTGCGCTAGGTGAAATGACATTTGAAAAGAATTTTAAATCTTATGCAAAAAATCAATGACTATAATGTTAAGAACAAACATGATTTGACATAATAGATGCAGACCATGTTATAAAATTTAAATTAGAAATTAGTAATGAAGGGATAATAATTACACTGAGAAATTGGTCATTGAAAGGTTAATTCAAAGCACTTATAACTATCCTAATATTTGGGGATCATGATATGTTGCTAGGCATTGTACTTGATCTGAAAATATAAATTAATCAATTGGTGAAATGATATTATATTAATTTATTTTATCTTATTTTATTTAAGATTATGGTTTATATTGAGCCAGCTTATTAGGAAACCTAATGGGCCACACATATAAGAACCATTGGTCTGAAATTAAACTGAGATGATTAATCAAGTGTGATTTAATTATAAATAAGTTTTAGAAATTAAGAGCTAGAATATAGTTAATATAAGGGATTGCAATTCTAGACTTGAAAAAAAATCAAGTAGCAACTTGATTGAATAATTTTCTAAAATTATTCTAAAAAAATATATGTGATATTATTCAGGAAGCAAATTGATATTTTCCTATTTATAGGGTTTTTAGGTTTTCTTATAAATAGAATGTTATGCTTTTTATTTTCTGTAGAAAGAAGAAAATAAACAAGTTATAGAAAATTTCTTTTAAAAAAAAAAGACAAAAGAAAAGAGTTAGCACTCAAAAACATAGCTATCCCTGTTTCCTAAAAGGGTTTAGAAGATTTCTCACTAGTTGTTTGTGTGAATTAATATTAAAAGTTGGACACTTGGATGACTTGTTATTTATGACAACCAAGCTTTAAAACAATTATTCAAAGCCTAAAAAAACATTTTATCTTCAGGTAATCTTTGCATAAATTCTAAACAACTTTAGATCTGTATAACAAGATCCTTATAACCTTTGAAAAATAGTAAATTTATCATTCATGTTGTGTATATATGTTTTGGGAAACCTAACACTTGAAACCCTTGATTATTTATACAATCATTTATTATTGGGATCATATGGATTTACTTGCAAATGAATAAGGTTTCATGCTTATTGTGAAATCCACTTGTAGGAGAAATCTTGGAGAACAATATTCTTTATTGAATGTCTACATAACTCACCAATAAAATGAATTGTTTAATTGGACGATAATGTATGATCCACGTAGATATCTTTTATGACTACATTGCTAAACAATAATACAAGTTGTATATGTGATAACTTATGAAACAATGTATTCTATAAGCTTCATACTGATAACTTCTAAAATGGGTAATTTAGTTGTGTCATGTGGCACTTTAAAAACCAATAATGTTGTGGCAGTACAAGCATAAATATTATTTAGCGTGATAACTTTTTCTCCTTTTCTTTTCTTTTTCTACCTAGTTCGGTGTCTAGCAAAAGAGTTTTTGTTTGGTTTGGTTACTGGGCCTAACACATTCCTCATTGTTTGGTTGGGTAGCAATCCGGTTGGCCAGCCTGAGTAGCATTGGGCTAGGCCTAAAGTTGTTTGGTCTTTTTTTTTTTACTATATTGTCAGCTATTGTAGTAAAAAAAAAATTGCAATATGTCACACACTTAAATCAAATCATTGTCCAAATTCAGTCCAAACAATTTGTCAGCGTCTTTGTTCATCTACAATCTTACACCCTTTTAGAGGTAACACTAGATAAGTGTATGCGCTATGCTGCAAATTAGATTAATTTTTTTTTATATATAAAAAAATATATATAGGAGTTGTCAATGTGTTTTTTAGTAGAAAAAAATAAAACTATATAGGGATTGACTTGATGCAACCTAGTTAACTTGTCAAATTTAAAGACAACCCGGATAACATAAAAAAATATAGTTTAACTAAAAAAAATTAAGATGATATATATATTTTTTAAATATTGAAACAATAACATATTAGATCAACTTGAATCAACTCGAGTTCCGTACCAAATCTACTACCCAAGTCATAAGACTTTGATAACATTATAAAAAGTAAATTAAAAATATTATTAAACTCAATTCTCAATCAACCCAATAATAAAGAATGAAATTGAAAACTAAATTCAATTAAAAAAATAAGTCGAATCGACCCAAACTAACCTTTAAAACCTGAGTCATAACACTGTGATAACTTTTTCTCCTTTTCTTTTCTTTTTCTACCTAATTCGGTGTCTAGCAAAAGAGTTTTTGTTTGGTTTGGTTATTGGGCCTAACACATTCCTCATTGTTTGGTTGGGTAGCAATCCGGTTGGCCAGCCTGAGTAGCATTGGGCTAGGCCTAAAGTTGTTTGGTCTTCTTTTTTTTTACTATATTGTTAGCTATTGTAGTAAAAAAAAATTGCAATATGTCACACACTTAAATCAAATCATTGTCCAAATTCAGTCCAAACAATTTGTCAGCGTCTTTGTTCATCTACAATCTTACACCCTTTTAGAGGTAACACTAGATAAGTGTATGCGTTATGCTGCAAATTAGATTAATTTTTTTATATATATAAAAAAATATATATAGGAGTTGTCAATGTGTTTTTTAGTAGAAAAAAATAAAACTATATAGGGATTGACTTGATGCAACCTAGTTAACTTGTCAAATTTAAAGACAACCCGGATAACATAAAAAAATATAGTTTAATTAAAAAAAAATTAAGATGATATATATATTTTTTAAATATTGAAACAATAACATATTAGATCAACTTGAATCAACTCGAGTTCCGTACCAAATCTACTACCCAAGTCATAAGACTTTGATAACATTATAAAAAGTAAATTAAAAATATTATTAAACTCAATTCTCAATCAACCCAATAATAAAGAATGAAATTGAAAACTAAATTCAATTAAAAAAATAAGTCGAATCGACCCAAACTAACCTTTAAAACCTGAGTCATAACACTGTGATAACTTTTTCTCCTTTTCTTTTCTTTTTCTACCTAATTCGGTGTCTAGCAAAAGAGTTTTTGTTTGGTTTGGTTATTGGGCCTAACACATTCCTCATTGTTTGGTTGGGTAGCAATCCGGTTGGCCAGCCTGAGTAGCATTGGGCTAGGCCTAAAGTTGTTTGGTCTTCTTTTTTTTTTTACTATATTGTTAGCTATTGTAGTAAAAAAAAATTGCAATCTGTCACACACTTAAATCAAATCATTGTCCAAATTCAGTCCAAACAATTTGTCAGCGTCTTTGTTCATCTACAATCTTACACCCTTTTAGAGGTAACACTAGATAAGTGTATGCGCTATGCTGCAAATTAGATTAATTTTTTTTTTATATATAAAAATATATATAGGAGTTGTCAATGTGTTTTTTATTAGAAAAAAATAAAACTATATAGGGATTGACTTGATGCAACCTAGTTAACTTGTCAGATTTAAAGACAACCCGGATAACATAAAAAAATATAGTTTAACTAAAAAAAATTAAGATGATATATTTTTTTTTTAAATATTGAAACAATAACATATTAGATCAACTTGAATCAACTCGAGTTCCGTATCAAATCTACTACCCAAGTCATAAGACTTTGATAACATTATAAAAAGTAAATTAAAAATATTATTAAACCCAATTCTCAATCAACCCAATAATAAAGAATGAAATTGAAAACTAAATTCAATTAAAAAAATAAGTCGAATCGACCCAAACTAACCTTTAAAACATGAGTCATAACACCGTGATAACCTCATAAAAAGCACATTGAAATAAATTATGAAGCTCAATTCACAATTAACCTAAAATTAAAGGATGAAATTATAAAAACTAGAAAAAGAAAAGAACACAAAAAACCACTCAAGTCAACAAAACAAACTTATGACTTGGGTGATGGGACCAGAAAAACCTCATAGAACATATAATAAAAAATTATAAATCTTAATTCTCAATTAGCTTAATATTAAAGGATGATATTGAAAAACAAATAAGGAAAAAAATCCAAGTCAATTGGCTTAACCCGTAACTTGGGTTATAAGATTGTGATAACCTCATAGAAAGCAAATGAAAAAACATATTATCAAGCTCAATTCTCATTCAACTCAATGTTGAATGATTAAATTAAAAATAAAATTACATAAAAAAAAGACAAACACAATGGCCCAAGTTGACCCGGTTTAACCTGTTAAACCTGGGTTAAGAGACTAGAATAACTACACAGAAAGTAAATTAAAATAAATTATGAAATATAATACCTACTAAACCTAATATTGAAAGATGAAATTGAAAAACAAATTGAACACTCAAAAAAATATTTCAATTTTTATTTTTATTTTTTAGGACTAAAATGTACAATGCCTTCACTTTTTACTATTCACTGCTACTTTAAAATTCCAAGGGGTTTTAGTATATTACTACATAAGTTTCTTGTCTACACTATAGGTCAAATTAATTTTATTTTTTATATAAAACAAATATTCAGATGTTGTTATTGTGTTTTTTGTATGAAAAAAATTAAAACTATATAGGGATTGACTTGATGTGACTTAGTCGACTTGACAGGTTCAACAACAACTCAAATGACCGAGAAAAATATGGTTTAACAAAAAAGAATCAAGATAACATCGTTTTTTAAGTATTGAAATGATAACATATTAGATCAATTTGGGTTAACTTCTCAAATCTATTATTCAGGTCATAAGACCCTAATAACCCTATAGAAAACAAATTAAAAAAAAATATTAAACTCAATTTTCAATCAACAAAATGTTGAAAAATAAAATTGAAAACTAAATTCAATTAAAAAATGAGTTGAGTTAACCTTTCAAACCTGAGTCATGAGATTGAAATAACCCTTTAAAAATCACATCAAAATAAATTATAAAGCTTAATTTCATAATCAACTGAGTGTTAAAGAATGAGATTACAAAAATGAAAAATAAGACATGATAAACCACTCAAGTTAAGAAAACAAACTCGTGATCCGGATGATGAAACCAAGAACACCTTATAGAACACAAACTAAAACAAATTACAAAGCCTAATTCTCAATTAATCTAATATTGAATGATGTGATTGAAAAATAAATCAACTTAAAAAGGAGGAAAAAAACTCAAGTCAACCAGCTTAACTTGCTACTCTGGTAATAAAATTGTGATAACCTTATAAAAAGCAAATAAAAAACAAATTATAAAGCTCAATTCTCATTCAACCTAATATTGAATGATTAAATTGAAAATAAAATCAAATAAAAAAAGATAAAAAAAATAACCCGAGTTAACCCAACTTAACTTGTCAAACCTAGGTGAGGAGATTAGAATAACTGCATAGAAAGTAAATTGAAATAAATTATAAAGTCTAATACCTAGAAAACCTAATTTTGGAGGATGAAATTGAAAAAAAAAATGAACACTAAAAAACAAAAATAGTTCTCAATTTTATTTTTATTTTTTAGAACTCAAGTGTACACAATGCATTGTTATTTTATTGTTCACTGCTACAATAAAATACTAAGGGGTTTTAGGGCTTTGGGCTTGTTCTTCACTGCGAGTGGCATAGAAAGCATATAATTGCATTAATATATATATATATATATATATATATATATATATATATATTGTTATTTTTGCCTTTATGCAATGAAATATTTGAAACGATGATTAAAAATTAGACTAGTGTATCCTAATAAATTAATTGATCACCATAAACATCAATAAATGAAAAAGAAAACGTTGGAGTGACTTGTTCGACCAAGTGAGCAAACAACAAACTGGCTACCTAACTCAAATAATGATCTAGTTAAAAAAGAACATATGTTATTCTAATCTTGTCTAACTCTAACTTAAATGTGAAAACAAAGAACTACCAAAGGATTAAACAACCATAATGAGTTAACCCGACTTGATAATTTATCTTTCTTTTTCCTTTCCTCATTCCCTTCCTGGTTGGACCTTTATTGGGTCTTAATTAATCACAAATCGGATTATTAAAAAAGCATTGCATGATGTGTACCCATCGAATCAACGATTTGTATCAATGGCTCAACGAGGTCTAATAACTTTTTTTTAATCAATTTACGTTGTACCTAAATAAAAACTAAAAAAATTATAAAAACAAAACCCATAAAAAAATCCCAGGTGCATGGGCCTAGCGACCCAACACGTCTGGGCATATGAATAAAGGCAGCAAGCTCGCATACCTGGAGCCTATATTTTTTTAATTTTTTTAAGAGGCGGACTTCCTGTTATCCAACCCTTTTATTAAGATAAAAGATAGGAGACACATTACTTGCTAAAGCAGATGATGTATTGCCCGTCTGCCCAAAATCCGATCACTACTGTAGTGGCTGAAAAATCAAGGCAAAAGAGTTTTTGCTAAAAAAAATCCCTTTTTTTCAACATGTTTTAAGTAAGAGACATCTCATAAACCCCCTCACAACACCTAGAAATCAATTTATCAACCTAAAAAACCCTCTCAAAATTTTATTGCATACAATTTTGTTTTGTCGACTGTGATTCTTGTCTATTAATTTCATTTCTTTCTTCTCTCTATTTTTGGTTGAGATTTCATTTCTTTTTACTTCTAATTATTAGTTAATTCTTGCTTAAGATTGTAAAAGGGAAGCACAGTTTTTAATTTTTGGTTGAGATCATATGGCGTAATGAGTGAACGGTGAAAGAAGAAGATACTGTGATGTTTTCTGAGGCAATGAAGTTGTTGATGCCTATCGTATTCTTACTGTTACTTTGAGGTTTATCGGAAGACTTTCATTTTTGCAAAGTCAAGATTGGTTTGATAAACTACGGAGCCAAAAGTACTCTCTCAGGGTAAGTGTTGGAGACAATATATCCGTGAGAATGTTTGGGAGTCAAGTAGCAATAGAGTTATGATTTAAAATATTTTTTGTTTAAAAATATATTAAAATAATATTTTTTAAATTTTTAAAAATTATTTTTTTTAATGATACTAAAACGATTCAAAAACATAAAAAATAATGAATTTTTAAAAAATAATCAGGTTTCAAACACTGTGTTAGTGGTATAAATGAGCTCATACCTGTGGTTGGGTGTGGCATCATTATGAGATAATTTAGCAACTAGAGAGTCAGAAGCTCGGCCATATGATGCATTTAAAATGTGGTGCATTGCATGCATACCATCTTCCAAAAGAGGCTTGAGTAACTTTTTTTCAGAATACTCTTAAGATATGTTTTGGGATTTGTGAGTATTAAGAAAAATATTGAAAAATAATTTTAAGGTTTGTGAGTTAAATAAAAATCTTAACTAAAAAGAAATTTACCTCAGTTTTCTTTTATTCGGTGATATTTGTTAATGTAATAGCATAATTGATAAAGCACCTTGTATAAGAGATATTTTAAATAAAAAAAAGATACTTGTACCTCTTTTTTGAATTTTTATAACGAGCAACTTATTACAAAATTATGTATTATCATAAGACATTGAATAAAATGGGAGATAATTACATAATTATATTTGAAAGAGAAAAAAATGAATTTCCATTGATCCTTTCAAAATCATCATAATAATGAACAATATAAATTAATTTTAAATAAAAAAAATACATGAACCTCTTTTTTGAATTATAAAAAGAAATTTATTACAAAATCATGTATTTATCATAAAATATTGAATCAAATGGGAGATAAGTACATAATTATATTTGAAAGCGAGAAAATTGAATTTCCATTGATACTTTCAAAATCATCAAAATAATGAACAACTTAAACTCAGTTTATCACTCTTATACTAAATGTGATGATTTTGTCTTGTTGTACAGATCCCAGATCGTGTGTGTGTATAATCGCATTTTACACGAGGAAATAGTTCTCTTTATATCATATTTTGCCTTTTCTTCTTCTTTTGGTGACGTGTCGCTTTCCTCTGTGGCAGCTGCTTCTTGTCTTCATCAAAGCGCTTTCAATCATGTAAGAAAAAGGTCACTAACGCCCAAAGCTGCTTGTGCATGAAGCATATTTTCTGATTGATATTCTCTTACTTTTATCTTATGGATCTAATACTCTTATAATTAAAACTTTAATAATATGTGGGGAGTTTTTCAACAAAGAACAGCGCCTTTTTAAAATCGCATTAATATTCTCAAGAGAAAGGCGTTCGGTTGAAAAGTTTATTAAAATTTTAAAGACATACGGTTTGAACTTCCAAATAAGATTTTAATGGCTACTAGATAGGCCTACCATAGTCTATGGTGGAGATTCCCACACCAAACCCGTAAGAGAAATAAAGAGGTAGTCAGGCGTCAATTTTCATGGACGGTGCTGAGTTCGATACGTTTATATGTTGACTTTTCATGTCACTTGTGTAGAAGCACTCCTATCCATTATAATATTGCCACGTAAAGATCCTAGTGGTCCTAAAGATCTTGATTTTGTTCATTAGTCAAAGATCTGGGTTTCTTGTGCGAATTAAGGGACTTTGTCAGTTTTTTTAGGTGTTCTATTTTTTATATATATATAAAAAACTTTGATTAAAAATTAGAAAAAGTTTTTTTAAGAAATTGGTTGTTTATTTCTAGAATCTTTTTTTTCTATTTTTTAATTTACACTGAGATTCTTTTTAACTTTATTTTAAAATAAAAGATTAAAAAAATGAATATATATTTTTACTTTTTCATCAATTTATGTAGGATTTTTTATTTGTCATTTTTATATAAATGTTTAATTATTTATCATTGTTTTTAATTTTTAATTTTCTTACTTTATCTTGGGAAAAAGTTTTACTTTACTTTACTTTTATACTTCTTCAATAAAGCATAAAATTATCAATTTATTGATAAAAACATACTTAATTCAATTGATGTATTTTTTTTCATAGGAAAGAATTTTGAATTTACTTTTTTATGAAGGTTTTTCTTTTATGTGTTTGATATTTAATAATCTTTACATAAACTTCATCTTTTCCTAACATTTGGTTTTTTCATTTGAAAATAAAATAAACATAGTTAGAAAAATAAAACAATATGAAATAAAATAAAATCAATGTAGCATAAATTAAAAAAAAAAGTAAAAAGGAATCATTTATTATTTTTATCTTTTTAAAATAAATTCAAGATTTCTCTATGTAAATAAAAAATAAAAAAATCTATAAATAAATAATTTTAACATTTTTTCTTGAATTCTTAATAAGTTTCAATTTTTAATCAATTGTATTTCTTAAATTGGAACCAATAAGAAGCTAGCATGTGTCCCGTCTCCCTTTTAAAAGTTAAAATTAAAGGAAAATTGGGCTCACCATAGACGGAGGAACCTCTGTTTTCTAATGGATTAACCATAAAGACCTAATTGCCTAAATTAAGACTATAAGGGTGTCTTTGTCAAAAATCAATACCTAGAGGACCCTTAATGTCATTAAACCGCCCGTTTATGGGCCTATATGAGAGAGCTTGCATACATTGATGAACACAATTTAATCCTAAAGCATAGGCTATATAACCCTACAGGTTCTACATAAGTGTCATAACTTATTTTTACCCTCAATTTTTTAAACATTTTTCAAGAATTAATTTTTAATAAGATTTCTCCATTTCTTCAAAATTAAGCAATTTCCTAAAAATAACTTAGTATTTTTTTAAGGAAAATAAAAAAAAAGAGAAAAAAAATTGGGTGTGGGTAAAAAATTTAGTATACTGTAAATAATAAATTATTACTATTAATTTAGTATTTTTTTTCATATATAATGACTTATTTATTAAAAATTTATATCAGGAACTAAAAAATATAGTAATTATAGATAACAATCTCTACTGTAATTAGATTCTTCAAAATATATTATTAAAAAAATATTATAAATTAAAATACTCGAACCACTTGAAGATTGAATAAAGTTCTTGAAATATAACTCTTTCATCATCTTTCTTCTTCTTCTTCTTGTAATTTTCAAAGTAACATGAAAAATTATTTTAGTATTTAAAATTATAAGTAATACATATAGTGGCGCAGCCATAAATTTTTAAATGAAAGGACAAATTACTAACAAATATTTGATATTATATGCTATTACAGACATGTGTTATATAAAAAAATTATTTGAAATATATGTACCAACTCAACTCAAGCAAAATTATATTAAGAATACTTTTAAAATAAAAAAAAAAACTTACATTATAATTGTTTTCTTCAAGATTTTATATTTTAAAATTGTTTCATAATAATTTTATTTTAAATCTCATTAAAAATATCTTTCATATACAACAAACTTTCATTTATCTATTTCTAGATCTTTCAAGAACTAGGAAAGTTTTTGGCAACAATTCTATGCTAATACATGGTACATAACATCTAAAATTATAGCTTAAAAGGATACAAATTGATATTGTTCTTGCTGACTTGTTATTTTATACAAATGGATTAAACATAAATATTAAACATTTTCTTTTTAATTTATCTATTATATTTCTAATTTTTTTAGTTGTCTTGTACTTCATTTTTAATCACTGATAAATTCATCACCATTATTTTTCATATGAAATTTATAGCAAAATACTTATCAATTCATCAAAACTCATTTCAATTCATATCTATTAATATATAATATTACCCATACACATATTAATTCAACAAACCCATAAATTATTATAAACCCTAACATTTTCAATAATTAATTATAAAAAAATAAAACTAAAATTAAATAATAAAACAAATAGAAAAAATGAAGGAAATTTTCCTAAAGCATGCATAATAGGTTATTTACTTAACTAATTAATAGCTTAGGGTTTCAAGAGAAATTTTGTTAAAAAAACAAAAGACAAGGATAATAATGAAAAAAAAAGAAAAAGAGCTTGGATCAAGTAGTAGCTAATAAAGAAAATTCCCTATGTAAAGTTATTATATTAATATTTTAATATAAAAAAATGTTTTGAAATTAAAAATAATAATTAAGGGGGTAATTGCCCCTATGTGGCTCCCACTGTATATATATTACGATCATAATAGTCTTTATAAAGAATAGAAGAGAGAAATAACAAGTTATGAAGTGGAATGAAAACCTCCAGGCTGTGTTTGATTTTTCAACAACTTAAATGCCACTGCTTTTTACTTTTCAATTAACTACGGCTTCATCTCTACAGCAGTCAGCAGGCAGGAATATTCCGTCTGAAAAGTCCGAATTTCCGATAACCAACCCGTGCTCCGTGCTCCTGAGATGCTTGTGTGCAAATATATGGAGCTAATTTGTTGAGAATTATTCTGAATTTTCGAGAATCGCCGATCGATGAAGCAACAAGGACGAAAGCCATCACTGGTTAATTCATCGTTGACGGGTTTGTGATGAGAATAAGCTGAGTGATCGATGAATATGAATATGAATGTTTACAGACTCGAGAAAATAGAAGAAATAGAATGAGAAAATGATGGTCAACAAGCACAAATCTTCGGTTAAAACAAGCGACTTGAGGCATTGAGACTTGGTGAGGGTTTGAAGACCTGGACAAGACTCGACCTCAAGGAAAGGGAGAGAAGATAGAGTTTGATTATTTAATTTCTGAATTTTATTTTCAAGTCAATGTTTCGTGTTTTTCTTTCTCCATTTATGTATGAGGAAGGAAATGAGAGTGTCTCTTCCTTAAGTACATCTCATTTGCGTCTCCAATGTTTTAGCGTAATAGTTATTGTTTTTTAAAGTATTTTTTATTTAAAAATATATTAATATAATATTTTTTTTATTTTTAAAATATTATTTTTAACATCAACATATAAAATAATCTAAAAATATAAAAAATAAATAATTTAAATTTTAATAAAATACTATTTAAACGACAACATAATGAATCATATGATATTAATTATAATGAAACTTTAGAGACATGAGAAGGATGATATTATTGATGATATTAATAATAATGATATTAATAATGATGACGACGAAGACAATAAGTTTATAAAGTAAAATAAAATAAAAATAAGTTAGGAATCGGTACGTGTGTGTACAGTTTCTGTTCCCATTAAGCTAAAGAATTGGTCAAAATAATGGAAGAATAGTGAGAGTGTTAATTTTATTGGTCAGAACGTCAATACTGGGGATAAGTGGTCAATTGTTAAGTATGACACTCAAGGAGGAATGCGAAATTCTTATGGCGTGCAAAGGAGAATTAAACACATGAAGTTTGTTGACTTTTCTCGACACCATTGGGTGCAGTGATCCTTCTTTTTCGTATGCTTAAATTAAATAATTGATTCATTACTGTGTGCGGGTTGTCCATTGTAAAGGGCTCCATGTTTTACCTGCCGAGACCATCATATCAAATAATGAGTATAATAATTCCATATTTAATTGAGCAAATCCTCAATATATTTTCTTTTCATGTTTTTGATGCGTAAACATATATTGTTTTTACTTTGTATCATCTTTTCTATATAATAATTAAAGATGGAGTGATAATCTAATATGTTTAGTTAAACACTAAACCCATATATATCTTGATTTGAGTTTAGTTAAGCACTACTGTAAAGTATTTAATTTTTCAATATATCAAGTTTATATATATATATATATATATATATATATATATATATATAGCATATTTATATTTTTCATTTAAGAAGTTCTCTTAAGTTACGTATTAATATCACAGAAAAATTGCTTAAAATATTTAACCATTAAAATATTAAGAAATAAGAATTTATCTCTTTTTAATTCTGAAATTATATTTTAGTATAGCTTGAACAATATTTTCAAAATAAAAATATAATATATTAATTTGAAAAAAAAAAATGATAAAAATTTATATTACAGGGTTGGATATACCATGGATATAATAGACACAATTAAAAATTTATAGTTATGTTGAAAATTTGTCTAATTATATAATAAGGATATATTAGACCGTCTATCCTATAAGTATAAACTATTTAATTTCTTTTTTGATATACTATTATACCCTTCACACAATGCTAGCATTTTATAATTTGCTAGCGAATACAAGAAAATTGATAAAAATATTAATATGGAATCTTACTTTGCCTCCTAAATAATATATACCCGAATATCATTTTTTTTAAAATAAGTTAAACGAATTTTTTATATATAGTTATAAGCCTATTTAAAAAATAAACAAATCCGAAATAATATAGAATAAGCTTCTTAAATTGTCATAAATTAATATAATATTGTATTACTACTTTATTTTAACTATTAAAACTCAAGAAATATTTCACTTAAAAAGCAAATGAAAAAAAAAATATTAAAATGATAAAATTACTTTAGAATTTAAATTATAAAATCGAACTTTGAAGTCTATATATATATATATATATATATATATATATATATATATATATATATAGTTTTGCAGCTAAAATAAACACTTTGGAGCAGCCAAGTGGGTGATTGATCGACCAGAGAAATAATGGACGAACACCAACGACTGTCCACCAAAAACACAAAACTTTTCTCCTTAGAATTAAGTTCAAAGGAAGAATGCGGACCAGATCAATTACAACAGTCGCCAATCAAGACGATTCGGAGACAAACTATATTGCCTGAATTTCGGTCGAAAAGTAACAGAGCGATTTTTGCATTTTCGGAAATTAATATATTACTAACTTCTTTAATTGTTTTATTTAGGAGTTGATCGATCCCACTCTAATTTATACTCTTAATTATTCTAATTTTCTTTCCAAAAAAAACTATGATTTTACACACACACACACACACACATCTTTATTCTTTATATATTCATTATCATTTCATTTACTTCTTTTTTCTTTTACAGCTTCTCCCTCTCCCTCTCACAAACACACAATATATATATATAAAATCCAAATGGAGGGGAATGTTCCTAGCCTTTTCCTAAAAGTAAATTTTTCTTGACCTAGGATTCAGTCCTCCTAAAAGAGTTTATTTTTTTTAATCTTCTCTACTGGGATATTATACATAAAGGTTAGGTAAAAGCAAAAGGAGAAGACTATATATATATATATATATATATATATATATATATAAACTCAAGTTTTAAATTAGTTTTTTTAGCAGTTTAACAGTTATCTCCGGTGTATATATACTAGATTAAAAAAAAAATCACAAGCCATTATTTAAGGTTTGAATAATTGTTTTAAAGGGAAAAAGCAAGTAGTTCTTTCCAGATAATGAATGATTTGTTCTCTCAAATTCATAGATAGTGATGAACTAGGATACTTTTCCTCCCTCTGAAGCTGCCTGTCAGACTAGTGAAACTTCTTCGCAAAATTAACTTGATATATATATATATATATATATATATATATATATATATATATATATATATATATATATTTGTTTATTCTTTGTTTGGCGGTACACAAGACTACACAAGAGAATGAAAGCATTTTGGGCTGCCAGACTGGTCGCATGTGAGATATCCTATCTATTATTCAGTCAACATAGGAAGCTCTGCGGTGCTTACATGTGCGAAAAGGAATTCAAGCATGCCAACATTTGCGGCTTTTTAAGCTTTCCGACACCAACAAACATGCCCTCTACTCTTCCCTTAATGGCATTTATGTCCCTATACGATATATCGTAGCCAAGTCTTTCTAAGGTTTTTATTAATCACGCCAGGAGGACAATTGAATTATTATTATGATGATAATAATAATTAAAAAAACCCCACTTTATTGTCAAAAATTAAAAAATCACATGAATCAAAAAAATAATTTTGATGAAAAAAATACATGTCTCTTTCATAATTTTATTATTTTTTTTATAATTCTATTTTTATTATTATATAATTAAATAATAATATATTTTAAAAAATAAAATTATTAAACCTGGTTGGTTCAAGTTCAGGTTATTGGTTAAGCGAGTTGACCCGAATTATTCTAAAATATCGTGATTTTGATATTTAAAAATACATTAAGATGATTGTATTTTAATTTTTTTTTATCAAATCAAGTTTTAATCAAGTCAACTGAATTAAGTTATATTAGAACAATTTTCTTGTAATTTATTTTGAAATCCTGCTATAATTAGATTTAGGATTGATGAGTTATCCTATTGACCCCCTAAATATATCCATGTTTAATAATATTATCAAAAGTTTATTACAACAATAGCGGTAAACTAATTAGCATTAGCTAAATAAATGTTTTATTCATTCATGATTTATTTTTATTTTGTTAATATTTCATGTTAAATAATTTTTTAAAAAATATATTTTTTATTAAGATTTTAAACCTGAAAATAAATGGATTCTATTTTTAATTTGGACTCAAATATACCTATTAAATATCTTTTCAAAACAAAATTTTAATGTTTTTAACCCATGTTCTTTATTTACTCCTTAATTGTCCTCCTAGGAAACACAATCTAAACATGTTAAATATTTCGATCGCAATCAAGTGAGATCGTAATTGACCTAGGATTTAAAACAATAAAACCATTAAAATCATGATTTTATAAGCGATTTTTATATTTCTAGCTTGCTCTCTCTTTGAATTTTAATAGTAACTGAAAGATACTGTTAAATACAATGGCTTTTAATTTAGAAACAAATTCACTAGATCATGCTTCTGTTCTTAATTTAAGCTTAAAATAGAAACTTTGATTTTCATTTTATATATGTTAAGATGCATCTATACATATTTTCTATTTCTATTATCGATGCTTATTTTTTTTTTTAACATAGGTGTTCGGACTAACTTGTGCGCATCTCGACTAATCCTACTAATTCTAAAGTTAACGACCATTGAAGCCTTTAATGATTATCATATTAGCAATTACTAGACTCAAACTTGAGTATTATCAATACTTAATTAATTTGATAGGTGGTAATCGATAATTAGATGAAATATATGACCAAAAATTATTTATTAATTAATATAAACTATGTATGGATTATATGTAATCAATAATCTAGCAATTTTATGATTGGATTTATTAAACTATCCACTAATTCTAGTTAAAAAAAAGGGGGGGGGAGTTTAACAACTTTTGTTCCAAGTTTTCTTAAATCTTAAATCTAAATAAAATTAAATGAGCATCATTTATTACATGATATATACCGATTTATTATTGTAATTTTTATATCTAATTTGAACTATTAAATTAAAAAATATCAGGATGATTTAAGAAAGGATGGTTGTGTTTGCTCAGAAAAATAAAGAGAATCCAAATCTAAATTCAAACCACTCTATTCTATCATGCATTTATTCTTCTAATAATCTATGGTGTAGAGATCCAATAAATCATGCATCTTTTTAATACGGTGGGACATGGTTGTCAATTTCAGTGCAAGACAAGGACACGCATGTCCTTCTCCGGAGAACACCTCCCCACTTTCACTTCGCCTTCCCTCCGTAACCGCGTCTCTATTTTACTCGAGAAAACTCGTTTTTGACCCAGCAGCCAGTTTAGCCTTCAAAAATACTAATACTCTCTACATAAAATAAATAAATAAATAAATAAGAAATAGCGATTTCAAAACAACAAAATTAATAAATAATTTGAAAAACGTGTGGACGGTGAGAAATGCTTTATGGGACACATCATTTTCGTTCTGGCTTCGTAAGAAGTTCACACATGTATAAATAAGGTCACACAGGCACTTAAAGATTCATCAAAAAGAAAAATAAAAAAGCAGTCTTCCAGTTCATCCATTGCTCCCATACCAAGCTCCTCTTTCTTGGTCTTCGACACCCATTTTCTGTCATCTCCGCAAAAGCAAACAGCCTTTGTAGAGAGAAAAGGAGGGAGAGAGGCAGGATGGCACTACCTACAGAAATCATTGGGGGTCGTTTGATTGATGGATCATCATTTTTACCAACGTCAAAAATGTTGATGAACCAACGGGTAGGAATGGTTAAGAGGAACCAGTTCCTGGGGAGTCCAGTTTTGGTGCCTTCGCAACAAATTAGAAGACAGGAGCAGTTAAAGAGAGCCGTGAGAGCTCCTGTGGCAGCTATTAGTGAAGATATCATTAAGACCAACAACAAAACTACTGTGCCTGAAAAGGCAGTGAATTTCAAGGTGAGAGCTGTGGTGACTGTGAGAAACAAGCACAAGGAGGACTTGAAGGAGACTATTGTGAAGCAGCTCGATTCTTTAACTGACAAGATTGGGAGAAATGTTGTTTTGGAGCTTATTAGCACCGACGTTGATCCAAGTAAGTCAGGCAATTAAGTGGTATTTCTCTTTTTGGGTTCTAAATAAAAGGGTGATCATCGATCATTAGCACCGCCCTTGGGATTCTTAGTAATGATCAGTTATCGTTCACTTTTCACTTTTCTTTTTTGTGATATAAAGAGCCTAGCTTGATTTACATGTTTAGCACAACTAATTACGGCCTTAAATACCCGCATACTTTGTTTAGATCATACTTATAACTCAACAATGATCTTAATTGGTTCTTGTAGAAAGCAAGGAACCAAGGAGGAGCAAGCCAGCTGCGTTGAGAGACTGGTCAAAGAAATCAAATCTTAAAGCTGAGAGGGTCCATTACACTGCTGAATTTACAGTGGACTCAAATTTCGGTGTGCCTGGGGCAATCACAGTGATCAACAAGCATCAACAGGAGTTTTTCATGGAGAGTATCACCATTGAAGGTTTTGCTTGTGGTCCAGTCCATTTCCCTTGCAACTCATGGATCCAATCTAAGAAAGATCATCCTGGGAAGAGAATTCTTTTCTCTAATAAGGTATGTGTCGCTTTTTTGTTTTTTTTCCTTCTCAGAATCATGCCCTTTTGGAAAAAGCAAGATATGGTTAGATTTGATTTTTTTTAATTTTTTATTTGTATGTTGTTGCTCAATAATATACGATTCATAAATGTCAAACCAGATATTAAATCGATGCAGTTAGGTTTTGACTTATATGCAAATGAGGGAGTAGAACAAATCAGAACCTGCTGACATTTGAATTTTCAACTCCTCCTTTTTTCCTTGTTGCTTTTTTAAAGTTTGGTTTTGCTTGCGTGGGACTCTGATCATAATGTTTTTTCCTCGTCTTTCAAGAGGGGAGGATGAGGGGTTAAGGTTGAAATGATCAGCAAGAGATTACTACCAGTTCTTCCCAGCAGGATATTAATTCAGTTTGACTGAGTTAAAAAAAAGAGGAAAATTGAATCTCCATACACACGTCACTTTAAAAATAACTAGTGGAATGCCTACTTTGATGACAAACCGTAAGGAAAAAGTAAATTGGCAACAACATGACTTCATTTTGATTCCCCTATAATTGGACGGGTCACTCTCTTGAATAGACCATGAACCCATGAGCCTCAAGCAGCTAGAACATGGATGGGTCACTAGGGCAAGAACTTTTCTCTGTTTTTTTTTTTTTAAAAAAAAAAATAGAAACTAAAGCTAGGGTTGTATTCCAACCTAACTTGATTTTATTTTTATTTTAAATTAATTTTTTTTAATATTTTTAAATTTTATTTTAATACATTAAAAAAGACATTTTAAAAAACATATATATCAAAAAGCCGCCCCACTAAAATATAGATCCAACCAATCTGTTCTTTGACGTGATAAGTAATAACTTCCGTTTTCCTTACACGAGCTTGCACATGATTGATCTGTCGGTTCAGTTTGTTTGTATTAATGTATCGTAACAGCTTAAGACAACTGTCATCTGATCTCTGATACCTTCAAAAGTCCATGATTGTGCTGTGCATGGATCATGCTTCTCTTGTTTCCTAAATTTTATTAGGAGGATGGTCTCATACTCTAATTGTGGGCCCACTTCGACTGTACGCATGAAGTAGAATTTTTTATTTATTTATATTTTTAATAATTACTGTGCGTGGTCTTCATCTGAGCAGCCATATTTACCAAGCGAGACACCAGCTGGGCTTAGAGCGTTGAGAGAGAAGGAGCTGAGGGATCTTAGGGGCGATGGAAAAGGAGTTAGAAAATTGTCAGATAGGATTTACGACTTCGATGTGTACAACGATTTGGGAAATCCAGACAAGAGCGTTAGCTTGACTAGACCAAGTCTTGGCGGTAAAACCATTCCATACCCAAGACGATGCCGTACTGGTCGCCTCCCAATGGACTCTGGTTAGTGGGGTCTCTGCCATTTTTTGATAATTCGAACTTACAGGAAAAGAAAATGTGGTTAATTATGTTGGTTACCGATTGGACATCTCGATCTCTCTTGCACGTGTGATTTTGCTGAACAATTTCTTGCATGCGTACCAGATATCACTGCAGAGAGCCGGGTGGAGAAGCCATTGCCGCTATACGTGCCGAGAGATGAACAATTCGAGGAGTCTAAGCAAAACACTTTCTCAGCTGGGAGGCTTAAAGCAGTGCTTCATACCATAATACCATCCCTGAAGGCAACCATTTCTGCTGAGAATCATGACTTCAGTGGCTTCTCAGACATTGATATTCTCTACAAAGAAGGGCTTCTTCTTAAAGTAGGGTTGCAAGATGAAATCTGGAAGAACCTACCATTGCCCAAAGTGGTTACTAAGATACAAGAATCTAGTGAGGGAATGCTCAAGTATGACACGCCAAAGATCCTTTCCAGTGAGTACACTTGATTCCTGTCTTTTTTTATGTTTTTTTTTTTTGCATCATTCGTTTTTCAGCCTCTCATTTTTTATTCACCTGTTTCGTTTGAGATCATAAGAACTATGGAACTTTTAGACCATACAATATATTTAGCATTAAAACAAGATATATAGACATAGAATTAATCTTGATTGTATGATTAATCCACTAGGTAAACTCACTTGTTAGGTTTTCTATATAGCCAGAATTTTGATCGTATGATTCATTAGAGTTAGGTTCCTTGGCTGTGGATGGCTTGTTTTTAATCGGTTCTTGAAGATTTATTTCCATTAAAATTATACCAACATGAAAATACCAAAAAAAAACAAACACAAGAAATAGGTAAATAAATATTAAACTCCCGAGAAAAAAAAAAACCACTAAACAAATAAAAATCACATGTAAATATTCTGGTAGCCCACCACGCATTTGCCATCATTTAGTGGGATCCAAGTCATGCACGCTCAAAAAGTTTTAGAAGAAGAAAAATGTGGATAGTCTGGCTTTCGTAGCTGTTCACAAGGAAGAATATTCGTGTCTAGCATTTGATTACAAGAGAGAAAAGTTCACCAGTGATTTGTCCATTTCCCTTTGTCGGATGCCTAATCGGGAACCAATCTTGGATGTATTAAAAACGTGTTTGTGAGTTTTCATGCCTAAATGGCACTGCACAGTTCCTTATGTCCAAAGTGGATTTCCTGTAAACTCACAATTCACGTGTAAGCATCAAAACATAATTAATTACTCAAAATCTACAATAATGTGATTCGCACTATTGCAGGGGACAAGTTTGCCTGGTTGAGAGACGATGAATTTGCTCGTCAAGCCGTCTCAGGAGTTAACCCAGTTAGCATTGAGAGCCTCAAGGTTTTTCCACCAAAAAGCAATCTTGATCCTGAAATTTACGGTCCGCAAGAATCTGCTTTCAAGGAAGAACACATTCTGGGCCATCTTAATGGCTTGTCCGTTTCGCAGGTGATAATCATAAATTTCCTTTCTTTCCTTTTGTTATATTAAAAAAGAATTGTATTATCACGTGTGTTTTTGTTCTTTACTTTCTTCTTTCTTTTTTGATATTGCTCGTTAGATCTTATGCTTAATGCACTTGTTCTTAATCATGCCTCTAAATATTATTGTTATTACATGACTTTTGCAGGCCTTGGAGGAAAACAAACTGTTTATAATTGATTACCATGATGTTTATCTCCCATTTTTGGACCGGATTAATTCCCTTGATGGTAGAAAAGCGTATGCAACTCGTACCCTGTTTTTCTTGACGCCTCTTGGGACACTTAAGCCCATCGCTATAGAGCTTAGCCTCCCACCAGCTGGTCTAAATTCCCGATCAAAGCGTGTGGTTACACCTCCTATGGATGCAACTAGCAATTGGGTTTGGCAACTCGCTAAGGCTCATGTTTGCTCCAACGATGCTGGTGTTCACCAGCTTGTCAATCACTGGTAAGAACAAAAGTTTGAATAGCTCAAGTTATCAAAAGATGGCCATTAAGTTGCTTGAACAATGATGCATGGTTTTAGACGTTGGTGGATTAATGGAACTGTTATGATGATTATAGGTTACGTACACATGCTTCCCTGGAGCCATTTATACTAGCAGCGCACAGGCAAATGAGTGCAATGCATCCTATTTTCAAACTTTTGGATCCACACATGAGATATACACTAGAGATCAATGCCTTGGCCCGCCAAAACTTAATCAACGCTGATGGTGTTATTGAGTCTTGCTTCACTCCCGGCCGCTATTGTATGGAGATCAGCGCGGCTGCCTACAAAAGCTCTTGGCGTTTTGACAAGGAAGGCCTCCCTGCCGATCTCATTCGCAGGTACATTTACTAAGCACTTCTTTTTATGGGCATCTATAAACAGCTCCTAAACACTATTCCCCTAAGCACGCAAAGATAGGGTCAACATGTATCAGAGATTAAGCATGTATTTGTAGAAACTTTGCATTTAACATAAGTTTATCTTTGTCACTGTTGCAGGGGTATGGCGGTACCTGACCCGACACAACCACACGGTCTAAAGCTTCTAATTGAGGACTACCCATATGCCCAAGACGGGCTACTAATCTGGTCTGCAATCGAGAACTGGGTTCGCACCTATGTTGAGCGTTACTACCCAGATTCAAGCTTGGTTTGTAATGACAAGGAGCTACAAGCATGGTATTCTGAGTCCATCAATGTAGGTCATTTCGATCTTCGTGATGCTGACTGGTGGCCCAAGCTGGAAACCACTGATGATCTTGTCTCGGTCCTCACCACCATCATCTGGCTTGCATCCGCGCAACATGCCGCGCTCAATTTTGGGCAGTACCCCTATGGTGGTTATGTGCCTAACAGACCGCCCCTAATGAGAAGATTAATTCCCGAAGAAAATGACCCCGAGCATGCAAATTTCCTGGCTGATCCACAAAAATACTACCTCTTGGCACTGCCAAGTCTATTGCAGGCAACAAAATTCATGGCTGTGGTGGACATATTATCAACACACTCACCGGACGAGGAGTACATTGGGGAACGACAACAGCCGTCAATATGGTCAGGCGACGCTGAAATAATCGAGGCATTTTATGAGTTCTCGGCAGAGATTCAGCAGATCGAGAAGGAGATAGACAAAAGGAATGCTGATCCTCGCCTTAAGCACCGGTGCGGTGCGGGGGTGCTGCCATACGAGTTACTGGCCCCTAGCTCAGGACCTGGAGTTACATGTAGAGGTGTCCCAAATAGCGTGTCAATATAAGCCAAAATAAACCTGGACTCGAGTAGCGGCATTGAACTTGCCTCTGTAGTTTATTAATTAGGTATTTTTAGGCCGCTCAAAGTTAGAGTCGGTACTGAGAGTAGACCATTCCTCCATTTTTGTGTCCATATAATGCAGTATAGCTCTGGCTGCATTTGTAACATAGTATTGTATATGACATATAGACTTTAGAACAAGGATTGCGATATAGAATAAAGTTAATGAGAAATTGTCTCGGTTAATGAGAAATTGTCTCAAGATGTTCTACAATTTCTTAAATTGTCTCGGTTAATCTAGGTAGCGCTCCAAGCAATCATATGATTTCTATTGGTTATTCAGACCATACATCTAAGAATTACTTCTCTCTTCTTATCTTAGCATTATAAATTTGCTTCCTTGCACTATTTTTTACCAATGAAACACTTGTTTGGCTCTTTTATTGCTATTTATGTTAATTTTAATATCTTATTTTAGATATATTATTTAATGGTAAATAATGTGTTATTTTATGGATTTCAACATTAAAAGGTTTGACTCAAGAATCGAGATTCTATTAAGAAAAATTATTTTTTTGAGCAATTATTTTATCAGCATGTATAGTAATTAATAATTTAGTTTGTAAAGCCATGATTTTTATGAAAAAACTCTTTATATTTTGAGAGCATCATTTATTGGTTCAAATTGCTTGCTTAATTAAAAATGATTTTTAAAAGCATGTAATGCAGGCTATAATTTATGGCTATGAAAGAAATGAAAATTCATAAATTCAAAAGGTGTTTGAGAATTAGGGTTCATGATTTTTTTGGTTTATTTTTTATAAGGTTATCTCAGTCTTATGATTTAAATCACAGGTTTTGCGAGTTAATCCGGATAAACTCAAGTCATTTTATTATATTTTTTATTAGAATGATTTTTTTTTTCAATTTTATCATTCAACAATGACTTTATTGAGAATGAACTTTATAATTTGTTTTGATTTTTTTTTTTAGCATTAGCTAGTCTTATAACCTGAATTGTGAATTTAACAAGTTGACTCAGGTTGACTTGAGTTATTTTTTTTATTTTTTTTCTATGCAGTTATCTCAATTTCATGACCCGGATCATAAGTTGACAAAATAACCCAAGTTGATTCGAGTTATTTTTTTGTGTTTTTTTTTTAATTAATTTTTTTTTCAATTTCATCATTTAATATTTGGTTGATTGGGAAATAGGGCTCTTAATTTATTTTGATTTTTTTAAATGAGATTATACTAGTCTCATGACTCGGGTTGTGGGTTTAGTAAGTTGACTCGGATTGACTTGAGTCATTTGTTTTGAGTCTTTTTTTGAATTGATTATTTAAAAAAAAAAACCATCCTTTAATACTGGATTGATTGAGAAATGAGTTTAAAAATTTATTTTAATCTGTTTTATATAAAGTTATCATAGTCTCATGATCTAAAATATGAATTGGATAGGTTAACTTAGATTAATCCGGGTAGATCTAATATGTTATCGTTTCAATATTTTTTAAAATTTCATTTATAATTTTTGTAAGTGAAACTATATTTTTACTAATAATAACTAACTCGCATGAATGTTTCTTTGCATGTTAAAAAAAATAATCTAACTCGCAAACCAAGAATCTAGTATGAAAACTAAAATCAAACAAATGAGAAATAAAAAGAATAAAATCTATGAAGAATGAATAATGTGTATATTCTAATAAAATTAAAATAAAATCTATAAACTTGTGAGGAATCATGGTCTTTCGTTGTACGTATGGGCCCACGTGGCAGAGTAATAATTTTGGTTCAACAACCTAGTTTTTGGCGTTATGCTAAAAACTCAAAAGGTTCAAAAGGTAATTGCCATTATTCAGCAAAAGCCTAAAGAAACTTTCTGGATGAAAGTGAGTAGCGTGCTAACAGGTTGATAACGTGGAGCATGAAACACCATCCTTTACCAACCTAACTCTCCAGAAATTACCAATTTATATAGTCTTTTTTAAAATAATAATAAAAAAAAAAAAAAAAAAACAAAGAATTGACAGTTTCAATTTTTAGGAAGGCAGAACTGGTTTTTGTGGGCTACCAAACCCTGCTGCCTCTCTCACGTTTCCTATTGAATTTAGTAAAAGTTGTGTGTTGAGAAGATTCAAGCTATGCTAAATAAATTTATCAAATAAATTTATCAAAGAATAATTTTAACTTAATAATTTAAATTATTAGATAAAATTTCAGGATATGATTTATATTATTTTCTAAAATATTTTCTTAAATAAAAATCTTTTAAACTTGAAATGTACACATTTTATATTATTCAGTATTTAATTTTTATTAAATAAATAAGAATAATAACATTCAAACTCGTGATCATTTAATAATTAAAGTTTTGACATTATATTAAAAAATCATCCCAATCTAACTAGTTATTTTAAGGTATTATTTTTTTGCTATTTTTTGTGTTTTCATTTTCTATTTTTGCTCTTGTTTCTGGGAGTGTAAAAACCGAAAACGGGCTGCTGCAATTATTATTATTTTTTAAATCAAATAAAGTGAGATTTTAAGGTTTTAATAAATTTCTTTTGTTCATATCTCAAAAGCGTGAAAATAAAACTTAAAATCTAAATGATACCAAGCTTGTATGTAAGAGATTGACCCCATCGATTTTTCCAAAGAAATAGAAAAACATTTATCATGACTGTAAATTATTACAACTTAATTTAAAATAATTCTCATATAAGAAATTTATCATGACTGTCTGCATTTCACGTATAAAGGAGACCTTTCACTTTCATTTGCATGCCATTTTTCGAGTCCCAAATAAAAAATAACTAATAGAGATTTCTTTCATATTAATTCTCAAATTAGCGTGCTTGATATAAGGGAGATTTGAGTGAATTTATCAAAGTATAAGAAATATATATATATGATCTTGCTAGAGTGAGGAGAATATTAAAGAAACTTTATTTATTTCACATATAGATCAAGAAATCAAGAAGTAATTGTGAGTTTTATTTTTAATGTTGACTCTGTAAACCATAAATTAAGAAAATGTCGACAAGTGGGATGATTATTTCTTAAAAACAAAGATTTCAAAAGACCTGGAATAGATATATATTATCAAATGTAATGATGCAAGTAAACTTGATGAGATAAGCTATTGTGCAATGAGATTGCTTGTAATAGTAACTTGATTTGATTGATAATAAATAAAATATAGATATTATTGAACTTGATTAAAATTTAATTTAAAATATATAATTTTGGAGTGTATATATCATATTAAATAATAAATAGTATTTAAATAATAAATATTTATTTAGATCGATGAATTATGTATAAATATTTACTTTTTTATTTATTGAGTAATTAGATTAGTGTATATATGAAGTATGAATATAGTAGAAATTTGATTAGTGTATAACCATTACCTTTCATGTATCCATATTGTCATGGGTGTGAAAACTCTCTTATTGGCTAGGACAGGAAAGCCATTGTTTGATTTTACTGAAAACAAGTAAATTTACATTTTATTAAAAATCATTTTATTTGTTTATTCATTAATCACGAGTTTATGTATGTTATATTGGATGGTGAGTCTTGCCAAAAATTAAAAAAAAAAAGTTTCAATTATAGTTATAAAATCTGGATTTACTTAATAAGTCAACTTGAAACCTGACCAACTCGAGGTTTGAATTAGTTTGGGTTGAAAAAAAATTTTAAGAAAAAATTGGTTAAATTAGTTAAAAACTTGGGTTAACTTGATGATCCAATCAACCTCGACTTGATTTTATCAAAACATGACCTTTAATTTATTGATTTTATTTTAAGAAAAATTATTTTTGGTCAAAATAATAACATTTTGATTTTTAAGTAAAAAGCATGTGTTTTTTTAATCATAAATATTTTTTTAAATAAAAAATATCATAAAATATTAAATTTGAGAAAAATTGTATAAAAAACTAACAAAATAGATATTTTATTCACATTAAATATTCATGAGTACAGTTCTTTTAAAAAAACAACCATATTAAGTTCATTTAATTTGAACATGTGATTATTCATTCCATCCAAAAATACTCCAAATTAAATTTTAATAAATCCCAATGAACATTTTTAGCATCAAAATAATAATAGAGATTTTTTTAATTAGCATTTTTTATTATTATTTGTATTTCACTTGTTTTCATTTTTATATAATTTTTAAACTAAAAAAATGAAATTTTAAATCAAGAAAATATAAGATTGGTGGGACTTACTTTTTTCTGTATTATTTATTGGGTTTTCGTATCTTCGTATTTGTAGTTCAAAGTTTATTTTTAATTCTCTATCTACTTCTTAAAAAAGTAGGTAGCTTTTAAAAAAAAGGAGTAAAGCGACATTTAACCAATCATTTGACATGAAACATGCATGGATACTTACAAAAGTCCTCATATATATATATATATATATATATATATATATTTCTATTGGTTTATTTTATTCCTTGAAAGATCATTGGGCATCTTTTCATCATATACTTACAAAAGTTATGTTTGGTATGGACTTGATATTTTGAAAAGAAAATGTAAAAAAAGAGAGTAAATTTTAAAGATAAAGTGTTAAGAATATTTGATAATAGTGAAAACAAATAAGAGGTAAAAGTAAATTTCAATATCAATCAAATCAAATTATTAATTGTCACATCATGTAGTCAAGTCAAGTGATCTTTTTCCCATAGTTTTGTGATGCGAGGACTGTTTAAGATGCTCCAAATATTTCGAACCCCGCGAGGTGCTTTCCATTGAATAATAGATGACATACGGTCCACATTCTTTTCTATTGAAACGAAATAATATTATTAATTTTGATTTCTTGATGTTTCATGATTTTATATATCTCCTCCATAGTTAAATACAAATACAATTCCATGTTTATGTGACAAGTGAACATAAGTTTAGTACTTCAAAAGTAATTATCATTTCATACTCTATTCATTTAAGCCAACACATTTATACTAAATAATATATGTATATATATATATATTAAAGTTGATATTAATATTTCTATATATTATTTTCACTTTTCTAATTCACTTAAAGAATATCTATTTTACTAAAATTCTCAATTGATAAATATTTTAATTTATACTGATAAAATATAAAATGATTATTATTTTTAAACTGATAGAGATATTTAAAAAAACACAAGTGTGTTATTTCCAATTCTTTAGGTCTCTTATCTAGTTAACATAGAAAGCATTTGAAAATGCGGGTCAATCTATGTTTTTTTTAAAATTAATTTTTTTTTATGTTTTTTATTGTTTTGATGCGCTGATCTCAAAAATAATTTTTTAAAAATAAAAAACATCATTTTAATGCATTTTAGAATGAAAAGCACTTTAAAAAGCAATCACAACCACAACCACACTCTCAAACATGCACTATAATTTTGTAAAAAAATTCAAAATATAGCACATTATAAAAAAAAATATATTAAAAAAATAATACACTTTACTCAACCCTCAACTGTTAATAGGCAGTTTTAGTAATAAATTGCTAATGGGAATAACAATGGTCTTAAACAATTGCTAATAACAATAATGGTTCTTCAACTAGGATAATTGTCTAAAATAAATTTTTATTGTTAGATTGGTGCTCAATTCTATGAGCAACTATTTTTATTATATAATCAAATAAAAAATATTTATTAAATTTTTTATTAAACTCAATATAGTCCATGATCAGGGTCACAGGGAAACCGAAATCGATCTAATATGTTATTATTTTAATATTTAAAAAAATTGTTATTTTAAATTTTTTTTGTTAAGTCTTGTTTTTATCGATCATTAAAGTTGCATTTGAATCTATAAAATCAGTCAATTTAAATTGAGTTAATTTCTATATAATTTAATTAAAAACTTGAGTTATATAAAAAATTAAATTAAGAGATTTTAAAATTAATTTATTTAATCAAGTTTAATAATATAGTCAAAAAATTCTTTATGATATTAAATTTTTTTATATTTAAAAAAAATAATTATTCCATGTACTGGTTCTTCTCTAAAAATTGCAGAACAACCATAGTACGGATCAGAGAGGAGAAAAGTTATAACAAAACAATAATTTCCCGACAACCATTGTATCAATATCGCACACAAGTCTAACAACCATCGCGTCAATGGGAAAAGAAATAATAATAATAATAATACAAACAATTGCTCAACAACCATCATTTGTCAGATTCGATTTATGTTTAAAAAAGAATAAAAAAATCAATTTAAATTACAGCATGATGACATGTAACTTTGCTATGCAAAGTGACACTACACAGGTACATTTCTTTCTACTATAAGTAACACATCACCCTAACACTCTTGTCACTGAAGATCCACGTTACCACCACAAGCACCAACAAATGGACAATCCTCCTCCGCCAGCGATTACTTATACCGCCGCTGGTCTTGCCACGGTAGTGCTAATCCTCCTCTCTCGCCGCCTTTTCAGCCGTAAACTAAAACTTCCACCGGGCCCAAAACCATGGCCTATAATCGGAAACTTCAACCTTATAGGTCCCCTTCCCCACCGCTCCCTTCACGAACTTGCCAAGAAATATGGACCCATTATGCAAATCAAATTCGGGTCAATCCCCGTGGTTGTAGGCTCTTCCGCTGAAGTGGCTGAAGCCATCCTCAAAACCCACGACATTAGCCTTGCTGATCGGCCAAAAATCGCTGCCGGTAAATACACCACCTATAATTACTCAGACATTACATGGTCACAATATGGACCTTATTGGAGCCACCTGCGCAAGTTTTGCAACATGGAAATTTTTAGTCCAAAACGCCTTGATTTTTACCAGCATGTGCGTGTAGAGGAGCTGCATTCCCTGCTAAGAAGTCTTTACAAGACGAGCGGAACTCCTTTCAAAACGAGAGAGAAGTTTTCAGACTTGAGTCTTAGCGTGATTAGCCGGTTGGTGTTAGGGAGAAACTACACACTTGAATCGGAAAAAGGGAAGGGAGTGTATACACCACATGAGTTTAAGAAAATCTTAGATGAGTTGTTCGTCCTCAACGGGGTGTTAGAAATAGGGGATTGGATCCCTTGGCTCTCTTACTTCGATTTGCAAGGGAACATCAAGAAAATGAAGGCTGTGGCCAAAAAGGTTGACAGGTTTATAGAGCATGAACTGGAGGAACACGATGCTAGGAGAAATGGGGTTAAGAACTACGTGGCTAAGGATATGATGGATATCCTCTTACAACTTTCCGATGATCCTAGTCTTGATGTCGAATTCGGAAGAACCGGAGTGAAGGCCCTCACGCTGGTATGTTTCATGGACAACTCTTCTTTTATTATTTCTCATCCTTTTTGCCCCCTTAACAACCACAAGCTTGTTTTTTTGTGGATATATAAATGGACTTTCTATTGCCTGCCTGCACGCAGTGGTGGACAAAAAAGAAAAAGAAAACGCGTGCCTTGCCTGCAGGGCACCATGTCCATCTCTTGACTTATTTCCTGTGCCTGTAGAGTATGTTTTTTCTTGTGTTTAAAAAATATGTTTTAAATTATTTTTGGTACAGTATAGTTTATTTTTCTTAACTATTTTATAGCTCTTCACGTTTTCAATTTGTGCCATAAGTGTATATTCAATAGTCAATACACGTGAATATTCATTCCATTCCACCGAAATTAATCGGGCTAGTTCTCATAGTAAATTCTATTTCTAAATCAGGACTTGATTGCGGGCGGTACTGAGAGCACTGCAGTGACAGCAGAATGGGCGCTGGCCGAGCTTTTGAAGAAGCCAGAGATTTTTGACAAGGCAACAGAAGAGCTAGATAGAGTAATCGGAAGAGAGAGATGGGTAGAAGAAAAAGACATCGTCGACTTACCTTATGTTACTGCAATCATGAAGGAGACCATGCGTCTACACAATGTGTCGCCATTACTGGTCCCAAGAGTTGCCCGTGAAGACGTTCAAATTTCTGGCTATGATATTCCAAAAGGCACTGTTGTGATGGTGAATGTATGGACCATTGGGAGGGATCCTAAGATATGGGACAACCCTAATGAATTTTGTCCGGAGAGATTCCTCGGGGAGGAGATTGAAGTTGAAGGTCAAAATTTCAAGCTAATGCCCTTCGGAGCTGGCAAGAGGATTTGCGTTGGGTACCCTCTTGGGTTAAAGATAATTCAATCAAGTGTGGCAAATCTCTTGCATGGATTTAATTGGAAATTGCCTAAAGGCATGAAGAAAGAGGACTTGGATATGGAAGAAATCTTCGCACTTTCTACTCCCAAGAAGAACCCGCTTGTCGCCGTTGCCGAGCCTCGACTTCCGCCGCATCTCTACTCCGTGTAAATGGAGTTATTAGCTTGTTTCAGCCTTTCTCTCTCGAAATAATACTAGTATTGTCTTGTGTTGCTCTCCTCCATAGCTTGCTTGTGACTTCACCTCTGCATCTCCATTACAGGGAGAGATTACAGTGGGTACTCTACTTGGTGCCTCTGACGGGTTAAGTTATTGGACCCCAGCCCAAATTGATAAAAGGGCATCATGCCCTGTGTAAATAACACCGTCAAAACTAGGGCTTTTTAACTGGATTGCTTTCAAAAACTCTCTCTAGCACCACCATGATGTTTTGAGCATAGTTTTCAAATTAGTTCGGTGGCTCATCAGGAGATTAAATTTTGAGTTTTGATTAAATTTTAAGATTACGGGGTTATTAGATTAAATTTTTTTAATATTATTTTAATTAAAAAAAACATAAATCAACGAGTTGCAATCGAGTTTTTGATTAGGTCTTGCCGAGTTATCGGATCGACCGAGTCACCCTGGGTTTTGCCTTTCTCTATTTTTTCTTAAATCTGGCTGGGTTCCATCATCGGGCTGACCCGCCGGGCTGAGCTGGATTTCAAAAATATGGTTTTGAGAGTGTTTCGAGGGTTGCGTAGAGTGTAGTGAGAATTATTTTTTTAAGTATTTTTTGTATGAAAATATATTAAAATAATATATATTTTTTTTTATTTTTTAAAAATTATTTTTAACATCAACATATCAAAACAATATTAAAACACTAAAAAACATTAATTTAAAATAAAAAAATTATTAAAAAAATTAATTTTTTAAAATATAAAAATAAATAGAGTTAAGTTGTAACTTTTTTGATTGATTATTTTTGTATAAAAATGTTGTAACGATAGTGCTTAATATAGAACTCATTAGAGAGAGAAATAGTAAGAGGAGAGAATTGTATTTATCATGTGGGTATTTGAGAGATAGATGACAACATACAAAGAAGCAACAAGAAACCAAATTTTATAGCATTTACTAGACATCTTTACTAGCACCATTAAAATTAAAAATAAAAAATAAAGAACTGAATGAGATAATGAAAATATTGTTCTCTAAACGAATTGTAATGTGCAATGTGGACAAGAACATTGTTTTTATCTTATCTTCTTGATAAAAAAATTGCTAATGGTTAAAGGTAAATATTGTCTTTGTCATAGGACAATCAATGCATCTTCAAATTGATAGGGGCCATAAAGGTATTTTTTAATGCACGGTGAAAACACATTAATACCATTGATGATAATAAGTTGTTCTATGTCATGTAGGGTTATATTTATATTTTCATATGAAAGGTGTGTAATAAAATAATAACTTTGCACTTATAAACAAAAATAATTTAACTTGGAATGAGGGGATTGTTGGTCTTTTATGTTTGATTAGCACAATAAAAATATACTTACCCTTGGAGTTTAATTTTTTATACCTTGGGTATGAGGGTATTTTTGTAATTGTACCTTTGGTTCTTTTGTTATTATTGGGTAAAGTTAGGGGTGGTTTGATCTTTTTTTAAAAATCAAAAGTATATAAAAATGAAAAAAATAATGTTGAGAATACTAGGAAAGCATCAGCTGTTTTGTTGTTTTTGGGCAGCACGTAAGGCTGATTTAAGATGCAAACACCACCTTTTCAGAGCAACGGTCGATTCATCTCGACTTTTTCTTCCTGTTAAGACGACATGTGCAATGCAATTTTCTCCGGTTTGACTCTGACAAACATTTTTTTTTTCTCTTTACCTTGATGTTTGTGCTACCCTGTAATTTTTTAAATAATCTCCTTCTCTTGGCTTTTGATTTGTTCCCTAGTCTTTTGATTAATGTTGATTTTAATTATTTGAAATAATTAATGGAATTAGATTTTTGTATCAATTTCATCGTTATTCTTGTTTGTTTGTCAAATTTTGTCCCCACTCCTTTTTTTACTATTTATGTAATCTAAGTCTTTTATATTTAATCCTTGATCTTTTGGTTAATATTTGTCTAATTCTAAATAACTTATGAAATTAAAATTTTGTTTCAATTTCATCCTCATTTGATTTTTTTTTTATTTGTCAAATTTTATCCTCATTTTTTAATTACTATTTATGTAATATGAGATCATTTATATAATTGATTTTTTTTAATTCTTTTTTATTATAATTCAATTTTTTTTCTCGATTTTAGTATCTAGTAGGGTGTGAAATGTGTGATTGATTAAAAAAAAACAAAAAAAAATCTTAATTTGTTTGAAAAGGGAATCTGTGAATTAATTGCACTGGAAAAAAGAGATGAGCGATTCGCTTGAATTTATTACTCTGCATGATTTATATATAAAAATTGTGAGCTCACGATTAAGTGTATTTAGAGTATAATAGTGATTATTTTTAAAGTATTTTTTATTTAAAAATATATTAAAATAATTATTTTTATTTTTTAAAAATTATTTTTATATCATTATATTAAAAAATAAAAAAATTAATGTTTTTTTTTTAATTCAAAATTTACTTACTCCTTTGGAATGAAAAACCAAACAAAAATTAAATTCAATTCAATTGACCTGACAGCTCTAAATTATTGGATTGTCAGTTATTTTTGAGATAACAAGGACATATAAATACAAAGAGTAGAGATTAAAAATCTTTAGGGTATATTTTAACTGATTAGATCTTAAATTTATTCTCTAAAAATCATTAATTTGAGTCTCATAAACTGGAAGATTATTAAAAGTTTATATAGTTGTTAACTTTAAGACCTGTAAGATTAATCGAGGTACATGCAAGCTGGCCTGGACTCCCACGTTAAATATATATAAAAATAAAGATTAAGTTTTCTTGTTTAAAAATATATATTAAAATAACTTATTTTTTTTTAAAAAAAACCAATACATTAAATTTATAAAAAGATATTAAATTAATAAAAAAAACGCAGCAACTCTGTCGACAGCATCCTCAGGACAATGGGTGGATAGGATATCAGAAAGGGTTGTGGACCACTAAATTGAAAATTGTTCAAATAATTAAATCAAACAATGATTTTTTTATTATTTTTTAAAATTAATATTTTTTTTGTATTTTTGTATTATTTTAATATACTTATATCAAAAATAATTTTAAAAAATAAAAAAAATTATTTTAATGCACTTTTAAATAAAAAAATACTTTAACAAATAACTCAAAGCACATTTCCAGACAAGTTCAAAGAGTTGAAAACCATGCAAAAAATATATTCAACCTGGTTTTAATCACATTGAATACTGTACAAATTGAACCACCGCGGATTTGGCATTATCCTCAATAAAGAAAAGCTACAGGACGTCTTTTGTCCAGAATCTTGATATATAATATATGGACATGCCAAAGCACATACATATTTAATTCAATATATTAATTTGTTTTCTGAATCTAATTACCAACGCATTCATCTATGTCGAAAAGATCTTTATTTTGCTGAGGTGAAAGTTCTAAGTTCCGATGATGTTGGTGGTGAATTTGTCGATCAAGGGTTATATATAGGCTTATTTTTAATTAGATCATGGTACGTATTACCCATGAGATAATATTTATTAGACTTTTATACACAAAAATATGTTTCAATTTCATATATCTATAATAATATATTTACAATATTTATATTATGTTTTATAATATAAAATACATAACTGTGATACCATAATATTATATTTTAAACCGATCATATTCCAAACTACAACTATAATTAGAAGGGAAAAAACGAGTTTATTTTGAAGGAAAAATCATCATATCACATCTCTCACTCACACACACACACATATATAATTATATAAATAATGTAAATAATTGAAAGTATTTTCTCAAATATAATAAAAGATATAAAGCCTAAAAAATATTTTTAGGTATATCAGTATATTTTTTTTAATCTATAAAACTCCAAATCAAAACTTTTCTATACCAAAACACTCATATGTATGTATAGTATCTTGTTTTTCAATTATATAATAATAATAATAATAATAATAATAATATTTTGATAGGACTTTTAAAAAAAATATGAGAAAGTTTTGATAATTATCCCAAAAAAACGCATTGAATGCCCCTCGTAATTTTCATTTTCTTGACTTTGTCTTGTTAATGGGATATTTTGTAGTGTGGTTATATTTTAGATAGTTTGACTTATTGTTTAAATAAGTAATCTGGTATTATTATTCACGTCATTTTAAAAATAATTTTCAAGAATTGACAGAAGTAAGTATTTGTATCCTGCTCTCATATCTGCAGCCTCGTGTTTTCGGTTTGGTTTTGGTCTCCGAATCAGCTTTCCACGCTTCGTGAACTCTTCATTAAAAAATTGGGCAGGCCTCGCAACCACTGGACCCGGTGCAACGTAAATTATTTAGGTCATGTTTGTTTTTTTTAAAATTTTTTTATATTTATTTATTATTAAAAAAATTGATCAATAAAAAATATTTTCTGATCAATAAAAAATATTTTCTAGTTAACGAAAAACATTTTCCGGTCAAATAAAAATTTAGCTTGGTTTTCAGGAAAGTATTTTCTCTTTTAGCTGTATTTTATTTTCAGGAAAGTGGTTTCTGGAAAATCACTTTCCAAACTTTCTTGTGTTTGTTTATCATTAGAAAAGTTGGTAAACGGAAAACACTTTCCAGTCAAAGAAAAATTTGGCTGGTTTTCAGGAAAGTGTTTTCCTGAAAAATTTGGACGGAAAACACTTTCTAGAAATTATGAAAAATTTAGAAATGTCATTATTTGCTGATTATATCAAATTTGATCCTCAAACTTTTGATTGCTATATATATATATATATATATATATATTTTGTTTTGAATATTTATTTTTCAATTTCATCTCTTAAAATTTAATTTTTATATTAACTTTGGTCCTTATTTTTATAATTGCTATTTGCTTTTTACTTATTATTTTTTTATTGAAATTTTTTTCTATCAAATTTAGTCCTCATTCTTTTGATTGCTACTTATTTTATTTGAAATAATTTATGAAATGTTGATTATTATTATTTTAATTTCTTCATCTTTGATTTTTTTTTTAAAAAATTTTAATTTGATCTCTATTATTTTGATTATTATTTATTTTATTTGAGATAATTTATGAAATTATATTTTTTTTCAATTTTATTCTCATTCAACTTTTTAATTTGTAAGATTTATTCCTCGTTATTTTAATAAACTTGAGAAAAATAAAATATTTATAAGTTATTTTTCAGCTCATTTTCCATGACATAACCAATGGAAAGTGTTTTCCAATCTATTTTCCATTACACTACCAAACATCAAAAAATACTTTCTTGAAATTCATTTTCCTGAAATTTATTTTCCCTGAAATTCAATTTAAAAAAAAAACTACTTTCCAGCAAACAAACATGGCCTTATATTTGTTAAAGATTCCGTTAATTTTTTTGTTTATTTTTAAAATATTAATTATTTTATGTTTTTTAACTGTTTTAATAAGCTAATATAAAAATTAAATTCTAAATATTATTTTAATATATTTTCAAATGAAAAGTATTTTAAAAAACAACCACTAATCCAATGCCAAACTCCTTCAAAGAAAATCTTTTTTTGGTTAAAGATAGATATGTTTTTATGTTGAACCTCAATGGTATATTTTAATGTGATATTTTCTTGTTAATTATAGTAGCATATATGTGATATTTTATATCAAAACAATAATATTAACATATGTCTTGAGTTTTTATCTGAATTAATCTGGGTTGATCCATTAAATTCATAATCCAATTATTTTACTAAATTAATTATTCAATCGAGTTTAACTATAAACTAAATGTAACAAAGGACGGAGTTGGAATCTCTAACCCTTTTGTCCATTTTACAGAGCAAGTGTGAACATAAACTTGGAGGAGTGGTTGGAAATGGCTGAAGTTCGGGAAGAAAATGACTTGAACTTTCCCCAACAACCATATAAATTGTTAAAATACTCACTTTCATGCCACGCCTCACGGTGCTTTCCTCCCTTCCACGAAAGATCCTCTCGATCGGAGATTATTCAGCCATCGGCTGCCTGCGTTGAATGAAGTCGCTTTCAAAACATTTTCTTATTCTAAAGTTGATAGTAAATGCTCGAGTCTTCTTCTCTTTTTGAGGGAAGCTTCATTGTCTACGCTTTTGTTTACTTTTAAAAAATCAATCCCACTCCAAATTCCACTAATTCTTATTATTTATTTATTTTATGTTTTTGGAGGGGGGGGCTGTTAATTATTATTGATCGGTGAAGGAAGGTGCCGGATTTCGATATCAAGGTCCATCGGCTAGGCCAAACAATAAAATGGAAAGAAAAAGACGGCAAAGTTCCCAAAAGCATCTACTTGTCAAACTAGGACGACTGACTTTCAGTTAAATTAAAGATCCACCATCCTCCCATGTAAATTGTAATTGTAAGAATCAATAAGATTTTTATTATTATTATTTTAAATTAACTTTTTTATGATTTTGGATAGTTTTAATATATTTACGTGAAAAATAAATTTTAAAAAATAAAAAATATATATTATATAGATATATTTTTAAACAAAAAATACGTTAAAATAAACCATCACAACAATTACAACCAAAGCAAAGATGGGTAGCCATGCATGTAAGAAGTTTCGAAGGAAACTTTAAGCCGTGTTTATTTTAAAAAATAGAAACAGTTTTTATTTTTTATTTATTCTAAAAGGATTTCTTGATGGAAAATAAAGAGATTTTTTTATTAAATATAATTTTTAATTAAAAAAGGATTATGCTGGTTTACATTGAGAATAATAAAAAGAAAATGGATATTGATCCAGTTAAATCCTCATTTCTTTTATAAAGAAGAATTTCAAAACTTACCCTTTTTAGTTTTTTAATAGAGAGTTTCGAGAAATGGATAACATATTTTTTGAAAAGGATTTTAATTTTAAATTAATGATAATGAAGAAACATATGGTTTGTTCCAAACAAAATGACAGAAAATTAGAAGAAGAAGAAGAAAAAAAACAGTAGTAAATACCTACAGTCATTTGATTCAAGGAGCATCCGGAGCAAGAAGAAGCTGACTCACCTCTTGGCTGACAGTGAAAAACCACAAAAATTAACTGTCCATAACGAAGCTTGTGGGGTCAAGAGTTGCTTGAAAATGGGCCCACATGATTTTCTACTATTCGCTTACCAACTCTAAGCTTGTCGTCCTGGGAAATAGGGACAGCAGCAGTGCCAACTGACCAGTCAACAAGAAAAACACTCAGAATCTCAGAAGACACATGCTTTGCTTTGCTTTTCTCTGCTATAAATACCTGTAACCCCCTGCTACTTGTATCACCGCCAAGTCTTTCTTTACATCCAACACAAGCAAGCCCCCAAACAAGCAAAATGGAGACTTGGGTGTCCTATGCCTTTGCATGGCTCGCCACTGTATCCCTTATCCTGCTAGCCAGCCGTCTCCGCCGCCGCAAACTCAACCCACCACCTGGCCCAAAACCGTGGCCCATAATTGGAAACCTCAACCTCATAGGCGAACTCCCACACCGTTCCCTCCATGCCCTCTCCCAAAAATATGGCCCCCTTATGCAAGTCCAGTTTGGATCATTCCCAGTTGTTGTTGGCTCCTCCGTTGAAATGGCAAAAACCATCCTCAAAACCCATGATGTTATCTTCTCCGGCCGCCCCAAAACAGCTGCAGGCAAATACACCACCTATAATTACTCAGATATTACATGGTCTCCGTATGGACCTTACTGGCGTCAAGCGCGTAAAATGTGCTTAATGGAACTTTTTAGTGCTAAGCGCCTTGAGTCATACGAGTACATTCGTGTGGAGGAGTTGAAAGCACTCCTTAAAACTCTTCACAAATCAAGTGGCAGGCCTATTAATCTGAAAGATCACCTTACAGATGTGAGTCTTAATGTAATCAGCCGCATGGTGTTGGGAAAAAAATACACTGTTAAGAGTTCTGAAAATGAGAAGGAGATAGTGACACCAGAGGAGTTCAAGGAAATGCTTGATGAGTTGTTCTTGCTTAATGGGGTGTTGGATATCGGGGACTCAATCCCTTGGATTGCTTTCTTGGATCTGCAAGGGTACATTAAGAGAATGAAGGTTTTGTCCAAGAAGTTTGACAAGTTTATGGAGCATGTGTTGGATGAGCACGAAAGTAGGAGAAAGAGAGAAGACAAGAATTGGGAGCCCAAGGACATGGTCGACGTCCTTTTGCAGCTTGCTTCTGATCCTAATCTTGAGGTCAAGCTTGAAAGACATGGTGTCAAGGCATTTTCACAGGTACAGCGTTTATTTTCTAACTGTTGGTCTTTAATTACGTTGATTGACCCTACAATGCTTAGGTTAGTACAACGAAGAGGGAAACATGCCTCACTTGCACTAGTGTCTGTCTATCTTTATTCGTTGGTCACTTTCTTGATGATAGCGATGGACCCCAGCAATTTTAACAGCCATTAACAATATAAAATTCTTTAATTCTCAGGACTTGATTGCTGGTGGAACTGAGAGCTCTGCAGTGACCGTGGAATGGGCAATCTCAGAAATCTTGAGAAAGCCAGAGGTTTTTGAGAAAGCAACCGAAGAGCTGGATAGGGTAATTGGAAGAGAGAGATGGGTGGAGGAGAAAGACATGGTTAATTTGCCATATATATATGCCATCGCCAAGGAGGTTATGCGTTTGCACCCTGTGGCACCAATGTTAGTCCCTAGAGCAGCACGAGAGGATATCAACGTTAATGGTTACGACATTAAAAAAGGCTCTCGTGTCCTTGTTAATGTATGGACCATAGGAAGAGATCCCAAGGTCTGGGACAAGCCTGATGAATTTTGCCCTGAGAGATTCATTGGTAATTCTATTGATGTTAGAGGTCATGATTATGAGCTTCTGCCATTTGGAGCTGGAAGGAGGATGTGTCCTGGATATCCTTTAGGACTAAAGGTGATTCAAGCAACTCTGTCAAATCTTCTCCATGGATTTAAATGGAGATTACCTGATGGCGTGAGGAAGGAGGAACTGAGCATGGAGGAAATCTTCGGGCTCTCCACACCGAAGAAATACCCCCTTGTTGCCGTCGCCGAGCCCCGTCTTCCGGCTCATGTTTACCCCAAGTAACTTGTTTCCGGGATACCCACTTCAAATAATTGATGCTGGGGTTTCAATAATTTCGTTTTGTATTGCTGTGATCATAGTGTTATTGTGCTAGCTTTGTTGGCACTTTCATGGTAAAAGGTGTATTCCATTTGTACTTGCAATCCCTATCAATAATGTGTTTCCGTTGCTTATAATATTAATACACAGTCCTTTAATTTCCTCCTCTTACTTTCATTTCGAAGGCTAGAAATGGATTTGTGTTTGATGGGAAATAGATTTTGCCACCAGAACTGTACATCACATGAGGAAACAGAGCAGGCAGAAAGGTTGACACAGAGAAGCTCCAAGAATATGCCTAAAATTTATTTGACAACGCACGGAGCCAGGTGCAGTTGGGAGATAAACTCCGATCGATAAAGCCGTTCGTTTTTTCATTTCAAAATCATTTAAAATAAAAATTAAAAATTCAATTTGATCTCGAAATGCATAATTGAGAGACACACTACCATAAACATAAATATAAACAAATCGAGCGGTGAAAATAGAGGGTAATTAAGTAAGAATTCAAGCGACAAGCAAGTTGAAGAAGAATGCATGTAGATTTACTTAACTAGTCAGATTCTAGATTTGTTTTAGAGATTACTTGTTCGAGTTTCATAAATTTCAAGATCACTAAAAGCTAACATGATCGTTAATTTAAAAGTTCATGAAATTAATCAAGATGCATCCAAGCTATCCAAACATTTACATTAATAATAAAAAAAAATATATATAAAAATATCAAGGAAGAATCAAACAAGGAGAGACATATAATAACATGGACTCAACAGGAGTTTTAGCATGTATCTGATTGATTTATTGGAGTGCAGGAGGTTGGCTGGTATACTGCAGCAGCAGATTAGCCAACATGGGGCTGAAAAGCGAGACAGCCACATACTATAAACACTAATCCTCTTTTTTCCTTTTAATTACCCTTCATCGGTTCTGATTAAACTGAGAGGTTTTAATTGTGTGTTAATGCAGCTGGCCATCATTTCTTCTAAATTCAAGGATAAACAAACACCACAGGACAGCGTAGAAGAAGGCTAGGGTGTTATTAAAAATTAACAAAAAAAAAAAAAAGAGTTTTGTAGAGAACTAGATGACTACGATTAAATTATTTATATGATGATCACAAGCTATGAAATAATTAAGTTTTAATTGCATTGTATTAAAATTAAAAATATAAGCACCAATGTATTTAATTACATCTAATCAATCCTTGAAATTCTTTGCGTCCCTAATGTATAATTTAGGTCTTCAAAACTAATGGAAATACATCACGTGACTTGCATTTAATAAAATTTAGATCTTTTATATCCAGAATTACTCTCGTTAAAAGATTTAGAGTAAGATTTGAGATTCTAATTAGGCTTCAATAAATTGAGATTTAATAAGTTGTACAAGTGGCAAGTTTTGAGAAAAAACAAAACAATTCTTGGAATTTTAATTTTTTTTAATGATGAGTATTTTGGATATATAAAATATAAACTTGATCATGTGCAAATAATGTGATGTAGATTTTAAAATTAGATTAAATGCAGTAAAATATACAAAGATAGATATGAGACCACCTCTACTATACTAGGAATCTTGTAATCATTTCTCCTAAACTAGATTGTTTTTTATAATAAGATATTGAAGGATGACAATTAAATTTAAATTTAATAGATATTGGTCTCATTCGAACTTATCTAACTTGAATATATAAATATTTTTTAAATATTATTTTATTTGATAGATAATGAATAAGATATAAATATTTTACAATCTATTTAAAATTTATCTAAACTTAACTTGAAATATATAATTGTAAAACTATAGATATATTTGTATAACGTTTAAGTTTTTTTATATACAATATGATACACACACTCTTGGAATACACACACCACTTATTGGTTAGGTGAGGGCATTACCTCTTCTTTTACTACCACTTGTTGGTTTCTCGTATTCTTAAAAGTTAGCAAGCAATACATGATATATTTATCCAGACCTGGGCATCTACGACAAGAAATTGTTAGGTGACGAAATGGTTGGTATTTGGAAATTGGTTTATTTATGCATAAAAATCCGAGCCCTAATGTACATGATCATCCTATTAATTATAAATTGAATCAATTTTCAAGAACAATGTAGTCGATTCCTTTTTAGCGCTGTGTTCACATGAGTAGCTTTCGCCACATAGCGACAAGAAAGTGTTTGGTATAACAAATGTGCTTTTTACGTAGAGCCGAGTGCTGGTTAGATGATTTTTTTTTTTATATTGTTTGATAGTTTTAATGATTAAATAATTATAAGTTTTAAATTTTATAATTTTTATTTATTTAATAAAAATTAATTATAAAATAATAAGAATATATTTAAGTTTTAAAACTTAAAAACTTTCACTTGAAAATGTGTGTTAGAGAATAATATAAATCATATTTTAGGACTTTATCTAACAGTTTAAGCTATTAGACTAAAATAATTCTTTAATAAATTTTTAGCTTTGGTTTATCAGTTAAAACTAATTTTTTTTAAAAAAATAATAATTCTAAAGGCACCTACCTACATTAATATGATACATTGAGAAAAATTTCATGATTTTTATGTACATTTATGCCAAAGCTTGAACCCAAAAAAGAAAGTAAACTTCTTTAACTACCAAATCAATTTATGAAAAGTTGTATTAGTGTAATGAGAAAGAAATTGAAAATTTGAAATTCTCTACTTCTTTAACGTGGAACTGAAAGAATAATTTATTCATGAAAATTTAAATGTGATAGTCCATATTCGAGATTTGATATTGGCGGAAATATTGTCAATATTCAACGTTATTATTTATTTATTTTGTTTCAAGGGAAGAAACGATGAAGTGTCATTTAGGAAATCAATAGGTTAACATCTTACTTACAAGTTATTTAAAAAGAATTCTCTATTGTAATTGAATTTAATTATAATATTTTATTTGAATTTAATTCATAAATAAAATAAATTTATATGTTTGAATTTGATAAAATTTAATTATTTTTTTTAATTACCCTTATTATCTTCATCTTATTTCTTCAAATGTTTCTAAAAAAATAGGCAAATGAGTATTTAAAAAAAAGTTAGTATTAAGTTTTTTTTTTTTTCCATTTTAGAATTGTAAATCAAATGATTAACCTTGATTTAATGGTATAGTATTTCTAGAAATTAAGATTTAATTCTTAACCCTTAAAAAATTAAAAATAAAATTTCACATGTATTAAGTTAAAGGCTGGGGTAGATCTCTTTTAAGTTAAAGATAAAGCTGGCTTGATTGTATACACATGTATTACACATAATTGTGCTTTTATTCTTATTGAATTTGTCCATTCAGTGATTTTATTTATATTTTACGATTTAAAAGTAAAATATCTTGGATTTTTTATCAATACAATTTTAAAGATAAACTTTATTAGATATTATTTTTAAAATTTAAACTGTTTAAAAAATGAAAATCCATGGATCCAACTTCTTGTCAATCGTTTAGTCCATATAGGAGAATTTAAGATTGGGCTCACTATATAGCCCTTGATATGTGGGCTTTTAGCCTTTTTCAGCAAATTCTGCTCTTTCAAGAAGTTTAATTGGCAAAGAGAATCTGAGCTCAGATCGGCCCAAGGCTTGCATTTCAGCCCAGATTATTATTAATGACATTTCAGCCCAATGCTCACTATATAGCCCTTGGTATGTGTGAGATCCATTCTAATTATTATTAATCACATTTTATAGTATTTTTATATTTGTTTTATTGAAATTTTTTTTATAGTATTAAAAGTGTTATCATTAAAATTTAAGTATACTTTAAAGATTTTTTTTTCTTTCTTTCTCTTTCTTGAAATTGTGGCATCCTATTTTAGCAATTTTCTTAAAATATTGTTATTTACAACGCGATTTTTTTTGAAAACCACGATTCTCACGCAGCTTTTACAAGAGCTTTTTCCAAACCATGTATGAAAGGAAAAGGTACCCAACGTGATTTAGAGTCCGTTTGTCTACGCGTTCACGTTCGCGTTTTCTGAAAAACGCACTAATTAACCGTTTGGTTACGAATTGTCAAAAGATAAAAAACGTGGGTCCCAGTATTTATTTGCGGCAGAAACTCGATTTTCAGAAAGCAGTGAATTCATGCTTTTCGTTTCTATTCATGTGATTGGTATACTGTGAACTATAATTGCACTGTTCAACAGTGCAATTACATCAACTCTTTTTTTTTTTTCTGTTATTTTATAACAGCTAACTATAATTGCACTATGTGAACAGTTCAATTATATGAATTTTTTTTTATTGTTAATTTTTTAATAGTTTTTTTTTATATTAAAAAACTAGTTTAAATTGAATTAAATTTTTTCGTACTATGATGGGAACAATATTTTTTTTCATGAAAAACTAGTATAGAGTGAATTAAATTTACTTGCACTGTAATATTAATTTTTATACCTGATAATATTTTATCTAATTTTATTATACGCTCAAAAAATTATGAAAACTGTAATTTTTATCAGATGAATTTTATACGTAATAGAATTATATTATTTATTTCATGATGTAATAGAAGTAATTAATTCTACAATATTTAAATTTAAAACCATCAATATTAATATTAATATTTTTAAATTATTTTATAACCTCAATTTGAAAAGCATTTTTTTAACCAAACACATTAAACTACTTTTTCTTCAACCTCAACTTCAACCACAGTTTTAACCAAACACCTATTTTTTCAAACCAACCTCAACTAAAAGTACTTTTTATAAAATAAATTTTTTCGAACCACAACCACAAAAGCTACCGCAATACCAAACACACTCTTAATTGCAGAGCAGGGTTCAATTATCGTTTGTTTTGTTAAGGAAAAAAAGGAAAAAGTAGCTTCGATAAAGGAAGCCGCTAAGATAGTGTTCATGGTGTTAAATCAAAACTGTCTTCTATGTGAACATGTCGACAAATCAACTGTCTGTTTGCCACGTGACGACATGATTGCCTAATTCCAATCATTACACGAGCTTGATTCGCTGAAAAGAGAAGAATTACATGGACATAATCACACAGATAACCGTCGTGCAGCGGCCAAAAGTCCTGCCTGTATTTTTACGTTACGTTTTGAAAGTTGTATTTAAAAAATAATAATTTTTTTTTATTTTAAATTAATTTTTTTTTAATATTTTTAAATTATTTTAGTATTAAAAAATTTTTTTTTAAAAAAATAATATTTTACTCTCAAACACCCCTCTAATCATGCTGAGTTACCTTTTCTTTTCCATGCTGCCAGTTAGTGAAGAATAAGAGTTCTCTTCCAGCAAAATGACAATGTTACAGGCATGACATTGGATAGAAAAGACTATATTTCACTCCACGGGTCAATTATTATTTTTATATAAAAATTATATATACAAGTGTTTCTAATATTTATTTATGTGTAAATAATTATGAGATAAATTAAAATAATTTATGTATACATATAATCAAATAAATAAAAAACAATATATGTAAGAAACTGAGAAATAAAGTCATTAACAATAAATAAAGATAAAAATAAAAAAAATCGATAAATATTTATAAATTAAGATATTGAACTTTGCAACATTAGCCTTTAAAATTTAAATGCAAACAAATTAACTAAAAAACAATCGTTATTTAAAAAAAAGCTATATGAACAAAATAAAAAAGAAGAAGTACTAATTTAAATATAAATAAAAAATAATATCTAAATAAAACATATAAAAATAATTAGATAAAAAATAGATGAAAGAAAAATAAAAAAAGACCAAGTATTATTGGGCCTCACAGTCAAGATCAACCCGCCAAACTATTTAGGTAGTGTTAGGGATAGTAATGAGGGTTATTTTTTATTTTTAAATTTATAAAAATTTATAAAAAATTTTAAAAAATAAAAATTTTGAAGCAAAAAAAAATTCTTTTTTTTTAAAGCATAATTTAACTAATATTATCTTAATAAGAGTCCGCACACTTAAGCCTTTAATTTTTTTTTATTATAAATGGGATGGAAAACATGTCATCCACCCTATTTTGAGTGTGTTTGGCATTGCGGTAGCTGTTGTGGTTGTGGTTTGAAAAAAGTTGTTTTATAAAAAGTACTTTTAGTTGAGGTTGATTTGAAAAAATGAGTGTTTGGTTAAAACTGTGGTTGAAATTGAGGTTGAAGAAAAAGTAGTTTAATGTGTTTGGTTTAAAAAATGCTTTTCATATATTAATATTGATGGTTTTAAATTTAAATATTGTAAAAATTAATTACTCCTATTATATCATGAAAAAAATAATACTTTATATAAAATATTTTTTATTATTCTATTAAACTATTTATAATTTCATTACATACAAAATTCATTCGATAAAAACTACAAAATTGATATTACTGTGCGAGTGAATTTAATTCACTCTATACTAGTTTTTCAAGAAAAAATTTCGAGAAAAAAAATATTATTCACGTCGCGAACGAATTTAATTCTGAAAACTAGTTTTTTTTTTTTTTAAAAAAATATAATACAATTAACACATTATTATTATTAAAAAAAAAAAAAAAAAACCTGCGTACAGTGGCAAGTGAATTGCACTGTTCACGTGAACAGTGCAATGAATTGCACTGTTCCTTGTTTTTTATTAGCCGCAGAGAACGAAAAGCATGTTTTTGTTGCTTTTCCGTTTCAGCGTTTCAAACGCAAAATTCATGTGGGTCCCATGCACAGTAAATCACTTTTTTTAATTACCAAACGGCTACGGACTGTGTTTTAAATAAAACGCAGCCGCAGCCGCGTAGACAAACAGACTCTTTTCTGAATCACTTACAGCCGGATTGCAAAATGTGGTGGAAACCAGGCCAAATAACCGGTGTGGCTTTTGTCAAAAGATGAGGCACCATCATTGCTGAGGAAGCTCAACTGCGTTCACTTGAGTTATGGCTGCTGCTACAAGTTGAATCATTTTCTATCTGAGGAAACCACGTATTCTAACAAATGTGCAGTTGTTTACAGAACGATTTTCTGTTTGAATATTTTCCTCTTCCATTTCTGGCTGCAAATTTGCTGTAATTTTGAATGTTAGAAAATACTCTACTGATGTAGCAGTAGCTCCAATTATTTTGAATGACTGTGTTTTTCTACATGATAAATGAGACAGTGGAATTCTAATCTGATCTTTCAAACATTATATCAATCCTATATATAATGTTTGAAAGATCAAATTAGAATATGAACACAAGGTTTTGTCAAAATCCGAAATTTAGAACTGTCTGCTGGCAAGGCAACTCGAGTTGAGCACATTGATTCGTTGTTTTACAGATGGTTTGATGACCCTCCTTCTAGAACCAAACTAGAGAGATTCTGCCTGTGTTTAAAGTCTTCCACCACCAATATGCTTCCCTGAAGGTCAAAGTATATAGCTGTCCTAGTGGTGAACTACCCGCCGTCTGTCGCCGCATTTTGTCATACCACGTTTACTTCATTTTTTTGCATCCATTGGAAGTGTTGTTCTGTGATCTTAGTTTTTAGTTTTATCAGTAACTAAACTAAACCTAAAAGATTTGGAGATTTTACTAGAAGACTGTTCTGTTCTTTTTAGTCCTTCAAGCTTCTTTTTTCTTCTTTTTTTTAAATTTTATCTTTGCACACTACACTGTTTTGGATTTTGGCCCGAGAATTTGTTTCAATTACTTTGCCATGAGATTCTTAGGGTATCAAAAAAAAATTCTCCATGTTCCATTCATCAATTTTACAAAAATAAATTTGATCCTAAAACAAATTTTATCCTATTGATTGAAAAATATTGACGATGCAATATATCAAATTGAAATTATAGGTGAAACAAAAGGCTTTGTTACCTTTTCATTTCATTTTATTTTATTTTATTTTTAGCTTTAGATTTTATTTTTATTTTTTTACACAACAATTCTTAAGTTTGAGAAAGCATAGAGAAAGTCGCTGAAAATAAAAAATGAAAGAAAAAAAATATTTGATTGACTATATATTTACAATTAAAATGACTGATCTTAATATTCATATATTACATTTAATGAGAAGAATTTAATAATGATAATGTTTTTCTATAAATATATGAAAAGATTTAATAATGATAATGTTTTTCTATAAATATATGGAAAGGTACATTGGTATTGTTTATATTTTTTTTATTCATATGATTTTTAGTTTTTTAGTGATTTATGGAAGTTTTATGATGTTTTTTAATGAGAAATCAACTTGAAAATAAAGTTTTTAAAGTCTAAGATTTACTTCTTCTTTTTTTTATCACCTAATCTAAAAAGATAATAATAAGTAACTTTTTGTCCATTCAAAAATAAAAAAATAGATAATATATCATCTATTTAAAAAATAATTAATAAAAAACCGAGGTGCATACCTAGGCTTTTTAATTAAAGCCAAGCACGTGAGCTCTTTTTATACACTACCAGAAACTCGCTAAATATCAACGGAATCCCCGACGGCATATTTCTGTCGGTATTTTTCGGTCGAAATTATCGATGGAATATTTTCGTCCGTAATTCGGTCGGTAATTACCGACAGAATCTTTCTATCGGTAATTACCGACCGAATTACAGACGAAAAGTTCAGAATTAATGAAAAAAAGGCGGGTACCTGAGGCGGAGGTTTTGGCGGGTGATTTTTCCGACAGAATCACCGAAAGATTCAAAACCTGGGACACGTACGTCAACAATAGCGACGGTCACCGACGGATTGTGCCAGATCCGTACGGGTGACGTGACAGATGCACCGTCAAAAAATACCAATGAAATCACTGAGGGATTTAAAAAAGCAGGTCCGTGCGGTGACGTGTTGATTCCCCGTCATAATTAGCGATGGAGTCATCAACGGAATAAATCGTCGGTGAGTTCGTCGGAAAAAGTGAATATATGGCCGTCCTGCCGACACTCTCCTCTCCCATTTCTCCTTCTTCTTCCTAATCCTAAGTCTCCCCATCTGCAAATAACCAGCCCCCCCTCGCCCCCAAACAAAAATCTTTCTCATCTCAGCAGTTGTATTTCTTGAAGTTTTGTGGTCACAGCATTCGTGTTCTGATTTACCGACGGATTTTATCAATTTTTGTAAGTAATTCTATCTTTTTAAATTTTAACATTTAAATGTCAATTTTTTTTTTTTTAGTGTATGTATTTTTATTAGTAGATGTACATGTTTTATTGTTATTTCTCAAACAAACTTGTAGTTTATGAATGTATAATTTTATACCTGTTATGGTTTGTTTTAGATTTTGTAAGATTGTATTTGTTTGTAAATTGTTAAAACTTTGTGGAATTACCGAATTACATGTTATGTTTTGAAATAATTAATAGCTTGCTTAATAGGTCATTTTTAAAGTTTTATCGATGGTATTGCAGAGTAGTAATTTCTGTTAATTTATATATATATATATATATATATATATATATATATATTAATTTTATGGTATATGATAATGAGAAGTTGTGATTGGTTTGTTGGATAATCTCGAGGTAAAGTAATATATTTACAAGTTTATTTACCTAATTTAGTTAATTAATATATACATGATGTCATCATAATTTTATAGATGTTCAATAGAAGTCATGGATGATCGTTCATGGATGTATCTAGATTCACCCTAAGGATTGCGGAGGATGGATTATTGTAACGGGGTTCAGGGTTTTATTAATTTCACAACATCTATTCTCAGAAATTTTACTGGAGGCAGTATTAGGTGTCCATGCAGGAAGTGTCAAAATAAAAAGTATCAGCATCCAAATGTTGTAATGATGAATCTTCTACACAAAGGGTTTGTGGAGGATTACGAGTGTTGGTATGCACATGGAGAGGTATTTGTTAGTAATAGGAGAATGAGAAAAATGGTGGTTGGGTCAACTTCTAGTGCTAGCAACGTGCATGAAGCGACAAATGACAACACTAATCCTTACAGAAACATGGTTATGGATGCAATGAGAATGAATCAATGTAATGTCAGTCAATGTCCAATCGTAGAAGAAGAACCTAATACAGAGGCAGCTAGGTTTTTTGATTTATTGAAAGATTCTGACGAACCATTATGGGATGGCTACACAAACCACAGTAAATTGTTGGTCGTGGCACAGGTGTTCACCATCAAGTCAGATCACGGGCTGAGTGAGGCTGGTATGACAAAATTATTGATTGGGCAAGAAGCATTTTACCTGAAGGGAACAGGCTCAAAGAGAACTTCTATGCTGCAAAGTCCATGATGAAACCCTTCAGTTTAGGATACCAAAAAATTGACATGTGCCCTAACTTCTACATGTTATACTACCTTGAAAATGCTGAGATGACCGAGTGCATGGCATGCGGGCATTCGCGTTACAAACCCAGAACTGGCAGGGGAAAGACTCTAGTGGCGCATAAAAAACTTAGATATTTCCCAATCACACTTAGACTATAGAGGTTATCCATGTCACGAAGGAGTGCTGAGCACATGACATGGCACCAAACACATGATGCGGTTGATGGTGTGATGGTGCATCCTTCTAACGGCGAAGCGTGGAAACGCTTTAACAGTGTGCATCCTGACTTTTCAGCTGAATCAAGGAATGTCCGTCTTGGGTTGTGTACAGACGGATTCAACCCATTTGGGTCATTTGCTGCTCCCTATTCTTGTTGGCCGATCATACTCATAGTTTATAACTTGCCACCGGAAATGTGTATAAGGCCGGAGTTCATGTTTCTATCTACTGTCATACCTGGTCCAATAGCCCGGGGCAGAATATAGAAGTTTGTCTTCGACCATTGATAGATGAGTTGGTGCAGTTGTGGTCCTCTGGAGCTCTAACTTATGATATATCGAGGAAACAAAATTTCCTTATGAGGGCGGCTTTGATGTGGACTATCAATGATTTTCCAGCTTATGGAATGCTTTCTGGTTGGAGCACGCATGAGAAACTCGCATGTTCATACTACATGGAAAACAACAAGGCATTCATGCTAGCAAACGGAGGTAAAGCTTCTTTTTTTTATTGTCATCGTCGCTTCTTGCCACTTAATCACAGGTTTAGAAAGAAAAAAAAAAGATTTCTTTGTTGGCAGAGTTGAAAAAGATGTTGCATCCCCGCGTCTTTCTTCTGAAGAATTGCATCATGTTGCATCCCCGCGTCTTTTTGGTAAGCAAAAGTTTCCTGGTTTTGGTTTGGCCCATAATTGGGTAAAGCAAAGTATCTTTTGGGAGCTTTCTTATTGGAAGACCAATCTTCTCTGCCATAAACTTGACGTCATGCACATCGAAAAGAACGTGTTTGAGAATATTTTCAATGCCGTCATGGATGTGAAGGCGAAGACAAAGGACAACATCAAGTCTAGATTGGATATAGCTTTATACTGTAACCGTAAAAATATGGAGTTGGTTTATGAGGAGTCACGGGTCGCAAAACCAAGGGCAAGCTTCGTGTTAGAGAAAAACGCACAATTGCTAGTCTATAAATGGCTTAAGAGTCTGCGTTTTCCGAATGGACATGCATCAAACATATCAAGGCTTGTTAACATAGAGGACTGCAGATTGTATGGAATGAAGAGTCATGACTGCCACGTGTTTATGCAAACACTCATCCCATTAGCTTTTCGTGATTTATTGCCAAAGGGAATATGGGATGCACTGACGGAGATCAATCATTTCTTCAGAGATATATGCTCCAGCAAGTTGAATGTTAAGCACATTGAGAGGCTTCAAACGAATATCATCGAGACATTATGCAAACTTGAGATGATATTCCCTCCTTTATTTTTTGACTCAATGGAGCATCTCCCTATATATCTACTGTTTGAGGCAAAAGCTGGAGGACCGGTCCAGTATAGATGGATGTACCCATTCGAACGGTGAGATATATTACAGTTGCAATGGAATTCATATCTAAAAGTTTTTTCTATGTTTTTCTTAATTGGAAATACTTGAATTGTAATTCAATGCAGGTACTTGTTTAATCTCAAGAAAAAGGTTAAGAACAAGGTGCATGTTGAGGCTTCGATACGTGAGGCCTATATTGTTGAAAAGATATCAACATTTATCTCGTACTATTTCGAACCTCATCTGAGAACAAGAATCAATCACGTTCCACAGCATGACGATGGTTGTGAAGTGCCTTCCAGTGGGAACTTGTCAATATTCTCCAATATTGGACGACCCACACCTAAAAATGTCGTCAGAGGAAGATATTTGTCAGAAATATAATTCAAACAAGCACACAACTATGTTTTATTTAACTGTGATGAGCTAAGACCATTTATTCAGTAAGTTTATATATGTGTAATACTAATTAAACTTTTTCAGTAATATATTGCTAATTGTATATTGTGAAAACATACACTCATTATCACTTGCAGGCAACATCGATAATATTTGCTCTCCAATAACTCGCAGCTGACCGACTCCCAGATCTTTCAATTACAAGATGAACAATTTGCCACATGGTTCAGAACACATGTAAGCACTATCACAAACTCATTCTAACTTGCAAAATTACTGTACGTATGCATGCCATTACAAGATTCTTGTTCATTTACCGTTTATTGATGTACATTACATGTATACAAGGTTTATCAAATGGGAAGAAGTGCGTCTAAGTCATTGTCTTCACTAAGCCTCGGGCCTGAAAGAAAAGTTAAATGCTACAACGGGTATTTTGTCAATGGATATGTTTTCCATACTGAAGAATACGGGCAAGGAAGAAAGACATACAACTGTGGTGTTTGTGTTAAAGGATCCACAAGTAGTGAGTTAGAAGTTGACTACTATGGTAGATTAGAAGAGGTTGTCGAACTACAATATCATAGCGAGCAGAATACAGTGTTTTTATTCAAATGCTATTGGTATGACACAACAGACAGAGGAATCAAAGTTGATACGCACCATGGTCTGGTCGAAATCAACTCAAAAGCTAGACTCCGCAACATAAACGATGTCTTTGTTTTCGCAAAACAATGTCAACAAGTTTATTACACATACACCCCTTCATTTAGAAAGGATCGATCAAGAGTTGATTGGTTGTCCTTTTTAAAAACGAAACCACGGGGTCGTGTCGAGGTTGTTCAGGATGAGAATGAAGAAACAAGTGTGCGGGATGAAGTCTTTCAAGTTAGTGAGTTGGTTGAACCATATTGAGTTGCTCCTTCGATTGAATTGGAAGAAAATTCAAATTTTCATGTTTCCGATGATAGTCTTGTTGATGTTGACGTAGAGGAGTTGAACGTTGTTTTGAGCTCTAGCGGACAAGCAAATGTCGATGAAGAGGATGATATCCATATTGAAGATTGCGATGAAGGTGATAGCTATTCAATTGATGATGAAGAAGAAGATAATTCTGACTAACTATCAAAATGAAGCCCTGTGTAAAACCCTTTTCTTAATGTAATTTACATTATAGATGATATATTTTGAAATATGAAATATATATTTATTTTTTAAGCACTGTTGCTATTGTTTTGTGCGATGGACAGTTTATCATTGAATTTTTTGCAGGAAGGTAAACAGAAAATACAAACTCAACACCTATTGTACATTGAACAATCACCGACGTCCATACCGACGGACAGACATCCGTCGGCATCTCACAAAGAGTTTGAAAATAATTACACCGAAATGCCACAATCACCGACGTCCATGCCGACAAAAATTAGTCCGTCAGTATCTCATAAAGAGTTCGAAAATAATTACACCGAAATGCCACAATCACCGACGTTTATACCAACAACTTTAGCGACGTCTATACCGATGAAAATTAGTCTGTCGGCATCTCACAGAGAGTTCAAAAATAATTACACCGAAATGCCACAATCACCGATGTCCATACCGACGGAAAGTAGTCCGTCGGCATCTCATAGAGAGTTCGAAAATAATTACACAGAAATGCCACAATGACTGACATTCATACCGACGAAAACTCGTCCGTCGGCATCTCACAGAGAGTTCGAAAATAATTACACCGAAATGCCACAATCACCGACGTCCATACCGACGACTTTATCGACGTTTATATCGACGGAATTAATCCGTCAGTAAGTTGTTGGCGGGAAAATTTTACCAAAAAAAATACCGACGGAATGCGCGAATTCCAAAGGGTGTGAATTGAATGCACCTCTGACCGTGTCATATTACTGATGGAATAACCGACAGACCGTGAAAAATTTGGAGGGCAATTAAAAAATTCGGTGCGAAATTCAAAAATTACCGACGGATTGTTGACCTTTTACCGACAGATTTAAAAAATTAATAATATTTTTTTAATATCCGTCGGTAAATCTGCCATATAACCTATAACTTACACCGCCCGCCGCTTCCCCTCATTTTTTCTTCTCCTCCGCTGCCCTATAATTTTCAGTTTTTTGCTCTTAATCCTTCAAGGCTTTCACCTTGAATCTCTTGCAAGATTTGAATAAAGGTATGTGATTTTTTCTATTTTATTTTATTTTAGTTGTAGTTGTTTTTATTTTTGTTATTTTGTTGTTTTGGTGTATTTTTTTGTAATGTAGATAAAGTTTTGAATTGGACATATTATTAAGGTATGTATATTTCGTTCCTTTTCTTGATGTAGGTTTTTTTTTTTTTTTTTGAATATTTTTTATTGTTGTGTTGTTATAATTGGTATTAGTTAATTTATTGGATATTTGTTGTTAAAGTTGAATTTAACTTAGAATTAGTAATTGACTATGTTAGAATAATTAGTAATTTTACTCTATTATTGCATGATTTGTATTTAATTATTTCCATTGATTTTAATTGTTAGTCTATATTTTTTTTAATTTATTGAATATAATTTATTGTTGTATTGCCATATATAATTATTGATTAATTTGTTGAATTAATATTGTTAATGTTGAATTTATCTTAGAATTAGTAATTGCATTTGTTGGAATAATTAGTAATTGCATATGTTTTTAATTGTTAGTTTATATTTTTTAAAAATTTATTGAATATATTTTTATTTTTGTATTGTCATAATGAATATTTAATAATTTATTGAATTAATATTGTTAATGTTGAATTTATCTTAGATTTAGTAATTGAATATTTGGAAGAATTATTAATTTTACTCTAACTTGATGATTTGTGTTTAATTGTTTCTATTTATTTTGAATTTATAGTTTTGTTGTATTAACATAATTATTGAATAATTTGTTGAATTGTAATTGTTAATGTAGAATTTATCTTAGGATTAATAATTGAATATGTTGGAATAATTAGTATAGATTGGGTCAATTTGTTGTGGCTATTGTTAATATTTGCAGGTTTGTGGATTTGGGTAGTATCCAAGTATAGGGGAGGTGCTGCCGAATTTTTTTTTAACATTTCAATTGAATTATATAATTATTTATATAAAATTGGTTAGATGCAGAGAATGAAAACCAGAGCTGCACGTACGGTCGCATCTAGTTCGTCTAGCAGCGACGAAGACATTTTCTTAGGTGCCTCTCAAGAAAAGGCACCTACACCACTTGCGCCGTCAGCTGATGCTGCCTCTTCCAGCGATGTTTCACGTCGCAGAAGCGGCATGCCTTCACAGCGGAATCGATGGACCCGCAAGTACGAGGCACAATGGAAGGACGATCTTTAAATGTAAGTTTGTTAAGGTTTTAATTTTTAAAATAAAAAAAAAAATTTAAAACAAATTTATGAAGTCACTATTTAATTAATTTCAATTCTTTTCAGGTTCACAAACATTGAGGCCGCCCGAGTAATATCATCGGCTTTTAAAGTGTCCATAGAGATTCCATTGTTTCAATGGAGTCAGATATCCAGGCATCCTGAATGGATGCCTCAAATCAATGCATGGTTTTTCAGATTTGAGGTTCGTGTTAATATATAATTTTCAGCTTATTTCTAATAAATTCTTAATATAATTGTAAATAAATTATTAACATTTTTAAAAATTATTTTTTATACACAGAATTAATTCTGCTGAAACGACGAACATAACAATGTTGTGAGGAGGGTGTGGGAAAATCACGCGCCAACTAGGTAACATCGAAAACAATACAACTTTTTTTACAAAAAAATTTATGTTTCGAAATGTAATTTTTGATTGCGTTAAGTAGGTTGCGTGATTTTTGGTACGAAGCCCAAAAAAAGAAAAAAAAAAATTGCGAGGGATAGGGGGTTCCAAGGCTGGAAAGATGTTGCGGTTTGGAGGGATTTCAAACCGATATACATCCCGGAGGATATATGACCGCACTATCTTGAGCATGTGACGTCTGAGCGGTTCACACGACGCTCACAGTCCGGTGCTGGCAACCGAAATCGGCCAATTCATGGCTCGGTGACAACGCACACCGGCGGCTTCGTTTCGTTTGCTGCACATGCGAAACAGATGGTAAGATTAATTTAAATGAAATATATCATTCAATTAATTTGTTGTTAATAAATTTTTTTCATTATAGGCTACGTCTCTCGGATGTGAGCCTAGCCCTATGGAGCTGTTTGTGGAGACGCACGTGCGGAGTCAAGACCGCCAAAAGAGGATGCAACAGTTCGTTGGCAGCCGCGCTCAATATTTTGTGGTATGTTTATTCATCCATTTTATTTTGTAAGTTATTATTATGTTTATTGAATTGAATATGATGATTACTTTTTTTATTTTCAGGAGACCTATAATAATCGGTTGAGGGAGACATACGGGGACGATCCTTCAACCCATCCGGAATTCGATCCAGATTTGTGGATGGAGGCTGGATCGTCAGGTGGACCCGATAAGAAACGGGTTTACAGGCTCTCCAACACTAGGGACGACAACTTGCGGATGACCCGTACTGCTTCAACCGTTGGGAGCTCCCAATCTAAGGAGTTCGTGGCCTTGCAGCAAAGGTGCGACCACCTATCAAAGGTGTACACAAAACTCAAAGAACAATGCACAACAGAATCTGCATAACAAAGAGCGGCCTGTGAAGAGCTTCGTCAAATGGTCATAAACATGTCACAAGGTGGAACATGTGCACCCAATCCAAGTTGGCCGCATAACAGTCAACCTCCTCCTCCTCCTGATCCTCCTTTATATTAATTTTTGATAAACATTAATTATATTTAAAATTTCATTTAATGTTTTTTTGAAACATTTCATTTTGTAATGAATATTATTTATCTTTTTTTTTTTTTTTGATGCTTAATATAAATTTTATTTGCATAATTGGTTTTTATTACCATTAATTTATATCATTTTATATTATGTATTCTAAATAATTATAAAAAAAAATTACAAAGGGATTTACCAACGGAATACATCCGTCGGCATTAGACAGTAGCCGCGACCATCACCGATAAATTTCCTGATGGATAAATTCGGTCGGTGTTTTCATGACTCACCAACAGATTTACCGACGGATTAATTTTGTCGGTAAGATATAATACCGACGAATTCACAGACGGTATATTCTATCGGTGTTTCAACAATTCACCGACTAAGTTACCGACGGAAAGTAACCATCGGTGAATTGTGATATCACTGACGGAATAACAATCCACCGGTATTATTGAAGCGGGGAAATTTTTTTTTTTGCGCGCAAATTCCGTCTGTAAAACCGTCGGTAAATGGTTTTTTTGTTTTGTCGATCGATATAGCGACGGAATGGGAAATCACCGACGAAAGGTAAGCCGACGGACATATTCCGTCGGTAAATATTTTACCAATGTACTATCAATCACAGACCGACGGAATATTTCCATCGGTAAAACTGTGAATTCTTGTTGTGATAGGGCTTGGCTTTCTAGGTTATCCAGGACTGTTTTTGTTTTTTTTTTAATTTTTTTAATTTTTAAAAAATAATTAATTTTAAATGTTATAAATATATTAATTAAATTAAATTAATTAATAATATGTTTTCTATATTATTTTATCTAATACATTTCAATTTTTACTTTATGTTTTAATAAGATTAGAACAATTTTTTATGTGATATAAACAAGTTTTTATTTTTACAACCCATCATTATCTTTTTAAAATTTTATATAGTTGCTTATTCAATTGTGTTTTTTTTATTATTTTATAATTAAATAAAAATTATTTTAGAAAAATAATGTTACTATACTAATCAAATTTATGATTTATGTCACTATTTTAACGAGTTAGCTTAAGTTAGCATAGGTCAATAAAAATATTATTATCTTGATATTTTAAAAAAATATTTTATACATATCAAATTTTGAATTCATAATTAAAAAATTTATACTTTGTTGACAACAAACTTTGAGTTTATAATTAAAAAAATTTACTTATAAATAAAAAGGATAATAACAAGACCTACAATTTTTTGTGACATTCAATTTTTTTTTTTGTATAATCTGCAATGAAGCACGAGCTAGTTGTCTAGTGATAACTAATGGAGTTTGAAAGTTTTATTCATGCTATATATATTATTAAACCCGACTAGTATATACACATCAGTATCATGTGTGTGTATATGTCTATCAATGGAGTTTTTTTCTGTCTCTGTTACTATGCATTTACCGATAAAGTAAATGCATAGTAACAGAGACGGAATGGGGAATCACTAATAAAAGGTAAGCCGATGGATGTATTCCGTTGGTAAATATTTTACCGATGTACTATCAATCACAGACCGACGGAATATTTCCGTCGGTAAAACTGTGAATTCTTGTTGTGATAGGGCTTGGCTTTCTAGGTTATCTAGGACTGTTTTTGTATTTTTTTTTGTATTTTTTTTAAATAATTAATTTTAAATGTTATAAATATATTAATTAAATTAAATTAATTAATAATATGTTTTCTATATTATTTTATCTAATACATTTCAATTTTTACTTTATTTTTTAATAAGATTAGAACATTTTTTTATGTGATATAAACAAGTTTTTATTTTTACAACCCATCATTATCTTTTTAAAATTTTATATAGTTGCTTATTCAATTGTGTTTTTTTATTTTATTTTATAATTAAATAAAAATTATTTTAGAAAAATAATGTTACTATACTAATCAAATTTATGATTTATGTCACTATTTTAACGAGTTAGCTTAAGTTAGCATGGGTCAATAAACAAATTATTATCTTGATATTTTAAAAAAGTATTTTGTTCGTATCAAATTTTCAATTCATAATTAAAAAATTTATACTTTGTTCACATCAAACTTTGAGTTTATAATTAAAAAACATTTACTTATAAATAGATAATAACAACACCTACAATTTTTTGTGACATTCAATTTTTTTTTTGTATAATCTGCAATGAAGCACGAGCTAGTTGTCTAGTGATAACTAATGGAGTTTGAAAGTTTTATTCATGCTATATATATTATTAAACCCGACTAGTATATACACATCAGTATCATGTGTGTGTATGTCTTTTATTTTATATTTAAAAATAAATAATACTTGAATAATACATATTTAAATAAATATCCAAAACCGTATTACATAATTTTCTTTCTCTAGAAATACAATGGATATGATATAAACAAAATAAAAACTCGATAAATGGAAATTATTGTCATCCCAATGGATCTGCGATCTCTCCATTCATCTGACTCAACTTTTGGTGGGTTGGTGGAAGTGAGGAAAAGTGAATGTGGTTCAAACTTAATAGAATGGTCTGCAAGACTACTACCATGGAATTTTTTGCGTAGATTTTGAACAGGTTAAATGAATTCCTTCTCTCTTGTTTGAACTTAATAGAATGGTCTCTTTCCCGGTGCTCGTTAGCGCTATTATACAGTCTTCGGTCAAAAATCATAGGTAAGCAATGCGATTTAAGATTTTCAACTTTCGATCAATTGCAGTCAAGTTCTCCTCAGAAAATCGTGTTTCTAGGGCTGGTGTTTTTCTTTTGTTTTTCTCCTTTTTCTCGTTTCACCGGAAGGCTAGCGCCCGACGGTCCTGGAACAACAAAATAAGGGTGCCGTGCCGCCACAAGATGATAGGCATGGTTGCGCTGCCTCGACCGCCCACCTGAATTCCTCTTTTACAACTTGGCAATGAGCACATTCATAATGGCAATTCATGTGATCCATCATGTATATATACTAAAGAATACTCAATGACATTTCTTCGTTTTCTATATATAATGATTTTCTATGATGAGGGTTCTATATTCTTCGTTTTCGAGGATTTGGGTTTGAGTCATGCTTTTGGTTTTAATTATAACATCCGGTTCGGTTTAATGGGTCAACTAATAATAATTGATATAAGTTAGGTACATGAAAAAAGCTAATTAAAATCTTTTTCTTTTTTATTTATTAAAATAACACTTTTTAGAAGGTATTTTAAAATGAAGTTTTAGATTAATCATGATTAATTTTCGATTTATAACTCGAGTATCGAACTGGAATGACTCTTAAGACGCTATTATAACTATGCTTTAGAGAAGATGGAAAGGGGTTTAAATGAATCTTTTTGTGGGGAAAAAAAGTACATGAAAATGATTTGTATTTGTTTCTATGTGAGAGTATGAACTATGGAAGTAGTTGTCGAGGTTCAAAGTCAGCAATTCTGGCTAAACCGAGTATATTATTAATTATAAGAGTACAAGATTTCCTGAGCCCACACCAAACCACTCCTGCATGGAAGCTTCCTCGGAGAAGAAAAAAAAGGAAGATAACCCAAATGTACAGAATTCTGATCAGTAAAGCTGATCTATGCCTATTTGCGAATTTCCTCTAGTTCCTGGGAAAGTACAGACCAGTTCCTAAGGTTTTATACAAAGCTGTATCAGAATACACAGCTCTATTCCTCAATGACTTCGCCCTACGTCTCTGCCGGCGACCTCTTTGGTTGTGTTCACAGCCGGCCTTCTCTTTGATCCCCACCTCCTTTCCTTCACATTTGTTTCCGTTTTTGATCTCCTCACATTCATTTTTGCCTTCGTTTCCCTTCTTCTCTACACCACCATGGATTTTGCCTTCAGTTGGAACAATATACACAAAGGTTCCAGTTGGAGTGTCAGTTAAGTCGAGTAACTGCTCCAAGGTCCTGACAACAGTGCTCATAGTTGGTCTTGATTTGGAATGCTGACTCAGACACTGGTACGCCAATCCTGCTGCCTTTCTCGCACCCTCGGTCGAATACTGGCCTTCAAGTCTCGGGTCCATGATTTGGTCTAGCTTACGGGGATCCTTCAGCTGCGGTCGTGCCCACTTTACGAGGTTCTGCTCTCTATTCGGAAGGTTCTTGTCCAGGGATCGTCTACCAGTAAGAAGCTCTAAGAGTACCACTCCGAAGCTGAATACATCACTCATGGTTGTTAAATGACCTGAGAAATACCATCACTGTTAATTAGCCATGCCAAATCTTCCTGCTACCATTGATAGTGAAAACATCACCTGTCATTATGTATTCCGGAGCAGCATAGCCTTCAGTTCCCATAACGCGCGTTGTAATGTGTGTGTTGTCTCCTTCAGGACCATCCATTGCCAGGCCAAAATCTGAAAGCTTTGCATTATAGTCCTGAGATAATAACATTTCTTATCTTGTTAGAACTTAACTCTGTTTGAAACAAGAGCAGTATATGTCTGCAATACATTAAATTAATGCTGGAAGAGAAATGATTACCGAGTCTAACAAGACATTTGAAGCCTTAAAATCACGATATATGACTGGTTTTTCTTCTTCATGGAGGAAGGCAAGCCCTTTCGCTGCTCCAACTGCAATCTTTAGTCTTGTTAACCAAGGCAAGGCTGCAGAATATCCTGCGTCAATTCAAAAACGTCAAGAACATATTTATGCAACCGCGAATAGGATCAAAGAAACATTTCGCTAATGTGGTTTATCTAATCCATTCAAAAATTGATTCCTGCAGTATTCCAATAAGGGAATATACATACTGTAAAATAGTTTGTCCTCTAGGTTGCCTCGCTCTACGTATTCATACACAAGAAGCCGATGCTCATCCTCGCAGCAGTAGCCGATCAAGTTCACAAGATGGCGATGCTTTAATTGCCCAAGAAAGATGACTTCAGCCTACAAAATTGAAAACACCGGTCATGCTCTCATGTTTTCATCAGAAAATCTAAAGATTCTAGCCTACTCCATGGACTATATATATTGAAGTAACTCTATTTGCTTACCAGCCACTCTCTATGTCCTTGGGATCCATCCGGATCCAATGCCTTGACAGCCACAGGCTGAGCCTTTAATCCCGGCCTGAGCTTGTCGTCAATGAAACCTTTGTATACAGCTCCAAACCCACCTTCCCCAAGATAATTGCTTTTTGAGAACTCCTGTGTTATTGTTCTTAACTCTTTCAGAGCAAAAACATGAAGGTTGAATATAGAACTGGATAGGTCACTGAAAGAGATTGGTGAACCAGGATTGCTGAAGTCTGATATTGATAGTCTCTGGGAACATATTTGTTTCGGCTCTGGGAAGGATGAGCTCTCGCTTTTGAGACATCCTGGGAGTATTGATTTCCATGTTAGCTTTTTGAGAACCATTTTGATCTGATATCTATTCAGGGATGAAGTGTGTCGTGTATATATACGACCTTTCCTGGATCACTCAGTACTGCTGGCTAAATTATTGTATGAGAAAAGTGAAGGAAGAAGATTAAGAAAATAGGATTTGTGGTGCTGGTAGAATGCGTGACTTGGAAAGGCTGAAGAGTAGTTTTTATGAGAAAAATTAAGGAATAAGATTATGACTTTTCTGGTTGCACCGCGTTTCATGATTCTTGAAGTTTTATTTTTAAATTAATTTTTTTATATTTTTAAATCATTTTAATATATGTTTTTTAAAAAAAATTAAAAAAAATTTAAATATATTTTTAAATAAAAAATATTTTAAAAATAATTATTACCGTCGTATCAACCAATGATAACCAATCACGTAGCTTTCCCACGTGGCAAATTTTGGAATTCTTCTGCTCTTGTTATTCTTTTTCTTTTTTTAAAAAAAAAACTTCTTCCAAAGTCTCTATCGTAGATAATTCATAGGGAATCCACGACTTTGAAAAGCAGGCACGCTTTTATAATGGTCGTACTCACCAAAAAAAAATCCTCTGTCTACATTGACACAGAAACTTATACGAGACTTGTGTTATTTTTAACTGTTTAATTGTGATTATAGTTATTTTTTATTTAAAAATGTATTAAATTTATATTTTTTATTTTTAAATTTTATTTTTGATTTAATACAATAATCTAAAAACATAAAAAAAAACTAAAAAATAAAACTTAAATTTTTATAAAAACACAAAAACAACCTTAATCATCGGCAAATCTCCACTTTGCATCCCTATTACTTAATTCTAATTATGATTAACATCTATAATATGATAAACTCATCTGGGTTTTTTTTTTTCTATAAATTTAATTTTGTATTAAGCTAGCTATTATTAATATGGTCACCACTAGCCGACTAGTTCCGCCAGCTCAAGTCGCATGGCGAGTTCTCTAACAAATTGATATGTGATTTGTTTTTTTATTGTGAGGTGATTGAGATGACAACCTCTAAAAAAGCAGACATTGATTCATAAAGTTTGAGGATGTTCGGAAGTATTGTAATAAAAAATTATTTTTAATATTATTATATTAAAATTTTTAAAAAATAAATTTAAAATAAAATATTTTATTTTTAAATATTTTTAAAACACAAAAATCAACATGGTCACATATTCTTGTAATAGTCTATGGTTATTGTTTAATAGTTTATTTAAATTGTAAATTAGGAACGTGGAGACCCTTCTATCCAAATCTCTACATCATCTGCCTCTTAATTTCTTGAAAAAAAGTATATAGATTTTTCCACCCTAAATCAACATCAGTAACATCATGGACCAACCCATCAAGATATTGAAATTAGCCTTGTTTACACCGTCCCCGCCAAGAATTGTGTGTAACGACAGAAGGACTGGAATTGCAATATCGTAGAAATATATTAAACTAATTTAAGTTAATTAATGTGCCCCTGCTTGGAGCTGTCCTTTTCAAACCTTCAAAATCCCCCATGAAGGTTTAGATCAAGTCGCCTCAAAATTTCAAGAGCTTTAAACTATTAAGGACCGCAAACATAGCTTTGAGCTCACGTAGCAAGTTAAGGAAAAATCTTGCGTGCTTTACCTATAAAATTATAAAATTAAGGGTATAGAAACAGTGACACCCCACCAACAACTCCTGCGACTACGCCAACGTATGCCTAAATTATATTTTGGTCCCTAAATTTTATGACTCTTTGTTTAGGTTCTAACCCTACCAATTAAAACCTGTCGTGAACCACCAAAAATAACCTTTTTATTACCCTTTCTAACTTGATATATTTGGATAATTTAGTATGGAACTAGGTAAGTGGTTTATACCACGCCACGAGTCGAGCTAAAAAATATTAACATAAAAAGTGATGTTATAGGTATTGTTAGGGTGTTTTAAAGAAGTAAAAAAAGTACCACTTATAAACTGATTTGGTTTCATTTAATTATATGATAATGATAAAAAAGCAATGATGATAAATAAATTATTTCTTTAAAAATGATAATGATGGTGTGCACAAAAAAAGAAAGCTTGCAAAAAAATATTATGAAATTCAATTTCTACACAATCCAACATTAAATAATAAAATTGAAATAAAAATAAAAAATAATTAAAAAAAATTACTCGAGTTAACCATAGTTAGCACATGAGCCAAGTTGTGAGGTCAGAATAACACCATATGCAAATAAAAAAAATCACAATGTCACATTCTCAACCATCCAAATATAAAAGAATAAAATAAAAAAAAATATCAATTAACAAATAGGAAAAAAGCACTAGCAAACCCGGGCAAATCCGTCAAGCCCCGCGAATTAGCTCATACGAATGAGATAACCTAATAGAAAGTAAAATGAGAAAAATCATGAAGCTTGAATTCTCAAGCCAACCCAATGCACTACCAGAATTTTTAGATTTACCAATGAAATCTTATGTTGATATTTATATTCGCAATCCATCAGCATGAAACTTATCGGCGGGTTCACGGATGGAATAATCCCTCGAAAAAACTCTCATTGGTAATTTATGATATATCAATGAGTTTGTTAGTGATGATTTTACAAATGAATTTTTTGACGGATAAAGCATGGGAAAAAAAAAAAACTTTACCCACTTCATTTCATTGGAATTTCCATTACTGAATATAACATATTACATGTAAAAAAATCATATGGCATTCCATCGGTGATTTTTTTTCATTTGTCGGTATGTCCACTGGTGAATTTGAATATAATCGTCAAACAAATCGTCTATTATTTTATCGGTAAGTAATAAGTGGCAGTGACATTTGTTATAATTCTTTTCTAATTCTCTAGAATATAGCGATGGACTATGTTCATTAGTAACCTTGTCAATAATAGTTTAAAAATATATTTAATAATGTTTCTCGAATTAGATAGTGTATAATTAATAAAATCTTGAATCTCATTACAATAATCAATCTTGCGTAACTCTTTAGGTGAATCTTGATACATCTATGAATGATCATCTATTACTTACCTCAAACCTCTATAGAATATTGATGACAAAATATATTAATTAATTACGTAAACTAAATAAATAATATAATATTGGTTTAGCTCAAACTTATTCAAATTGTTTTAATAATGTAACTCATTCATTATCAAATATATATATATATATATATATATATATATAAAAATTTAAATTTCTATAAATGTACAAAAAATTTCAACTCCACAATAAAATTGACAAAATATAAAATAGACTTGTTAAATTAGTCATTATTTATTTCATTACAAAACATCGAAGTCACAAATTCAAATTAAGTTTCATCAATTTACAAACAAATATAATTTTATAAAATCTCAAACAATCCTTATCATGTACAAATCATGCATTCATACAACAATTTTCTATGGAAAAAAACCATAAAACAAGTAAACACACAAATAAAATACATATAGTACAAAAATATGCAATAAAAATTAAAATTTTAAAATTGAATTCAAATTAAAAAAAAATGGATAGTTTTGCTTACTTAAAATAGGGAATCCTTAATAAAATTTAAATCAAAATAAAGATGCTGACAAATTGAGTATTGAGGTGACCAAATTTATAGTGGGAGATTGATTTGTGATAAAATTGAGGGGTATGATGTTTGTTGCAGAGAAAAATGGAGGAGGAGGAAGAAGAAATTTGAAAATGAGGGGGCGTGGGAGGGTTGTTTATCATGTCATAAATTAAATATTACATATAGTTTTACCGATGAATTGAATCGGCAAATGTAAACTCATCAGTAATTTTGTTTGTAAAAATAACACGTCATCATATTTGTTGGGTTTTTTTTTTTTTCATTCATTCTTTTCTCACTGTAATTTTCTCGGTATATATCAAGAGAATATTTTCATCGGTGTTTACCTATGGATATGGCAAGGGCATATTCAGTCAGAAACATTCACCGCAATATACTTACAAAAATATTCTATCGATGTATCCATTTGTATTTGTTAATTTTCTGGTAGTAATGTTAAAGGAAAAAAAAAAAAAATCTTAAACTGAGTATCAACTAAGCGACAAAACATTCCTCTAAAAACGTGAGATCCTAAAAAAAATCACGAGACTAATCCCAAATCAATACAACATCAAAGAACCAAATAAAAAAATTGAGACACCAAAATAAAATACAAAAACAAAATAATAAAAAAAAAAAAAAAAAAAAAAGGGAGGAGAAATCACTATGCAAACTCACAGTAATCTCTCTTATAATACACAGTGAAAATATGAACTCTTTCAGTTTTTGTCTTACTATATTAAGCAATATTATTCAATCAGACCAATACAACAAAGAGACAAGATTACGGATTAGTAGAGCACTGGAGAAATTAACATAGAACAAGCATTCCCACAGACACAAACAATTAACAATCCAGGATAGCAATGTCCCGTCCTTTTACACAGTGCTAACTAGCAATAAAGTAAACTGCGACAGCAAGATAGAGTTTTGGACGCCATTTAACCCCTGAATTCGTGTCCCCATCTTTGCCACGAAATTCAAACGTTATTGTTTGACATGATCAAAGAAATTAAGTGGACGGTGTGATCCTTCTTAAGCCTTTTTTCTAATCAAAGTCTTCGTTTCATATGGCCTTGGGTGCCATGCATCTGCTCGTCCTTGGGATCATTCTTCCATGACCGTGTGTTTTCTTCTCTGTTATTTTCCATCCTCGTTTTTGTTTCGATCACATTTGTCTTTTTTATATTGAATAAGTGTTAATAGCTAGCTCCAATTTCAGGTTCGAAGTATCGGTAATTGGTGAAATCTTTTTTCGATTTGCAAGGAGATTTAAAGCTATATAAGTAATCCATATTTCCTGGATTTTTTTTTTCATTCTTCTCTTGTATATATCCATTTTTCTCTTGCTCGCCAAGATATATTAACGATGGTTTTAAGCAAGAAAATTAGGAATTTTAACGATGGTTTTCTTGACAAGGATGTGCAAGATCGCTGTCATGAGAATAAATAATTAGTGCATAAAGATTTTATCGTCTGTTTCCTATGAGAATATACACAGTGCACGCCCCCCTCTTTCTTATGAATTCTTCGCCATCACAGACTCTACACACTTGACGATTTTATGGTCTACGCATCTTTGCTTCTTCTTCTTCTTCTTTTCGTCATCATATGTTTGTTTGGTGGACGCACCAAAATGATGAGAATATGATGAAAAATATTGAATACGCGCTGTAATTTAACAAGTACAGGGCCTGTACAAGACTGACTTACTGTGTTAAAAGAAGAAAAGACTTGGATTATTTTCATCGTCCAAACTTAATGCTTTCCCATTGGTACTGTAAGAATATGCGATTCACGGATAATTAAGGGGAAGATTTTTCCTCTCTTGTTGTCAAGGAAAAAGGGCACAAACATGAAGCAACCGAGAAAAAAATGTCATTCTAGTTAGGAGAAAAAAAAGCATATTCAAGATGACCTACAATGGCCAACACCGAGGTGCCAAGCGATAAGTTTGCTGGTAAGTGTCAAAGAACCATCTCAACCCAATAGCTTAAGCTGTTAGGTGAGGTTCCAGGATATAATTTATATTATTCTCTAATACACTCTTTTAAGTGAAAGTTTTTTTTGAAACTTGACTTGAAACTAATTTGACACAGGCTCATGTCATCTCAACCCAATAACTTAAGTTATTAAATGAGTAGAACATAATTTATATTATTTCTAACAGTTATCAACGTCCTCATAAATTTCATAATCTTCATTGGCCTCCATTGTCGATGGCCATGCCATTGTGCTTTCTATGGGGCCTTCCATAGAACTGGATGGAACCTAGAGAAGTTTCCCCCATAGAATGCCACAACACCATGAAGAAATGGCAGCTCTAGTAAGATAACACAGAATAGCCACTGTAGCATAGAAGTAAATAAACATGTATTTGTAAATAACAGCAATGATTCAGCATGTGCTGTTAATAATTCTCATCTGATAGAATTAGTTGGAAAATAGTTGAAGAAGTTGTTAATAGTTATTAGTTAGGCACTGTTAGTTAGCTAGCATGAGGAAGAACAAATACAGTGACTGTAAAGCCTGGAGGGCAAGTAATTAATGAATGATTTGTCTTTATGTAAAGATTTACAGAACTCTCTCTCAATCTCCCTTTCTTCTACCTCTCAAATATCCTCTTTCTTATGAACTTGTTAAGGAAGAAAACCTTAACATAAAATCATTAAAGGCATGACTAGGTTCGAAAAAAAAGGCACAACCAAGGACATAGCCACCTTAATTCTACAGTGATTTTGTCTGTCTTTGTGCAATAACGTATCAATGTGTGCAGATAATGAGAAGGGAAACAATAAAAATTAATACAAAAGGACCTGTTAAAAGTTGATGTTACTAAAATGTTCTGCGAAAAGATGATAATTTCATGATTTCAAGTAGTGCAAAACACACCCTACTTAATTTAAAAGATAAAATAAAAAGAAAATATATTTGCTGACATTGTATATACATAATTCCACAAAAGCATGTGAAATATATTTTGTTATTATTCGAAAGGCACAGTGATCAATGGTAATCACACTGCTAGATTTCATTGAAGAGAGTTGCAAGTTCTGACCACGTTTATCCCACACAGGACCAAAACCATCACCTTTCAACTCAAGTCTATAAAACTACTAGCGTACAATAATTTGTTAGCGCCGAATTGTCAATTTTGTTCTATTTTGGCCCGAATGGTCGGTATATCTCATATCATTAAAAAAAAAAAAAAAAAACAAATTCTCACCAATTCTGTCTATTCTATTGTAGATAAAAGATTAACAAAACTAAATTGTGATTTTACTATCTAAATATGCAAGGCCCTTAAAATGAGTTGACAGAATTGGGGTTGTTCTCAGGATGAGTCCTTCACTTAGGGAAACTCCTTTGATTTGAAAAGGCAGGGGAAAAAAATAAAATCACATTGTTGAACCTGGGGAATGTTACCAGAATTTGTGCTCCTCAATGGGCTTGACGATCTAGTATCTCTAAAGTTGGTGAAAATAGCTTCACACAGGGAGTGCGGCTGCGCTTTGAGGGGGGTATTTCAGCACTCTTGTGATTGAAGTAAATAACTTTAGTTGAAAACGCTTGCAATCTTCAAAAAAAAAAAAAAAAAAAAACAATTTGGTCCCACAAAACATCATTCAGTATGCTTGAGCTTTTGTTCATTAAAGCTATAGTATCTTATTTATTTATTTTTTTAGCATTGTCTCTTCTTCTTCGGAGACTTGGTGTAAAATTGAAGTCCTCATGCTGTATAGTAATCTCTCCCCCCCTATATGAAAGAAAATTATTTTCTTTGTGGATAGCTACTGAAGTCTGATTAAAGATGTTCAACTTCAAAGAGAATTTCCCCCTGTAAGCTAAGTAGCAAATATTTCATTTTCTGATTCCCAAGATTCTAACTAAATAAAAGAGAATTTCTGCTACTCTTCCCCAACGTGGAGAGGGTTTAGCAGGCACTCAATTGGAATGGATGAGAGCGAAATAAATAAATAACAAAAAACAACATATTCCCAAACAAAATTTCGTTTTTTTCCTGCAAAATATGGCCCTTCAAAAACTCTTGCCATTTATTTTAAATACCTAGACAGATAACTTTTGATTACATGCATCCGCCCTAAAAAATAAGCTGCTCGTCCAAACCAGCTTATTCACGATAAAGAAACTGTTGCCGGAAATATACAACTGCACAATAAGTGAGATCAAATCAATGACTCCACAAAAAACAATTTCAGAAAGCAATAATCAACCTTCATGGGATCAACATGTAAAGGAAACCAGTCTATACAATACCTCGTTCTCCATAAAATAAACTCGATATTCTATTTACATGAAGAGCCTGCACATTCACTTGTGTAAGAGCAGCGCGTATAAAGAATATGCACCAACAAGATAACAGGCTGCTGATATCCAAGTCTTGCAACACCTTTGGTGAACAGGTATTGGATTGTTGCACAAAAATATTTATCACAGAACAATTAGGCAAAACAAAGATTTTCATTTCCCACAAAAATCATGCTAATTCTTGCTATCTGAAAACTAGGCTTCCATTCTGTTGAAATCGTAAATTCTCGATGTGTGACTGGTAGAAAGATCTCAATGCCTTCATATCATTACCCTGCACATACAAACATCAGAAGCACAAAGAAAAATTGGAGCAATTAAACCAGATTTGACCATTCATACACCCATTAGAGATAAAACTTTAATGATACACACGCATCAGTTTTTGGTGATACTTATTAGCTGCATTCAACTTATTAGCTGCATTCAACTTGTTAGCCTGATTCATTGAAATATACAGCAAAGATGTTCAGAACCAAATGCTTCCTTCAAACAAACATTTCCAGGAACCTAAATTTTCAGTGCATGTAAGAAAAATGTTCCTAATAAATTAATCCTCAAATTTCAATAACAAGATCTATCTAAGAGCTTAAATAACCAACCTCAGTCCTTTCTCAAACATACATGCTTAACACTAGGCTTGGATAAGAAGGTTTTGAGAGAAGGGAAAGAAAAACAGAGATCAAACCCTTCAAGCTTTGTCTAGAAGGGGCTTTATTTTAAGGGAGAAAAGGGGGATTGGAAGGTTTAACATACAATTCGCTCAAATGTTAAAATCCCAATACCCAAAATTCAAGGTTTAAAGTAGGGGAATTGAGTTTATAATCTTTGACTTGTGTTTCCAGCATTACACTTCAATCCTCTCCAACCTCCAGCGAAGAAAGATACAAATATATAATTAAATACCCTTTCAACAAGACAAGGAAAGTTAGATGACATTTCCAACTTCCTTCCATACATCCAAGTAATGAGAAAAAAATTATCCTGCCACTCGTTATCATTCCCTTCTCTCCTTAAAAACCATAAACTTTCCATTCCCCCCTTCTTCCATCAAAATACACAAGAAATTACACTTGAAAAAACCTTTTAATTCCAAGACCGTGGGCTTAAATCTTGTCCATAATGCATCAAAACCCAAACATCTGCACTAATCTGTATCCTGTAACCAGGGTCAAACTAAGTCCCAGATCCAATTACTGAGTTAACAAAAGTCAGGGTGGAAATTCCGTGCAGGAATTTAGCGCCAGGAAAGGCTCACCTCTGCATGCATAATGACATCAAATTTTATCCTTTGACTAAAATTATCATGTCACTAAAAAGTTTGGAGAACAATCCCCAAGTGGACTAGAGTTTGATCAAACTTATGAAATATATCCCAAAATGAATATAATCTCCCCTAGACCACAGCTAAAATATAAAATGATTTGAAAACCACAGAAAAAATAAATACTCAAGCAAGAACAAAAGTGGGACAGATCCCACAATATGTGGATGGACAAAATGCACTTCCACGCACTTCCAACAACTTAGTAAGATATGGAGCACTATTTTGTTACCTGCAACTTTTGGCAATATTGTGAAGCTAAATCTTGAGGGCAATGTGCAGAAGTAAAGCATTTTGTTACAAAATGAGCAAGAAAATCATCACCAAACTTCTCGTACATAACCTTCTGAGCAAGTACAATTTCTCCAAACAGAATGAGCTGCCAGACAGAATCAGAACAGCAATTTCAAAAACATTTATTAATAACCAGGCAAGAAATTATTCAACAGGCAAGCAACATCAAACACTCAATTATAAAACTAATACAAATGGGATTTGAATGATGATCAATAAGCTGGAGCAGAAAAAGTATGAAGTACAAATTGGGGAAAAAGACTGATAGAGTGCAACTTTCAAGACCATATCTTTGTTTTTAGAAGGAACAGCGCTGATATCAAAATTGATCGAACAGTTCTTACAGTATTTGCATCATGGAACTCGAAGGATTTGTCAAGCGCGCTGTCAAAACAACAGTTCATCGCAAAGCCATCGATTATAAACCTTTGGAAACCAGGTACCTAAATATTCAACTCCATTAGAGTGAAGAAAAGAAAATCCTTGACATCAAAGCCACTAAGAATGATATCTTAGAGGAAGACAAACCTTTTCTTCACCATAAGGCCTTGTACACCAGTCTTTAATTAACCTAATGAATATCTGCACGCACGCCTGAATTAAGAGGGATAAAATAACACTTTTAAGTTCACAACAACACTAATAGTCAGAAGATCCAAAACTTCGGTGGGCAAAATAAAGGATGTATCAGATGCACCTTTCTCACAAGAATATCCTTGTGATTGCATGCTGAGTGCAGTAGCAAATGCATCATTTTATCCAAGTAGCCCCTACTCTTGGTTGAAAGGAAGACTGAAGATAGATCGTGTGTGGTTATCACATGAAGAAATGTGTAAAATGTTTTCTGTAGTTCTTGTAATTCACGAATTTCCTGCAAAATAAGTCAAGTGGTCCTTTTTCAAGATAGCACGTAACATCTCAGCTTTAGAAAAGAATGTTGACAAGGGTTACTATAAATGAAAAACTCCGTTCACCATGATGAGAAAAAAAATGTGCTGGCGACTATTATGTTGCTTAAGAGGAGAACCAACTTTAGAAGTTTATCAAACAATTTGATGCAAACAAAAGTAGAAGTAATATAGGATAGCAGCTTGCAACAGTCGGGAAAATAACCATCCAAGCACACATAAGATAACATTTGAGCTTTAAGCACCAAAACTTTAATAATGTCTGGGAAACTAATGTAATGATGCTAAAAATACATCCATCATTTGCTTAAAAGATAATCTTGGGAGGAGAATGTTAACTACACCCTAGGGGTTAATTTAAATATCTATAGATAGTATTTTCATACCTCAGAACTGATTCCATCTCCTGAAGGCAATTCTTTAGTTGAGAATATCCTAAAGATTCTACTAGCAATAGCTGGAAAAACTTCCTCCACTATGTGATGCATCGAGGTGTTGAATTTGCGTATAAGCTGATTGAGCAGAACAAGAAAACCAACCATTTCCTTTGGCTACAATAAAATACATAAGCTAGAATCAAACATTCATTTCACGAGAGAAAATGTATAAAACTTTAATACAATTAAAATTTTTATGTGGTTTACATGTTCCAAAAGATGTCATGTCGAGTTGCTTAAAATTTTCACCATCACATTGGGAGAAACAGTCACTCTTTTCTAATGTTATCATAAAGAAGTTGAATGTGAGAAAAATTTAACATTTAATGCATGCAATAGAAGTTACAAGATGGGATCATTTCCTTGTGTTACACTACCACATTCATGCAAGCTCAAGTTGGGAGTAAATTAAACGCTCTACTGCTACAAAATGTAAATTCTCAAAATGCACCTGCTCATGATGCAGGAAACGAACAGATTAGTTTTATGTGGCTTTATTCAATTCCATAATTCAGGAATATCTTGTAATTTCAGATTTGCAGGGGCATTTCAGTAATTTAATATTCCCTGGAAATTTATAGGTCATGTTTTCTATTTTAGTAATCGATAAATGTTTTAAGCCTCCCTGTATAGGTTCTTTTATCCTAGATGCATGACTGGGAAAAAAAAAAAAAAAAAAAAAAAACCTTATTTGGCAGTCTAATATAATCTCTTATTTGGGAACCCAGGTCCTTGTTGCACTAAGAAATTATTAGGTACTCCTAGTGTAGCTGATAACTATCCATGGATCCCACTTTTATATGAGTGAGGAAGCGCTCTACCATTAGTATCTAATAATCTCTTGTAGAGGGAGCACTAACCCTCTCTCTATGTATTATAGCTATATAGTCTTTCAAAAAGTGCAATTGCGTTATTTCTAGAATTTATGTATTTTAGTTTTTTACACTCATTCCAACTCGGTTTCCAAACTCCAATCCCTTTCTTCTTTAATCTAGACACTTCATTCCAATAGCTTCCAAGCCCGGGCCCGCTGTAAAACACTAGTAACAGAAACTCAAACCTGTCCTGCACCAGCTTTGTACCTGGTATTATTATATGACAATCAACATTGTTCTACTAATTCAATAAAACAAGGCCAAATTGCTTCTTAGTGGGTCAAATATCTTGACATGACAATTCCACTGTCAATTGGTGAAGAACAAAATTATGGAGATTTTCCATGCTTTAATAACTTTGCAGACAGTTTTTAGGGCATTATCATAACAGAACTGCATGTAAAAACACCCCACCAAAACACGGACCCCTCCTAAACTTGATGTGGGTTTTGCAATCAGGTAAATTCACGGCTCCTGTCCCGGAACATCAACCATAGACCAAATAAGCAAGGTAAAAAATAAAAAATCTAACTTCATTATCATGCCAAAGAGCACTCGGGATTACTTAAAAATGATAAGACTATTAATAATGGTAATCAACAAAACGCAACCAAAAAAGACATTTCATCAATATTAGATGTAAGAGTGGAATCTATAGACTGGTAAAATGGGAATTGTTTTCTTTTTACCTCACTTTCTGCAAGCAATTGTCCCAATGCCTTTGGAAGGCAAGGAAATACAGATGCTCCTAAAGTATCTACCATACGATGAATGAAGGATGTAACCTGAATACAATGAATGCTATCTTTAGGCAATATGTAAAGCCAACAAAATATCCAAAAAAAAAAACGCCTCAACGGCTCCATATCCAATTCTCACCTTATTCCGTAAAGGCTCTATCTTTGGAAATACAACAAGTATTTGGAGGAGAATGTCCAATGTCTGGATCACAAAGAGAGAAAATAAAACTTCAACAAAAAGGAAAGAGATGCAATGACAGAATTTCTGTTCTGGCATTTCTCCAGTTGCATCTAGCAGATCCTAGAATCTATTGATAGGCAATGTAACAATCCATTCTCAATTTCTCACCATAGATATTACAATAATGAAAAAATAGAAGACCTAAATTAGGAATTCAAAGAAAAGGAATAAAAAAAGAAGATGGACGGCAGCACAGCAAAACTGTCATCCCATCAGTATAGGAGGTAAATGAATAAATACACAAACAGTCCACCACACTCTGAGACAAGGGAGGAAATATCAAACCAACCAGGCCATAGGCAAGATATCATGCATGACTCAAAAGTTCTTAATCGTAATGATGATGACGACAATTATGTAATATCATAGATAGAGAGGGATTTGTGAACTTATTGGATTGCAAAAGGTGACCAAACCAGAGATAGCACGTGATGCAAGAAACAAAAACAAAAGATCTGAAATACCAACCTTCTTAAACATGACTCCTATTGCAGGGCGACTCGTGGTTACCAGGTGCTCACTAAAGCCCTGGGTCAGAAAAGGAATTTTCACATTGCATGTCTTTGAAGTTGAGACTCAAATTAAGAACCAAAAACTGGTGTAAAGAAGCCATAAACATGCTATTTTGTATCCAAGCAATAATGACAAAAAAATATAATCAAGAAAGTGAGAAAACTTAGTATGCAAAAAATTCATGTGATTATAAGCTGTCGATTAATTACAAGTGATTAAAAAATATCCACCCCATCACCAACAACAAAGTAAAATAGAAAGAAAAACATATTATATTGAAGAGGGAGATGAGCATGAAGTTGATTCAGAAAGCCAAAGGAAAAAGGAACCTTGCTGAGGGCATTAATTGCCATGATTATTTGCTGAATATTAGCAACTTTCACTGGAGATTCTTCTGGGTTCAGTACATTGGCATTTATGAGTAATGCCTCCACCTGGATCAAATAAGAATACTTCAGAAGCATTTATAAGAATGTCAGTGTAAATGCCATCAGGCCTGGGTGCATATTTGAGTAAGCTCTTCAGAAGCCATTCCAAGAACAATTTTAAATGCAAGTGTAAGTAAACCGATTAAAAAATATGAGCAGGAGAAAGGAATAGTAGAATAAATATTTTAGGAAACTTCAAATCTAACTGTAACCTGATGACAAAGAGGAGTGAGCAACGAAGATAGATAATCAGATTGCTTTTCCGAAGGTAGATCTTCCATCCCAATTAATAGACCAATTGCCTGTGAATACCCACCACAAATATCAGAAGAAACCAAAGAACCATCGCACTCTATGGAAATTTTGTACATATTCAAAAATATCTATTTACCTGTATGTCAATATATGATGCATGTCTCCATTTGTATGTTTATTCAAAACCAAAACTAAAAAAATTAAGAAGAGAACACAAGGCATATTTCGAGTACCTCAAAGATGTGGATACCATCCTCAGATCCTGAAAATTCATTCGATATATGATTCATAGTTGTAAACCTGGCTACTGAATCTTGGAGGCTCTGTCAATTTGAAGATTAAGATCGAAGAATATATATGAGAAGAAGTTTTATGGATCATTGATTACTATAAAACAAGAATATGGTTGTCTTACTACCAGCAAAATTTTCTCTATGAAAGGCACAAGCTTTGCTTTCAGCAACTTCACAACCCTCATGAACAGATAACTAGCTCTACGACTCACATGGAAGTTTGGGTGGTGTATTCCTCTCTCATCCAGAAATGCAGCCAAAACCATGGGCACATAGCGGGTATTCTCCTGAACAAACTTCATATATCTAGTTATAGTCTCCAAATACACAAGTGCAACTAACCTGTTAGAATGGCACGGAAACCTTGTCGAGAGGAGGTTTGGCACCAATTCATGCAACAGTCCACTTCCAGTTTTTATGGCTTCATCACTCAATGACTCCCCAAGTGCATGCAAAAGAGAAAGAGAAGCTTCCACCTCTTCAACATTTCTTTCTGACATGGATGAGATAGAACTGGCTAAAGAATTTCTGATAAATATTTGAGTAACATCTGGGGCCACACGAGCCACACTACGTAACAACAAGAATAGATCCTTTCTAGATTCCGCCATCCTTTCTTCCTCCTCTCTCCCAATCTTATCCAGCATATCAAGATTATCACGGTAGATAGGATCATAACGAATTTGTGCACATATCACTTCCAATATCTGACCCACTTGACGCAGTTGTTTCTCCCTCAATGGAGAAAGGCTCTTCATAGTGGCAACATAACACGAAAGGAATTGCACAATACTAAATGTGGTGCCTACCTCAAAGTTTCGCATTGCATAAAAAACAGATGGCAAAACTTCATTCAAAAGCTCAAGAGAAACACCCTTAGCATCGTCTGTATTCACCCATTTATAGCACTCTAAAACCTCAGAAGCATACCCGGTAACTAATGTAGCTACTTTTGATACCAACTCCGAGTCACCATCTCCAGTTAGTAACCCAAAAACCCTATTTATCTGAAGACTTTGCAATATTGATAACTTCGATTGGTGATCCATCCGCTTGGAAACCACAGCCAAAACACACCCAGCAGCAGCACCTTGAAGCTGATCAGATCCCCCATCAACTAAAATCAGCTGAAATAATAGTGGAATAAATAGATCATTCACAATCAACCCAATATCAATCCATGAAATATACCTCCTCATCGAATCTAAAACACCAGAACAAAGGTCCGGATCAGAATTCCAATACATAGATACAACGTCATACCAAAAAGTCACTATTTGTGTTATGCATTGCTGCCTCATAGCATCCTTAACCCGCCCTGCAGCCCCCATCTCCTCAGATGTCCGTGGGAAATCTAAACTAATCAATTCATCATCCAAAGCATTCAAAATCCTACAGAACATATCAATAACCACTGCCCCTTTTCTCAAATGAAGCAAAAAATCAACAAACACCGAAGACCAAATTAAAGGGTACTCAAAATAAACCAAAGCAACAAAAACCTGAGCAAGCTTATTCTTTATAAATGCAGGACCGCCCTCTAAAATCCTTACAGCATTATTATTCTGATCATCAATAGCCTCAAAACAACACATAGAAAACACGGATTTCCTAATGAAATCCTTCTCTTGTAAACTCAACAGAGCATACTTAACCCTGATAAGCTCATGTAAAGTCTGTAAACACCAAAACTGAACTTGAACAAGCCTGCAAAAACACAACTTCTCAATGCAAAGACGGCATACAGTTGGGGTTTCCTTAATTTGCTGACAGAAAGAGACTGCTTGTGATTTTAGGGCTGAATCTATAGCTCCCGATTCATCAAAACTTATAAGTATTGCTTTTTCAACATCATCCATTGATTAAAACTAATTTACGAATCAAAACCCAATAAAATTTGAATGCTTTTTTAGGGTTTTGAGAAATTTAAAGGGAGCACGAGAGCCCAATACCAAAGTTTGAATCTTTTCAGTTTAAATTTAAGGGTTATGAGAAGAAGCTTGCTGATAATGATTTCAGAGATCTTTTATAACTATGTGCGTCACTGGTGTGGGTTTGAGTTAGGGTTTCTGTGGGTTGAAGAGGAGAAATCCGTAGACCGTGTTTGGATTGGGATTAATATATAGTTTTATAGCTTAGTAAGCTTCAGAGGAAGGGAAGAGAATTGTGCTGAAAATAAATAGGCATTAAGAGCAGGAAGAAGAGAGGAGTCTAAGATATATCAAATTACTACCAATGTCCTTGTAAGGCAACAAAAACTAAAACTAAAAAAATAAATTCGAAGTTTGAATTGAGATTAATTTATAGTTTGGTAAACACATTTTGTTGAAATGATAAACTTTGAAAATAATTTTTTATACAATATTTTTAAATTGAAAAGATATTGAATTGTTGTGATGTAGAGTAAAAACTACTTTGCATGAGCACTTGTAATCAAAATGCCAAACACATTTTATGTGTGAAAATATTTATGCATCTTTGTTTTTTCATAATAAACAGAATTTGATTTGGTGATATGAAAAATTTAGCATGTTTATAAAACTTAATAGATTTTATCAAAATAATATTATTTTGGATTTTTTTTTTAATTTTAATACCATATTGCTTAAGAATTTTTTTTAATTCAAGATTTAAGATGGTTTGATAATATATGGCTTTGACTCATTAAATCTTGAATTTGAATCTTGGATCAAATAAAAAGTGGGGTTTGTGTTTTTTTTAAAATACTTTTTTTCTTATTGATTTTACTCTTTATTCAATAAACAACATTTCTAATTAAAAATATCTTTTTATCATAAAAACAAGAAAAGAATTAATTACATGAATAAAAAATAGTTTTGAAAAACAAAGTGCATTTTTCATTCACAATTTTATTCATTTTTTTTCTATGAATATTTATTTTTATTGTTATATAATTGAATAAAAGATAAATTACAAAAAATATCAACACAACAACACTTATACATCACTAATTAATTAACAAGATCCTAAAAAAATGATGTTTTTATTGTTCATCACCTCACAAAATATTATTTATTTCAATTGTGCTTTGTTAAGGGTTTTTTATTCTCAATTTCAATTTCAATTCTATACTTTGATTTTTGGTTTGTTGCAGAATGAGTTTTATGAGTTTTTTTAATTTTATTTTTATAGGGCTATTATAGTTTCATGACCCGAATCATGGATTTGATAAGTTAATTTGATTAATTCTATATTTTTTTAATTATTTTTTTTTAATTTTATCTTTTAATATTTTATTAATTATAAATAAGAGTTCATGGTTTATTTTAATTTTTTATATATGAAATTATTCAGGTTTCATGACCTGAGTCACCGGTTTTGTGAGTTAGTCTAAAGTTGATTTAAATTTTCTTATTCATTCTTTAAATTGATTTTATTTTTAATTTTATCATTCAACATTGAGTTGATTGATTATTGTATTTTTATAATTTATTTTGATTTATTTTTTATCGGGTCATCTCAGCCTTATGAATCAGGTTGCGGGTTTGATAGGTTAACTCAGGTTGACTCTAATAATTTTTTAGTTAACTTTCTATTTCGATTATCCCGGTATCATAGGCTTAACAGGTTAACCTGAATTAATTGAATTCTTTTTTTTTTTATGTTCCTTTGTTAATTGATTTTTTTTTTAAATCATACTTCAATATTTGATTGATTGGGAATTAGGTTTCATAATTTACTTTAATTTTATTTTTATAAGATCATCTCAATCTCATGACTCGGGTCACGAGTTTGGCAGATTACAGGTTGACTAAAGTCTCTGTTTTTAATTGAATTTTTTTGTACTTCATCCTACAACAACGGTTATATTGAGAATTATATTTTTTAATTTGTTTCAATTTACTTTATGTAAGGTTGTTATGGCTTCATGATCAGGGTTGCAAATTTGATAGGTTAACTCAAGTCAATCAAATATGTTGTTGTCTCATTTTAATTTTTTTATTTGAGTTACACTGTATTTTTACTATTTATCAGGATTATTTTTGGACTCGTCAAATTAAACAAATTACATTAAATTATTTCTCATATAATGTATTTATTTTTTTAAAAAAATATTAGCAAATACTTAATTTGCTTTTTAATATTTTAAAAAATCTAATCCAATCTGCCGCATGTTGCCGATGAATGCTCCAGTGACATCTAAAATGAATCGAGCTCTCACCAGCAATTTCACCCTCCCCCGCCACTAATTTTCTTGGTCTTCTATTTTACTATTCCTCCCTTCTTTATTTTGATGCATTTATGTGCTATAAAAAATATCCTATCAAATGTCAGAATATTGATGGATTCCACCGGTCTAATAACTAATTATTTTCTTCTCATGTATCCCAGCAGTATTTTTGTTTTATAAGAAATTATTATTGTTTAGCAAATCTGTTTTTCTCTTTCAGGAAATTTGAGCCCTTTTATTATTGTCATTATTTTTATTTTTATTTTTATTTTTATTTTTATTTTTGTAAAAAAATAGAAATGGATCCACTTTAATGAACTTGATAGATAGATGATTGTTTACTACGATAGACAATTTTGCCATAATTTACTTTAATTTTGCGCTATTTTTACCCGTATGGAAAAAAAGAACGAAAAAGAGAAACAAAATAAAATAAAACAAAACAATGGAAAAGGAAAAATGTATCAGCTTAACGACCAATTTTAAATTCAAAAGAGATTTTTTTTTATTTGAAATATTTTACTCTAATTATTTCTCTATTTTTATCAGTGTAAAAAAGAGAGAGAAAAACAAAAACAAAACAATGGAAAAGCAGAAAATAAGTGGATGAAAGCCCTTGGGTCCGTACACAATCCAAAATGAAGGTCAAAACCCAAGCCAATTCTCCAGTTAAGTGGAACCCAACGATTTTGGGCTCATTTCCGTTAAACTAAAAGCAAAAACTCAAGCCAATCATCTAAAAAGTTCCAATGTACAAGAGATTTAGCTTTTAGATGAATAATTATCTGTTGTTAAAAAATATGATTGTAATTATTTTTTAAAATATTTTTTATATTAAAATAATATTTTTTATTTTTTTAAATTATTTTTAAGATTCGACGTATCAAAACAATTCAAAATATATATAAAAATAAATTTTAATAAAAATAAAACAAATTAAATTTTGATAAAAACGGTTGTTTTTCCTTTTTTATTTTTCTTTTTGGACCCTCAGTCGATTTGGTGGGAAAAATGAAAAAAAAAATTAGATCAATTTTTAAAACTTATGTGCATAAATATTTTAAATCAATTAAGATTTTATAATATTTTTTTATTTTTCAAAAACTGTTTAATTTGAATTTTTTTTAATAATTAATTGAACTTCATAGTTCACATGTTATTTCTAACAATATTTATTCATTGGAATTGACAAAATCACTAGCACAGTGCCTTGTGAATTTTTTTCTTTTCCAAAAAAAAAAGAAGAAGCTCGAACTCCTTACCATATGGAAGGAATGATGCATGAACAGAGAAGCTAAAATTCCATCGAAAGTAGAAAAATCATAGAAGGCATTTTATTCGAGTCTCTGTTAGGTCCCTCTCTGTCTTTCCAGAAATGAAGAAGTTCTTGAGCAGGACACGTGAATTTATTAATAGCTTATTTGACAGTGTGATTGTGGTTATTTTTTAAATAATTTTTTGTATTAAAATATATGCTAATGATATTTTTTTTTTGTTTTTTAAAAAAATTATTTTTAATATTAATATATCAAAATGATTCGAAAACACTAAAAACATATTAATTTAAAGTTAATAAAAAAAAAAAAAAATTTAAATTTTTTTCAAAAATATTTTTAAAATATAGAAACAAACAGGTCTTGAAAACATCATAACATAATTATATTTATGTTTATGTTTATCTCTATGGTGATCGCATCGAGCTTGATTTTAACAAGAAACTGATCATGTAGTGTGAAATTTGATCTACTAGGTCCTGCTTGAGAATATAAAATTTTTTTTTTTTTTTTTTTTTTTAAAAAAAAAAATTTCATTCAAGTTCCCTTACTTTTAAGCTCTTCAAATATTACATCCTTAACGAAGAGTTTATGCATGTAGGTTGGTGGGGTTAAGCTTGTTTTGTTTTTATTTTTTTAAGAGGTGGAGGATTTTTAAAAAAAAAATTAAGCATCCAACACATCATTTGTTAAGACAAACCACATGTCATCTACAAATTCATATTTTAGCCACTACATGCTTCTTTTTTTTTAGCTGAAAAACCTAATTTTAAGTCACTTAAATGCAAAAACATCTCACTAACACCTCCTACAATACTTACAAACTAACTCCAAATACCGAGAAAAAAAAATCCAAGAACTTGAAATTAAATTAAGTTAGGTTTGACTTTTTCGGTTTAGATCTATTTTTTCAAGTGATATTGAGAATTTAAATAATTATCATCAAGCTTTTTTTATTTTATGAAACTTGTGAACATAAAAAAAAAAAAACCAATTTGGCAGCTTGAAATGGTGTAAATGATAACTTTTTATTTTCTCTTCGCTAAAATACAATGACTCCTTTTTTCTAACCATAAATTAAAAAATACTACAAAAAAATTTTGTATCAAAAATAAATTTTTTAAAAAAAACCTCATAGGGACTTAAATTACATAATTTATATTATTTTTAAAAATTGAAGTTATAGGTAGATGTAGTTTTCGCACGCCACTCGTATGAAACAAGTACTAATTAAAAATAAGAAGAAGAAAGGTGAGAGAATTTATTCTCTAAAAAATATAGATTTTTTTTTCCAACCACAAAAATGTTTAATTGATTTAAAACGTTGATTTGTAAATCAAGAATTAGTATAAATCTGTTGTCCAATGGGACGAGGAAGGGCACTTCAAATGGCTATTTTACATGCATGCACTTACAAACAAAAGATCTCGAGAGGATAAAAACGAAAACTATAATCAGCAAACTACTGGATTTCTTTCCCTTGTTGTGTATCAAACAAACTAAATAATGTTTTTTTTTTCTTCTCCTCCTCTTTGTTTTTGATAAGAACAAACTAATGATTTGATACGAGGAGGAAAACAACAAATTAGAGGCACGTAGTACTCGAGAGTTTGGGACAGAGAGGCATCGTCTGATTGAAGGGTAGCGTGCCCGCAAAGTCCACCGTGGCCCATTCAAGCACATGCACCGATGAGGCTTCCACGTTTTGACGACACCCTCCCTCGTACGCAAATATAATTGGCTTATTCATGCATCCATTGACACGTAGGAAAGCTTGTTTGGAATGCTTTTCCTTCGCAAGATCAGTCACCAAGTTAGAGAGAATCAACCAGTTCACCCTTTTGTACTTCTGTCTGGTATAATATAATAATAGTTATTTTTTAAAATATTTTTTATTTTAAAATATTTTTTATTTTTAAAAATTATTTTTTGATATCAGTACATTAAAATAATAAAAAAAATAATTTTCAATAAAAAAAATATATTTTTAGAAAATACAATTCCAAACACATTTCCAGACAACTCTTTAAACTTTTAATTATATTTTAGATTTTGAGGTATTATTTGTTATTGTAGTAGCGGTTATTTTCTAAAATGTTTTTTATTTGAAAATGTATTAAATTAATTTTTTTATTTTTTAAAATTTATTCTTTACATCATATTAAAACAATCTATATATATATATATATATATATATATATATATATATTTTTTTTTTGAAAACATGAATTTACTGTATAAACAAAGACACCCTTACATTGCCAATTCATTGCATGAGTAACGAAGTTTATTGGGCTTCCACGATGCTATTTGCATTTGATCAATAAAATAACCATTAAAAAAAATCCATGCGCAAAAAGTTTAATTGCGTGTGTTTGAAATTAAGCCGAGTGAATGATTTATGAGTTCTTTCAACATTGTTGAGCTATGCTGTGTTGGGGTTAATGCATCGGACCATGCTACGCTATATTAAAGTAAATAGAAAAAAGTATAAAACCCTGAAAAATAGTTATTTGTTCTTTATTTAATATATGTTTAGCTTTTTCAACAAAACTATAAAACTTTGCATCTCTAACTTCCTTACAAACTTTGTTCTTTATTTTATTTGTGAGAATCTGCAAAATTTCTTTCTAAATAGTCAGCAAGATACATTTTATATTTTTTAAAAAATTTTCTAAAACAACATCATCAATATTAATATTCAATTTTCCCATAAATTTTATCATCTCTAAAATATTATCTCAACTATTAAAAGCTGAAGATTAATCATAATTTCTAGATACATATGCTTGTAAGCTAAGCCATCAAACACTTCACAATAATAATAAAATATTTTATTTTTAATTGGTTTTGGGTTTTGTACTTTAATATATGTTTTTCTTCAAATTATTATAGAGGATCTAACTTTCAGCATCTATAATTACCAAACATTTTTAGTTTTTAACACATGCTTCAAATAGCAAATTCATTACAACATAATAATAATAAAATGTTTTATTTTTAATTGGTCCAGGTTTTGTATTTTAATATATGTTTTTCTTCAAATGATATATTACAGAGGATCTAATTTTAAGCATCTATAATTACCAAACATTTTTAGTTTCAAACATATATAATAGCAAAATCGTTACCTCATATAAAGATATTAAATATTAGTAATGATTTATGATTTATAATATATAATTTTTTTCATAAAAAAAATTAAAGGATCATGATTTACCGAATGAAGTTATTTATAAAAATTACAATAACAACTCATTTGTTAGAAAAGAAATATTTTTACTGGACTCATAATTTCTAAAAGTAAATTCATAATTATTGATGTATAGTTTACTTTTGCATGCAGGGCGGAGTTAGGATAATCTTTTAAGGCGGGGCAAAACTAATATAATAAGATATAATTTATTTTCTAATCTACCATATATAAATTGTAAACATAAAAACATCACATAATTTAGTTTTATGCAACGAAAAACATAAAACAATACAAAATTTTATATAAACAAGATAAGTAATGTAAAAAAATCACTATAAATATAGAATGACCTTTGTATGGTTAAGAGACTAAGAGGAATACTAAATTAAATAAAAAAATATAAAATTAATTTCATCTTCATAATAGATCTATCACTTTATTTTTGTTGGTCTTCATACATATCAAATACAAATATACAAAATTTATAAAAAAACATTATTAGCTAAAATGAAACATTATTTTTGTTTCGTGAATTTTTTGAAATAAAGTGCAATAGAAAATAATAATAAATGATAAATAAAGTTTCTTACATATTTATTTTAATTGCGCCCGTCACTCTTTCATAAAATATAAATAATCGATTATAATATATATTGAGAATCTTTCAACAGTGTCTTATATATATATATATAAACAATCAAATAATTTGCAAGAAAATCATCCTCCATGTGATTGCGAAATTTTATTTTAACAATATTCATTACAGAAAAAGCTTATTCAGTAGTTATCATCGAAACAAAAAAAGTTAAAATAAAGCCGAATTAATATGTCAATTAGTGGATAAATTGTTGATTTTCCGGTTTCTACCAATCCTTGGCATAAATTAGCAATCAATGTCAAACTTTTTAACTTTGGATGATTGGGTACATCAAGCTCATAATGATGCAATTGGAATCTCAACTAAATTATTTCTTGGTCAGAAAAATCTTCAAGAATAGAACTTGTCAACAAGTCTGTATATATCTCTTCAACATTGAATAATATATAGGTTTTTTTGGATCCAAAGTTGTGCTCAATATAAGAAGCTTAATTACCTACTCACCAAATCTTTTTTTTTTTTTCCAGTGAAATCATCCCACATTAAAAAAACAAGCTTCAATATTAAGAGCTTCAATGTTTTGATGCTTACAAAATAAAGCCATATCTTCTAAAAGAGTTTCTCAACTATTATCTCTTAACTTTTGAATTAATATCTTTATGGTAGACATCAAATGTGTAGCATTTAAAATATATTGAGATTTTTGTTGCAAGGTTTGATAAAACATATCAGTAATTCCCTTCATTACATGTAAGATGAATGCAAAAACAAGTGACATTAGCTACTTAACTGCAAAAGCTGCATCACTACATTAAGGATAAGTAAATCTATTTGAAGTAATTTTTCCAAGAATAAAGTAAGTTGCCTTATACATTTTATCAAACTGGAAGTTGATTTGAAGTGTGAACTTCATCTACTATCTTTGGATCACTGCAAACCACCTACTTGATTAGCTTTTTTACCCGTTCCAATCTCACTAATAACAATGAAATGTTCAATTTGAGCTGCTTGAAAAGCCTATAATTCATCATTATGCTTTCAAGAAGCACTAACAATGTTGATATTAAAAATCAATTTTTAAAAGAAAAGTGTGAATATCATATACTTCAATAGCTACAACAATTATAGCCAATTGTAATTGATGGGTTAAGCAATGTATGTAATATGTATAGAGGCAATCTTTAATGAGTGAAACTTGTAATCCATTCCATTCTCCACGCAAATTCATAGCATTGTCATACCTTTGACCTTTAATATTTTGAATATCAAGATTATAATAAGATAAAATAGAGGAAATATCTTCCTTAAGAGTTAAAACAGTTATATCTTTAACATGCACTATATCCAAAAATATTTCCATCTAAATCACCTATTTCAATAAATCTAATAATAGGGGTCATTTTCTCTCTTCTGGATTCATCTCGAGCTTTATCAACAATCAAATAAAATTTTGAATCATCAATCCCACGACAAATTAAAGATTGAATATTTATAGCAAAGACATGTAAGATTTACTTTTGAATTTGATGTGATGTATATTTAATATTTTGTGGCGCATTATCCAAAATAAAAGCAAATACATCTTCATTGCATGATACTAAAAGTTCCATCATTTCAAGAAAATTATCTTGATTTTTTTATTTTAATCGTTCATCATTTCCTTTAAATGCATATGCTTGAAATGTGAGTCAATAAACAATATTTAATGAGGCTTTAATATACAATCGATTATTTATAATCTCTTTAGAAGTTTGTCTCTCAACCATCTTTCCAATGACATGACTGATTTTTCAAATTCTCCAAAGCATCTGACAACAAGAAGAGATAGTGAAAACAAGAAGTAAAAGAAAGAGGGGTTGAGTTTGGGTTACCTTGTTTTGATGGAAGAAAGGGAGGGACATAGTTTTTGGAATGGGATATGTAAAGAGAAAGAATAAAGTGGCTAGATTTTTTACTGACATATATTTTTAAGTTAGGTTATAAAAAAAAAATACTTCAGTTTTGGGGGAACCATGGACTGTTTGTATTGTACATATACATATATATATCTATGTAAGTATGTGTTTAAGAATATAAACAAGACTAATTTAAATTTTCTTAAATTTGAAATTTTAATCGATTATAATAAACACATTAAATAAGTTTATTTTAATCTTTTCATCAATAATGAAGTGAAAATAGCAAGTTGTTCGACTAAAAATAATACCACTGTTTTTTTTTTTCCTTTTCTTTTCTTGTTTTACGAGAATAGAGTTCATTATTTTTTTAATCAAAGCAAAGAAACAATATTAATCAAATACTAGTTTTGATTTAAAAGAAGCTAAAAGTATATATATATATATATATATATATATATATATATATATATATATATATATATATATATATATATATATATGAAAATAACAAAGCATTCATTGTTTTTTTTATATATATCTTTTTTCTATAAACATTGGTAATTATAATTATAATTATAAACAAAATTTAAAAGAAATTGAGTTTTTAGTGTATCATCTATTGTGGATTGTTTCACTTCAGATAGCATTATACAATCCACAGTGGTCTTTTTATTTTTATCCTTGGAAAACTTAGAAAAATTATATAATATATGATCATTGGATTTTTTTTTTAAATTTAGCCTATAATTTAAAAAATCAAAATAATAAGTAGCAAACATAACACATGTAGGATATTCGTTTTTGTTTTTTACTGTTCAAAGGGCATTGAAAACTTTAGTTTGGTTCTTAAAGTTTTTTTTTTAAATTTGATTTTTTAAAAAAAATTACATTTCAACCCTAAATTTTATTTTTATCATATTTTAAAGCTTGAATGTTTAAGGAGGAGAGATAGAGTCATTATATTAAAAAAAAAAGGGGGGGGGGAGAAAATATTCAAGTAGCTACATTCTAGCTATTAAAAAAACATATAATCTTAATGTCAATTGGTTCATTTAGAAAAAAAGAGTTCAATGAAGCAGTTTTATTTATCAAAAAAATAAAAATAAAAATTAAGACTTGTGGTTTTTATTTTGATTTATGGTTTTTTATGCTCATTATATGATGTATAAAGGTTGGAAATTGCTTTATAAAAGTTTTTAGGCTATTTTAATATGTTTTTCAATTAAAAAAAATAAAAATTAGGTTGTTAAAATCTTAAGACTCGATAAATTTTTACTTAAAGATCACATGTTGTTTATGATGTATTGTTTATTTTATTTAAAGTTTTTTATTTAAAAATATATTAAAATAATATTTTTTTAAAAAATATTTTTAACATTAATATATTAAAATAATAAAAAATATAAAAAAATTAAATTAAAATTAAAAAATAATTTTAATTTTTTTTTTTAAATGATTGCACTCGCAATGACAACCAATACTTTAATCTTCCACGTCATTATCACAGCCCACCTCAAAAATGTCTTCCAATTTGAAAATAGTATACAAATCAGAGCCATTCAATTCACTGACTCCAATGGTGTCGACATAAGATTTAATGAAATCAACGGACCAGATTCGTGCTGGTCTCTTTCATGAGAGCTCAAAATGCGGAGCTGAGTCTGGCATGCAATTAACACGTGCATCGAGCGTGAAGCAGTCATTTTTTAAAATTGTTTTATATTAATATTGTTTATCGTAAATATCTATATAAGTTTCTCAAAGTTATAATTTTTATATTCTTCTATACAAGCACGTAAAAATATTTTATTTAAAAAATAATACTAATGAAAAAAATGCATATTTTTTTTCAAAATAAAAAAAACACTTGAATAAAAAAAAATTTGATTTTTTTAATTAAAGTCACTATAATCTTTACGAATATTATTTTTACTTGTGTTATTTTTTTATTTAATAAACTATGTTGTTAATATAAAAAAACACGTTATTATCAATTACATAACTAAAAAAATAAAATTTTGGTTAAAAAAATATTTTTTTCGTTATAATTCTTTCACATTTTTTACAAATATCTATTTTAATTATTATATAATTAAATAAAGATATATTTTAAAAAGTATTCCACAATAACGTTGAAACACGATAGGTAGTTTAAGTGAAAGACAACAATTAGTAATTAAGTTTTGCATTTTTAACATCTATCTCCATTCATTTTAATTTATTCACTCTGAGTTATCTAAAGAACTATGATAAAAGAAAATGAAACATTTTCTCAATGCTAATTTTGAAAAAAAAAAAAAAAAAAAAAACCAAGTGAAGTGAATCTATCTACAGAATCGTTCTTATTTTGACCCAGTCAATTTTCCACGTCACCGTCACAGTCCACCGCAAAAATGCCCCCCGATAAAAAACAGTATACAAATCAGAGCCATTCAACTCACTGACTTCAATGGCATCGGCATGAGATTTTGTGAAATCAACGGACCAGATTTGTGCTGTTCACATCCATGAGAGCTCAAAATACGGAGCTGAGTCCGGCCATTCAATTAACACGTGTGCGGAGCGTGACGGACTGTGGCCGCACCGAAACAAAATCCTCACCTAATAGCTGTCATTCAGGGCACTGTGTGCGCGGGAAAGGTTGACCGCGTGGCTAAAATGGCGGGCGGAGACATGCCACGTGTTGGTGACAGCCTTCACGGAAACTGAACATGACATAAAAAGACAATGGAGGAATCAAGGAATTGTGAGAGGTGGTTAGGAAGGTCGTGGTGGAGGGCGGGCATGTAAACTATTAGCCAATTCTCAATAGTACCCTTTCATGATATCTTTACACGTGAAAAAATAATTCAAATAAAAGTTTAATGTCTAAGTTCAATAAAATTTCTTCTCTCTTTTTATTTAAGAAATATTATATGAAACTAGAATTTCAATTATTCTTTTTCCTATATTTCTAAATTTCGCAATTACAACCACTAGACAAAGGTAAAATTACAAACCATGGTATAATTTCCAAGCAAAAATACCCTTACATTAAATTCAGTGGCAGAGCCGAAAATTAAACACAATGGGAGAAAAAAGTTAAAATAAAATCCTCAACAAAAAATAAATAAATAAATAAATTTTTTATACGATTCTTAATTTCTTTTCTCGCTAAAAACTCAATAAAATATAAAAATATGAGAAGGTGTACCAATGTTAAATATTCATAAAAATTACTTGAGAAATACAAGAATATATATCAAAGTATGACAACCTACCAAATTATTTTATCTTTTAATTTTTGAGAATTATATTTTTTTATTTAATTAATGTTCCATTAGGCATTTTGAATTGTAGTTCTTTGACAAATCAAACAAAATTCATCAATTATTGTATAACTATAAAAAATAACAGGCAATTATTTTTCAACAAAAATATAAATAGTTGACATTTTGTTACTGTGTTGATAATCAACACATGATTTTGAAATAGTTTAAAAATTTTGATATTGTAATGGTAATTATTTTTTTAAAATATTTTTTTGCTTGAAAATATATATTAAATTTTAATTTTTTTATATTAGAACATCAAAACTATTCAAAACATTAAAAAAAAAAATTTTAAAACAAAAAAAAATTCAATATTTCACTCAATAGTGTTTAGACCACATTCCTAATCACTACTTTGACTCGTTGTACGTTTTTTTTTTTTTTTTTTAAGGGGAAACGGTCCTCCCCAGCCAGATTCAATATAGAAAAGCCCTTCCCATTGATTTGTGATTCATAGAAAACCTGCTGTGTATAGCATTATTCTTAGCATCGAAATAAAAGCAGAATTCTCATTCTTCGCACGGAATAAAACCAAAACTTCAACGCTTGACACACTTGTAAAAAGGGTTATGAACCTGGCACGGTGGAATTCCAGGGACTTGATTGTAAAATACATGGATTATACGAATTTTCTTTGTTATTTATACAAGCCATACTCAAATATTTGCCAGTGCTAATGAATCGAATTTTTAGGTGTTTCGTAATATTTTCTTTTTATTCCAGTGGGGTACAAACATCACACATTAAAAAATATCCTGTTTTTTTTTTTTTTAAAAATAATATAGACTAACATGTTTGTTTTTATATTTTAAAAGTACTTTCTTAAAAAATTAAAATTTTTATTTTTTTTATTTTAAATTAATATTTTTTGATATTTTTAAATTATTTTGATGTGATAATATTAAAAATAAATTTTTAAAAAATAAAAATATATTATTTTAATATATTTTTAAATAAAAATAAATTAAAAAACAATAAAAACCAGACTTTTAAACCATGAGCGATGACCTCACCTCCCCCACAAAATGTACCTCTAAAAGCTACTTTCATCGTATTTTTGAGCACATGAAGGAGACAAGCGTACCATGGAGTAGTTCCCATGCTAATGCCATGTCAACGACAGAATAGAAAATAATTAATAAACATTGTGGATGCATATGATTGGTTAACAAATCACTAAAGAAGAGTAGCATAGCAAGTACAGGTAGTTGTGCACGTTTGGCACACTTCTACTCTTAGTTACTCCAAAAGCATCATTCTGATGCTCTTGCTTGTACTTTTAGACCGTGAATATTATTTCGGCTAAATTGTTGTTTTTTCTATTTTATTTTTTTAAAAAAATTATTTTAATGTTTTTGAATTATTTTAATTTATTTATATTAAAAATAAATTTTAATAAATAAATAAAATATATTATTTCAATATATTCATAAAAAATATATATTTTAAAATGCTATCTAACTTGTTCTTTTCAAACAAACAATTTATTTTTGACTTGTGTCTTCATGAAAACAAAAAAGTAAAAATATTACCCAAAAAGACATGAGAATGTTTGGAAACATGGTGTAAATCATGTTTTTTAAAAATTTAAAGTTAATTATTTTGTGTATTTTGAATCGTTTTGATATAATGATCTTAAAAATAATTTAAAAAAATAAAAAAACATTATTTTAATGTATTTTAGCACGAAAAATACTTTGAAAAACAACCACAACTATATCTTCAAACATACCATTAATTAGTAGCTTGTCAAAAATGTTTTCTTCATCATTAAATTAGTATGTTAATGATAATTGTGGCCTCATAGGAGAAATCGACTAAGCTGAATAAAATAATACTAGATTTCACTGTTTATATGTTATAATAAGAATATAGCACACTTATCCATTATGCATGGATTATCCATTGGCAACCAATTTCAATAAAACTTGTTGGAGGGTCTTAGCGGCGTGCATCCAGTAGAAATTGAACCCACAAAAAGGCCTTGTCATTTCCAAGAGTGCCCCTGCGTTTTTTTGCGCTTAATCTTTCATGATTTACTATTAATTATATAAGAACTTTTTATAATTAAATAAAAATTTTTTTTATAAAAACATTTTTTTTATAATTAATTGAATTTATTTTTTTAGATTGTTTCATAATATCCTAATAAAGTCTTTGTTTTTCTCTGTCATCGATAATAATATTATTCACTCCTACTAATATTATTATTAATGAAAAATAATAAAAAAAATAAACATACTAGTAAAATTATTTTATGTTCATATATAGAGAGCATGATTAACATGGATATGTTTTTAGTTGAATTTTTTTTTAAATTTTTTATAGTATTTTTGGATTGTTTTTATGTATTAATATTAAAAATAATTTTTTTAAAAAATATTTTAAAATAAAAATTACTTTAAAAGATAACATCCATATGCTTAAAAAGAACCTCCTAGGTCTTGCCTCGCCTGATTTAATGTTAGTTTTTATATTTTTCCTTTTCTTTTCTTTGTAGTGGGGGAAACTAAACTAGTTTACAACATAAAATAGAAAGAGTCAAGAGGACAAGGGTGACATAAAATAACATTAAACATTGGTGTTGTATTCAAATTAGCAATAATAATAATGAATAAAACAAATCCAATTATTTAATCGCAATCATCACACACCACGGGACTTTTTAACATGATATCATTTCTGACTGACCTGGACATGACAACAGTAAAGAAACTTCTCCATTTTGCATTATTTTTACACTTATTGCTTAATATATATATTTTTTTTAACACTTATTGCTTAATATTTTATTCACACATGTCGTGTCCAAAATTTATGATATAGTCATCGTTAATAAAATACAATAAAGATGATTGGTGTGAATTCGATATTCTAATTATAATGTACGTGAGTACACCAAACAGGCTTTGGTGCATGACCATTTCAATATATTGATTGCTACTATTATGCTTGCTGCATGGCATTATATAATAAAACTTTAAATTTATAAATAATAAATTTCATAAGTTTATTAAAAAGTTTTGTTTTATTTTTTATAAATATAAACAAAGAGTTTATTGAGAAAAATTAAATAGAAAATAAAATTATTTATAATTAATTTTTATTAATATCAAATTAGTATTTATAATGAAAATAATACAATTTCAGTTTCTAAAATTTAAAAATACACTTTTTTAGATTAATATATCTGTAAAATTTAAAGACATATCTTCACATCAATATGTTTATGAAATTTTAAAAATAATTTTTATTCAAATTATTTGAATAACTTGGTAGAAAATGTCATGCATAATTATTGGATTAATTAATTCAAAAAAATAATTAATTAAATTGATTTAATTAATTTCAAAATAATAATAAAAATTATTTATTTTACATAATACCAAATTCTCAAATATCAGTCCCATTATATATATTTAAAAAAAATCTTTGAAATTAATTTAACAATATTAAAAAAGCTACACGTATCTTTCAAATAAATTAAATCATTCATTATTTTTTGTTTTTAAACAATGAGTATAATTTATTTTAGTTATTATTAATAATTTTTTTTAATGTAATTAGATTTATCGTAATAATTTTTTTTAATAATATTAAAAATATCACCATCATAATAATTTTAATGTGACTCTATAGTCTTATTATTTTATTTTATTTTTTATTTTCTCCCTCTTCAAATGAAAATACCGCACTTCAAAACTGTTGTTTCTACTGAACTGTATTATTTTCTAAACTCTATTTTTCGCTGGAAAAACACCCAAACTTATTTGGCAACCCAAAAAACCAACTCCGTTAACATGGTTTTTTACTAAGGATATTTCCGTACTTTCTCCGTTCCTTCCTTTGGCTTCTAAACAAATAAAGACCAGAGGCGAGAGAGAGAGGAACAGTGAGATTTTCACAAAAGAAGAACATTATCTCTCCCCAGTCCCTGTACAGAATACAAATCCTAACTTTCTTTTGACTCTCTATTTTTTCTTTTGTTAAATTAAAATTTCTGTAAATTCTTTCTCTTTGATTTCATGTCCTTTAGTGTTCTTCCCATAAAAAGTCAAAAAATTAACAAATCAAACCTTTATAAATCTGTACATACGCATTAATTCTACCCTTATTTCTCCTCCTCCTTCACACCTCCAAAACAGTTAATGAAAACTCACTTGAATTTTCGGTTTTTTGTATACTCTTCTTATTTGTAACCAATCCTAGCTCGACCCCGTTTGGGTTTTTAATCCATCCTGATCTAATTGGGTCTTTCAAAAAATTCACTGAATCTTCATAAAATCCTTATAGAATTTGTGGGTTTCTAGAGAAAAATAGTGGGTCTTTGTTAAAATTTGATCAAGCAAAATCTTTTGCTTGATCTGGGATTCTGGGGTGTTGTTTTTGAGAAAAATCTAGTCTTTATACAGCCATGGCAGTCCCAACAATAGCTTTATACGCGAGCCCACCTAGTAGCGTGTGTTCAACACCATTTCCATGCCAAATCAACGCACATGCAAATTATGATTTTGAATTGAATTCAAGATCTTCATCAACAGCTTCGTCTAGTGCATCTTCCTCGCAGAAACCAATTGTTGGTGGTTTATCTCGTTTGTTTTCATCCCCAGCAGTGAAACATGCATCATTTTCGGGTGATAGAGAGGAGCTGGGGTGGCATGATAGAGGAGACGAATTGAAGGAATTGAGTAGTTCATTTTGCTATACACCAAGTAAATGCCTTGCTGGGTCTTCTATAAAGAGGGATCAAAGTCCGGCTTCGGTTCTGCAAGGTCAAGTCTCTTGTTCTAGTAGTCCTCCTATGAGGATTGCTAGAGAAAGGAGTGGTTGTGATGTGGGTTTTCAGAGTTCAATTCATGGGTCGTTTCGCAGTGGGGCGAATGGGCTCTTTAATGGGTTTGTGAGGAATGCATTAGGGTCTTGTGTTGATTATGATTCTCCGAGTTTTGAGGTTCACAGTAATGGTATTGATGAAGGTTCATCTTCTGTTGTTGTGGATGAATTGACTTTTAGTATGGAGGATAGTTGTGTGGACGCTAATTATGAGCCTTATGCTAAGGAGCTGTTGTTGGGCGCACAATTAAGGCACAAAATTTTTTCTGATACTTTTGTGATCAAGGCTTTTCATGAGGCTGAGAAAGCACATAGGGGACAGGTAAAAGTTAGAATTATTATTGGATTTTGTTGTTCTAAATTTTTGTTTCGTGTTCTTGAGAATTTTTTTATGTTGTTTTCTTATAGATGCGAGCCAGTGGGGACCCTTATTTGCAGCATTGTGTAGAGACTGCAGTTCTGCTTGCGATCATTGGTGCCAATTCTACAGTGGTTGCTGCAGGGCTTTTACATGACACTTTGGATGATTCTTTCCTAAGCTATGACCACATATTTAAAACATTTGGAGCTGGGGTGGCTGATTTGGTTGAAGGGGTAAGAGACAGAATTTCTCATGTACTTTAGGTTTTTTTTTTTTTTAATTTTTTTTTCATGCACGTTTCTTTCTAAAATGGAAGCTACATTGGACTAATATAAGAAGTGTTTTTGGACTTTGTCTGCAACTCCATTTCATCTAGGATGAGATAGTTGCTGCTTATTGCTTATGACGAATATGGTCGTAGACTCGTAGGCTAAATGTAGAAACTGGAACTCGATCTGCAGTAGCTTTTTTTTTTTTTAAAAAAAAAGAATTTAAAAGTCAGGAGCATCTGACAGCAGCAGAGATTGATCAAAATTTGGAAATCATTTTTTACTTGCATTTTTGAGGTCCATCACTTGAAAGACGAGAAACTTAGAAAGAAATTGTAAGCATTTTCCTTGGTTGATGTAGTCCATATATTTCTGTTGATCTAGTATGTACAAACTTCTGATCTAGCTCTGATACATTCACTCAGGTCTCTAAGCTTAGCCAACTGAGCAAGCTTGCTCGTGAGAACAATACAGCAAGCAAAACTGTTGAGGCAGATCGCTTGCACACCATGTTCCTTGCCATGGCAGATGCTAGGGCTGTCCTGATTAAATTAGCTGATCGATTGCATAATATGATGACGCTAGATGCATTGCCTTTGGTGAAGCAACAGAGATTTGCTAAAGAGACATCGGAGATATTTGCTCCCTTGGCCAACCGTTTAGGAATCTCCAGTTGGAAAGAGCAGTTAGAAAATCTATGTTTTAAGCATCTCAACCCAGATCAGCACAAAGATTTGTCTGCTAGACTTGTGGACTCTTTTGATGAGGCAATGATTGCTTCTGCTAAAGAGAAATTAGAGAAAGCTCTCACGGATGAAGCCATTTCTTACGATCTATCTGGAAGGCATAAAAGCTTATATAGCACTTATTGCAAAATGTTGAAGTACGCTCTCTCTCTCTCTCTCTCACTTGGGCGTGGAGTGTTCATTCAGTTGGTCACTACTTCGATTACTAGGGCTATAGCTCTTGCATCAAATCTAGGGTTTCTGAAGCATGGACAGATTAGATAGTTAGATTAAAACAATTATTTAACCAAAAATTATGGTTGTGCCCATCGAATTCTTAAGGTGGAAAAGTTTTTCACATGCTCTGAATTGACAAAGAACTATTAGATCAACTTATTAGTTTTTTGTGCAATTATCATTCTGCGTGTTTTTCTAACAAGAGAGTTTAAATTTGTGTAGGAAAAAGCTGAACATGGATCAGATCCATGATATTCATGGGCTGCGTCTGATTGTTGAAAATAACGAAGACTGCTATAGAGCATTGAGAGTTGTTCAGCGTTTATGGTCCGAAGTACCTGGAAAATTCAAAGACTATATAAATAATCCCAAGTTCAATGGGTATGTTTTGGCTTCGGCTTGTTATTGGTGGCTGCTATCGAATGTATTGCTCTTTTCAAACTTTGATTTTTATTTGCAGCTATCGATCTCTTCATACAGTAGTAATGGGTGAGGGCACAGTGCCACTTGAAGTTCAGATTCGGACAAGGGAGATGCATCTGCAAGCAGAGTTTGGATTTGCAGCTCATTGGAGGTACAAGGAAGGTGATAGCAAGCACTCCTCATTTGTGCTTCAGATGGTTGAGTGGGCAAGATGGGTCATAACCTGGCAGTGCGAGGCAATGAGCAAAGATCATTCTTTCATTGGCTGTGGTGATTCCATAAAGCCTCCATGCACATTCCCTTCACATTCTGATGGCTGCCCATATTCTTACAAGCCTCACTGTGGGCAAGATGGACCTGTCTTCGTCATTATGATTGAGAATGACAAGGTTAGGCTCCTTCCATGTATGGTTTAATGTAATGAGAAGAAGCTTGGCTCATAATAGGTACTATGACCAAAGAAAAGTACATTGTTGACTAGTCCTTTACTGAATATGCATGCTTTGTGAATACTGCAGATGTCTGTGCAAGAGCTTCCTGCAAACTCAACAGTGATGGATCTGCTGGAGAGGGCTGGGCGTACGAGCTCAAGATGGTCCCCATACGGGTTTGCCGTGAAGGAAGAGTTGAGGCCAAGGCTGAACTATCGGCCAGTGTATGATGTGACTTGCAAGCTAAAGATGGGGGATGTGGTGGAGCTAACTCCAGCTATACCTAACAAATCTTTGTCCGACTACAGGGAAGAGATTCAACGCATGTACGAAAGTGGCTCAGCCCCTGTTTCAAGCACAGTTCCTGCTGCTAGCGGCGGCGCTGTTGGATGGAGAAGTTGACCCATTGCTTATAGACCGATAAATAGTATATAGACCCATTTAGTGACAATTGGTTATTCTTGGACATGCATATGTTTGTACAGAACAGTCATATGGTTCTGGTATGAAAAAAGCCATGGCTAACTGGACTCGAACGATCAACAAAGATTTATTTTCTCACTTCCCCACAATGAATTCTTGTGATTATCGTGAATCTTATTATTCTCCGCTCTGGTTTGGTCTTGTTATTTGGGTTTAGATTGATGTTAAGAAGGAAATGCAGACGGAGGCGTTGTTGCAGCAGCCATTCGCCTTCTATTTCCAATTTACCATTGTGCCACCGACACCTATCACTTTCAATGTTGAGTCAGTGTTAGAACGTTCAGATTATTCTGCCTCTGTAAAGGAATGTGAAAACTGTCATGCGTATTTGGACAGGTAGACGCCAGCTGCATGTTTTATGGCGCTATTCTACCGGGAACTTGCTGCCCAGTCTCACTAGTTATAAGGCCACATCAAGAAGTACTTCCACGTTAATTTAGGATATATATTATATATTTTTTTAAAATTAATTTTTTTTAGTATTTTTAAATTGTTTTGATACATGGATATTAAAAATAAAAATATTATTTTAATGTATTCATAAATCAAAAATACTTTAAAAAATAACATTTAAATAACTAATATGCGACTTATAAGATAGACTTACTAAATAATTAATCACTATATCAAGGATTCTGTTTGGCATTGTAATTTAATTGTGTTTTTGTAAATTTTTTATTTTTTTTTTAGCTTTAAATCAATTTTTTTTTGGATTATTTTGATGTATTTATATCAAAATACAATTTTAAAAATAAATAAAAAATATTATTTTGATACATTATCAAGCGAAGAACATCTTAAAAAACTTTTACTATACTTCCAAATAAACAGTTACCTCACTTCCTACACTATTCATTAATATGATTTTTTTTATTTGAATTCTATTTTCTATATATATATATATATATATATATTTTATTTCTATGCATATTTTCAATTTAAACATCTCAATATTTGATTGCTTTTTTTTTTTTTTAAATTTTATTCTTCAAACATCTTGTTGATCTGAAATTGATCATAATTTATTTTGATTTATTTTCTATAAACTTATTATATTCTTAAACAAATATTCTGATATTTGGTTGATACTTAATTATGCAAGGGTTTATTTTTGTTATCATATCATTAAAAAAAATAGTTTTAAGAAATAAAATTTTTAAACTCTATAGAATCCATGAGTTAAGCCGTAAAGCCTGAATTGTTTCAATATTAAAAAAAATATCATATTAATTTTTTTTCAAATCAAATCATGTTTTTACTATTGTTCTAGTTAGCTTTGGACCCACCAGGTCAATTGGGTTATATAGAAGCAACTCTCACACTAGTAGCAACTCTCACACTAGTTAATTCTGAAACCAAGTTAGGCAAGAAGTCAAGTCAGGAGGTTTTACAATTAACTTGCTAGGTTATATTTAATAATAATATCAAATAGCTCCCCTCTTTTTAATTCCATCTTGTGATTTTATTATTTTAATTGAATATTTTTGAACTTTTATTTTTTAATTTTATTTTTAAATATTTGATTAATATTCAATTAATTTTCATAATTTATTTTGATTTTGTTTTTTATAAGGTTATCATAGTATCAAATAAACATCTTAAAATTTAGTTGGTGTTTAATTATACTAGTATCTATTTTTATTATCAAATAATTAAATAAAAAATAATTAAAAAAACAAACAAATTTTTACTATCATGTCACCATTTTAATATTAAAAAACATATATCATGAAAAAAATAATTAAAATTAAAACTATATTTTTTATTAATCATCCATATTGCTTTTGAATCCATCTTGTCAACTAAACTATATCAAACTTTATCAGGGCATATATAACATAATTTAAACTTGAGTTGAGTTGGTTAAAGAATCGAATACCAAGAATTCATACTACCTGAACAACTAATGGAAGACATGACTTGGAACCTATAGCTAGTAAAAAACTGAACTCAGAAAAGCACTGCGTGGCAGTGAATTTTCATGAAGATCACAATAATCCAAAACACATAGCATTCACAAAAAGACTCCAATTTTACAATGATCCAATAGTTCGTCCTTAATTCCTTTTCACACGGGCTCATTCTTCTCAGGTCAAGAGAATGTCTTGTAATCCTACATTGGCAGTATATATAATTCTCACTTGGGACGTTTGGTGAGGGGAAAGGATACTCTTTGAGGAGTAAGCTGTGGAGGATCCGTCTTCTGTTCTTGTGATTGGTTGGGATCAGCACTTTCTTCATCCTCCTCTGTCTCTTCTATTGCCTGGGCAGTCCGCTTCTTTGGGATAGCAAGTTGATAGTTTGGACTGATCAACGTGTCCTGCTCGGGTGGAAGAGGGATTCCAGGCCCGGCTATTGACTTAGGCAATGGGATTTTGTTCCTAGTTCTGGCCAACTCTAGTAAAACCTGAAGATTGGTAACTTTAAGATGTTAGGAATCATTATATATTTTTTTTATGTTAGGCATAATTTCTTGAACCTCTACATGAGATGAAGAAAACAAATATAGTAACTGATCACAAAAAAGATTGCGCCATCTACAGCTAACATGTGTCAAAAGAATCATATCGTACACGAGGAAAACTGAAGATAGTTTTACCAATATTAAAACTTGCTCCATTTCAACCGAGCAAACACTATTCCAAAGTATTACTGAAAATCAGATAGTGGGAGAGAAGGCAATGAAATACGGGAGTCTATGCAAGTTCTATCATTTGAAGATCAATGGTCAAGACAACTATAGAATTATGAACGGCTAAAATTTTCATCTCATAGTATTAGAGTCAAGAAACAAGGGGAGGAGGTTTATCATCCGACGGATAGCCACTTACCTCTCTAGGAGGGGGTTGCGAGAAGCTGAAATTGACTTTAGATTGAATAGCAAGCTTGACATCATCACAGTCAATTGCAGTTTTGTTAGCATGCTCTGAATAAACCTGTGCATCTGTCAACACATCAACAACATAACGATACCACAACTCCAAAAACTGATGCACAACACGAGGTTCATAATCCTCGACACCCATTGATTTAAGCAATGATTTCACAATCTTGGCATCCCTTGGCATGTCTTCTTCTCCCTCCGCCATACTCTCTGCTTGTCTGTAAACATGCATTACAAGCCAACATTAGACACCTCCAAAGACAGAACCAACACAGCACAACACAACACACATCCTTTTTTCCCAGAAGGAGATGTCTTATACGAAATCAACCAAACAATCGAAAAATTAAAACCATGTACCGACTAAATCAGCTTGCAAACAGAGACCCGTGTGCTAGTACAAGGGTCCATCACATGGATAATCAGGTTTGACCCTAAATCTCCGTAACGCAGAATACCTGGTGTAAACTTAAAGACTGCCCAAAGGCTTAAGAAAGTTTTTGAATGTTATGCTGTTATCGTGCCTTTTCAATTGTTTAAGTATTCAAGCAAAGGATATAACCCACAAAACAAAACCCATCATGTTGGGGGTGATTTTCTCATTGCAATTTCACATACAACAACCTAAAAATCCTTTATATATCTTCTAGGTCTAATGTCGGGCATGTATTAAAATGCTACAAGATTGTAAGTACAAGCTTGTCAATATGGAGTGTATGAATTTCTTTGCAGAGAACAGAAAGAACACTAATTCATCGATAAATAATAATAATAAAAAACTAAACCGCAGCTGAAATTAACAAGTGGGTTTTGGCTGCTTCAAACAAATTTCAAAAAACGAAACAGAAAAATGAAATACTTAGATGGGATCGATTCAAAAGTGAAGGCGAGACAACTGAGGCACTAACCTTGGAAATGAGATTGGGGCTGATCCCAAGGAACAAGGTCTTGTTGGGAGAGATTTTAGTAAATTACTCTCTGTCGCTATTATTCAATTGTGAATGCATGTAGTTATAGAGACTAGAGAGCGAGAGTGCGAAGAACAAAACAGAAAGGGAAGGGAAGTAGAGAAACCAAAGCATTACATGTAGAAATCGTTTTCGTTTAGGAAGCCCATTTTCCTAAAGCCAGCGTACGACTGATGAGGCCCAACTCTTCTAAATGTGGTGGCCCATCAATATTTAATCTTTAGCTATGGGAGATAGCTGTAAAAATATATTAAAATAGTTTATTTTTTATTTTTTTTTTTTAAAATTTAATTTTAATATCTGCATATTAACACATGATCCAGAATGAAGAATTAATTTTTTTCAAAAAACATTGTATTGGTTATTGTATCATGTCTGTTATTTATGAGAATATTGATGATAAATAAATCAGGTTTATAATAAAATTTTAGGCCAAAATTCCAGCTGTGTTTTTGTCCAATTAGGTGTTAACTTTTGCCAATAAACCTCCATGTCTGATAAAGTTGACATGCGGCAAAATCAAAATAATTGAACTTTTAATTAAAAAAAATTTATTTAGAAATGCAATTTTTTTTTCATATTTTTGAACTTTTGGGCATTTTTTTTAAATTTTGAATTGCTATTTCTTTTTCAAAGTTTTGGTTATTTTAAATTTCTAATATTTGAAATTTTTTTGAAATAATATTTTCTGAGATGTAAAGAGTAGAAGGATGAGATATGTGATTAATAGTATAATAAATACACATGTCAGCATGAGATTAATCATGTGGTAGAGTTAATGGAAGGATTTAACACTATTTTTAATGGATGTTAAGATGTTTTCTTAATGTGGTTCCTGCGCTTTGTTCTTCTTCAATTTACCGTTAACTTTTGCAAATGATCTTACATGTTTGATAAAAAGGTGCATGGAAAGAGATGCAAATCGTGTTTTATTTAAAATTTAATATTTTTTTTTATTAAAAATTAATTATTTTTATATTTTGAATCGTTTTGATATGTTAATTTAAAAAAAAAAAATCATTTTAAAACATTTCAGCATGAAAAATATTTTTAAAAGTAATCACAACCACACTTCCAAACAGATACATATCAAATTGAAAAAAATCAAAATAATTGAAATTTGAATATTTTTTTTTCTTAAATATGAAAAAAACTCAAAAGTTAATTATTTTAATTTTGAATTTCTAGGTATTTTTTCAAAATTTGAACTTTTATTTCTTTTTCAATGTTTTGGTTATTTTTATTTTCTAATATTTTGGATTTTTTGACATAATATTTTTTAAAATGTAAAGAGTAGAAGGATGAAATTTGTGATTATTAATACAATAAATACACAAGCCAGCATATCATCATGTGGTAGAGTTAACGAAAGAATTTAACACCATGTTTAATGGATGTTAAGAGGTTTTTTTTTTAAAAAAAATAAAAAAAAATCAAAATTTTGATTATTTTAATTTTGATTTTGTAGGATTTTTTTTTTCAAAATTTGAATTTTTTTTCAAAGTTTTGATTATTTCTATTTCTTAATATTTGGGTTTTTTAGTAGTAGAATGTTGACATTATTACACACATAAGGCAGGAAGGCTACAGTATTACAAAATTAATATAAACTTTTGACTTTAGGCGATACCATTAATTCTTGTAGCCAGGTACTTATGGACGTGCTCATACCAGGCAACGGGCAGCCCAGACAAACAAATCCTCGTTCATGATCGATCAATGAGAATCGCCAACAAGATTTTCTCAGAAATTCACAATATTAATTTGAACTTGGAGAAAATTAAACTATGATAAGGTTAATTAATATTATTGCAACCAAAACAACAAACATACATAGCCTATATACTAAGAACAAAATCAGATCTCCTTCTTTTATCTCCAGAAGAATTCTTGAACTGAGCCTTGCCATGATAGCACAAGAACAAGCATCACTAACACTCCAGCAAGTCCCCAAGAAGAGCTCCCGATTCTAAGCACCCAAGAGGGATCTGGAGACGGGATGAAAGAAGCCGCAGCACCTCCATGGACTGACATGGAAGAGGAAGTAGTCCTAATAGCAATTATTAGGCCAGCAAGCACCATTGGAAGAACAAAGCCAGAGCTCCATTTTGTCTCGTGATTAAAATAAAGCGGATGGTCGTTCTTTCGCTTAACATACAATGGTGATAGCACCACAGCTGATGCTAGAGCCAACACCATGGCTAATGCTCTTTGTGATGAGTTTCGGCTGGCAGCACTGTAGGCATCTGTGGCCATATTGGTGAGGCTCAATGAACTGTTAATTCCTTATCAAGGTTGGTTTTTCTCGTAGAAGAACCAGCTAGCTCAGTGGGCTATGTCCACTTGAAGCGATGGATTTATAGGAAGGAGAAGGTGGAAAACAGCAGGAATCTATGTGGATAGCTTGTGGTCTGATGACAAAAGTAATAGATAGACAGATTAACAGCCGTCCAAAAAGTGAGAAGGAACGCAGGAAAAGAGCTACACAGTGAAGACAAACCCTCAGGAAAGGTTAAAAAAGTGGTAAAGAGGGAGATTGCACAACTTTGGAAGTAAGGTATCTCTCAATTATTCAATTCTGCGTTCACTTGTAACATTAAGCAAAAAGCAATACTGAGGGTTTGTTTCTTCATCAAGTAACTATATAATATATACAAAGCAATGCTAGCTGTACCCCTTTTCTTTGGCAAGCAGGTGCTAGGTGCTAGAGAAATTGACCTTTTCCTGATCCAACAAGATGGATAACACTGATAGTTTATGTTAGCTAGATACCTTGTCTAAAGTCGCATAACGAGAATTAGTAGATCCTAGATGGTATGTACATGACTACTGTGTGTGGCAGTTCTAGAAATGAGAATGGATGCTCACTAAGGTATGTTTGTTCTGCCTCAAATATTTTCTTGAAATAGATTTTTTCGTAAGTTATTTTTCATTATTTAAAAATATCAAAGAGCTTTTGTTTTATAAAATAATTTATTTTTCATTGATGGTTTTTGAATGATGATAATATGATGAAAAAAGTTGTGAAGTTGATGATAGAAATAATAATGGTGGTTGTAGTGGTAGTATTTATGTAGTGATTGTGATATTGTTGATGATAGTAGTGGTCATTGTAGAATGATGATTTTCGTGACAATAATAATGGTGGCAACAATGATAAAATAATGGTTGTTTTGGTGGTTAATTTAATAACAAAGTAGTGGTAGTAGTGGCGATGACGACGATTAAAAATGAAGATTGTTATTGTGGTAGTAATGGAGTTGAAATAACAATGAGAATAGTAAAAATGTTGATGAAGTAGTGGTTACACTGATAACCAAGAGTTATTGTTGTTGTTGGTTGTTCTTTTGGTTATGGTGTGGTGTTAGAGGGTTATGATAAAATGATAGTTATATTGGTGAAAAGATGGTATTTGTATTGACATTAATGGTGGTGGTTGATATTAAAGTGATGGTGGTTGTGATTTTGAAGTGGAGCTGGTGGTGGAGTGGTTATTGTTGTGATAATAATGGTGGTGATGATGATGTTAGTGGTTATTGAAATAGTTAAGTTATGATGTTATTCATACTGTGAGTTGGTAGTATGAATGAAGATATTTTTCTCTCTAAAAAATTAAAATACTGGAAATAATATTTTGAAGGTTTTATTGATTTGAATTCCAAATGGAATTCAAATTATAAACAATAGACAAGAGTAGATCAGAAGAGAGATCTTTTGACTTGCAAATAAATTTCTCTAAAAATTAACATTAAAAATATTATTCTAAAACTACCATCTTTCTTTTCCTCAATAAAACCTTGATACCCATCACAAGTATTTCCATTTAAACCTCTTCCCCCTCAATCTCATAAAAAAAATGCTAGGATTTGATACGTGTCCAAGAAATTCACAACCCCAAACTCTATTCTTAATATGTTTAACTCTCGACTCTTTAACCTCATTCACTCTCGGTGGCATATTTCTAGAGCTCACTATTTCCTTTTCTTTTGTTAATCTTATTTCTCATAAATGTTTTTCAATCATTATATTAAATCCCATTTTTTTTTTCTTTTAAACTCGTGAATTGTAGGGGTTTAAAGAGAAGGAGTAATAATGAAGTGATGTTTAATGGTGATTTTTCAGATAACGAGTTTAAGAAATGATGGGCTATAATAGGAATCTAAGGTGTGTTTGGTACAAAACAGAGATAGCGAAAGCCTAAAGGAGGATAAGGTGGTAGAGAGATGTAATATTATCTTAAAGAGTAAAAAGAAATGGAAGTTTAAGGCACGAGGAGGTGTTGTTATAAATACTACTGAAAGTATTTAAGTGAAGAAAGAAAGTAAGAAGAAAGTTAAAGACAACAAACTCTTGTATGCTATTTTATTGAACTAAAATGAATTGATTACTTACTAATTGAAAGCAATCCTTATAAATATATATTAAATGAAATAAACTGAATTGCTAACTTATAGCACTAAATCATGCTATGATATGCTAACAAACTAACAACTCCTAAAGACTAGGACAACCATTTATTGTTGCTGCAACTAAAAGATTAACATAACATAATCTTGACAGCTCTTAAAGCAATCTTCAACATTTCTCATTGCTTTAGAAGCTACGAATTCCAATCTTTTATCTTAGAAACTCAAACCTACTTACTGGAAGAGGTTTAGTAAACAAGTCAGCTAGTTGATCTTCAAACTTACAATAGATCAACATAACATCACCATTTTTCTGCACCTCTCGTAAAAAAATAGAGTTTGATGTTAAAGTGTTTGATTTTTTCATGAAACACTAGATTGTGAGAAATTGCTATGGCTGCTTGATTGTCCACTGAGATCTTTGTTATTTCTTTCTCCTCTATATGCAAATCACATAGAATCTTTTGAATCCACAATGCTTGATTCACTGCTGCTGCAATAAATTTGTCTTTTATAGTGGATTGTGCCACAATGTTTTGCTTCTTAGATGATCATGAAAACATTCTTGATCCTAGGTTGAAACATAATCCATAAGTACTTTTCATGTCATTAATAAATCCATCCCAATCATTGTCAGAAAAGTCATACAATTTTAACTTTTGACTCCTTTGAAATTGAACACAAAAACTGACTGTTCCTTTTATGTATCTTAGAATTTGTTTGGCTGCTCTTAAATGTATTTCAATTGGACAATGCATGAAATGAGATAGAAGACTTGTGGCATAAAGTATATTAGGTTTGATTGCCGTTAGATACATCAAACAACCAATTACGCTTCTGAACTTCTCTTCATTAACTCTGTCGGTTCCATATTCTTTGCTGAACTTGTCTTTTTGATTCATTGGAGTGGTTGTTGGTTTGAAATTCTCCATATGAAATTTCTTCAAAATTTCATTTTCATACTTATTCTGGTAGATGAATATTTCATTCTTGTTTTGCTTGATTTCCATTCCAAAAAAATATGTCATGAGGCCAAGATCGGTCATTTCAAAAGCTTGCATCATCTTCTACTTGAATTTTTCAATTTGCTGTGAATTGCTTCCTGTCACTTAAAGATCATCAACATAGAGTGATATTATGAGAATATCATTGTTAGTCTTTTTTACATAGAGAGTTGCTTCAAATAAGCTTTTTCAAAAGCCAAAACTTATTAGATAATCATCAATTCTGTTATACCAAGCTCTATGTGCTTACTTTAATCCATAGAGAGCCCTTTTTAACAAGTAAACTTTATCTTTTTTCCTTTAATGACAAACTCAGTTGGCTGTTCAACATAAATCTCTTTTTGCAGAATACCATTTAAGAAAGCTGACTAAACGTCTAACTAAAATACATTCCAATTCTTATGTGTAGCAATAACAAATAATAGTTTACAAGAGAAAAAATATCTGAATAATCAACACTAAATATCTGAGCATACCCCATAGCAACCAGCTTGACTTTATGTTTTTGATGGAACTATCTGCATTTAGTTTAGTTCTAAACACCCACTTTACACTAATGATGTTTTTGTCTGGCGGTCTGTCAACCAGTTTTCAGGTGTAGTTTTTTTGGATCATTGATATCTCCTTTTTCACTGCTTTCTGCCATCTAAAGTCCCGGTGAACTTCTTCATTTCCTTTTGGTTCAGACTGCTATGTTTCTCCTTTGATAAATGTCTGAAAGAGATCTTGTGCCTCTGATTGGTGAATCATCAATTGATTCATCTCGTTATTAAGGTTTATCTTGATCTCCAAACAACTTGTTGTCTTGTGAGTCTTTTTAGTCTTATTGTTCCTCTTCATGGAAATGAACATCTTTTATAATGGCTATCTTCTGAGTTTGAGGATGTTATACTTTGTAGGCTTTAAAAATAGAACTATAGCCTATAAAAATACTTGGTATAACCTTTTTGTCAAGCTTATCCCTCTTGATCTGTGGAACGTGAACAAAAAAGATCCTGCATTTTTTTTTAAGAAATCTTAGTGATGGTTTGTAATTATACCAAGCTTCAAATGATGTATTTTCTTTCAAATTTTTTATTGGAAGTCGATTATGAAGAAAAACAATTGTGTTAGCTGCTTTTGCCCAACCTGTTTGGGAGTGCTTTTCAAAAGCACTTCCGAAAAAATTTGAATTTTTTTTTATTTTGCTTTAAATTAATATGTTTTTGATGTTTTCAAATCATTTTGATGTAATGATCTCAAAAATTATTTTTAAAATATAAAAAACATTATTGGCATGCTTTTTTAAGTGAAAAACACTTTGAAAAGCAACAACAACCACACTCCCAAACTCCCTTAAGTCAAATCCTTCTCATATAGCATGCATTTGACCATCTCCATTGTGTATTCGTTTTTCCTCTCATTGACTCCATTTTGTTCTAGAGTGTAAGGAGCTGTGAGTTGATGTTCAATGCCAACATCTTCACAGTATAGATTAAACTCTAATGAAGCATATTCTTTACCATTGTTAGATCTAATGGCTTGAATTCTGCATCTATTGTGATTCTTCACATTCTTCTTGAATCTCCAAAAGATCCCAACTACTTCTGATTTGTATTTCATTAAAAAAATCCAACACATTCTAGTAAAGTCATCAATGAAAAGAATGTAATAGACCTTTTAATGAAGGTGGTTTTAGAGGGTCAATCATATCAGTATGGATTAACTAGATTTTTTGTGTAGATCTCCAAGTTGATTTTGAAAATGATTTCTTGCTTTGCTTACCAAACTACCATGCTTGACAATTTGGTAATTTATCAGTAAATAGAGGCATACCTTTTACAACATCATTCTTCTTTATACTGAGCATTCGTTGTTGATAACCGTGTCCTAGCCTTTTATGCCACACTTTTGTGCTATTAAACTTTATTGAAAAAGCTGTGTGCTCCTCCTCAAATGGTAAAAATAAGAAGCTTTTACCTTTCATCTTAGCTTGCAACATTTTTTTACAACACCATAAAAAATATGACATAATTGATCTCCAAAAATCACCTTCATGCCTTTCTCTATTAATTACCCAACACTTAACAAATTATGATCTATATCAGGTACATAGAGAACATCTAAAATTATTTTTATACCTGAATTTATTATGATGAAAATGGTTCCTTTTCCCTTAGCTGTTATACAATCACCATTTCCAATTTGAACCTTTGTAACTTTTATAGATTGCAATGTTCTGAAAAGACTTTTGTCAAAAGTCATGTTGTATGTGCAACCACTGTCAATGAAACAATGATCAGAGGAGTTTTGAATTGAAAAACACATGGCTATGAATGTTTGATCTTCATCAGTTTGACCAATAACTTGAGCATTTTCCTCTTGTTTCTGAGGTTTAGTTATGCAAATAACAATTTCATATCCAAGTTGATTGCATTTGCTATACCCTGCATCAGGTCTTTTCCATCATTTGAATGATGGATGGCCTATCTTATTACAAAATTGACATGGTAGAAAATTTCTTTTAAATTTTTTCCCTTGTTTTGAAATTGATTGGCGGTAAATTTACTGCTTGAAGCCTGATTTTTCTTGAAAAACTTCTTCTTATCCTTTTTAGAATCTTGATGCTTGGTTGGTAAAGCTTCTTCTACAAAACAATCCTGCCTCATAAGTCTTCATTATTCTTGAGCTTGTAAGGCATTCAAAAGTTCTGCCAATGTAATTTTTGACAGATCTTTTGTATTCTTCAATATAGTAATTGAGGTTTTATATTTTTTCTAGTATTATAACCAAAATCTTTTCAAAAATTCTAGAGTCTATGAATGTTGTTCCAAACAATCTAACTCGGTTAACAATACCAAGCAACCTATTTGAGTACTGCTTTATAATTTCAGATTCTTTCATTCTTTGCAGCTTAAACTCTCATATCAAGTTTAGGCTTTGCATGCCACAAATTCTTTCTTCTCTTGCATATTCTTTCTTTAGATAATCTCAGACATCTTTTGTTGATTTAAGAGACATTATTCTTCTGAAAATGGTTGTTAAAACAGTAGCAAACATACATGTTTTTGCTTTTGATTTTTTGATTTTCTCTTTTTGTGGCCTTTGATTTAGGTCATAGTTGGATTATTTGGTCATTGAGGAAGATCATAATCCTCTTAAATAGCTTCCCAAAGATATAAGGCCTTCAAATATGTTTTTATTTTCACCGTCTAAAGTTGATAATTCTCTCCATAAAAAATAAAAGAGGTAATATGAGAAAAGCTTGCTTCAGCTTCCATTATAGGTCCCTTTAGAAAATAGCTCTGATACCAATTAAAAGAATTAAAGTGGAGAAAAATAGTAAGAAGAAAGTTAAAGATAACAAACTTTTGTATATTATTTTATTGAACTGAGATGAATTGATTGCTTACTAATTGAAAGCAATCCTTACAAATATATAATAAATGAAATAAATTGAATTGCTAACTTATAGCACCAAATCATGCCATGGTTTGCTAACAAACTAATAGACTAACAACTCCTAAAGACTAGGACAACCATTTATTGTTACTACAATTAAAAGATTAACATAACAGAATCTTGATAGCTCTTGAAGCAATCTTTAACAACCACTAAATATTTATGGGTTGGTGCTACCATGGTTTCAAGGTTTATTGCTGTCACATCAAATATAAAGTGTGGCGTGGTCTCACACCCTTGGTACAAGTTGCCTAAATTGATCGGATTGGATGTTTCAAGAACTGATATTGGTCCAATTGCAGTTTCTAGATTATTATCATTATCACCTAACTTGAAGGTTTTGTGTGAAATGAATTGCTAAGTTCTTGAAGAAAACAATACCTTCAGTGTGAATAAATACAAAGACAAATTGTTACTTGTCCTTTTCACTGATATTTTTAAAGGACTAGCTTCTTTATTTGTCAATGCTGTAAAGATGGGAAAAATATTCTTTTAGAGTGGAGAGAAGATAACTAAATCTCTTGTAATACAAAATATAAATAAATAACTTTTTAGTCTTGTTGAATATAGGTTAAAGAAAAAATAGTCAAAATTACTAACTCAATTCAATTCAATTGTATAGACATTCCAAAGAATATAATTGAATTCAATTATATGATTTAGTATTTTATTCTAAATATAAGAATTGTAATAAGTTATCGATTGAATTCAAATCACACATGAAATTGAATTCAATTTCATATGTGATTTGATTCCAAACAAATTGTAAGAGATAAGGCAAGAGTCGAAGGTAACTAAATCCTATTGGGTAACTAAGAGATAAGCTGTAATAGATAAGGTAGGAGTTTATATTTTTTTTTTAGTTTTCAAACATTTAAAGCAAAAAATAAAGAGTTCAATTTTTTTTAAAAATAATAGAAAATAAAAAAAATTGATTTGGAAAATTGTGAATTTATACTAAAAGGATCATGTGTGACTTTCATATTAAAGTCTCATATAAATTTTGATCTCTTGGTTAATGTTTTCTACTTTAACCTTGTTGGTTCTATTTTAAAATCTCAATTTCATATTTTAGCAATATTATAATGTGTTGTAATTAAAAATTAATCATCTTATTAAAGAAGAAAAGGAAGTTAATTAACTTAATCCTCTTGTGTGGATAAATTAGGTAATATTGGAGTCTTGATCTTATCACGATGTAAAATTCTTGTTAAAGCCTTCAAGTTTTATCAAGGAGTGCATGGGGAAAGATTTTGTTTGTGTTTGGGATTTATTATGTTTATTTGTTTGCATAAAATATTTTCTTGAAAAGATTTTTTTTTCATAAGTTATTTTTCATTATTTGAACATATTGAGAAAAATATTTTTCTATAAAATAAATTATTTTTCGTTGATGGTTTTTGAATGATGATAATAAGATAAGAAAAGTTGTGGTCTTGGTGATATATGTAATGATAGTGGTGGTGTTGGTGATAGCATTTATGGTAGTGATTGGGATAATATTAATGATAGTGGTGGTAGTTATAGGATGATGATTTTTGTGAGAATAATGATGGTGACATTGGTGATAAAATAATGGTCATTTTGGTGGTTAATTTAATAAAGTAATGATAGTAATGGCAGCGACAAAGATTAGCAATAGAGATTGTTGTTGCGATAATAATAATGTTGAAGTAACAATAAATTAAGAAAATGGTGATGATGTAATGGTTACAATGATAACCAAGTGTTGTTGTTGGTTGTTCCTTTGGTGATAGTGTGGTGTTGGAGGGTTATGATAGAATAATGAAAAATTGGTAGTTATATTAGTAAAGAAATAGTATTTGTTATGATATTGATGATGATGATGATTGATAGTGGAGTGGTGATGGTGGTGTTAAAGTGGAGCTGGTAGTGAAATGGTTATTGTTGTAGTGTTGAAGGTGATGCTGTTAGTAATTATTGAAATAATATTAAGTTTAGATGTTAAGAATATTGCGAGGTGGTAATATGAAAGAAATTATTTTCATCTCTACAAAGTTAAAATATATTTTCTTCAAATAAAAAGAATGTTTTTCTATTAATTTATATTTTAATATTTGTTTGGCATTGAAAAATGAGAAAAACCATGTTTAACAAATAAATTCTAATATCAAAATGCTTTGCTGAAGCAATAATATTCTGACAAATGATTCGAGAGATAAGGTAGGAATTGAAGGTGTCTAATGCTCGTTGGATCTTGGAAGAAAAAATTAACTTAATTTTTAAGTACCCAAACATTTAAAGAGAAAAATAAAGAGTTTAGTTTGGTGAAGAAAAAGAAAAAGAAAAAGAAAAAGAAAAATTGATTTGATAAATTGTCAATTTTTACTATAGAGATCATGTATTAAAGCCAGTTACATAAATTTTATAGTTCTTGATCAATGTTATCTACTTCAACTTTGTTGGTTCTATTTTAAAATTATAATTTTATATTTTAGCCATATTATAATTCAGAATCATATGCATATTTTTGTAATAAAAATCAATCATCATATTAAAACAATTGAGAGAGATACATATGTTTTAAGTAAAGCTAGCTAGATCCAATTAATATAAAGTAAAAAGACTATTATACTTTGTTCTTATATTTTAGAACAAGTCTTCAATCTATCTCAATAAATCTAATTTAATTGCTTGTAATTTCTTCTTCAATTTAAGTTTATTCTCTAATCTATCTTTTTATCATATGTTTTTATTTAAATTGATGTATTTATTGCTACGTGAAAAACTCAAATTTCATTAATTATATTTATTAAATAATTATTGGATGTGGCATTTTGAGTATAACTTATATTCTAGAAATAGAGAGGAAGAAGGTAACACCACGAGGCATTATAATTGTTTTCAAGAATTCTTTCCACTTTAAAAAATGAAGGATAGTGTAAGCTGAAAAAACATGTTCATGCTCTCTTCATGTTCGTACCTCAGAGTTCACTCTTTGGAAACTTTCAAGCCCTGATCTAAACTAGCTAAAAACGCTGAGAGATTCAACACTATATATTTTGGAAACCATAAGAATCTGCAACTCATGAAAGAATCAATCTAACAAACCACCATTAATGCATTGGCCTACAATGGAAACAAGATCTTCCAAAAGCAAGAAGCTTATTGGGTTTGCGGAAAAAGATGAAGGTAACCATTACATTAACAGAATCAGTGATCTCCCTGACACTATCCTCCATCACATTCCTATTAAACTCATTGCTCAAACCAGTATCTTATCAAAACGATATATGGAGATCTCTATGGTTTTCATTCCCTGATCTTGATTTCACCACCATAAGCCCTACTATTGCCGCTTGTTATCCAACAAAACTTAACCAAAAAAGATCATATCAATCTGTCATTGAGCATCATCACCAGTGTTTTAGCCCACCGGGACAAGCATTTTGATCTAAGAACCCTTCGGTTTAGAGCATACTTGATGCGGAACAATAAATAACAAGAATTAAAGTAAGAAAAGAAAGAAGCTTTAGAGAAAGAAAGAAGCTTTAGAGAAAGAAAGAAGCTAAAGAAGAGGAAGAAAGGGGATTGGAGATATGCAAAGTATGCAATTTTTCATTAATCATCAAAAGTTCCTTAACATTTAGAAAAGTAGGGTATTTATATTAAAACCCTAACTAGAATAAGCGATTGGGCTTATGGCCCACTAAATAAAATATCCAACAATAATTAAATCAAACCTAACAAATAAAGCCAAATTAATAAAACTCAACTGAAAGTTCATATAAATTAAACCCAAAACATAAGTTAAAGCCCAATCTCTCAATTGTTTGGGCTATCCTCCATCGTCTATGATCATTCGTGTGCATAAATAATATTTCGGGTTTGGTGTCCCCATCAATTCTCCCGGGGTCGGAAGAACTCGACCATGTTGAGTATAGGCCAAGGCGACTCCGATAACGCTCTCAAAGATAAAGATCAAGCTGTTGTGATGTCTCTCTGATAATTCATGTATAGTCTGAATCTGGTTGTTGAGCCCATATACTGGGATTTGCTGAAGTTCACCATCCCTGGTAAAAACAACTTGTGCATTCAAAGTAGCATTAATATGTTTCTTTTGTGCCAAAGATATGGATAATGAGGTAGGGGTATCAAAAGGAGCATTAGGAATAGGCTGTATTTTATAAATATTGAGATCTTTCATGTTCAAAGTAGAGCTAATATCAAAGTTTAATGGAAATTTAATGACATAATTATTTGATTTAATTATTTGCAACACTTTGAATGGTCTAGCACTACTTACTTGCAATTTATGATCGGTTTCCAAATGACACCGTTCAGGTCTAATCTGTATCATGAAATAATCTCCAACATTAAGTGCATCATGATACTTAAGTAAATCAGTTTGAAATTTGTATTGTTCATTACTTGCTTGAATTTGTTTCATGATCTCAATATGCAAATTATGAACCCTACATGGAAACGACTTAACTGACTTAGACATCCTATCGTGAGGAGATATAGGAAGGTGTTCTATAGGCTTCTCAGGTTTGTAGCTATGAACACTAAGTGATTGAGGGTGTGGAATGAGACAAACATTGTTTGAAACCTGTGTAGATATGGTATGAACACAATCAAGTAAACTAGGATTATCTTCATCTTCCTCATCACGTACATGTGATAAGGGGTCAAAAAGCTTAACATGTTGTTCTAAAGTTATGATGTGCTAGACACTAAGCATATTGGGTGAGGAATCATGTAATTTAGGAGGACTAATATCATGAGACTCTTCTAAGATCATAGTTATATCTATAGGCGATTCCACTGAAGAGTTCCCTAAAACTTCCTCTACCATTGAAGCAGACATATCAGGCTCTTTCTTAACCTCATTCTCAAGCTCACGTGGACTCATTGTGTTAGGTCCCTCTTCTTGCACATCCTCGTCATTTAGGTCACTAAAATCCTCAAGATTTGGCTCATACACTTCAACACTACAATATTCCTCTTTACCTATATCCTTATGTTTTTGGATGATTAAGGGTTTAGAGGTGCAATTTAAAGAGATATGACCAAAACCTAAACAATTAGTACACTTAACCTTTGAACTCACTTTAGACAGTTCATTGACAACTCGTTTGCCCTTATCTTTCTTACAAAGTTGGGCGCTATTAGGATTATGTCTGTGGGGTGAAGCACCTAACAAAGAATCACTACTTCTGAATTGGGACCTAGTAGGGATACTATAAGAGTCTTGACGATTCTTCCACTGATTCTTTGTGACCAACTTGTAGTCTTTAACTAGGTATAAGCTTGGTCAAGGGTAGATACACCTTGAAATACAACTTCTCTTCTAAGATCATCTTTCAAGCCTTTATAAAATCTACACAAAGTCATGGCTTTATTCTCTCTTATGGCACATCTAATCATGTAATCGTTAAATTGCGTTATATACTCATTGATAGACTTATTCCTTTGTCTTAGATTGTTCCATTGGTCTAAGAGTTTATTCCTATAAGATTGGGGCAGGTACTTCTCCTAAAGTTTTTGTTTCATTTTGATCCAATCAGTTATAGGAGGTTTACCTCTCATCTCTAAACAATCCTCAACATCTAAATTTTGGCTTCATCAATGAGTTTCATCTTAGTAAATTTAACTTTCTTATTATCAAACAAGTTATGTCACTTAAAGAATCTATCTATATCACGAATCCACATATCAAATATCCAAGGGTCATGACGACCATCAAAAGTAGGGGCTTCTATTTTGTTAGGACTCGAGACTCGCTCATCAAAGTCATCGTGTTTAGAGTAACCTAAATGATATCATATTGGTGGCGCTCAGAGTGAACTTGTCCATAAGGATTATTCTTGTGATATTTATTGGTCTTTGAGTGCTTTGTTCGAAAACTATCTTGGGGCTCAATTCTTCGAAACATGTTGATCACCTAAGTTTGCAATTCCCTTTAAATGGTCGTAAGAGTATCACTAAAGGTTGAGTCTACAGTAAGTGTAAACTTAAGCTTGGACACTAGATGATCATGACACAAATGCATGCAAGACTAACTTAGAAATGAAATTGAGATCACAAATGGTTCTTGTAAGCGAAGTCACAATACAAAAATAAAACTAATTTAATTTTTTTTATCCTTTTTTTTTCCTTAAATGTGGAGATTAATCAAGAACAAATTACACTAATAAAATTGTAAGCATGTAATACTAGATTCTTAAGTGTAAATGATTAATCAAACACGTTGTTATAAGCAAGAATTCATAATTATCAAATAAAATAAGATATTAGCTATCACTGATGAAAGAGGTTGATGAACATAATTAACAATTAAAAATGCTAAGTGAGATTTTTTTTATTTTATTTTGGCACAAAAGTAATATTAATGATAACTTCGAATACTAAGTGCAATACCAAAAAGGTAAAATCAACAAACCGAAAAGTAGAGTAATTTACCGACCAAGATTCAAATTGTCAAATTCGATCGCGGATGGACCTCAGATGACATGGCAATAGGGGTGATGTGGTGAGGTCTGCTTATGTGGTGGACAGTGACGTGGCTGTTCATGCTGATGTGTCGGATGACGTGGATGCTGCTCCAGAGTGATGACGTGTTAGGTGATGTGGTGATGACATGGCAGGGTGAATTATTTTGTGTGAAGAGCTTTTGTTTCCTTCTTCCTTGCTTTCTGTAATTCGTTGCCGCTGCTGTCGGCGACGGCGCACAAAGCTTGCTGATTCTGATGGGGCTTCGTGATTTTGCTTGGATCTGGCGGTGCGAGGGAAACGACGGTGGTATTTGTGGTGTAGCTGCTGGACGGGGCCTGTTGATCCGTTGTCGCTGATGAACGGTGGCGTTGCGGCTGGTGCTGCTACCGGGGGGCTGATGGTGTTAATGGTCTGTAATGGGTGGGTGGTTGCGTTTGGTGGTCTGTGTTGCTGATTTGTTTGCTAAAACCGGAGAGGCACCGCTGCAACAATTTGGCGTGACGGTTGGTGGCGGCTTGCTGGTGGAGAAGATGAACAGTGTAGATCTGTTCTTTTTTTTTTTTTTTTTTTTTTTTCAGAACAGTACACTTTTCCCCTTTTTTTTCCCCAGATTAATCTAGGGTTAAACATAAACACATAGATCGTTTAATTGTAAGAACAATTAAAAGCCGTGCTCTGATACCAAATTTGATGCAGAACAATAAATAACAAGAATTAAAGTAAGAAAAGAAAGAAGCTTTAGAGAAAGAAAGAAGCTAAAGAAGAGGAAGAAAGGGAATTGGAGATATGCAAAGTTTGCAATTTTTCATTAATCATCAAAAGTTCCTTAACATTTAGAAAAGTAGGGTATTTATATTAAAACCCTAACTAGAATAAGCGATTGGGCTTATGGCCCACTAAATAAAATATCCAATAATAATTAAATCAAACCCAACAAATAAAGCCAAATTAATAAAACTCAACTGAAAGTTCATATAAATTAAACCCAAAACATAAGTTAAAGCCAAATCTCTCAACTGTTTGGGTTATCCTCCATTGTCTATGATCATTCGCGTGCATAAATAATATTTCGGGTTTGGTGTCCCCATTAATACTTGAGCCTTTTGCATCTAAATTGTTTGATCAATAATGCAATTAGGCATAATGCTCATGAACTTGATGTGGAGGTTACTACTGATGATTACCTTAATTTCCTCTGTGAGGTTATAAGGAGTTATTCTTTACGTGTTTTGAAATTGAAATCTCTGAATCTTGAATCTGGTGTCAAATTACTTCCTTCCAAAGTCATGACTGGCGGGTTTCAATCACTCCAAACGTTGTCACTTTCTCTGGTGGATATTTGCATCAACAATCGTCCCTCTTGGACTTATTTACGAAATCATAATTTCCTCGTCTGAAAAAGCTGAAGCTTGAAGTTTTTTATGGGATGAAACATCTTAAGGTCAGTTGTCGAGCTCTTGAAGATTTCACATTAGGGAGTTGATTTCAGTTCCAAGCACGCAAAGGAGCTGAAAAAAATGATCCTTTACACAGCACGTTGGCTCTACAGGAAATTTGCTCAACGATAAAAAGTTCAGTCACGAATGAGGGGATTCTCCTGGGCTTCATCTAATGTTAAAGTTGCGATTCAGTAATCTTGCCAAGTCTTTTTAATTTTTCTATAATTTCTTCTGGAGTTCTTTAGCACACACAATGTTTTTTTTAAGCTTATTTCCTGAAGTTCGGTACCATGAGCCTATTTCCCAACTAACGCTGATGTTGTCTTCATTAATATAACATCAATATTAAAAAAAAAATAATTTCATGAAAATAAATTAATCACTCATTATATATATTTGTCTCCCTTGATCTTGTTTACAACTGTAGCTGTTTGTTTATTTAAAGTTGATGTTTTGCTAAAAAGAATGATATATATCCTTCAACAATTAACAATCAAGTTCACTTAATAATTTCTCATAAAATTAATGCAACGACCTTTGGTCGTGTGAAAAAAATTGCCATTAGCCTGTTAGAAAGACATTTCTTTCATTGACGTAACGGGAAACTTATGGTTTCATTCTGCGTAGCTGATGCAATATCAACCTGCCCACCGAGACTCGGTCATGTAGCTCCCTAATCTCCCTATGGGACACTCCGATTCTGAAATCTTTTTTTTTTGTCAGAACTGAAAGCATAAATGTTTGGTGTTATTGCCTAAAAAAAAGGGTGGTTTATATGGCTGAAACAAACTGGGTAAAGAGCTTGTTGTCTAAACCAACGTACAGGCTTGTAACTAAAAAATCTAAAAAGTTACAAGTGGTGGAGTTCTGAAAAAGGGACACAATATGACGATTATGAACCCTTGTGCAATCCTAACCTTTGTAGTTCTAAAAAAAAGATGGCAAGTGGTAAAGATTTTCAACGGGTTGACCTTTTCTTATAGTCAGTTCATCCATAATTTCAGCTCTTTGATCACACCTATCACTGAGTGTTTCAAAGGGTGTAGTTTCTACTTAATGGAGATAGAAAACGCCACCTTGTAGCTGGTAAAGCAAAAGATTGAAACTCTTGTCCTTTCCCTTTTTTGATTTTGATAGGCTATTTGTGGTTGATTATGATTCCTCGAGTTTATGAATTGGAGGTGTCCTTAACTAAGAGGGATATCCCATGTCGTTTTTTCAATGAAAAACTATCAAAATCCAAGAAGAACTACTCCATCCAAGATCTTTAAATTTTATCCTTTTCTAATTATATAGTAGGTGTTATAATGATACAAATTTAGGATTAAAAGATTTGTTTTTCTTGTGATTTTAGGTTTAAACTCTATAATTGCTAATATAATAGCCACTAGAGATTTACATAATTATTAATTGTAGGGCCAGTGAAATTAATCAAAATGCAAGTAAACTGGCTAAACACCCAATAATAATAATAAAAGTTTTATCCTTTTGCTCTGTTAATGAAGTATTGATAATATTATTTGGTGCATCATGATTCCATCCTTACCACTAATCGCAAGCTTTTAGAGTACATCAATAAACACTAAAAGTTGAGTTGTTGGCATGCTGGATGGGAACACTAAGCTCATTTTTCTCCTCAGCACCATGCTCATCAAGGTAAGGTCATGGGTTTTGATACTTTTTAGAATTTATACCTAAGAGATTCTTCCATTGGGTAAATTTATTATAAGGTGGATGATAATGGTGAGTGAGGTGACTGCCTGCTTTTTAATTTTTCCTTTTTTTTTTTTTAGTTTAACGTGGGTGTCCGGGTCAGCTTGCACGTACCTCGACTAATTCCACGGGCCCTGAAGTTAACGACTATGTAAACCTCTAGTGGCCATCATATGAGCAACCACATGGCTCGAATATGAGACCACAGAGGAAGTAAACCTCTTGGTTCCAAGTTCTTACCACTAGGCCACCACCTAGATGGTTAATTTTTCCTTGTGTTGAAGTTTGTGGTTGTGTGTTTTAGAATGTTTCCGTTGGAAAAATATTATTCATGATTTGCAGGGTCACCTTGAACGTGACAAGATGATGGCTTTTGTATCCTTTTATTGTTATTGTATTAAATTATCGAGTCAAGTGATTTGATTTATGAAGAGACTTATTAATATTTGTTAATGGTCCAATGACACACTCTTATCAATGCTGGTTTGTACACTCATTACCCATATCAAATTCTCATTTAGTGGATGTTAGCATAGACTTGATATTAGGTTTGCTTGCACCCAACATGCTATTGATTCTATTTTAATGGTGATGAATTATTATAACAATAACTAAAATTCATTAGTATTTTACTGGGAATCAACATACTTCATTCTTTTATAATTTATTGTGCATTGTAGCAATGTATTTTTTAAAAAATTTCATCTTAGTCCTTGAACTTTTATTTTACGTAACTTGATATTTTAAAACCCAAATTAACTCCCAATTACATATTTTTTTAGGAGGAAGGATTGAATTGAAAGCTAAGGGATTAAAATGAAAATCTCGAGTAGCATATGGGGTGGGTTGAAAGTTTCGTTGAAACATTTATTTAATCCATCATACAAGTATTAGGTGACTCGTCCATTGAATTTCAAGACATCTTCTTCTCTCTCTCTCTCTCTCTCTCTCTCTCTCTTTTCCAGTCCTTTTCTGTTAGGAGGAGAGAGAGGGAGTCGTGAGATTCTGGTCTAAAAAAAAAGTGGTTGTCAGGGAAGATTTCAACCACTAAAACGGTTTATGTCAAAAGGTTCCATATGACAAGGAGGGTTATGTTTATGTTTTCTTTTTTTACCTCGAAACACTTAAAACAACAAATTTGAGTTTGAGAAGAATTTTTATTTCGGGTGGATTTTGGGTTTTAGGGTGGTCTTTTTGGCTTTTGGCGGCCATGAATTGGTTGATCTAGGTCTCTAGAGTGTTTGCTAGGTGTTTTGAGTTAAAAATAGATTGAAAATAAGATTTTAGGTGAAAAAGTAAAGAGCCCTGTTTTTTTAGCTACAACAGTGGTCGGATTTTGGGTTGGAGTAGGTGACACGTCGTCTGCTAATGTAGGCAACATGTCATTTTATTTTTGAACTATTTAGTCTGCTTTATTAATTTTTTTTAAAAAAAGAGTCCGCGTGCGGGCTGTTGCTTTATTGGGCCAAGCACTGGTCTTGACTTACTAGGCTTAGAAGCGTCTGACCCAGTTCTTTTTTTCATATTCTTTATATATATATATATATATATATATATATATATATATATATATTTTTTTAAATAATGCATTATTTGTGTATATTGTTTCTATTAAATTTTTGGTTTATATTTTAATTAGATTATGATTTTTTTAAGATGATATTAGGTGTGTTTAGTTTTTAGAGAGGCGAGTATGATTTATTTGTGGTTTTTTTCTTAATTTTATATAGATTATTTTTTTTAATATTGATTTTTTTTATAAGATTTTTCACATTTGCAACCTTGTATTGATTTTTTTAATTAATGTTCAATAAATTTTATATGTGTGTCGGTTTCTATTATAATTTTTATGTGTTTTTCTATTAAAAATTTATTTTGATAGAGAAATTTATTAAACATGACTAGGTAAATTACTCGTGTTACGATGTTAGATATCTTAATCTTTATTTTTCGCTTGGTTTTATCAATTTTATTTTTGTTTATTGTTGATGATTTTTTTTTCATTACTTTATACAATGGTTATTGAATTATTTACATCTAAGAGTTTTTTTGCTATATATATACATGCAAAATCCTGTGGAGAAAACTATTTGGCAAATACTTGCGCAAAAAAGTTTAAAGGCCTTAGGTGCTTTTAGGTTATTTTCTCTTGTAGGAAAAATTTACCTTCTAAGATGAGTATTTAAGGTATGTACTATACTAATTTATATATTGAGTTTAGACACATAAATGTATACATAAAATATTTTTATAGACACTAAACTAAGTTATTCAGATCCTTGTAGTAACAAGAAGTTGACAAACATTTATTACTCTTTACTTGCTAACAATTATTGAACTTCACTTCTCACTCAAAAGTTGGGTCTGTATATTTTTTTTATTTTAACTTGCTCAAATAATGCATATGTTACATTATTATCCCTTAATATTTTACAATTTAATTCTTAAATAAAATTTGAGATAATTTAAATAAGTTTTTTGCATGATATATATTTGTTGCTTGAAAGTGTGATTAAATACCTTTTAATGCTACCGGGTAGTGATTGCATGGTTAGAATTTTTTTTTTTTTTTTTCAATTATCTTACAATTAAAGGTAATATGTGTTCCTAGAAGGAGTTCGTGACAACGCGGCTGACAGCCTATCCAATAGGTTTTTAAATTGACTCATTTTATTGCTCGTAGAAAAACTATGGTTACTCCTTTTATTTCTCATCTTCTTCTTAAAAAAGACGGTTCATTTGGTTCATTTGTATGGGATCCCTAAATCTATTAATAGGGATACCAAGTTTATGAATAATTTTTGGAAGAGTCTTCCGGGGAGGTTTCAATTGAATTTCAGCAATGCCTACCATCCTTACACGTATGATCAAATTGAAATAGTGAATCGAAGTTGAAGGGTAGCTTAGAAGAAAACAAACCAAAAGTGGTGAATCGAAGTTGAAGGATTCTTCTAAGCTACTAGCTTAGAAGAAAACAAAGCAAACGTAGTGGATGTTGCCTCGTCACAAACTGAGTTTTCCTACAACAAGTCCACTCAACTAAAATCTTTTTAAGGTTGTGTATAGTTAGAACCCATCAAAGACACAGTATATGAAACTTTAAAACAGTTTTCACAGATTTCTGAGCAGTTTTGGTGCTGATTTTTTTTTTCTGAATATGCCAAATGGCAAATCACCGTGGAGCAGGACATGACAAATGTTACTCTAAACTTACGCTAAATTTCAGTGCCCCCGTGGCTCTGTTTTCACTGTAACATCGTTTCCTCATTAATCTACGAGTTCACCATGCCTCTTTCACATAAAATTAAAAAAGTTGCAATTGAGGTCTTGACCCAGTAATTAAAAGGATTTATTCTCTTTTTCTGTATCCTGGGTTCAAACCTCATTGTGCACGTCTGTCACCCCGCGGTGCCTTACATGCTCATTAGGTTTGCAGGATGTTCAGTGAGCAGTGAGATTAGTCGTGGTGCGCGCAAGCTGACCCGGACATCCACGTAAATAAATAAAAAAAAAGTTACCATAAACTTCTGCTAAATTTTATTCTGATATGAACATAATCTCCTATATGTAAAAAATCTATATGCCCGTACCCTTTAAATTAATGTTATCACGGCTTTATGTTTCTTCATTTCTTCAAGTTAGATGAACCAGTAATGTTTGCATGACTTTTGGGTTCATTCCTAAGTGTATTGCACGCATCACTTTTAATCAGCAATTTTTTGAAAATTAGTATATAAAATAATTCAAACATTCGTTTGTTGTTATTGTTATTTTTCTGGTGAAAAGTGAAACGTACAAGGTTTGCATAAAAGAAAGTACATAAAATAGCTTACTATATATATTTGAGACATGTTCCTGACAGGAGTGAAGGAATCATGGGATACGAACACAAGTGGATGTGTTCATGGAGTATTCTGTGTTTTTTTTTTGTTTGATAGTATTTGGCAATCGCATGCCCATCAGATTAGTTTTTTTATTTTCTTATCAATCCACCTCATTATGTTGGCTTCAAGTTCTACTAATAAGAATACAACATAATATTTTAATCCCAATCCCAAAGATCTCTCCATGGACTCAGCCAAGATTTTGCACCCTTTCACCTTCTATCTCTCCACCGCGTTGGCCATTTTTCGGTACCTCCAAACCGGTTTCTTTTGCCTGAAACGGATTCCGATTTTTTTCACCATAGTTGATACAGTGATTTCATTGTACTTCAGATCATGTGGCCTTTCACCTTTCACCATTGATTTAGACGATCAAACCACGATGCATTTTTGGACCTCCAATCATAGGAGGTTCAACAAACCTAATCTAGTCATGATCCATGGCTATGGTGGCGATGCGCGGTGGCAATTTGTCTATCAAGTGGGTTCTCTGTCGCAAAACTTCAATTTGTATGTTCCAGATTTATTGTTTTTTGGCAAGTCTTCTTCGAAGAGATCAGGCCGAACTGATACTTTCCAAGCAAGGTGTTTGGCTGAATGTTTGAAAAGATTGGGCGTAGACAGGTTCTCCGTGTACTCAATTAGCTATGGAGGGTTTGTGGCATATCGGATGGCTGAAATTTTTCCAGAGGAGGTGGAGAAGGTCGTGATTGTGAGTAGTGGGTTAGGTTCCAGTGATGATCAGATAGAGGGGCAGATCAAGAAAATTGGAAGAGATCCAGCAGCGGTACTTTTGCCTGAACATCCACAAGATCTAAGGTTCTTAGTGAACCTATCAGTATACAAGTGCAAGCCCTTGAGGTGGCTTCCTGATATATTCCTTCAGGAGTTTATCAACGTGGGTTCAGTTTAGATCAACTACATAATTCTATGTTTAACTGATGCATGCCTGCTAGAATATGGTTTTGTTGATAATTAACGTGGGATTTAGTTTAGAACTGATAAAATCCTCAGGTTTTAATTTTCTAGGCAATGGTTAATCATCAGAGAAAGGAAAAATTAGAGCTGCTGGAGCACTTGCTGGCCAAAAAAGCTGATATAAGCCTTCCCATTCTAACACAGGTATGCTTTTTTTTTTTGTTCAACTTTTAGGAATCATTTCGAGTGAAAACAACTGCTGTTAATTAATCTCCATTTTCTGCTATTCGCTGTTTCAAGGAAACACTGCTAATATGGGGAGATCAGGATAATGTGTTCCCAGTAAACTTGGCCTATCAATTGCAGAGGTAAACTGTAAACACATCACTGCTAGTTTTTCAAGCCTTCACCATTTACGAATTTTATTCTGAAGTGACAATCATTAAAACTCCATTGTTGATTGTTGTTGATCACAGGCACCTGGGACCAAGATCAAGGGTGAAGATAATCAAGGATATAGGCCATGCGGCCAATATAGAGTCGCCCGATGCTGTGAATGATCTGATAACATCTTTTGTTTTGGGTCGATCCAAAGATATCCCATCAGTTTCTGAAAAATCCAGTTTCAGCCGAGTGTATTAGGAATTATAAGTGAGGCCGTGTATTTCTTGTAAGAACCTGGAACAACCGGGGTTTTACTCGCTCACTTGTACTCACAAAATATGCTTTTTAGGGAGTGAGGTTTCTCGAATAAAAAAAAAAAAAGTAATAGGAATTATATCATGTAAGATTTTTCCACCAGATATAATCCAGTAAGACAAAAGGGTTTATGCTATCAGACCGATTTACTCTTTCTTGTCGTGCTGAGGTTGAGAATGGGATGGGAAGGATGATCTTGCTGTAATAAATCTCAGTAAACTATTGTTTGAATTTTTGTCTTGTTCTTGGGCTGTGAGGCCCCAGCTATGACCACAAAAGAAAAAACAGAAGTGGTATTACTACTTTATTAACAAAAACATATGGTGTGTGTTTTTCACCCCACAATTGTTTAAGTAAAATTATTATTTTGTTTTTTAGTGAAAAAATAGATGCTTTTTGTATTTGGGGTAATTTAATTTGAATTTGATTGATTCCTACTCAACTATATATATTAATTATTTTATTTTATTTTATTAAATAATAAATAATAATTCATATAAATATTAATTGTTTTTTACTTAATAAATAATATATTAAATATAAATATCAAGAAAACTGTATCGTTGCCATCCGACGCAAGACACCTCTTCCCAGTTCCCAATGCCACCGTTATAATAAATAAATAAATAAATAAATAAATAAAACATGAACAACGAGCCCCTATACAAACAAAAATGTCATCACGTTCCCATGAGCAAGCACTGGCCGCCCTGCTATCCCAACTTGCTCTCTCCTTCGACGGAGCAATTCTCGGGGCAGCGCTTGCCTACGCGGCCGTACGTTCAATTCTCAATTACACTGCAAATTCCAAATCCCTTGCCAAAATCAGCAAGGCACCCACTCTCTCCGTCTCCGACCTCCGATCGCTCCTTCAAAATCACGATCAAGACCGCCAGGACAATGAGCATAACCTCGTAATTGTCAAAGGAATCGTTGAGGCTAAATCAGCCGTTGAATGGACATGGAAGGAGAGCTTTAGAGCCCCTAATGTCTTGCTTTCGGATAATTCTGCTTATAAGGCGGTTATTCTTCAAAAAACTCAAACTGTACGTACCCTTTTATTTATTTAATGTTTATTTATTGTTATTTTTTGCAACCCAGAATTTGTAGTCTGCTGCGGCTTTCTTTTTTTTCCTTGGAAGAAAAAACAGAACAGAAATTGGGAGGTGATAGAGACTGATTTTTGTAAGATTCTGTGTATATAAGGAATGTTTAGATTGTTACACAGGCATTACTTGATTATTGGGCAGGACTAAAAATTTTGCATTTGTTCAGATTGACAAGGAACTGAACTCGAAAGCTCTGTTTTGGGAGTCTTGTTGGCTGTTTCTTTGATTATTTCACAAGTTGCAAGAAAGGCTAATATACATATGTACATGTTTTCGGTTTATGTTCGTCAGTGTATATACAACGAATGGAAGGGCTTTTTAGGATGGACTTCCGAGTTGCGGGCTATCTTTGGCAGATCTTTGAAAGAACAAGAAACAACCTTATTAAGAACGGTGAATTCTTTTAACTTGCCAATTTTCTTCCCTTGGGTCATTTTATGTAGATTTTTGCTTCTCTTAGATTGTTCAATGGATTGAGCGTCTGTCAAGTGGGTTATTTGGTGGATTTGATGGGAAGGACTAACCTTATGCATTGTTGTTTATTTGCTAGGTTCCTTTTATACTAGTTGAAGGTGCTCAATGGCCACGATCTGATTATGTTATCGTGAACATGGTCGGATCAACACACCCCCTTCCTCTTACAACTGTTTATCATCAGTTGCAACCCATTGCTGCTTCTCGTTATACATTCATTCAGGCACTTTTTGGTCATGAATACCCTGTGAGTTCCAAATTTGTTAATTCTAGGTGCTGCTTTATCTTTCTTAAAATAATTTTAATGCGTCTTTTACTTATATTGCTTTATTTCTGCCGTTGCATTTCTCCTTTAGATGTCCTTGCTAGGCCTGACAGCATAATCTGTTCTGTTTTGAAGGTTGGGGTGCTTCATGAGGAGAAAATCCTGCCATTAGGGAAGTGTATCAGTGCTGTTGGCATTTGCAATTCTAAAAAAGGAATTCCTGAGATAAAATCTTGCAAGGATCTTCCCTATTTTCTGTAAGTGACTTGGTTTGGAAAATAGCCTGTTGGGTTTTGTAGTTAGACACGCATTGCAGTTGTGATTTACATCTTCCCCTTGCATATGGGATTGTGTTGAGATTACATTAATTCATTGCTGTTAACATTGATGATGGTGGTGTGTGAGAATGACTATTTACTTGTTGGTTTCAAAAACTTTGGGGTGCTTACCCCATGAAGCCATGGTGGATCATTGAATATATTTTTCAATCAGTCTCCTATGTCCACGACTTGAGTATCTGTATGAAATCAATGATATTATATTCTCTCTCCTGTTCTTGGAGCATTGTCAATGAAATAACTTTTCTTCTGGGATGTTGCAGGGCTGACATTACCAAAGATCAAATGGTGGCAGATCTTGCCTTCAAGGAGAAAATACAGCTATGGAGTGGTATTGTTCTTGGTTCACTTTCAATTGGGGTCCTTGGCTTCGCTGTTATGAGGTATAGTAGTTTCTGCTAAAGATTATTTGCTGCAGAAGTGTTTGCCCCTTTTCTTGCATTTCACTTGGATTTCTATTTCAGTCACATGTCAATAGGGAAAAAAATTGATGCTTATCTGTCACGGCTGAATTATGAACAGAAATAATCAATCAAGTTCTAGCTATCAGATCTGATTCATTATCTTAATCATTAAGAACAATTTGTTTTTAGGAACTGGAATAAATGGCAAGCGTGGAGGCAAAGACACTCTCACCTGCCGAGCCATACTACCATTGATGCAGATGTCTCTCGGATTGATGAAGATGAAGCAGGCGATGTGCCAGATGGACAGTTGTGTGTGATCTGCTTGACGAGGAGAAGGCGATCTGCATTCATTCCCTGCGGGCATCTTGCATGCTGTCATTTCTGTGCTATATCAGTTGAACGTGAGGTATCCCCCAAATGCCCTCTCTGTAGGCAGGCAATCCGAAATTCTATCAGGGTTTTTGAATGTTGAGTTACAGAGAATTACTGTTTTATGTAACATAACGCTGTATTAAGTGTATATCTGTGGTATAGAAGGTAGCTCAATTAATCTCCATGTCACGGAATAGAGCTCGGTCTATATTACTCGCTTTTAAACTACCCTAACGAAACACTACAAGGATGATGATGATACTAATCAGGAAAAACCGAAAATGACCTAAAGAAAAGAAAAGAAAAGAAAAGAAAAGAAAACCCGATGTCCTGCTGAGTTCCAAGGACCATTGTGGTCTTAATGTGTTCGGAACAGCCCGTACTTGTGGTACTGCCAGGGGATTCACGTAAGGTTTAGAATTGTGATGGAGGATGTTTTATATATATATTAAAATGATAAAAAAAATATTAATTTGGATATTTTCTTAAAAAATACTAATTTGAAAGGTATGGTCAATTACACTCCCAAGAGATGTTTGTCTTGGTTATTGTTCTCCGAGATGCAATGCTCCTTTCTTTTGGGTTATTTTTCTTGTTCGTTGCTATATTGGTGGTTGTCTGTGTCCGAATGTTCACCAATTGTTGACTTCTCATCGAATTTTCTTCTGTTCTCAATTTCTCATCAATAACACTTTCTTCGTCTGTCTAGGCAAGCACTGCATCAACATAAACTTTGTCTAGCTATAGAAAGGAAACAATCTTTAGGAACTCCATATTTTCTGCTGTGAAACTGTGCTGTTGTGACGTGTGACCTGTTATTTTTGCTTTGGATATTTTTCCTTTTTGAGAAAAACTGGCAGATATCAGCCATCTCGGTCGGTGAAAACAGTCTCAAGAGCCAATTAATTGGTTTTTCGTACTTGCATCTATGATGGGGAAGTTCGAGATTGGAAGGGAATTTGTCATTGTTATCGAACCCTGTCGAAGGAGAAGGTAGTAGGTTACATAGTGCTCGAAAGGAGCAAATGTTTTGTGCTGCACTTGTGTATTATCATCACTAACAATATCAAAGACGATTTGTAACAGAAGCACTTCCATAGTCTACCAAAAAAACATAACACATGGACATGAAGAGAACAAGATACTGCTAAAGTTTCGACTCACTTCCTTTCATGTCCAACTTCCATAGGGAGCAAAAAGAAACAGGCTGCCCTTTCCACCATAACCCCACACAGCCATCTTTCGCTTCCGCTTTCATCTCCCAGTTACTATCATACTTCCTCAACAGTGCTCGAGCTCCATCAATGGCGTCTTCTCCAAACAACTCGCCAACAAATCCCACCCCTCTCATCCTCTCACACCATTTTTCTTTTCCTTCATTCATCTCTCCACGATTTGTCAAGGCCTTTGCTGCCTCGCCTTCCATCATCCGTCTTTCTTCACTCTCCCGGCCTTTGAAAGCTGAGCTTGTTGAGTCCAAAAACCTCCATAAATACTCTACTCTCCTTGAAAATCCTGTTGCAAAATCCCCACAACTGTTGCAGCTACAATCCATGTTGTTTTCGCTGAGTATCACGCCTTTTGGCTCCAACCTTCTCAGAACTCTCAAGAACTCAGTTCTTTCATCTGGTGTGTTGTGGTTTAAATGATGGAGTCTGAATTGCGCACAAACTATTAATGCTTCGTCGGGTTTGGCGTCTATTATTCCTCCACTAAGTTTTTGCAATGAGTGGTTATCAAGCCTTTTGATTTGCAAATTGATGTTCATGGACTTGGCAAAACCTAGTAGTCTGGAGGAAAAATTGTCTCCAGGTGGACCTATTGAAAACGGGGTCTCAGTGGTTTGATCATTTTCAGAGGCGGCCGTGATGACTGTGATGCGTACTAGTGGAGGAGGTCCTCCAGGACGGCGAGTCAAGGCCTCAAGAAGTGTAGGCCACTGCACACCATGGGATACCCCAATATCAAGAACATGAAGGTTTCGCCTAGGATCTTGTTCCTGTGCAAGAACTTGAAGGATAGATGCATTAGCAATGTTGTGAGGGAAGGCAAACCAAGGACTCACCTCGTAGAATTTGACTAAAGATTTTTGAAAGAACTTTGGCTCAGCAGAAGCAAAAGTAATGGTTCCTGTAGATGCTGAGGACAAGGTTGATGAGGATGATAGGTGGTGAGTCAGTGCTCGAAGACCATAAGCTGCTAGCCTGTGGTTAGCATCGCCAGTTAATGAGGCTAGCTCATGGAGTACATAGAGAAGGTGCTGCACCCGTGACATGTTTCCAAAAGGGATAGCGGCTGCACAAGGATTGAGTAACTGTTCTGCCCATCTCCCTTCCTTGTTGTTACCGTTATTGCCGTTAATACCTGTACCCTTGTTGGTGGTTTTCTTATTTCCATTTGATTTTTTCACTACTACGACTGCTTCACCATCTTGCTGTTTCTTGTTTATCCAATTATTTGGATTCTTTCTCTGATGATGATTCTGGGACGTTTTGGTAACTGGCTCTTCAGGATCTTTCCGTTTCTTGTTTGAAGTGGTCGATTGTGGGTGATTAGATAAGGTGGGAGTAATTGGTGGTACTAGGCTAGTTGTATTGATATTTGTGGTGGTGCTCGTGGTTATGCTGCTGCTGAGACTAGCGTCGGTGTTGACTAGCTCCTGGTAAATCTCTTCTGCTTGATCCCACCATTGATAGGGATCGGTATCGGCTGTGTTGTACAGATCATCAAAGAAAGATGGCACGTACGATACTGAATCCTCTAGCCAATCCAATACGTGATCTGATGTATGGCTTGGCTCTGATTCTTCGATGGTCATTTCTGCTTGACACAGGATGGAAAAGGTGCAATGGAACAGAGGACAGATCTCGTATACTTAATTTCTCTTTCAGGAAGGAGACGGTTGAGAGCATATTCTATAGGGTTCGGTGTGCTGTTCATTTGGAGGTTCTGATGTTTTATTTAAGCCATAGGAGATAGAGACTAGAGAACATAAACTCTTATTTTGTTTTTTGTTATTTAACTTATTCTCTTGTTATGTCAGAGTGGTTGAGATCTATGCAACGATGATGTTCGCAGAAAGAGCCTTGGGGAATTGTGATTGGTGTTGACTATTTGGATTCTCAGAGACGGCAAACTCTGTCGTTGCTAATTTAAAACTGCAACTTCATGTCTGGTTCTGTTTTGTACCATTTGTGGTTTGGTTTTGTCTCTGGATTAAAATAGACCTATCCAGTATGTAGAAAACAATGGTATTTACAGGCTGAATCTTACGTTTGTATTCTTCTTCTTGGAGGAGAAAATACATAGGCAGGGTTCTAAATAAACAGTGTCTTAAATAGATAGTGACTTGAATAACTAACAATTATATTCTAAAAAAATATGATAATTTTGTACAAGATTTGATATGACTTTTATAATTGATCAGATTCATATAATTATTGTCTATATAAGATTTAATCTAAATAAATAATAATTAATTACAAAATAATATTTTATCTAGTTTCTATAATTCATCAAATTATAGAACGACAACCCGTGAACACACTACAACCAATTTTCTAGTTTTGGACTACCATGAAAGATACCCCATTGTTGCTTAGAATTTGTTAAGAGCCCTCTTGTTCTATGACTTGAGCCCGACCAAAGTGGAATGAACCTCGACCAAATCATTTCTCAGTTTTGACTCTTCCATTGTTGCTTTGTTATTTTCAGGTAAATAGTAACACCTGCTGTCCGTAATCAAATCCTTTCTTTTTTATTTTATTTCAATTTTTGTTGCCTGAGGTTCTCGAATAAAACTAAACATTGCAAAAAACTTCAAATGATCGCAATTTTCCTTTTTCTGATGAACAGATTTCATTTCCTTTTTCTTACCAGGCTGAAAGAACAGATGATGTCAAGTCTTGTGATCAATTAGCATTTCTGAAGAAGATATATGTTTGAGCAGCATACTCTAAATGTGCTGCAATCATTAGGAACTCTCAAAACCTGGACATTTTTTCGCTGTTTTGAGTAAACTTTAGTTGCTTGAGATGTGGGTAAAATTTGATTTATCTTTGCTTGTAACACTTTCTTCCCGAAGTTGGTCATATTCTATAAAGAAGAAGAAAGAAAGAAAAGAAAAACACAGTAAATGTAGAGATAATTGAATTAATTTCTATCCGCCAAGATATGATAACAGAAAATTTGAATCCCATTTTAACATTCAAGTACATAAAGGTTTCAGTATGTAATCAGCCTGAAAAAACAAAATCTATACATGACATGAAGCTTGCCTCAGATTAGGAGGCCACCGATGCTTATTCTGAAACAATGGTTCTGAGGCTCAAGAAGTACCACTAACAGAAAACAAAGGTAGTAACTTAATAAGTAGCTGATGAGCAGTGTTAAGCATCAGTGTAGATTTGCTTTGGTATGGCAGATATTGTGTCTGAGTGAATACTCATGGTAGATAATCTGTCTGCTCTACATATTTTCCACCATTTATTTTATGCAGCCATGCTCCCTTCTTCAACTAAACAGTATTCTAGGTCGGTAAGAGCAAGAACCTGGTGGTGGATGGTCTTTTATATTTTTAGTTCAACACAGGCTATATATTTTATACCAACCAATGTGCTTTCACTTGGACATTTGAAGGATTATGATCATGAATCCTTGCTACAGAAATCGAAAGGTAAATTATATCTGCAATGTGGCTTTGCCAGAACGAAGGCTTCACTGGTGGATTGTTGATCCAATATTTTATGTTGGAGGATAGTTCCCCTAGAAGAAGGCTCCTCCAGAAACAAGCCACAGACATGTCTCCTCTTGCAAGGAGGCATGATTGAGAAGTGAGAAATGCCGCAATTTAGGACGAGAAGCTAATATTATGAAGAAAGATTCCCGGTTGAGAAGAAACAATGGACAATTTAATGTACGTAGAGCATGTCATACATGAATCCGAGCTCAACCTCTACGAACTTTGAGTAAGCAGCAGCTTGATGGAGATTATTGACCAGTAGGAGGATGTTGGCTCCTTGGTTCCTTCAAAGAAGCTGCTGAGTGAAAGTTTCTAATATTTGCTTGGTAGTTGAGCACGTGAGAACCCAAGTCTTCTCTCCATACTTGATAATTCCAGAAATAAACAGTGGAATTGACAAGAACAAGAGGAATTGGAGTTCCGAGGCACTGCAATTCTGAGTAATAACCAAGCACTTTCTTGCACAACTTGTTGTCTTCCAGGGAGTAAGCAGCATGATTGTGTCTGCTCTGAGCCACGATGCCAGAGAAGGGAAAGGTGTCCAAAGATCTTCAGCTTTGTGCACCACTGATGAACTTCAGCACCGCGGCACCCAAAATTGCTAGGCCCATGAATCGCTTTGAGGGTCATTTTTCCTGGAATTTATACAGCTAAGATCTTCCTCTCTCACACCCGATGTGGAATCTGGGGAGTGATGGAAACAGGACATGAAGCTCAACTTTAGTGGACGGGTCTGCTATGATCAGTTTCTGAAAGGTTTCACTTGTAGGTGTTCCGTAGTTGCATCTGATTTATAGCAAGTTGTCAAGCAGTCTTCCATGGCAATGTCAAGCTTTACCTTGCGGCTTGATATGGAATCATGGGATTGAGTGTGAAGCTGAAAAAGGCATCTCCTAGCAGCAGCGAAAGCGTGTCTGATGGCTTCAGGAGTACTAAAGCAAAGAGAATGCGGAGAAAAAGTGTTCCAAATTCCGACATGCAAGCAAGGTATTTCATCCTTGAACAGATTGTTTAACAGTAGACTAAGTTAAATCTGGAATTTTTAGTTTAGGAATTAAAATTAATTTCAGCAATGGTTGAAGGAGATTATGTACAGTTTACCCTTCTTTCAAGGGATTATGTTAGCAGAAAGAAGGAAGCTTTAAGCATCTGGTGCTTGTATAGAAAAGCAAAGCAAATTATAAAGAAAATGTTCAAAATATTCTTGAAACTTGAATTGTTAGACAAGCAAACCCAATCATTACATTACATTAAAGTCAGCTAGATTCAATCAGGATGGTATTTAAAATCATAGTATTTATGTATTTTATTAATTATCATGGATATAATATGAAAATAAATAAATATATGTTCATGAATGTTCAATGAAAGTAATTGTTTTTTGTTTTTGTTATTTTTAATTCAATTTTAATATGATTTTATTATGTTAATTGATTTTTTTCTTTAATTACATACAGAATAAATTTTTATTTAAAAATGAGTGTTTTAAATTTACAAACATGCTTTTGTTAAAACAACAAAAACATGTATTAATAAGGAAATAGGATTTAGATTGAAGAGTTATAGTTTTTCTACTTGATTGATTTTTTAACAAATGTTTATTTTAATTATCATTGTTTTTTATTCAAAAAAAACATGTTGCTAAGAAAAACAATCATGCCATTGTTTCAAACAAAATTAGTGTTTTTTATGATAATATTATTGATTGTTTTATGGATAATTAAGTATTAGATTGATTTGTAGAATTTTTTAAAATAATTTGCTTATTGATATTATTTATTTTTATTATTATTTTAAAAAATTATATAATTTTCTAAAATTTATTGTTTTTAATTTTTTTTTTAAATCATCTATTATTTATTTTTTAATTGAAACGAGCTTTTATGATCCTAATAAGTTTTTGCTTATAAAATCATTTTTTTTTTATTAAAAAGAAATATGTTTTCATCAAAGTAAAAAAGAAATGCGTGAATAAAAAATTATATTTTTAATTAAAAATATATGTTTTTCCCTTTTTACTTCGTATCATTATAGTTTTTCAAAATTATATTATAATAGCATCTAGTCTCAAATTAAATCAGGAAGTCAATCCAAGATGACAACTCCATAGATCTCTGTCCTCTGCTTAACTATTACCCACCAAAAATATGCACTGTCTGAAAGTAATTGTGGTATTTAATGTACTTGTACCTCCTCTAGTGCTGGAATCTATACGAGATACTCTTTCACTTTCCAAAGATAGCGTCTCACTTTTCAAAGATGGCGTCTGGTTACTTTCATAGAATGGTTTTGATTATTTTTTTAAAATATTTTTTTATTTAAAAATATATTAAAATATATATTTTTTATTTTTTTAAAATTAATTTTTTATATTAATATGAAAACATCTAAAAATATTAATTTAAAATAAAAAAAAATTAATTTTTTTTAAAAACACGTTTAAAACGCAAAAACAAGTATGATTTTCATGTTCTAAAATTAGACAGCATCTTATTTTTTTTAATAATTGAAATTTATAGTTTTATTTGGTTAATGTTTAATAAAATTATCTCGGTTTAACAATCATGTTATAGATTTGACATGCTAACTTAAAATGATTTGAGTTGATATATTTTTTTAAGTTATTAATATATTAAATCATTGGAATTTTTTAATAGTATTAGAATTAGTAGTTGAGCTCATAAACATAATCATATGAATGAACTGCTGTATTTTTTTATAGACACTTGTATTGCCATGACAATTTTTTTTTACATTAAAAAATATGAGGTCTGCCTACTACATCATAGCGCATGCTGCCATCTGGCAAGTAGTGTATAAATGAGCACGCACCCTGCAGGCTGAAGGTAAAATATTCGAGCTAGGTCGTCCGCACCAAAATGTCATTTCTTTGTAATCAATCAAAAATTAAAATAGTGAGATCCTTGCTGCCAGCGTATATAGTTGGATTTAATTAAAAATTAATTTTTTTTATATTTATGTATTTGATGTGCTGATATAAAAAAAAATATTTTTAAAAAATAAACAAATATTATTTTAATAAATTTTCAAATAAAAATATTTTAAAAAATAATAAATACTATACTTTTAAACAGGCTCGTAAATGGACCTGCAATGTTATACGTAAAGAATTAATATTGGTTAAGGATAGGAAAAATCATTAGAACGTCAACAACCAAAACAAATTAAAAGAAAAAAATATTGACGAGCCCGAGATCAGCATCGCATAATTCGGCTCATGATCTGTGTCCCACTAATGGACTCTGGATTGGGCCTAGGATTTGTATTCCTCACCGACAAGCCCAAATCCTATCCATGCATGCATCCAAGACCGAGTTAATACTCATGTAGGCTTGAGAATGACCAATATCATCTCAGCTTATGAATGAACATGAGTCGCTTGCTGATGGGCCTAAGACGCTCGTGGATGAGTCTGAGATGCTCGTGGATGAGCCAACATCCTCAACACTCTCACAATAAACAATCTCATCTTTCATTAATATTACTTCAAGACGCTTAACCTCCCTAAAGTCTTGAAGTTTTTGCTACTTTTCATATCAAGTAATTAATCTATATACATATATTAAAAACTAATTAGTAGTCATCATTCACAATAAAATTATTATTGTATTTAATAAATGTAAAACAATATTATATATCCGATTTGAATAATGCATCTTAATAATGTCGAAGTAATGCAGAGGGACTTGTACTAACTAAATGTCATATCTCTCGAAGTTGAAAGTATTAGGATCTTTGTATATGATATCCAAATAACTTATTAGAATATATATAAAAAATTCCTCCATCTATTCTTTGTATGGTTAGAACTTAGTATTAAATGTTCTCACAACTTCCTATAATAAATATCTGTTTAGGAGTATGACAGATGTTACTTTTTAATTTTTGCTTGTTTGTAAATGTATTTAAATATTTTTTTTTTATTTTTAAAAAATATTTTTAAAATTAGCATATTAAAACAATCAAAAAACAAAAAAAAATAAAATTAATTTATTACAAAAAAAAAATTCAATATTTTAAAAAGTAGGGCCAACCTACAATGTGAAACACCCCCTTAGGAGACCTACCAAACTGCATTAGGGTTATCCATGCCTACTGATGATCTACATGACATCGTATTTTTTACTCAACGATAACCATTAGAAATTGTTATCTGAATTGATTGTCCTATAATGCTTATTCAATTGCATAGTCGTTTCAAGTCATAAAAGAAACGATAAGCTTATCATTATCCAGTGGCCTAGCATTGCCTACTTTTAAAGATTGTTTTACGTAGCGGTTGACTTATCATCTTGATATTTTAAAAAAATATATATATATATATATATATTGATGTCAAAATAATAAGGTTTTAATGATAAACTTTTAATTTATAAGCTTATCATTATCTAGTTGTTATTTTATAACTTTTTTTATGTATTTTTAGATTGTTTTAACATGTTAATATCCAAAATTAATTTGAAAAAATAAAAAAATATTATTTTAATATATTTTTAAATAAAAAATATTTTAAAAAATAATTTTTATTGCTACACCAAACACCTGATTATAATAAAAACTGTACTCGTATTATCTTAGCTTCCAAGAAAATACATGAATCCAGCAGTACTTGGAATTTGTTTTCCATTTCCTGAAGAATCTAACATAAAACTGCAGCATTCTCTTTTCTTTCTTGCTAGAAGGAACATTGGACTGTCCATATAAAATAGAAACTAGATTCTTGTGCTCTAAATTCTGGCTATGCGAAACATTGTATACACTAGATCAATTGGAGCTTTCAAATTAAAACGAAACAAAATTGCAAAAAATGAAAAACAATCGATGAGAACACAACCACACGTATTACTTAGTCTAATGAAAACACATGAAGAAATGGATGAAACAGTTTTTAGTAAGCTAGCCTAGCCAGTCCCACCAAGAACTTTCTTGAGCTTTTTAACCTGAGCATCATCAAGAAAAGTGGATTTCTCCAACAACTCCGACGACAAGTTATTGGCAAAGAACGCAAAATCAGTGATTTGGAGGCCAGGATCAGGGTCACTGAAGCTAACAACAGCGACTGCGTTTATCCCACCATCATTTATTTGAAAGTGAAGCAACCCCCGTGGAAACACCATAACATCACCCTTCTTAAGAGTCTTCACGTAGACAGTGTTGGCCGAGCTGGAGATGAATCCAGCAGTGATCATACCTTGCACAACAAACAAGGCTTCGGATGCACCAGGGTGAGTGTGCATTGGGATAACACCAGCTGGTGCTAGGTCTAGTCGAGCCATGGATAGACCAAGCCCATTTACACCGGGAAATTGCTGTACAAAAGCTGGGGTCACGGCAGCGCTGATAATGTTGGTAGTGTTACCAGCAACGCCAAGGCCAGTAAACACAAAATCATCGACTGTGACCTTTGAGGGCATTCTGCAGGCATACCCCGCAGGATTTCCTGCACCCTTTAGCTTTGCAACACAGAAATCAGCTGCATGGGAGGAGGAAGAAGACAGGAGAGCAAAGAGACAGACAAAGAGAAGCATTTTCACCAAAATGGTATTGGTTATTGGATTTTGAGTGTGTTTTCTGGGTGTTTTGTTAGGGTTATATAGAACTTGTACACAATTGCCAACCTGGGTATGGTGCAAATTGGACATGCTAGGACCACACTTTTAATTTGTGCTGGGAGTCCCGTTCGTGCTTATGCAAAACAACAAGAATTTTCCTTTTGTTAATTAATAATAATAGTATTCTAATCAATTCAAAAGGTTTATTCTTTTATTCTTTTTGTTTGTTGGCTACTCAATTACTCATCAAATAATATCAGAGGTATGAAGAATTAAGCATTTGGAAAAACCTGATTTATTAGATCATTGTCTCAACGAAAAAATACAATTCTAATTAACAAGGCATTGCTAAAAATTAAAGGAATGTTTCTAAAATATAAATTTATACTCTGTGATAACAATTGTCAATTATATATATATAATGACAATGACATGTATGATACCGTCAATCTTTGGCTGGAGTGTTGCAAAGCTAATATTGTGATGATATGTATAGAGTTGAAAATTCTGCTTGATGATTGGATAAATATGTTGGGATTTGTTTTTATTGAAGATGGTTAATTGGTATATTTGAGATAAAATTTAAAGTAGGTTCTATTTAATTTTTTTTTGGATCAAAATTTTATTCAAAATTATTCTTTTACATAAGTTCTTTAACATAAAAAATTAATATAATTAAAATAAATTATAGATAAATAAGATATAAATCTTAAAAACTCTTAGTCAGGATGTTTATTGTGAAACTTAAAATTCTCTATTTTATATAAAAAAATATATAAATATCTGATAGTTTAATTATTTAAAAGTTGGATGCTCATAAATAAACTTAAATAAAATGTTATAAGTTTAACCAACATATGTGTGCTTAAATAAGGGCACGAGCATGAATTTGGTTATTTTTTATCGATTAAGGTTTTAATTTTTTTTTATTAAGGGTAATCAGTACCAATAATTTTGATAAAATATTCATCCTTAACAAAAATAAAAATTTTATTAATTATTTTAAAGTATTTCAACAAACATGAAATTTGTATTTTATCTTAATTCAAACATAGATATATTATATGATTAGTTTGTATGCTATATATATTTGTATTTAAATCTTTTATGCGATTTTGAAATATATACTTAGTATACATCAGAGTTTTTAATGTGATTATAAATTTATCATGATATGTAAAATTACATGTTAATAATTTAAAACCTGTTTTTCTTGAATTTTTTTTAAATAAATTCTTACAATAATGAATTGAACAATTCATGCTTACTAGAATTTAATTAATCAACTAATTTTTATGGATAACAATAAAGTGCAGCTTCTGACTGAAGTACTTTAGGTGAGGAGGGGAAGAGGTGATTAGGAAATCATCAATTTGTGGTCCAATAGCGAGCACATGGGAGTAAAAGAGTGAGTTCTAACAAGACAACATGACAGCTAATTAAAATGCCCAGATAGCATCCATTAAAGTCTGAATTGCTGTCCTAAATAGTATCCACGGAAATTTTGAGTGGCTGGAAGAATTCCCCTCACTCATGCTAAGTCTTATATCCACCCAGGATAGAAGAAGACAGTGCTCCCTACTTGGCATGAGCTTCTCTGCACTAACGGTGAATGGACAATGCTAGCTAGCTATGTATATAACTAATGAGTTGGAAAATAATTGGTAATTTTATTTTATATATATATAGTAATTTTATTACATAATTACGTACTCTTCCGCTTCTAATTTTTAAAAGACGGTAAAACTGCAGTAAAAATGGCTAAGAATTATTGTTTATAGATGAAGAATGGTAATTTGTTTGGTCATATTTTGACAGGGAAATTGCTTGCTTTATGCACTGATAAAAAAGAGACTTCATCAACCTGCAGACCCAGCTAGCTAGCTAATCTGCACAACTTGATCTCCTCGATGAGGAGGTGAGCAAAACTGAGCTGAAATAACTGTGTTTAGCAGGTTTGGGATTCCATTGTTTCCTGGTTTTTCAGAAGGACCAAGGAGCGGCTATTTGCAAATAATTAATTGACCACTCTCCCTTGACATGAAATATTTATTTATTTTTACTTTTCCCCTCGCAAATCTTATGTTTATTTTATGAAGTTTTCGATGGATTCCCATTTTCACAATATATTCTCTCGATTGCTTGTATATTGAAGAAAACATAAAGCGAAAACTAAAGAAGAACAAATTACTGAATTCTTGTATCTGATTCTATTGCAGCAGGGAAATATATATACAGCAGGAAGTTCTATAATTAAGGAGAAGAATCAGCTACATTGACTACGATCTGCCTAATTTACAGGTATTGATAAGGCAACACAATATTAGAATATATCTTGAAGATACACATTATCTTGACAATCAACCATATCTTCAAGATCAGCCATATCTTCAAGATCCCCCCTCAAGGTGGAGCATGAAGATTCTGAATGCCCAACTTGCGGAGAAGGAAGTGAAAACGATCACGTCCCAACGCTTTAGTTAGGATATTTGCTAACTGAAAGTGTGTTGAAACATATTGTGTGGCAATGAGGCCAGATTGTAAGTGTTCACGAATAAAGTGGCAGTCGATCTCCATATTGTGCGTTCATGAAACACAGGATTGGCAGCAATGTGTAAAGCGGATTGATTATCACAGTGCAAAAACATAAGTTGAGAATGAGGCACAGAGAGATCAGCAAGCAGACTATGTAACCATATCAGTTCACTGGTGGTGGCAGCCATAGAGCGATATTCAGATTCAGCAGATGAACGTGACACTGTGGGTTGTTTCTTAGACTTCCACGATATAGGAGCATCACCAAGAAAGATGTAATAACCAGTAACTGATCGTCGAGTCATGGGACAGCTTGCCCAGTCGGCATCACAATAAGCTTTGATCTGAAAATCACTGTTGGATGGAAAGAAAAGGCCTTGACCAGGAGAACTCTTTAAGTAGCGAAGAACATAATAGGCAGCATCAAGATGTGGTTGACACGGTTTGTGCATGAATTGACTGAGAAGTTGCACTGCATAAGAGACATCTGGTCGAGAAATTGTGAGATAAATAAGACGTCCAATCAAGCGACGATATTGACTCGGATCTGGTAAAGGTTCTCCACAGTCTGAAGACAGGCGATGCTGTTGAGGAATGGGAAAAGCAGCTGGCTTACTGCCAGCCATACCAGTCTCTTTTAACAAGTCAAGAGTATATTTGCGTTGGCAAAGAGATATTCCTTGAGGAGAACGAGCCAACTCTAAGCCAAGAAAATACTTAAGTGTGCCGAGGTCTTTGATGGAAAAACATGTACTGAGGTAATGTTTGAGTTGCTGAATCTGCAAAAAATCATTTCCAACAATAACCATGTCATCGACATAGACAAGGAGAGCCAGGAAAGATGTACCTTTAATCAGAGTAAAGAGTGAATGATCATTTGAGGATTGTGTGAAGCCATATTTTCTTAAGGACCGAGAGAACTTTTCGAACCATTGACGAGGTGCCTGCTTCAGTCCGTATAAGGATTTATGGAGCCTGCATACCCGATTGTCACCTGATGGCAGATAGCCTGGGGGAGGAATCATATAAACTTCTTCATGCAATTCTCCATGAAGGAATGCATTGTTTACATCTAGTTGATGTAATTCCCAATTCTTAGCAGCAGCAACAGCCATCAAGCATCTGACAGTGGTCAATTTTGCAACCGGTGCAAATGTTTCAGTATAATCCAGTCCTTCAATCTGTGTGTATCCTTGAGCTACTAAACGAGCTTTATAGCGTTCAATGGAACCATCTTACTTGTATTTCAGTTTGTATATCCAACGGGAACCAACTGGTTTCTTCTTTGAAGGTAATGACACTAAACTCCAAGTTTGATTCTGCTCTAGTGCAGAAATTTCTTGTTTCATTGCTTCACACCATTGCCGGTCTGTTACAGCTTGGGAAAAGGTTTTAGGTTCACTCACAACAGAAATATTAGCCAGGAATACTTGATGAGATGGATCAAAACGAGCATAAGACAAATGACATGCTATGGGATAAAGTATACCTGAAGAAACTGTATTAGATGTGGGTTGTGATGACTTATCTATTCCAGGAAGCTGCCACACATAATCATCAAGATGAGAAGGAATTCGTCGAGGTCTTTGAGATCGTGAAGTGTTCAAGGGGACAACCTGATGATCAGAATTGATACTAGCAGGCAGTGCAGCTTCAGCATCCAGATTGTCTGGAGGATTTTGAATTTGTGGACTAAAATCCGAGAATATGGTGTCTGATGTCTCAAAGGAGTCAAACACAGGCAAAGGAACAACTACATTTGATTCTTTTGAAGGATTATGAGATTGAAACGGGAATTTGTTTTCATAGAAAACAACATCGCGAGATGTAAAAATTTTGTGTGATTCCATGTCACAAACTTTGTATCCCTTTTTCCCCATAGGATAACCGATGAAAACACAAGTCTTAGATCGGGGAGCAAATTTATCATTAGATCGATTCTTATCATGCACATAACACAAACAACCAAAAACACGTAAATGTGAGTAAGATGGGGTTTTTGAAAACAGTATCTCATACGGACTTTTTCCAGACAATTTAAGAGTGGGAGTGTAATTTATCAAGTAAGCTGCAGTCATGACACATTCACCCCAAAATTTAATTGGTAAATTGGCTTGGAATCGGAGAGCACGAGCAACCTCTAACAGGTGACGATGCTTCCGCTCTACTATTCCATTTTGTTGTGGGGTATCAACACAGGATGTTTGGTGTGAAATACCATTTTGAGAAAAGAATTTGAACATATGACCAGCAGTAAATTCCAGACCATTATCACTCCTAACTATTTTGATACTCCGATTAAATTGAGTATTAATCAAAGCATGAAATTGAATAAAGTATTTTTGTGCTTCTGACTTGTGTTTGAGAAGATAAACCCAGGTGCATCTAGAACAATCATCTACAATGGTAAGAAAATAATGAGCACCTGACGTAGATGGTGTTTTATATGGTCCCCAAATGTCGCAATGGACCATATCGAAAGGAAAATCAGATTTATTATTGCTTAAAGGAAAAACATTTCGAGTTTGTTTAGCTCGATGACACACATCGCAACAATTGTTTGAATTTTTAAAAGACACACTAGACAATTCTGGAATTAGGGATAAACGATCAAATGGGAGATGCCCTAACCGCTCATGCCACAAGTTGGAAGAAGAAGGAAGTGATGCTGCTACGACAAAAGCCAAATGCAGTCCATGGAAGTAGTATAAGCCATCACGTAATTCACCCATTCCAATCAGCTTCTTCGATTTGAGGTCCTGTAAGACATAAAAAGATGGAAAAAATGTGACTGAATATTGTAGGGATTTTGTCAACCTGCTTATTGAAAGGAGATTACATTTGAAAGATGGTATATGAAGAACATGATTTAAAGTCATGTTTGAGAGTTGGATCTGACCAACAGAATGCACAGAGACAGATGTTCCATTTGGTAGTTTGACAGGTAAATAATGAGAAAGTGTTTTTGTATCAGATACAGCAAGTGCATCACATGTGAGATGTTCAGAAGCACCACTGTCTAGAATCCAATCTGTAGCATCAGATGAGTGAGTGACCTTACCAAAAAAGTTTGCTAAATTCTGATTAGTAGAGGGCAGTAGGGACATGAGCTGTTCATACTGTTCTTGAGTGAGATTAAAACCTTTACCCGTAGGCTGACTTGACCCTGCAATGGCATTATTGGATGAAACATGTTCTGGTTCCCTTTTGAAGTTTCTGTTCTGTCTGCCATAATTTGAAGTCTTTGCTTTGTTTTGCCAACCTGAAGGATATCCAACAAGCTTAAAACATTTGTCTTTGGAATGTCCAGGTTTATCACAATATGAACATCTGAATTTGCTTGTCTCTCCTCTTTGATGTTCTTCAGCAAAATCCCTTGTTGGAAACCTGAAAGGTTTGACAGTAAATGCTGCTGCCTCTGTTGGCTGATCACGGCCAATTGAAGCAATGGCCAGTTGTTTCTCTTCTTTGGTTACAAATGCATAAGCCTTGTTGATTGAAGGAAAGGGTTCCATGTTCAGTATTTGGGACCGAATGATTCCATATTGGTCATTCAGTCCCATGAGAAACTGATGCACCTTTTCTGTTTCCCTCTCTGCCCAGATTTCTTTTCCAGCACCACATGAGCATGCAGGGACAGTAGAGTAGGCTGACAATTCATCCCACAGACCTTTTAATTTGGTGTAGTAGACTGCTATAGTGAGATCCTTCTGTTGTGCTAAACAAATCTCTCTTTTCAATTCATGAATACGTGGAACATTTCCTTGAGAGAAACATTCCTGCAATTCTCCCCACATTTCATATGCTGAATCTACATAGGCAACACTATCGTGCAATTCTGAAGCTAAGGCATTAAAGATCCAAGAGATTACCATTGAGTTGCATTTTTCCCAGGCCTGAATTTCTTTGTTATCCTCCTCTGGTTTGAGTAAAGAGCCATCAACAAAACTCAACTTGTTTTTAGCTCGTAAGGCATTCATCATGGCACGCCTCCATGTTGGATAATTATCTCCTTTCAGAAGACAAGAAACAAGAACTGCTCCTGGATTATCAGAGGAGTTCAAGAAATAAGGTGAAGATGAGTCATGTTCAAACATCGATCTTGATGCTGAATTTTTAAATGTGCTGAAGAGAATTTCTCCACTCATGATGAGTGATTTTAGAAAGCAAGGATCAATATTTGCTCTGATACCATGAAGAAAACATAAAGCGAAAACTAAAGAAGAACAAAATACTGAATTCTTGTATCTGATTCTATTGCAGCAGGGAAATATCTATACAGCAGGAAGTTCTATAATTAAGGAGAAGAATCAGCTACATTGACTACGATCTGCCTAATTTACAGGTATTGATAAGGTAACACAATATTAGAATATATCTTGAAGATACACATTATCTTGACAATCAACCATATCTTCAAGATCAACCATATCTTCAAGATATATCCAATATGAAATGGGCCTAACTTCATGACTCGAGCCAATCTACACCAAGACTCGATCAACTAATTTGTGGAATAAAAATGTGTTGAGCATGGTAGTAATTTTTGTAATTGTAGTTTGAAAAAAAATTAATTTTAGTTGAAGTTTATTTTATAAATTAAATGTATAATTAAAACTGTAATTGAAATTAATGTTGGATAAAAATTAAACAGTTTAATATGTTTGGTTAATATATTTTTTAATCATTGTTCCACCTCATACATATACGTAGAACCTATACAAGTTAGCCTTTTAATCATTCTACATGTTCATATAACAATATTTCTTTCTATTCTTAAACCATTATCATCCTTCTCCTTTTACAAATAATACACAATTCATACATAGCAATATTAACAACAAGAATACAATTTACTACTACATCTTCCATAAATTCTAACACCAACACAATTCCAAAACTAAACAGAAAATAATCTTGCCAAATCCCATTGGTTATATGTTAGAGGCTGGTGAGAAGAAAAATATATCCAAAACCAAGCACAATCCAATGGTTGATGCTAGAGATGTGAGTGGCTGAGCATACTACCTTTTACAAGTTGGCTCATCTAAATTCTCCACTTCTTTCTCTAGCTGAGTTTTCTATCTTGTTTCTCACATATTTTTCTTTGCCATATGGACTAGTCGGCTTCTTTGATGTTTTAAAGGAAATTGTTTCATTAACTACAATTTTGTCTCTTATTTATACCTTTATGTATTTTACTTTATTTTTCATGTAAACTATCCGGTTTTTTGCTTAAATCGCTAGTCCTTATCAAATTCCGATTCATATAAAATCTTAAACCAAGGTAGGATAACATATTAATAGATTCCATGCAAAATTTCATCTCGAGGCGACAGTTGTATTGAGAGCTCTGTTTTTCAACGTAAAATTGATCAGTTCATGACTTTTCATAACAATTCAAGTTTTCTTATTCAATTCACACATAAATCATATAAATATTATCCTTTAAACCATTAGGGTCATTTATTATTTTAAAATATATTTATTTTAAAACTCTCACCTTTATTTATTTATTAGGTTATTATCCTTTCAAGGTAACATCCTGATTTTTAACCTCACTTATCGTTTCAAGTCAACATAATATGTACTGAGAATTCTTAAAAGATTAAGAATTCTTTATAAGATGATATAGTACAAACTCACCATAATAGGAAATTAGTTCGTCTGCTTTTAGCAGCCATTGTATGGTCTCGTAGAAGTTTCTATGAAAACTACATGTCATCATGCCTAACTCAAGAATACACTGAATTAATACGAGACACTATAGTAAATGAAACAATGAGCAGCAAGAAAAATTCAATGTCCTACGATGGTTGTGGTGATTATGGGAAAAGCATACACATTATTATGGAAAATGGTAAATGGGGATAAGACTCTTTTACTTTTCTAAAGGAACATCGCTTTAGCATGAAGGGGAACTCAACCCATTAAATGTTTAATTTGCTTTCAAATCTTCTTTTAGTGTTTTTATTTCTTGCTATAGTTGGGGAGAAATCGATGGAGGAACTAATTAATGGTATTATTTTTTTTCCCTTTCAAGCGAAGGCTAGATCATTGTAGGTAGTTTTCAAATAGGATTACAAATGCATTTAATTGATGTTTTGAAAGGAACTCTTATGCAACCTGTAAAAAGTGTGCATAAAGCTACCTTTTTTGTTCAAGGAAAGTGGGGACTTTTCCGAGCGGTGGGGGAAGATTTGTGGGCAGGGATTCATTAAGAAGTGGGTACCTATGCTCTAATAGACTATACTAGCTTGACTGCCCGCGCTTTGCTGCGGGCGATTTTAGATTATGAATGAAAATACAGTTTTTTACCAGAATAAGCACAACATGCATGAAAAATAATAATTGCTAAGCAATGATAAAAAGAACTGCAGCTAGCTATAGTATCAAATGTTTGATAATATAGATAAAGTTATAAACAACAACAAAATGCAAATAAGCTGTCAGATTGCTGAGCACTTAAAGGACATTGTTGTTTCCAAACTATATCAAAATTACAGAGGCAGCAGTCATGATAATATAGATTAAGTTATAAACAACATCAAAAGTGAAAATAAGTTGCCAGACTCCTCTCCATGTTCTTGCTACAGGATTCTAAATCCAAGTCATTTGTAGAGGAATTGCTAGTTTTTCTACAATGTAAAGACAATAAAATAAATTATGTAAAGATAACAAATCCAAGTCATTGTTGTTTGTATTTTTTAGACATGTTAAATAGCCTTCACAAAATTTTTTTTGTTTTTTTTTTGTTTTGTGTTATAGATGCAATTGAAGGTTGAAAATTCTGTGAACATTTGTGTAGTAGATGAAGTTAAATGTGTGGATGAAGCAACATATAAAAATTGACCATGTTTTTTTTTTTTTTTTTTTACATTATTGTATATACAGTTTATCTAGTCATTATAAAACCTTTTTCAAAGTAATAAAAATCCTAAACTGAAAAAAAAAAAGGAAAAACTTTTTTTCTTAAAAAACTCCAGCATCACATTGCTGTGATTATTCCTTCAGGGAAGATGAAAGAGGGGAGCATTTGAAATCATGTGAGAAGTAACAAAACAAAAGTTTCTTGTGGCATTAAATCATAGTGAAGAAATTGAGTGCAGTGTATGCATGGATGGTGTGCTTTCAAAGTCTACAACACCTAAAAGAAGGATTGTAGTCCTGCCTGAATGTGGATCATCCATTGTGCATATCATGTATCAGGAATTGGTGTCATGGTTCCCCAACCTCTGGGATGACTTTAATTTACAGCATTCACCAAGAAAGTAACCATATTTATTGCAATTGTTTAAGTAACATATGCATATATATAATTGTAATGATTTCTTCTTTATCTAAGTATTTATTGTGTGCACATAATAATTATGTTTTCTTCTCATTGTTGCATGTAAAGAAGAGAAGAACTCATGAATTATAGGCTGTGAAGTGAAGAGAAATAGGTAAACGTAAAATAATAAAAAACAAATAGAATTAGAAAATAAACAACAAATAAAAGGCATGTTGGACAAATTGTAAATTGATTTATAAGAATGTGAGGTTAAAAATCAAACCTTCGAGGATGATGAGGAAGTTGCCCGTTGTTTTTTCAAAGGTGGAAGTGAGTGATCAAATGTCTCAGATGTAGCTATGTTTCCCAGGTTTCCTTGGACTTCAATTGCTTTGTCATGCTCATCTTCATGACTATTGTAACCAAAGGAGTTAAAGAGATGCAAGGTAGAACCATCACAGGTTAAGAACCATCAAATTTAGCACGTGTTAAGGAAAAAAAATGTAAAGTGTGGGGAAATGTAAACTTGCCTGAGCTACTGTGTTGCATCTTCAAAATCAAGTGCACGTCGTGCTTCACTGTTTATGCTTGTTTCCTTGTTTGGTGATATGTTCCAAGGTGGTGTCTCAAAGGAATCAGGAGCAATCCTGAGTTGTGTGACAGTATTCTGTGGAGTTGATGGAGCTTTGAGAACCTGTTTCATATAGCTTAATGAAGTAGATGTCTTGGATGTAGGAGATGATTTAGCTTCTGGAGTTGTTGTTTCTAGAGGATGGATGCTCTTATTTGTGTTGTCGTCAAAGATATTAGTAATGATAACCTCACATATGTTGGTGATGGATCTGAAAGCACCAAATCAAAGCTGAAAAATCATGCTTTTGTTTAACTTTGCTGCCATGGCAAGAGGAAGAACTGAGGGATCAATAAATTTTTTATCATAGATATAATGGTGGGCCGATGATCCAAAAAAGTTCTCAACAGTTTTCCCAAATAGAAGAAAATTAGTGACATCTTCTCCATCGGTAACAATGCATTCTAAGCGAAACCTATAATATAAAATTGATTACATGTTCATTAATAAGAAGTGCATGATAATGTATCAAAGGAATATGATTTTTTTGTTTAGCAACTTAATATTGCTTTAGTTGTGAAATTAGATGACTTACCATGGAACTGGAAGAGAGGTGATAGCATCATGATCCATGCATGTGTAATTGTTTTCGCCCCCACTAAGTTTTTTGTTGCATTTTGGACAGCTTGGATACCACCAGCCATTGGGAAAATCAAAGTCAATAATCAAAGCTTGACAGGTGAATCTTAGATGCTGGTAATGGAAAGGAAATATATGTTTCAAGAGTGTGGTTAAATGAAATTTTAAAAACTAATTATATGAAGAAGGTAAAGTATGTTATCAAAGCTAATAATAAAAGGGTTTAAAAAATAACCTTGTGCTCATAAGGATTCATGCAAAGAATCTCATGTATTGTTGTCCTATTTTCTTTGATTTGTTCCTCTATCGATAAAACAACATTTGATGATGAAGGGAGTTGTTGTATTTCAACGGGTAGCTGTGCAAAGCTGCGTGTACAATCGATTAAAAAAGATGGTGAAAAAATAATTAGTTAGAAAAAAATTGATAATGGTAAAGCATAAGAGAGATGGTTGATGTTGGAATAACTTACAAATGTTTATATGCCAAGCATTCTAGTATGTTTGGATTGAAGTACCAAAGAGAGGCGGCTGTATTGTTAAGATTTGGTTTTCCTTGTGAACAAAAGAGTTTTTTGTAATAAAATGAAAGGAGAATTAGTTGGATCAGAATGATAATAAAAATGTTAAAAATAAATTTTTTAGGAAAAAAAAGAAATAGAAGTTAAAATTACCCTTAAATTCCGTGACACGAAATCCAGCAAATGCAATGATAACAGGAGATGGCAGGTTATGAAGAACGAGTCCATCAAAATCTCTAGCACTATCACCTCAAAGAGTTATGCGAAGCTCCTCACCACTTTGAAAGAAAATACAAAACAAATTTGATCAATAAGCTTGATAAAAGTAAGGTAATTTGCATTTAATTTTTCAACTCACCGAATGTTCTCAAGCATGAATTCTCTCTTATTTTCGAGCGTCTGTCCACGAACCATAACTTGTTCAAGTGGCTGCAATGCTTTAAGTCTTCCAAGGACATCTTAAAAAATAGGAATGAATGCTTTTAAGTGATGTTATCAAGCTGAGTTCAATAATAGAAATGTTTATTAATAGTCTAAATGAATGAAGTAAATGGTAAACCTGTAAGAATTTTGGAGCTTTTTGACTTGGTCATAATATGTGCATAGTCAATAAAATTAAAGTAGTATCTAGGAACAGAAGGTGTAATAGCTTCAATGCCTGTAATCTTTGTGTTAGATTTGAGATCAATCACAGCATCATGGGCAGCAACTGTGTTTACTGCTCTGTTTTTATAAGTATAGAATCCTTTGATTTCATAGTGATTTCCTTCAATAATTGTTGCTGCAAATGTTGGGAGATCTCTTGTTTTAGCTACAGCTTGAATAGCTCCACCCTATATAAAAAAAAGATTAACGTTGGAATGAAAAAAATAATTGTTCACCATGCCAACAACCAAATGGAATAAAGTTTTTAATGCAATATGTAATAAGGTTTAGAATTTTAAATGCAATATGTAATAAGGTTTTGTAAATTATTTCAAGAAGATTTTTGATGACATTGGAAGTGAGGTATTGGTACTACTGGAACATTAAGTTGAAAGACTGGTTTTAATAATGAATTTAAGAAATTTTATGTCTTAATATTTCGTAAAATGTTTAAATTGGTTGTTACGTATAAAGTCTATGAATTTCAAGCAAGATTTTCTAAGTCAACAAACATGTCTTGAGGTGAAGACAAAACATTATTTCTAGCAGGATGTACATATATAATAATTAATTGTTGTAGACCATTGTATAAATGAAAGCTACATATAAAAGATGTATAGAATAAAAGATAAATACACTTGTTGGTTGCTTCTCAATGCTTGTTTATAATTGGATGTAATATACCTGGTAAACCGTGGCTCTAGTATGGAATTGTAACTGAGATTTTCATGGTGAATTGGTGTAGTTAGCAGTGAATGCATCGTAAAATTTCTCAAACTCTTATATTAAATCATGTCAAGTAATAGAATGAATGAAATTTGCTTGAGCTGTATGAAATTTTCTATGGATTATATAAAGCAAATGCAATGCTTGAGGACTGTCTGGTTTTTTAAGCATGTAGAAAACAAAGTTGATTGTAAATCATAAATGGATGCTAAAAATTCATCATGTTAGTTTTTCTTAACAATTTCAATATTGAAAAGTTTTTTCCATAAGTTGAATAAGCAATTGCTGGTTTAGTAGTGAACTTAACTATAGTTCTATAGTAATAAATTAAAAAGGAAAGGAAACTTGGTTTTCCATAGGGAATCTTAAGAGCAAATAAGTACCTATGGTTATGTAAAAAAAAGTTAAATTGCCAAAGTAAAGAAAATATTCATAAATGAGTGGACATGCATTATTCAAACATTTAAATATATAGAAAATAAGATTCATTAGTGGTTATATTTTCATGATAAATTATACCTGATTGTCAACAAAAACACAATTAAAACTGCTTGGCTGACCATTAAATTTAGCAATCCAAACTCGACAGGCCCTAGCTCGTAATGAAGGGTAGAAGTTGTATTTTCTAATCTCTTTTATAGGTAGAGCCATTGTCCTGCAAATGATTAATAAAAAAATTATTAGGAGCAATGATAAAAATAGCAGAGCTAATATTAATAAAAAGAATGACATGTATTGCAAATATTTAATTCAAAATGAATGGGGGAAAAACAACAAATGGAAACATGTCCAAATTAAAAATGATAAATCGAATAATTTTTTCTTTTGTAAAAAGCATCACCTTAGAAAAGAAAAAAAGATAGGGAGCAAAAGATTGACAAAAAAATAACATGTGCTTCTGAGAGATCAAGACACTGATAAGGAGCTAAGAACATCTTTATACACAATCTTTTTCACATAGATTGAATGATTTCCTTCAGCATCGCATGGGATAATCTTCAGTCCTTGTCTTGATGTAACCCGTGAAAGAGCAACATACAATTGTCCATGAGTGAAAACTTGATCCTTGAGAAAAACCCCGACAACTTTCAATGATTGTCCTTGACTTTTATTTATTGTCATAGCATAACACGGTCTTATAGGAAATTATCTTCGTTTAATTGTGAATGGACATTTTGCATTGGAAAAATAATCCTGGGAATAAATACACGATTGCCAATAAAAGAGCCTGTTATTATTTGAGCTTCTATGACCCTCTCAGCAAGTTGCGTAACAATAAGTCTTGTTCCGTTACATAAACCAGTTGATAAATTAAGATTGCGTAAAAGCATTATTGGTGTGCCAATTCTCAAGGAAATTGTGTGGGATGGCACTCCATTGAACTCAAGTTGATTGATAAATTCAACGGGATACAAAATATCTGCATTATCACCATCGCTCGATGTTTTGCAAACAGTATCAGTACTCAGGTAAATTCTCTTCATTCCTGGCAACATGTTTAAGATAAAATCATTGATCTCAGAAACTGTAGCATTTCTTGGAGTTACAATTGCTCTCTCTCTAAAATAGCATGGATCAATATCGATATCACGAATAGAGGGATACACTGCTGAAACAATTGCCAATATGGGGTTAGATCCAGGTTCAAGCAAAAGATCTTGTGGTATTTTAATCATGGATGCATCATAATCATCAGGGAATAAAACATCATGTTGAGTTCCATCACCAATTGCAAGAATCTAGTTAGCAAAAATAGCAAGTTCTTTCTTTTGATCATTTGAAAGTCCATTGGATGATAGCCTCATATTCTCTGTAAGAGTGAGAACTTTAAATTTAGACCACAAATTAGAACTGCAAAGAGATGCATGAACAATGTCTTCCTTTGTTCCTCCGGGAATAACAGGTAAAATTTGCCTGAAATCTCCTTCTAATAAAATTGATTTTCCACCGAATGGTTTATCATTGGGGAAGTCATTACCATTTGTTAGGACATCACAAAGCGAGCGGTCTAATGCTTCAAAGCAACACCGATTATTCATTGGAGCCTCATCCCATACAATTAGAGAGGTCATTTGTAGAAGTCGTGCAAGATCAATTTTTTTCTTAATCTCGCATGATGAAGTATCAGAAACAGTAAGGGGGGTCTTAAATCTTGAATGAGTTGTGCGACCACCAAGAAGCAAAAGTGATGCAATACCCGATGATGCAATAGCAAGGACAATCAAACCATTTGATCTCAACCGATTGATTATTGTATGCCACAAAAATGTTTTCCCAGTTCCTCCATGGCCATGAACAAAAATTAATTCTTGTCTTTTTTCAAGGACAGATTTAACAACACAATCATAAACATTTAGTTGACATTGATTGAGTTGTGGGAAAGCTGATGAATGTTGACATATAAGATCTGCAATATCGTAGTTAAGCTCTTCTCTCAAAAGTTTATTCTTTATTTCTGACAATAAACGCCCATAAGGCATTGGAAGCTTCTGCTTTTCAAGAGATGTGCCAGCAACATTGAAGAGAAGCTCAAGCTCATATAGAACATAGTTTTTAATCTCATCATCGAATAATTTAAGATTAGGCATGGCAAAGCTGGATTTGAAACGGGTGATAATATCATCATGCATTGAGCGCCAGAATTTATTGAGCAAAACTTCTGGATCAGCAACATCACAGAAAAGAACAACACTGACAAAGAGATTCCTAATTTGAGGAGATGTTGCAGTAGCCATAGCCTTACAAAAGACGTCTTCCCATTCTTTATCATCCCCTAAAAGTCCCAAGGTCTTGCAAGCAAGTTGAAATGTTGGATGCACAACACCCGAAACATTTTTTAGATAATCAAAGCTCAATGCTCCTCTTACATGGTTAAGGAGTAGTCTTAGAAAATAGAGCTCTCCTGAGGCAGGGTGAACATATGTTAATCGACCAAGACTAAAACCTTTTGATCTTGGAATCCATTCTTTTTTACCAGCATCCCAAACATATTTATGTGGAAATTCTGAGCAGTAAAGCTGACGTGCTACATGATCAATTCTATTACGTGTGAACCATTCTGTGAGCATTGTTTTTTCAATACCTGGTTTTTGAAGTATTGATGGTAGACTTTCATTTCCTGAGTAAACAACATTTTGATGCAATGGCAAATGGATTTGAAGTCACTCAACAGGAGGTGATCTTGAATGTATTGGAAATTGTAGAAGACGCCAGACCGCTTCATATGGGCATATAAAACAACAATTCATATACGTATGGATCTCATCAGCACAATCTTTTTCAACAACAACTCTACATTTGTCAGATCCCTTGCTTACGTACTTAAAAAGATAATTAACATTGACTGACAACAGATCTCAATATTTATGTGGGCATTATATCGTAATAAGAGTTCCCTATTATATGGAACAACATATCTGTTGTTGAGCTGAATGCCATTTTTTATAACAAAATTGTCTTTAAGATCACGACGCCTGTAATAAACAAAGCCATTATCATCAAAAACAGTATGTGTCTTGAATGTTTTTGGGAATCTTTTTAAGCAAACTCCCTCGTTCATACACTGAGATTTTGGATTTGCAAGACCACATGGACCATGCATCATGAATCTTGAAACAATTTCATAGCATTTTGCATCTGTAAGTTTGTCAGGGATTTTAGCTGAAACAATGGAATCAACATCTTCAGGTGTACGACATTTAAAATTCGAGTGTAGCCAAATTAATATATGAGTGTGTGGCAAACCCCTCTTTTGAAATTCAATTGCACAAACATCTACAAAATAAAAAGAAAACTAAGCCAAACAATCCTAATAAGAATAGAAAGTTGTAATGTTTAGAAGAAATGAGATAAAAGATAAGGCACCTGCAATTATCTGACCAAAAGGCTTGCCTGATTTTATGAAGGCTAACATATCAATAACCTTCGATCTAAAAACACGTGTAATGATATCAGGCTTGTCTTCATGTTTGTATATTCGACCTTTTGTAAGCTCCCTTCGTATCTCAGGCCAATTAACATTACATGTGAATGTAATAAATAGGTCAGGATTCCCATAGGCTCTACATATAGCCATTGCATCCTGGTAATTATTGATCATATAACGTGGGCTACCAGTTAAAGAAGATGGAACAATGATTTTCCCAGTTGAGAAACCTTCAACATCCCCATTAAGCACAGCTTTATGGATACCTTTATAAATTTCTGAACGCAAATCTTTTTGATTAGCTCTGATATAATCAAGACGATCTTCTTCAACATTAACAAATGCATCGACCAAGAATTGTTGGTACAAACGACCTCCTTTAATGATGGTATTATCGCACCCAGGCCTTTCATTGATAAGGTAAGCATAATAAGCTCGCATCGGAACTCTTGACCTTTTCCTTGTTTTTTCATGTCCTTGGTTAACAAACATAATATTACAGGAGTAGCCATCTTCACCATAAGGAAACAAAAGGGGATATTGTAATGCCATGAATTTTGAGATCCTTTTTAAAGAACCTGAAAAGGATTCAATAATTATATCTCGTTCCGAGAAAAAATCTCCAATATCTCTAACAACCAACCCACCAATGTCATTTGATGTAGGATCATCATATTGGCGTGAATCATGGTTTCGTTTTCCAAGTAAGCGAAGTTTATAATCAATAGATTGAATATTTTGAGTTTTGTCTCCAGCTTTACGAAACAATTTGGCAAGCTCGTTTGTTTTATCAAGCATTCTTAAAAGATCCACAACAATATTTTCATCCAGAGATGATGATTTGGAGCCTCTTGTAAATGGTAAAAGTCTATTTGCAACTTCATGAGCAGTGTCAAACACATAGAGCTGTGCAAACTTTGGTGATTCTCCATCAACAGGTAAGAGGGAGCCCATTAAATGATGACAATGACCGCTTATCTTAAACACATATGGAGCTTGTTTATCATTAACAGAAGTATCAATCTTTGCACCCATTGATGTGAAAGCAAACATAGAGTTATAAGCTCGTATATTGTCCCGAAATTTTTTTGAGGCAGAGCCATTGCTAGAATCAAGAAGAAAATCAAGAATTGGAGGAGTTGGTTGCATAGTTGGAAGGGAAACTCGACCATTAAGGCAACAAAGTGAGAAAGATGGATTCTTTTTGGATGAACGTGCAAGACGTTCTTGGAGCCAAAAAAGCACGTTACAATGGCGACATGTAAAAGTCTTATCACCAAAGTCAACATACTCGCATGTTTCCCCTAGAAATTACAAAGAAAATGAAAAAAAAAGAACATGGATGATATAATGTATATATATATATATAAAAAAAACAAATGAGAGCTGGGGAAATTTCAAGGTAAACTCACTTTTTCGTTTTTTTTTTGTATTCAGATTGACCACCCAATAGGCTTAGATAAGCAATTGATCCCTGTGTGGTGCTAGTCTCAAAGCTAGTATTGTTATTGATATTTTCATCGATGGTCAATCCATATGCAAAATGTGCCTGACTTGTTGATGCTATCGATGAAGAAGTACTATTATTCGAGATTGAACAATTTGCTTGTAAGGAAGTAGAACACGATGCACCATCATCAGTTGTATGTAAAAGCGAGTGATCGCTGATTAGATGATCAGAGTTGTATGGTGTTGCTTGCGTTAATGAAAAAAAATTTTCACCTAAATTTTCTTCACTATAAATATAGATTGTTGAGTTGTATGGTGAGGAAACAACAGGTACATCATGGAATGGTTGTAATCTTTGTCGTTTGCTTGTCATAAAGTCGTCGATTCTAAAAGTCAAAAGATAAATTTAAATGGTCAAAAATAGACAATCAAGACAATTTTAATAACATGGTTAGAATTGAGAATATAAATGGAAAAGAAATAAAAATTCCATGAAAGAATAAGAAATCAAACAGAAAACCTAATCATGAAATAGAGGAAACATGAACGCATGACAAAAGTAGCATTGATTTGAAAAAAATGAAGCATAAAATGGAAAAGACAAATATAGCAACAAAGAAAGCATGGAAAAAGAAGGCCAAATTTGAAAATAAAGGTGCACCTATAGCTCCAATAAGATAGGAAAAATGTAGTGTTTTAGCTTCCTGCAACGTGGAGATAGTTGAACAACAATTGAAATAACATGCCTGAAATAAATGGTGAAAAATAGAAAGTCATGAAGCAAACTTGAATTTGAGAGGTGGACAATAACAACAATAAAAAAAATACATGTGACTACAAAAATCGCAAGCAAACAATTAGAAAAAACATGTTCATTATGTTGCAAAATTAAGAGTTGTTGCAATGGAAAGAAGCAAATGCAATAATAAAGAAAGTGTGGCATTTGTTGCAATAAACAGAGGTGGTACGAAATGAACTTTTTTTTTCTCACCAAATTCTTATTGTAAACCAATTTAACCACAAATTATATGCAATTCAATTCAAAGTGAAAAATGTGTTCATTGTGCTGCAAAATTTAAAGCTATTGCAATAAAAAGAAGGAAATGCAACCAAATAAAGAAAGTTAGTGGAACTTATTGCAATAAATAGAGGTGCTATGAAATGAACAAACTTTTTCTCACCAAATTCTTGCTGTAAACTAATTTAGCCACTAATTATATGCAATTTAATTAAAAGCATTAATTCAGCCACCATTACATGTTCAAATTAAAATCATAGGAAGTAACAATATAATTTTAACAAAGGAAATTTTCTTAATGCAAGCATTGTTGAAAACAAAATTAGCTAGTCATTATATGTAATTGAATGAAAAAGCCTTGACATGAGCAATTTATATTGCTGTGGAGAAAATAAAACAAAAAAAAATTGGTTAACCATAATGTTGTCTACCATTTCAACCACATTACATGCAATCAAATCTAAAGTCATAATTCAACTGTCACTTATCTACAATTTAATTCGAAATCTAATTAAAATTAAATCGTAAGGAAATGATTTCTAATTTTCCAATCAAGCTAATTTTAATAATATGGTTAAAATTGAAAATTTCAATGGAAAACAATAAAAAGCAAATTACTGAATGAAAGAAGAAGAATAAAAAAAGTCAACAAAAAAGTTAATCATGAAATAAAGGAAACCTGAACATATGAAAAAATCTAAATTAATTCATAATAAAACAAGCACATGATGGAAAAGAAAAATACAGTGATAAAGTTGCAGGGAAAAAACAGGTCAAGTTTGAAAATAAAAATGTACCTATAACTGGAGTGAGACAGGAAAATTGTAGTGTTTCAGCTCCCTGCAACCTAGAGATAGTTCAACACCAATTGAAATAACATGCCTGTAACATTTGATGAAAAATAGAAAGTCACCAAGGGAATTTGAACTTTAAAGACAATAACAACAATTGAAAAGGATATTTGATTATAAAAATTAAAAGCAAATAATGATGAAAAATGTGTTCAGTTCGTTGAAAAAATAATAGTTGTTGCAACGGAAAGGAGCAAATGCAACATAAAGAAAGTGAGTAGAAGTTGTTGAAATAAACAAAGGCAATACTAAATAAATAATTTTTTTCGACCAAAATCTTGTTGTAAAGTAATTCAACGACTACTTACATGCAATCCACTTCAAAGCAACAATTCAGCCACCAATCACATGCAACTAAAATTGATTAAAGTCATGGGAATTAACAACATAATTTCAGAAAGAGAATTTTCTTTATGCAAGTGTTGTTGAAAACAAACGTAGCCAACAATCATATGTAATTAAATTGAAAGATCTTGATCTGAGCAATGTATATTCGTTAAGAGAAAATAAAACCCAACAAAACAATAATGATTAAGCATAAAGTTGTAAAACATTTTAGGCACAAATCATGTGTTCAATTGCTAATTATATATAATTTAATTCAAAGGCTAAGGGAAAATAAAACAACATGTCAAAAATTCTTCACTCAACCTGTAGCATCTTAGATAACCATGTCAAACCAATAAACAATTTAATTCATTGTTTCCAAGCATAGAAGTAATAACCTTGATTGGCTTAATTATTTCATTAGTTAACCTAGCAATTGACATTCAAATGGAAAAATCTTCTTATCTCTTAATTTTAAGCATCTTTTATTTTGGAATGTATCTCTTTAAATAACTTCTAACATGAGTTCAATCAGCTCTTTTTTAAAACACATATCACTAAGCATGAGTTCAAGCAACATCTTTTAAAATAAAATAAAAACACAACAACAAGCATATATTTTCCAGCAAAGCAAAAGAATACCCCAATCTCAAGCTATCATTCAAACAAAGAATATCTTTAATGTATTTGTTTTTTTTTAACCTTTATTTCAATATATCTCTAATACTTCATTAATATAAAATTTTTGAGGCATTGATTTAATATAAAAATGGTGAGATTATGAGAAAAAATTGATATAAAAACCATTTTTAAAGAGGTTCACCAACCCAAAAACTTAAGCTTTAAGTTATGCCTAGCCAATCATTGTCCCATAATTTTTCCAGCACTTGGAATATCAGAGAGCTTTAAGTTATGTCTAGCCATTCAATGTTCTTTAATTTTTCCAGCATTTGAAATTTTAGAGCAACTCCACACAATTACTTTCCTTTTTCCTTTAAGAGCAGTTACATTACAGGATTGAAACGCAATCCATGCATGCATTAAGGTGCTTTTATGAACGTGGAAAAAATTCAAGAACATCCAAAAAAATTTATAAAACCAACAAATCCAACTCAGAATCAACATGTAGCAAGAAATCGCCATGAAATATCCCAACAGAACTAAAACCAAAACCAATATCAAGCATCCAAATAATAGCAAAATATAAATCCAAGAAAACACATAACAACCATATAATTAAGTTATGGATTGAAACTTAGTTGTTGTTGTTCCTTTTTGCTACACAATAAAAATGAGTGGAAAATTCTTATATATACACAACAATATAATGATCTAGTCTATTATAAGGTGCTTAAGGAAATTCCAGGCTCTTGTGTGTTCACACCTCATGAACTATATGATTAATGAAATACATGAAAGGCAATGTAAACAAACCAGCTAAGTGATGACGTCGATGCACAACCAAACACCAAAAGAACGCCTCCAGTTATGAACTATCCCCAACAGAAGATTTAAAACTTTGAACACTGGCAGATGCAAAACGCAAGCTGAAAAAAAAAAAAACATGGCAAACCAGCGCCTCAGTAACACAGCAATAGCAAAAAATAAAAAGAAAAAGACAAACTTCAAGCAATTGAAACCTAAAAAGATTAGGGAACCAAGACATGCTGCCAGACAATGTAGCTGCCAGACAATGTAAAAAGTCTTTATAAATCCAGAATTAAAATCATGCTCTCCAATCACGAAAACAACATTTAAGTTCTTAAAAAAAACCAATAAAACACACAGGAGCCTCAACAAACCAAGGCATAACAACAACAACGAAGACAATGAAAATTTATCAAAACAAAGGCAAAGAGCACCGTAACCACCAACTGTAAAATAGGCAAAAAGAAATAAAGTATCATCAATGTCAAGCAGCTGAAACACAGCTCAGGCCAACAACCCCAATAGAAAAAAAAAGGCAGTGCTAGCCCCGAAAAAGAAGAAACCAAAGCCCTAACAAAGACACAATAAAACCAAAATGCGAGTATAATTTGATACAAAGAACCAGAAACATGCAACCAACAACAAACCCAAAAAAGCTGAACAATTTCACAAGAGAATTCATATTTTTTAACAGACCAAACAACAACAAAGTGCAAAAATAAAATAGAATACTCAAACAGGAACCAAGCAAAGAAAAAGACATTGAAAGGCCATAAACAACTAACCTGGACAGCATAGGGACCCTAACAAATCCAAGCACAGCAGCAGTAACCAAGCCGATGAAATGAAACAAAATAATGGGAACGAAGATCCAATAACCAGCTGCAAAACAGGCACAAAAGAAACAAAGCATCAACAGGGACCAATCAACCCAATAGAATCCCTTAAAATAAAAAGCCTGCAAAAACAAAAACAAAAAACCAAAAGTCTCAACAGAGACATAATAAAATTAAAATCTGAACCCAAGCCAACCACACTATTATTTTCTTCAACCCAAAATAGAATCAAACAACCTACAACCAACCATAAAGACTGGTAAATTGAGGAAAACAAAACCAATAACCATGTTAAATCCCCAAGATAGCAAAACAGTTCCTTGCATTTGCAGGGAGAATCAATGCCTCAAAACCCCTAGAACAATTTTTTTTTTCATACCAGCCTATAATTCCAAAACCCAAACAAACACAAAAGAAACAAAGCATCTACACAAACCAACCCACCCTAAAACAAACACCTAAACCACCTGCAAACCTAAAACAAAACAGGCAGCTAACACATATATAATAATAGAGGCATGCAAGAGCAAAACAACATTACAAACCTCTTGAATATATCACAAAATGCATGCTCCATAATCACCAAAACATAAACCTAGCTCTAAAAAATGGCAAAAAAAAAAAAATGAATTGAATTTGATAAAACACAAAGACAATGCCAACATACAGGCAACAAACCTGGCAAGCACAAAGTTTTTTTCCAATTGAAAAACAACAACCACTGTTGCAATTTCCCACCAAACAAAAAGCCCAAGGTCCCCAACAGCAACAAAAAAAATGAGTTTAAATAACCACCAACAACCCTTGACAATCGAAGAATGCAACTAAAAAACAGAGCAAGCAAAGACAGATCAATAAAGGCACCAAAAGCTCTAAAAGTGAACCGATAAACAAAACATACATTTTGAATGCCACTATATACACACCCTGCACCTCTAAAAGAAAGAGACGACACCTATGATGCAAAGAAAAGAAAATAGTACAACAAAAGGATGAATGTCCCACACGACCACAATTAGAATCCACAAAAAAAATTCATTGAGCAGTTTTATTAATTTTTTAATAAAAAAATCCCTAGATTTAAGCACACAATCAGAAATCTAACCAAAGTAGAGCAGAGCACAAAATTCACTGAGCAGTTTTATTTTTTTTTAATAAAAAAAATCCCTGAATTTAAGCAAACAGTAAAGAAATCACAATAAAAAATCTAACCAAACCAGAGCAGAGCACAAACCACCTAAAAAATCCCCAAAATCAAACAAACAGTATATAAATTATAATTACAAACCTACGAAATCAGAGCAGAGGAAAAAAAAACCTTATCTCCCATAAGCCAAACACGTCCAATCCAACAGAACCAGAACAATACCCTCCTACACAACCAGCTGGCAACCTGGTACAACCACATTTATTTAATACCAAATCGTGCAATACCCACCGATTATAAAAAATAAGAGGCCCCAAATCCTGCAACACCCACGTCAAATCCTGCAACACCAAATAATTTTAAAAAATCAGACACCCCAAACGCTGCAACAGTCAACAATCTAAAAAAATCAAAGCCTCACCAAGAACCCAAGCCAAGCTAAGCCCAAACCCATCTAAACTCACAGCTTAGCTAACACAAACGTTTCTTCTCTTGAGAAAAGCCACTAATGAAAAAAAAAACAGCTCAAAGAAGCAAATCAGAACATTGACGGTTCTGGGTTGGGAGATAAAAGGGGGGTTGGAAGATAAAAGGACGGCACAGTGGTACTTGCAAAGTGGATCCGAAACTACAAACACGCGTTCTCTGCTATAAAAGAAAGAGATGGGAAATATGGTCAAAAAGAAAGAGATGGGAATATGGGAGCTTGCCACATAGTCACTAAAATTAATGAAAATACTCTGCTGCAAATAGAAAGAGATTGGAAATATGGCAAGGAGCTTGCCACGTATCTACCAAAACTAATGAAGATTAAAATAAGACCCAATACTTTGAATCCACAATTAAAAAAAGCACAGTAGTCCATAGTGATATTAGACAACTTTAGTTTAAAAAACTAATGAAAATAAGACCCGATACTTTGAATCCACAGTAAAAAAAAGCACAGGAGTCCATAGTGATATTAGACACAATGTACAGGGATTTACTGAGCAACTTTAGTTTTTTTTTTAATTATGTTATAGATTGTATTTTTCAATGTTATTACTAATAAAAATAATATTTTTTGTCAAATAAAAAAATTACATTAGTAACAAGAAAACAATTGCAATGAAAAAAAATTATTTTTATAATCATTTAATTAATTCAAAAATGAATTTTTAATGTGAATTAAATTCTTCTGTATAATATTTTAAATGTAATTTTTTTTTTATCTTACACAAAGCATAACGCGGACCGGGTATGTTAGTTAATACAATACAATAAAACATATTGGGTTTTCACTGTAGCAATTCATAGTGAAAACCTTACTTTGACCTTGTTTGCACAAGTATTTTTTTATTAATTTTTTTTTTGTAATTTTATCTTTTAATATTATATTTATTTTTTATTGAATTATTCTATTTTCATGACATGAAGCTTGGCGGTTAACCCGATTAGCTCGGGTTGTTTTTAAAACACATAAAATGCAATTAATTAGAATCAAGAACATTAAATTTAATTGGTTTAACTTATTTATTTGTAAATCTAATTTTATATATTAGATTTTTCATATGAATAAAACGCAGCTAGTATATCTATAAATTGTTTAATAAAACGTAGCCTGGTTTGGACGCACCTCCATGAAATTGGTTTAGTTTATCCATTAATAGGTGTGATCGTTATTGGGCTGGGTATTGTTGTATGATACCAGCCTTTGTTTGGGACCAGTAGGGCTCAATCAGGCCTCTATGCTTGTAATTTTGGGCTCAGTCTTCTTTTTTTAGAACCGCTCCTCCTTGTTGATAACATAAAAATAAAAATAAAATAATATTGGGCGGAAACTAGCCAAGATGGGATTTCTTTAACAATTCATGAGGATTGGAGGGCCAAATTAAACTAACTTATGCTTTATAATCCAAGGTCTATTGGAAAATTAAAGAAAACAAAACATACATGTACTAAAAGGAAATGCTGTTTTCCTTTAAAAATGGTATAATTATAAATTTTGCCAATTTGTTTTTTTACTGCAGGGGTGGCAAAATTGTAATTTTCAAGTTTTTTTTTAGGAAAAACAATTTTCTTATGTTTTTTTTCTTTATACTTGGTATTTTTATCATTTTACACTTGGTTTATTTATTATCATTTTTTTTTCTTATCTTTTTTTTGTAATATTTTTTCTAGTTTTTTCTTTTTTTTACACTTTTTTTTTTTTACACTTTAAATATTTATCACTTTACACTTGGCCTCTTTATATTATTTTTTCTTTATTATTATCTTTATTCTTTTATAATTTGTTAGGCTTTTAAGATTTCATTATTCTAATTGGCTCGATATAGTAGTCCTAGGGTAATTTTGTTGATAATGAAGGTTAATAGACTTTGTTATAATTCAAAATCTCCACAGATCAAGAACACTATAGCTATTGAGAGACTCTTAAAATACTTAATTTCTATTCATCTAAGTTATTTATCAAAAGACTATTATAATCTTTTATACAAAAAAAACTAAGAAACTCTATTAATACTGAATAAGAAAACTATTCCATTTAAATAGGAAAATAAAAAAAGCATAATAATACTGAATATAAATATAAAAGGAGAAAAAAGAATTCTTAGACTAAAAAAATAAAAAATAACAATAATTAAGTGAAATATTTATTTTCTAAAAATAACCTTCATCAATCTCCATTTGTTGGAAGAAATTTGTTCTCGAGTTCGAATTATTTATGATATAGAACCTATTCAATTGAAACTATAAAAACGACTAACAAAACCTTCTTTAAGTAGAACCTTCTCAGTTGGAAACTTAATGATTTTTTTGTGTGAATCACCCTATTATGGGTTCCCAATATTTTTATATAGGTCGTTTTATTATTGATCCCTAACCTTTTATGTTGATTACCTCATCATAAGTTCCACCACCATGATTTTCAATAACAGCTAACAACTAATCATTGGTAATCATTGGTATCTAATACCAATTATCATGAACAAAAAACAAATGATAATAGAGTTTATTACAAATCAAAACTTTCAAAATTTCTCTAATTTTTTACAATTCAAAAGTCTTGATAGCACTCAATATATCAATTTTAATTTTTAGGACATGAAATCAAATAAAGAAATGATAAATGATAAAGCTACTTCCAATAAAATTTAAATGATATAGAAGATATAAAAGACTTGATAGTTTCAATTTCAAAGATAAAGGCACTGTTTAAGAGTGAGTTTGAATATGTTTTTAATTAAAATTTGATTTTTTTTTTCATTTTAAGTTAGTTTATTTTAGTGTTTTTGTATAATTTTGATGTGTTAATTTTAAAAAATAAAAAATATATTATTTGAATTTTTCTAATAAAAAATATTTTAAAAAACAACCAACATCCTATTACCCTTAAAAGTTTATCACTTTTACGTGGAGTATGCTCGGATTTGGCATTACAAAACTAGGTACTAAAAACAATGATGACGGAGAGCAAAAATACTAATCTCACGCATGAACCAGAGAAGGTAAAAGGGTGTCTGCATTGAGGGCCTCCTGAGTTCGAGTCCTCATGTGCACGGCTGTTATCCCCGCGGTGCTTTACATGTCTACTGGGTTTGTAGAGTGTTCAGTGGACCGTGAGATTAGTTGTTGTGCGCTCAAGCTGGCCCGGACACCCATATAAATAAATAAATAAATAAATAAATAAAAAAAGTGTCTCCAGCACCATCTGTTAAACAAGGTTGCAAAGGCTAGGATTAATGTCATAATCAGCAGCAATGGAAAACTCACTTTTTTCTCGTCTGTTTTCATCCATTAACAGCTGAAGAGATAAATGATCAAGCTAGGCACTACCAATTCTTTTTATCCCATGCATATAATTTTCTTACATTTGTCTGATATGGATGACGACGGTCGATTAAAGAATGTAATTCGGGTCGATTAATGCAGCCGACGAGTCATTCGTTGATGTCATCTATTTTGACACAACGTCCTCAATTAACAGGTACGACATGCCATTTGCTGCATTTTCTGGAGTTAATCATGATCATAAGCACACAGTGTTCCTTGGATGTGACTTACTTTCAAAGGAAGACAGACATTTTACATCTGGTTTGGTGCCATGATTGCAACGTATGTCAGTTCATGCTTCAAAAGCAATTATTACTATTCAAGACGCAGTTAAAGGAGAGTTTCCGAATTCTCATCATTGTCATTTTCTTTGGCATTTTATGAAAAAAATCCTCGAGAAACTTGGAGCGTTCGCACAATACAAAGCAATAAAGAAGATGTTGAAGAGAGTCGCGTATGAAACTATGAATTCATAGAAAATTTTGAATTTGAAGAGACATGGAGCAAGATGGTTAAGGATTATAATCTTTGAATCAATTACAGGAAGCACACAGTATTGAAAATCATTAAGTTGGGTTTGAGGAATTGTAGAATCAATTCAATCTTTAAACTAATATATTTTTTTAAATTAAAATCTTTTAAATTTTAAATTTATATAGATTTATATTATTTTATATTTAATTTTTATCAAATAAATAAAAATAATAAGATTTAAACTCATAATTACTTAATCATAATAATTTTTATATCAAATAATTAATTTAATTTAATATTTTATATTATTAGGTGTTTTCTCCAAATATAATTTATATTAATAATATAATGCAATCCTGTGTTATGAAAGATAGATGGATCAATATTAACATTCAAGTGATAATATTCTTAGGATATATTAGTTTTTGCGTTTTAAAAACGCTTTTAAAAAATTTGAAAATTTTAATTTTTTTTTTGCTTTAAATTAATATTTTTGATTTTTTTAAATTATTTTAATGCGCTGATGTTAAAAATAATTTTTTAAAATAAAAAAAAATATTATTTTAAAATATTTTAAAATAAAAAATATTTTAAAAATAATCACAATTATATTTATAAGCACGCTAGCTATTAGAGTGAAAGATGGCACTCAAAAGGAAGTGGGAGTTTTACAACAATAATGAGCTTGTTATTAATTAGATGTTCATACCGTTTATTTGAGTTCAAAGGAATCATTTGCAGACATATTGTCAAACAGAATGTGAAAGAAATTCCATCTCATTGCATTTTAATTTTATGCAGCTGAATCTAAGTAGATAAAGGAATCAAACAACAAAAATGACAAGACTTTATAAAAGAGTCTTAACATAAAAGAAATTCCATCTCATTGCATTCTAATAGTTATTTTATTACTAAATATTTATATTTGTAGCATTGTATCCCATGAAAGAGAATTACAATCGTCAAAAACCAACCTTCACTAGAAAAAAATAATTAAAATCTCTAATTAGATAGGAGAAATACAAATAAAATTTGAAATTAAGGCTTAAGAATATAAAATTAAATGAGGAAATAATAAAACTAAAAGAAAATAATATCTTTTAAGCTTATTATAGATATGGACATGTTGAATCTTTTAAAAAAACTTGGTATCGATTCAACATAGTTGGATAAAAAAATATTATTATTTTTATAAAATATATCGATTTCATATATATATATATATATATATATATATATATGCATGTATGTATGTATGTATGTATATTAACTTAAAGTTGTCCATATAATATAAAAACATATCTCTTAAGCTTTTCACACAATCCAAATATAATAATTGCATATTCAATTCATCAAAACCTTTTATATCATAAAGTGAGATACCATACTTCATGCTTTCACTTCCAAACAATTTTTTTAGACGTTGGATCAGGAAGACCATCAAGCACAGACATAGTTATGTGGATAATCATAGAGTGAGGATACCATACTTCATGCTTTCACTTTCAAAACTTTTGCATAAGATTCTATTAAAAAATACGAGTTTTTGATTAAATATATATTGATGAAGAAGCAAAAAACATGTTGTGGCATAGCTAAAGCTTAAAAATGAATGCCTAGAAGCTGAAATAATGCACTCATTGATACACAAACAATTTACATGTATAGGCTAAACAACATGCATCCACGTTAGCAGATGCTCTCAGTCTCACTTTCTCAAAATATTTGTCTACCTCTTCATTTTTTTCATAAGCTCTATATAGTTTTAGATATATTTTGTATCTTTGTAGCTTAGCTTATTTATCGCCTGTTTTGCCAGACTTTTCAGATTCATCACATTTCTGCGCCTCCGCTATTCTTCTTCCTTGTACATCTTTTTCTTATCTTTCAGACGGTCTACATCGATAACAAAAAGTTATGGAGATTTGTTATAAGTTAAAATAATTAAATACCAAGAATATTATAATTATGAGAAAATTTTTAAAATTTTTAATTTTATTCATTCATTTTTCACTTATAAAAAGACTATTACAACTATTTAATTATATATAAAAAATTAAAAAAAAAAGTGATTAACATTTAATTAGGAAAAATAAAATAGAAAAATTATTCTCTTCAAATATGAAAACCAGAAAAGAATAATGATATAGAATAAATAAAATTTCTAAATTGAAAATAAAAAATAAAAATAACTTGGGAAAAATATTTATGTTCCTAAAACATTTCTTGCATTAGTCTCCATCAAAAAAACTTATCTTCAAGTTTAGATCTCATCATAAATCATCCTCCACCACAAACATGTTTTTAAGTATGAGTTATCTTATCATGGATCTCACCATCAAGATTTTTAATAACATCATACAACAACTAGTCACTAAAATTATTGAGGTATGATACACATCCTTTATGACTCCAATCATGATGATTTGGTAGCACATAACAAAATTAAAACCACTCAGAATCGTTGTGTTCTAATTATAAACTAATATTGTTAGAAGCAAATGATAATTGGGTGTTACTACCAATAACACCATAACTATAAAAACACTTTCAAAATACTTAATTTTATTAATTCATATCACGCTTCTCAAAATGCTATTTCAACTCTTTATATATGGAAAACCCTAGTAATATTGAATAAGAAAAATAAAATAAAAACAAAAATAAATAAAATTCCTCAACTGAAAAAGAAGAAATAAAAAATAACTAAGAAAAATATTTATTGTTTAAAAAAAACTCATGTATAAAAGTTAAAAAAAAAAATTCTCAAATTATATAAAAAAAACTGAGAGGCATTAGTGATGTATTGTGAAGCAAGACTCATTGCATAGTGAATTGCTATGGTGTAATGTATTTTTCCCTCTTTAGTACAAGTAAAAAAAGAGCAAAACAAGGGGTAAAATAGTCTTTTTACGAGGTTCAATTTGCATTATCAAGTTAAATTAGGATAAATAGATATCTTTATATTTTTGTTACATAGTGGAATTACTAATTTACTTTTAAAATTAATAAAAAAATCTAACTTGGGACAAGGATTTTTTTTTTTACTTTTCATCTTTTTATTTTTGCACATGGTTAGTTAACTACCCTTGAAACTTTATTTTCTTTAACTTTCATCCAAAGGTGTTTTTATCATTTTAATATGGTTTATATATATATATATATATATATATATATATATATATATATATAATTGTCAAATAGACTCAAAGGAAATTGGGTGTTTTAACATATATAAAATATATTTTTTTTAAAAAAATGTGGTTGGCACATGAAAAGCTTGTGTTAGTGATTGAGAGGAGCCCTCTTCTTTTGGACAGCGCATGTGGGCTTCTCCAGCAGTCAAACACTATTGTTTCCTTAATGGTTTTAGGAGCAACACTTTGAGATCTTATTGGTGTCAATGGCAACACATGTGTCGGTAATGGATTGACAGTATGCTTTTAGTGAACTTATTTTCTTCTCATGCCTCTTTTTTTTCTTGGTAAAATACAAAAGTTTCTTTTTATTTACCCTTATATATATATAATTTATTCTTATTCTTTTGATATCTATTTATTTTGTTTCTTTATTTTCTTCCCTTATCATTTGATTTCATTTAATTTTTATATCAAATTTGATCCTCAATTTTTTAATTGCTATTTATTTCTTTTTTATTCTTTTCCTAATTTAATTTTGTTTTCAATTTTATTTCTCAACATTTTATTTCAATTTATTTTTATGTCAAATTTGATCATCTTTCTTTTTTATTACTATTTGTTTTATTGTAAATTCTTTTTTATTGTTTTTTTTCCTTCAATTTGATCCTTTATTATTTTGTGTTTGAGAATTTTAATCATTATTTTTTAGGAATTTTCTTTTATAGGGTAAGTCCCGGCTTTATAAACTCGGTCATATGTTTCAAATATTAACATAAGTTGACTTCAATTTTTTTTAGGTTCTTTACTAAATTTGATATTTTCCTCATTTCATCATTCAACCTTTAATTTACTAGGAATTGCTATTCACCTTGTTTTTTTTGTTTTTTTATGGGGTTATCTTAATTTTATACCCATAGTGGTAAGGTCAATGGGTTAAACAAACGCAAATATAAAGAGTCTAGTTAAGCATATTATAAGTTTCTTTTGAACTATTACCTTTAGTTTTACTTTTTTTTTTTTTTTTTACCTAATTTCACTTTACTTTTTCAATAAACAACATATCTTTGCTAACAAGAACTTTCTTTGTTTTTAGATCATACAACCTGTATCCATTTAACTTAGAGCCATAGCCAAGAAAGATGCATATAACACTAGTTTCTTCCAACCTATGCCTTTTCTCCATTTAATAAGAGCATAACATATGCAACTAATATAACTAAACACTTTTAGATAATTTACTGAAGGCCTCTTTACACTCCTAACTTCGAATAATGTTTGATTGTTTAAGGTTTTTATTGGACATCTATTAATTAAATAAATTATTATATTTATAGTTTTAGTCCAAAAACTTATTAGAAAACCCTTCTCAAATAACATAGATTTAGCCATTTCCATCACTATTTTAGTTTTCCTCTCGGATACCCCATATTGTTATAGAGTATATATAACCAATTGTCAATTGTCTTTGCTCATCTTTTTCTTTATAAAACTTCTCAAACTCATATGACATATACTTTTTTTCATGATCAATTTTCATATATTTTATCTTACAACCACTTTGCTTTTCAACAAGTACTTTAAACTTCTTAAATATAGCAAAAACCTCACATTTGTGCTTAAAAAAATACATCCAAGTCTTTCTACTATAATCATCAATAAAGAGGATGAGATACATATTCAATGATTTTGAAAGAGTTTGCATAAAACCACACACATATGTATGCACCAACTTAAGCTTTTTTTAGCTCTCCATGTTACTCATTTCGGAAAAGATTGTCGATGATGTTTTCCAAGTGCATAACCTTCACAAACACTCATTCTCTTCAATAAACAAAAGTCCCTTCACCATATTTTTCTGCTAAAGTAACTTAAAATTAGTGGAGTTAAAATGATCAAGTCATCTATACCAAAACTATGAGTCATCTTCTCTTTTCATGTTCATTGCCACACTATTTATATTCTTTATATTGGGGGGATGATACATATTCACCATCTTAACTTGTGCTAGTTCTTGTCTTGACATACCTTTATCATAAATGGTGCATTAATCATCTTTAAAATATAGTACATATATATATATACATATATATATACATATATATATACTTAATAAGTTCTCTAACACTTAATTGATTCTGATTAGCTTATGGAACATGCAAAACTTCACGTATCACTTATTTTCCCTTTTTTATTTGAATTTCAATTCCTCAAATGATTTTTTTTTTTTATCAAATCACTATTTTCAATCTTCACTCAAGACTTGATATTAGTGTCTAGATGACTAAAAAGGCTTTTATATGCTTTCATGTGATAATTGAGCATGTTGTCAATAAGTTAATGATATTTTTTTATGTTTTAATACACTTTGACAAGCATAAATCAAACTTCTTTCATGTCCCTTCTCTTCTAAATAACTTGCTTACTACTTCCCTTTCATATTTCAATCTTTTGACATATGACCAAATTATTTACAATTGAAACACTGAGTTCTTTCTTTTTGCCAACACACTGTAGCAACATGTGTTGGCTTGCCATAATGAAAACAACTTTGTGGAGAATTGTTTTTTATTAGTTTACTATCAAAGCTTTCTCTATTTGCAAAATTAAATCAATCTCTCCCCTGAAACTTTCACTTACAGTTTTTCCTCTATTCTGCTAGTTTATCTACCTCCTTTACATGGCATAAATTTTTTTTTCCCATCATTTAAAGACCTATTCTCTTGATTTTTATTGTCGTGGGTAATCTTAGATTGAAATGAACTCTTGTTGGTTAAATTTGCAAGTGCACGAATCGTAACAAGTAATAAAGTGATGAGTAGAGTATCGTCCCACGAGGATTTGTAAAAATTACTACTAATTACCAAAGTCTTTTAAATTATGATCTATTTGAGGAATCAAATGAGATAATTTATGAAACAAAAATTAATGATTAAAAACAAACAATCAATTGATTAAATATTAATTAATTCAATTGTACTGGTTCTAGGTTTTTTGACTTACCGTAACTATGCCTATATGAACTTTCTCGATTAAATTAATTACTCCTAATGTTGATAATCAGGTTTTTCTAATGTAAATATTAATCTCTCTCGAGCATTAATAAATTATTTCGATAAATAAATTTCATATACTCTACGAAAGTTCTGAACTTGTTGAAATTTATTAAGTACAGTAAAACCTGTAACAATTACAAAAGTTCTTAGGATATCTCTATCCTATAAATTTCTTAAGATATTTCGAACAATAGCTAAAACAATTATCAATTCTCAGTTTCAAATTGAATTCTAAATCATGCAAATGTTGGCCAAACACACACAAGCATTACACATATAATGAAATACTCAACATCTTAATATAATAATTCAATCGAAGAAATTGTTCACATATTCATAATAAGGTTACATCAAAAATCCCAGAATAAAAGTCTACTCCATAGTTAAATTAAAGAGAAAAAAAACTTGATACATTGAACATCACTCAAAAGTAGAGAATTTCTGTGGAATAGCTAGGTGTCCTCCCGGTCTTCAATATTTTTGCCTCTGTTCTTTTTGCTCTTGTTGGTGCTGCCTCCTCTGTTTTTCTTTGCTATGTTATAGGGTTTGTACGTGTCTCCACTCCTCCGTTTTGCAGACCCCCTTTCTCTTCTTTTTATATTGTGGCTTTTCTACCCCCTGTAGTAATGAGGAAAGTTTCCTTTTCTGCATTGAATTCATTCCTACCCAGACATTGTGAGCCAGATTTGAGGTAGGAAACGTGTGAATTCAAAGATCTCTATATCTGGAGAAATTTTAGAGAATCAAATTTTATTTCCAACAACACTGATCTTGTAATTTTTGGACCTCTGGGCGTTGAGATAAGGGTCATAAAACGAAATAGTCTTTGTAGTGCAGGAATTTCAGGCTGGTTCAATCCTTGTTTTTCAACTCGTTTTTTGGGCTTCAAAACAACAAAACTGAGTTATATGCCCTTCATATGTTTTGTAGACCTTCATCTCAGCTATTTGAAAATGATGAAGAACATCTAAAACTAAGTTGTATAGCTTCTTTTGCAGCATATAATGAATCACTGTTCAGTTTTAATGCCAGGCTCTGCCTGTTCAGTAACCTAGTATCTAAAAACACATTAATTTCCCACGAGATCAATAGTTCAAAAAGAGATTCAAAATTCTAATTATCTTGTGCAACATATCCAAAATATTTAAAAATCAAGCATGAATAGTAAAAATTATACATGTTAAAAATCCCCTTATCAACTCTTAACATATTTTTTAAACCATTGTATCAGTCTTTTATCAGATGACTTCAAGGTACCTATCAATCCTTAAATGGTTAACTTAGACAAATCCTTAGTTTCTTCAACAACAACAAGAACATCAAGGTTTTTTTTCTTTTTTCTCATTTGAACTTTATCTATGATTTTTCTATCATGAACTTCATCAGATTTCTCAATTGATTTATAAGTTCTATCAACCTCATACAAAATTCTTTAACTGATTCATTAATCTCATTCAGTTTCAATTTTAAATTCTGAAATTCTTTTCTAAAACCTTGCAGTTTCACAACCCTTACCTTAATTCACATCTCCTTCACATTCCTGTTTTAGAATCTTTCATGCTTGTTACTTGAATGGCTCACATGACTTTTGGAAAGATAGGATCAGCTACCCCTCTCCGAATTAATCTAAGAGCTCCATCATTTCTACCCCTTCTACCCTTTAAAACTCTAACTTGTGCTATGGCTCAGTTTTCCATTGATTCAAACTCCTCAAATTCAGTCTATATTACCTCTCACAAATCAAGTGAAATCAGCAAAGTCTTTATCTTTATGCTTTTAAATTCATAATTTTCTCTTACAGAAGGCTGGACAGTACTACTCTAGTTTAAGTTCTTTGCCTTGGCCATCTCTTGTAAATCAGTTTATTTTACTTGATTTCACCTCCAAACTAATCTTTCTTCGATGTAAGCTCTGATACCATTACTTGATACTACTACTGTTGACTAAATTATTAGCTTGTATGTGCTTAAAACAACATCAAAATGCAGGTTTTAATGATTAAAACAAGTCTGCAATTTTCTGCTAGATAGCATGAATAACGGGAGATAAAACACTGTAACTTTTTTCTTTTCCTTTTATTTTTCCATGCATACCTCCAGAACATTGAAACACACACACACACACACACACAAAGAACTAACACATCTCAACCTTACATTTATTCATCTTAATCACCTTTTAATCTAACTATAATTAATTATTATTTTTCCTAACACAGGTTAACTAACTAAAATCAAGGTTAAATATATAAATGTAAGTACCTTTACTAGTTAAAGCATATTAACATGAACACTTTCCCTGTGTTTTCTCTTCTCATTCCGTTAAAGGGATGAAACAATAAAGATCTCAATATCAGAATTTATTACTAGCAATGAGAGATCTACCTAACTAGCTTCTAAAAAACACAAATGCCATATCATTAATTTGATGAAGTAAATGACGCGCCTATGCAAAACTAAGTGAGAATTAAAGCTTTGATTTCAATTCCATCCCACCGTCCACTCTTAGCCAAACTCTCTTGAACAAGATCAATTAGTGTAAGATAAAATATAGTTCTCGGATAAACGTTAAAAATGCGGCAATTATAGCATCACGAGGCAACCCCATTTTTTTAGTTTTCAATAAGCAACTCCATTTACGTCGTTATATTGAGCATCTGATCTGCTGATAAAGCAGAGGGATCAAATGAACAAGACTACGATGGGAAAAAAAAATAAAATACCAAAAGAGCCCAAAACATAATAATTGATAAAGAATTGTGGGTGTTGGGATAGAAGAGAGGTCTTATGTGTAGCATGTAGCTTGACTGCCATGTTGAGAACTTTATCATGAGAACTCATCTTAAGAAAGAAATAGTGTTACTCGATTTTTAATTATTGATTTAGATGGTGAGTCTACTCGTATTATAATTTGGGTTCTAACCCACTAAAAACCAGTATTAAGAATATGTTTGTTTCTGCGTTTAAATTTTTTTTTTTTTTTAATTTTAAATTAATATATTTTTAGTGTTTTCAAATTATTTTAATATATTGATATTAAAAATAATTTTTAAAAAATAAAAAAATATTATTAATATATATTATAATATAAAAAATTATTTAAAAAATAACCACAATTATATTACCAGAGAGGAGACAGGATGGTTAAGGAGGAACCAAACTATAAGTGGGACATTTCAAATGACAGTACAGTAATAATAGTTTTTGTCTTTTTGGTAGAATAGAATAGAGGTGTTTGTTTGACTGTGCTGTGAGATTGAAGAAAGAATGCTGCTGTTTGCAGGTATGTAACATAATAAGTAAGGCCTGGCTCCCAGTCAAAAGATCCCAGGTGAGCACTACACCTGTATCTGCGAGACTGCAAATTACTTCCAGGCAACCCTACAAGAAATGTGCTTCTCAGTGAAGGAAGACGGAGTAGCTAATATGGAAAGAGATGTGTTAAAAGAAAAACTAATTCAGGAAAACTTGGGTAAACGAATGAAAAGCTGAGTTGTTGAGGAAAAATAAAGGAGGACATGCATGTGTTTGGGGCAGAGAAACAGTACTGTACAGAAGAGTAAACTGTCCCCACCTCGGCTCCTCCTCCTCCTCCTCCTCAGTGCACTTCCCTGCCACCTGCCGCCAATCACTTCCACCTATGGAAGAGAAAAAAGGGCCCTTCGCTTTCTGCTAAACAAGTTCAGACCTCCCTCTAACCAACAGTTTCTCTCTTGCAATATTATGGCACCTTCACTCCCCCACCCACCGCCCCTGCTGTTTTGCAACCCAAATAATTACATTCATTTAGTTTACGAAACTACTTACACTTCTAAACTTCAATTTATATTCATGATCTAAACCAATCGATGGCTTTGCTAGTTAACTGAGTTGCAAATACTGGTGAACTTTAATTGGGACAAATGCTGTGGGGCTGAATAGTGCATAAACATGTAATTAATGAACAAAAACAATTTAACAGCACAATCACATGATCGTATGTAACCACACATGCTTTCTCCAAGGTTTCTTGTGAAAAAAACGAAATGGAAAAACTCACCAACATAGTGGTCTGTACAATAACTAAAGTCTGGCCTTCAAATCTCTCATATGTATCAGGATGTGTATATATGACACAAGCGTTATGCCTTCTCCTAAACACGATGGAAAGGATTGCTAAATGCACTCCTACAGATAAAAGACGCGGCACTCATTTCCATGTCTCCACAATGTGGAGAAAGCAAAACCAAAGATGCTTACAAGGCTAACCCTAAAGCTCGATATTTAATTGTTTTCAGATTTTAGTACTTTTTTGTACATTTTTTTATGGATGTATGCAACGATGTCAGGGACAAGAACAGCAGTAGCAGCAGAAGCAACAGAGGTGCAGTCGTAATAAGAGCAGGCTCACTCAGTGCTAGAGGGAGAGAGGAGGTGGCAGCAGTATCATGTATCACAGCCATTAGTTTCTCTATTCATTCACAGAAGAAGATTCTGCAAGCAATTGACTGAGAAAATACCCTTAAAAACTATCAGCCCAACTAGAACCAAAAAAAAAAAAAAAAAAACCCTCCTTTTGTCTCTTAAATCTCTCTATAATTTACAACTTGCGAATCCTTTTAATTGGTTCTTTTGGGCATCTTTTTTCACTCAAATATGTTGAATACAACAATTTCCAGAAATAGGTTTCCTTTCACTGCAACTCAATGGCAAGAGCTTGAACACCAAGCTCTCATTTACAAATACATGGTCTCTGGTGTTCCTGTCCCGCCAGAACTCCTCTATTCTGTCAAAAGAAGCTTGGGATCTTCTTTGGCATCAAGACTCTTCCCTCACCAACCTAGTGAGTTGATCTGTACCTATTGCTTTCAATGTTTTTTTTTTTTTTTTTTTTAAAAAAGCAAGTGTTCAGAAAGAAAGTTGGGACTGTGTGTTTCTGCAGTTGGGTGGGGTTGTTTTCAGGCGGGTTTTGGCAGAAAAGCAGACCCAGAGCCAGGAAGGTGCAGAAGAACTGATGGAAAAAAATGGAGGTGCTCAAAGGAAGCATACCCAGACTCAAAATATTGTGAGAGGCACATGCACAGAGGCAGAAGCCGTTCAAGAAAGCCTGTGGAACTTACTTCAAGTACTACTACAACAGCAACAACAATTCCTTTAACATCAATCAACAGAAACCTCTCTAACCCCACTATTTCACCCTCCAGCTCCTCTTATTCTTTCTCTCACCCTTCATCTGCAGAATCTGAAGTTTATGCCCATCAAAACCCTTCGCATGGAACCTTCCTTAACCCCTTCCTTTATCCTCATTCTTCAACTTCTGGACCTCCTGATTCTGGTTTTTCACCTCTAAATAGCACCCCTCACAACCTGTTATTGGAGTCTGGATCTTCTCCTCAAGTTGACAAAGAGCACAGGTGTGTGTAAGTTCAGGAAACAAATCTAATGCATATTTTGATTTCTTTGTTTCATGATGGCTTAAGTTTTTTTTTTTTTTTTGGTTGCATGAATTATAAGGTATTATCATGGAATGAGGGAGGATGTGGATGAGAGAGCTTTCTTTCCAGATGGTTTAGGAAGTGCAAGAGGCGTTCAAGATTCATATAACCAATTGACAATGAGTTCCTACAAAGGTTACACACTGTCACAGTTTCAAACCTTTGCTGATACTTCTAAAGAAGAGCAGCAACAACCAGGGCAGCACTGCTTTGTTTTAGGCACTGATATTATCAAGTCATCAGCAACAAGGTCAATCAAGTTGGAGAAAGAAACTGAAACCCTGAAGCCATTGCACCATTTCTTTGATGAGTGGGAACCAAAGGACGCAGACTCTTGGCTTGATCTTGCATCCAGTTCAAGACCTCACACTTCTGGTAATAATAATATCATCTCAATAATATAGCAAACGAATTTAATTTGTGTTACTCTAGCTTCTTGTACCTTATTATTATTATTTGTCATCGTATAACAGGATACTTATGTTTTGCAGATGATTGAAGTCTCAATAATGGATCTTTGTAATATGACGAAATCAGTACTTGTTCGTGGGTCATCAATGCCTTTCTTGCCTCAAATGATGAAATTGTGCCCGGGGAAGGGTTTTTTTTGTTCGCTCTGAAGGTGTGGGATTAATAATGTAGGGCCACCAGAGGATTCCTGTCTTTTGCTTCCTTTGATCGTTATTTTGCTCTTTCCCTTGAAAGAAACATGTTTGGGATTTTTAGACTTGCTTGTTTGACTGGAAGCATGTTCAATATACATGTGCTTTTGGCTCCACAACTGCAGAATTAGAAACTAGCAGATACGTTTTACTCTTTTGGCATCTGCATGCTCCTTCTGGCCTTGTCCATTCATATTTGGGGTCCCATCAACCAATATGTTCAGGAAAATGAGTTGTCCATTCCCTACTACCAACAGTACTGACTTGTTTAATCTTAAATCTGGGAGAAAAAAATCTTTTAATCTGTGTTTATCAAAGAGGACAAACAATTTGAACTTGATTAATTCTTGGATTCGTTATATTAAAATTTATCCATCGTCCACAGGAATGAAAATTATTGTCTCTTTTGTTCTCTTTGAATTGAACAAGGAGTCCAAGCTATCTCTCTCAACTATGATTGAAAACCATTCCTCCAATATGACACCTTTGTACTTCGTATGCCTCTTAAATGTCTGATGATTGATTGACGGAAATTAGCTCCACCTGGAGAAGCTTACATTCTCCTATCTGCTATGCAAAATTGGAGCAGAATTCCTCTAATTAACACCGTCCGCCCTCAATAAGTTTATGGTTTTCAATAACAAATACTTGCTATTAAAAGCTTTGTTACATAAGCAAGAAGAAAGCAATAGTAGCAGCTAACGATGAACATTAGCAATGGTAGCAGCAACAGTCTTCAAGCATTTAACAAGAGGAGAAATAATAATCCATATATGTGTAATAGTTAGTTGATTCTGCTAAGAATTAATTAGAGATAGGTTAGTTTCTACCAAAGATTAAATACAGTTGTGCTAGTATAAATACATGATGTAGAAAATGTGTTAAGCAAGTAATTGACGAGAATTTCTTTTCTGAAAAAATTGCAGAGCTTCTTCTCTCTACTTACCTATCTCTCAATCTTTCTTTTCCATCAACTCCATTGTCAAGGCCTTCCTTCACAATTTGGGTTCAAAGTCAAAGAAGATCCACATAAACACTTTTAACCCACCATGGGAGACAATAACAGACAAAGAGCTCTAAAAGAGCACAATAAATGTATCAACGAAGAAATATAGATCCGAATAGAAATAAAGGTGCAAGGAGATGAACTGTGCAAGTAGGTGGAACAATTGAAATTACAATTGGAGACAGTGCTGTCAACTTTGAATTCCTTCAAGGCTAATTTGGATGGTGCATGGAAGGAAAGAAGGAAGGACCCACTGTGGAAGGAAACAACTACTTTCACCATAATAGCAATAGAGGAGATGTTCTGGGAATTCAACAAGGAGGACAATATTGCCAAGGGTAGAACTGTCTATTTTTTCAACTAGTTGTTGATCTTCTGGAAATATGGCAAACCAAAACATCTTTATTAATTATTTTTTCTCGAATGAAATGATTATTAACTTTATTATACTTGGTGTAAGCATTAAATAAGCATCAAAAAATGAATTTGAAGCAACGGTAATCACACTAACATGCATTATAACACCAAAAAATAGAAGAAGAAAGTATAGAGACTCCAAGATCACAAAATAACATTCCTGTAAAAACCCATTATATATAGTTTTGAAATCTGGCCTGACCCGGCAGGTCGACTCGAAACTCGGCTAACCCAAGATTGAAACCGGACCGGGTTAAAGAAAAAATAAAAGAAGAAAAAACCCGATTGACCCGGCAAGACCAGTTAAAAACCAGTTGCAATCCGTTGACTTTTTTTTTGTTACTAAAACAAAGTCGTTTTGATTAAAAAAAATTGACTCGGACAACCCGGTCAAAACCCGAAACCCGAACTTTAGACCAGGTCGGGTCTGAAAACTATACTCATATATATATAACCCTAATATTATTTTCTTTCCTTGTCACATTGTGTTATCTAATATATCTTAATATTTATTACAACAATCTGAATATATTTGATATTGATTGAGAATCAAACCAATATATACGTAATATTTTCAACATGGGTTTTTTACATGTTTACATTTCTTGATTTTATCTACAATGCTACTAGATTTTTCATTCTATAATTTCTAGTCTCAACACTATCTATGTCATATTTCATAATATTTTTACATCAAACTAATTATGTGCTTTAACAGATTTTATAAAATTTCAACAGCGTTTTTTCTATACATAACTCTACACAAAAGTTTATCTCACTATAATCTACATATAACACATTACCATATTTTCACACAGGAGCCTTAAGCATACCCCACTTTATTAAATCTTCGTCTCATAATTAATAAATAATCTTTATATCAACATTTCATAATAACACATAATTCACTATTTACCAATTTACATTAAACATGTGGTTCACAAAAGATTTATATATGTATATACATTGTAAATGTTTGGAAAAGTAAGCATAAAAGAACTAAGTTTAAGTTATTATAAAATAATTAATTACAAAACAAAGAGATTCTACTAAATATACATAAGAAGTGAATATGAATAATAATATATCTAATTAACTAAATTATCATTAATAGCAATATCAGTCATATGTAATGGACCTGCAACACATACAAAAATATTATAATAAATGATTAGTAACCACTTTTATATTTTCTAGATGTTAATCTCAAGTTATGTTCAAATAACTTTTAATTTATTTATATTTAGATTAATGTCCCTTTTCTTTTTTTTTGTTTATAGAGCCTCTTTTAAATGGCAATTATTTTTTGCTATTTTGTATGCATTTAGTTTTTTAAGAGATTTTTCTGGTCCATTTATATTTTGTTTTTAATCTTTTGTATAGATGGACTTTATTTTTAAAAATAAAAATATTTATTTTCAAATGATTATTCTAATATGTGCAGTTTTGCATGATATTTTTTTTATTTAATCAATTTAAAGTATATGTCTATTTCTATTATTGTTTTATTGAATAAAAAAATTAATTTAATTAAAAAAAATTAGCAAACAAAACTAGATAAATATCTTGTATTGTGAGATTTAATATCTTGATCTAATTTTTCCAGTTTTATTTTTGTTATCATTTATATTTTTTTATTTATTAACATACATAGTTCTCAATTAATTTTATTACATGTATACATAATTTTTTTGGTTTACATTAGAATTTTTTTAACTACAAAAATATGTCGAAAAAACATGTGTATAAAATCTTTTTTGTTGGAAAAAATATCTTTATTTGAAATGATTTTTATATTTGATATTATTGTTGAAGGCAACATTATGAAACTCTATTGGTGATGAGACAAACTGACAATATAGGGATACAAAGGTATTTTGGATATTTATTAGTAAACTAAAAGCATTATATAATAAAAGAAGTATTGCAATATTGGTTATAAAAATAAAGGTATTAAGTTATAATTTTATTTAAAATGAAAGGACTAAATTTACACCACATCCATTTAATAACTATTATAAACATATACTACAAAACCTTGGCATTTCATTATAGTGATGAATAGTGAAAAGCTTTTGCCTTTTACTGTTTGAATCTCAAGATTTATTAAAAGGCCTTTGGCATTTCACTATAGCAATAGGCAGTGAAATACTTTGGCTTTTTACAATTTAATCCTCAAAGTTTTTTTTTTTTCAAATTCATCTTTCAATGCTAGGCTTAATAGGTATTGAATTTTATAATTTCTTTCGATTTATTTTCTATATAGTTAGCTTAGTCTTATGACCCATGTTTGAGAAGTTAACACAGGTTGACTTGGCTCATTTTTTTTTTCAACTTCATCCATTAACATTGGATTAAATGAGAATTTGACTTAATTTTTTTATTTATTTTATATAAGGTTATCATGATCTCATAACTCGAGTTATGGGTTAAGTCGGTTAACTCAAGTTAACTAAGGTGATTTTTTCATGTTCTTTTTTTAATTGATTTTTTTTCTCAATTTCATTCTTAACATTGAGTGGAATGAGAATTAAGCTTCATAACTTGTTTTAATTTTCTTTCTAAATAGTTATCCCAGTCTCATGACTAAGTTTTTACAAGTTAATCCAGGTTGACTCGACTCATTTTTCTAATTGAATTTTGATTTCAATTTCATCCTTCAATATTGAATTGATTTGGAAATGCCTTTAATGATATTCATATACAGTGCATAATTACTTGTAGCATGCTTAGAGGGGAAGAGAAATGTTTGGAAGATAGTCCATGATACAATTTTGTTTTTAAGTAGACTTTTATTTGCAACTTGTTAAAATAATTTATTTATATAAATAATTAGTAGATTGATTTTATTTCTTTACATAAAAAAGAGTATAGTAAATGCCTTGGTCCCTGTTAGCTTTTTTCCTAAGAAAAAAAAAATTATTATACTTGAATTTGCTACCGATTAATAACAAACTGGTCACGCCTAAAAATGAACCTACCTTCTAGGGGTGTTCAAAATAACCGATTAATCGAGAAAACTGATAAAACCGAAGAAAAATTAACCAAAAAAACTGAACCAAAATGAGAAACCAATTAAACTGATTTAAAATACCATAAATGTTAATAGATTCAGTTTGGTTTCAGTTTTGACCCAAAAACCGGGCCAAACCGAACCGAGCCCATTAAACAATTAAAAAAAACAGTATAAATAGTTAAGTTAACCTAATCAGCCTCCCTCCCTAACATCTCATTCTCTTCTCAGTTCTCACAAAGTTGTCTCCTTCCTTCCCACTTCCAATAGAAATTCCCAATCTTCCTCGATAATTAATTCATAATCTTCCTTTCCCAAAAACCTTCTTTATTTAAGCAACGACAATAAGGTAAATTCCATCTTCTTTGATTCTTTGTTTCGTGGGTTTGAAAGTATATTCTAAGTCTATTCCATCTTTTTCTCCATCTTTTCCAAACACTGTCTCCATCTTTATCTTTTCCATAAACCGTCCCCATCTTTTAGGCGTCTTCATTTTAGTAACGACAGCAAGGTAAATTCCATCTTCATCTTTGAATCTTTGTTTAGTGGGTTTGAAGTTTGTGTTAAGTCTATTCCATCTTCATCTTCATCTTCATCTTTCCAAAAAACCATCTCCATCTTTCATGCTTCATTGTTTAATTCCATCTGTTGACTGTTGAAAGGTAAATTTCAGTTACATACTTCTTTTATTCCATATATATTGTTTTAGATTTCAAATAATTTGTTGAGTGTTGATTGTTCCTTTAGTTTGGATAACGTGATAAATATCATGGGTTGTTAAGCTTTAGTTGCTTCTGTGACTATAGATTAATGAGCAACAGAAACGATATATATTAATTGCTTTAGAAGTTCTGTAATAGCGATATAGATTAATTTTTGAGAGACTATTAATGGCTAGTCCCTACTACTACCACTGTGATTTTAAGCTTAAATTCAAATTTTGTTGATGTTTTGTTTAGATAACAGAAGCAATACATGCTTTCCATTTTGTTAATTGTTGCATTTCCTTTTCCAGATGTAAATATACATTTCAATTTCATGCTAAATTATTAGTCTTTTGTTTATTGTTGATAAAAAATATATGTATGTATTGCTTCTAATTAATTTGATTGCAAATTTTATAAAATATGTATATAAATTATTGCAAAATGTAGGCATATTCCGTATGTATTGCAAAATATATCATAGGCTTTTTTTTCTTACTTTTGCATTAACTAGCAGAATAGTAGGCAAGGCAATCTTAGGCTATTTATGCATGTTTTGCATCTACATGTATTGCAAATGTATCATAGGTTTTTTTCTTGCTTTTGCATTAACTGGCAAAATAGTAGGCAAGGCAATCTTAGGTTATTTCCACATGTATTGCATGTATTGCAAAATGTATCATAGTCTATTTGCAAAATATATCTACATAGCTGAAAATAATTGTTTGATTGATGTTGTTGTTGGTTTCTTAATTTCATATGGATAATCGGGAAGATCCTACACCAATTGAATCAAATCCTTCAAGTTCGGAACACAATTCTTTACCTATTCCAATTCCAGTTCTAGTTGCTACTTCTAGTACAAATAACAACACTGAAAGTGAAGGTAATCCAGCCTCTAGATCTAATAAAAGAAAAACATCTCAAATTTGGGATAACAACACTGAAAGTGAAGGTAATCCAGCCTCTAGATCTAATAAAAGAAAAACATCTCAAATTTGGGATCACTTTAAAAAACTAGATGGTAATGTTAAGGCTCCTAGGACTGCATGTATGTATTGTGAAAAAGACTATGCATGTCATATTATACTTAATGGGACTAGTAACATGTGGAGTCATCTAGGTGTATGCAAAAAATTTTTTTTTTTTTTTTTTTTGTGATTGACTGAAAACAAAAAAACTTTAATCTTAAAACCTAGGCCTATAATAAAGAGGGTTAATAATAGAGAGGAAAATTTGGTGACTATTAAGGTGGTGGGTTATAGTTATGAAGAGTATAGGAAAGCTCTAGGAAAAATGATTATACTTAATGAGCTATCTTTTAACTTTGTTGAAAACTAAGGATTTAAATCATTTTGTCAAGTAATGCAACCTAGATTTGATGTTCCTTCTTGTTTGATGATTTGGAGAGATTGTTTGAAAATTTATGTAGTTGAGAAGGAAAAATTAAAGAAAGCGCTTAAGGATCAACGTGTATGTTTAACAACCAATACTTGGCAATCAATCCAAAATATTAATTATATGTGTTTGACTACCCATTGGATTGATAAAGGTTGGAACTTGAATACAAAAATTCTAAACTTTTGTCAAGTTTCTAATCATAAAGGTGAAACAATTGGCCAAGCAATTAAGAGTTGTTTGTTGGAATGGGGAATTGATAACATTTTAACAATTACAGTAGACAATGCAAGTTTAAATAATTTGACAATAAAATATTTGAAGAGAGTAACAAGTAATTAGGTAACTAATATATTGTCAAATGACTTCATGCATGCTAGATGTTGTGCACATATTATTAATCTTATTATATGTGCGGGATTGAAAGATATTGATGATTCAGTTGTTAAAATTAGGAATGCAATAAGGTTTGTTAGATCTTCTACTTCTAAATAACTTGTTTTTAACCAATGTGCGGAGATGTTGAAAATTAGGAGTAAAAAATCTGTTTACTTGGATGTTGCAACTAGATGGAACTCTACATATATGATGTTAGATGCAGCTGATAAATTTGATGTGGTTTTTATGAGGTTAAAAGAAACCGATCCTAGGTATTTGAGTTACTTTGAGGTTGATTCAAAAGAAAAATAAAAAAACTTAGGTCCTCCTACTTTAGAAGATTGGGAAAAGGCTAGATCTTTTGTCAAGTTCTTGAAACTATTTTACACGGTTACATTGAAATTTTCTAGCTTATTGTATGTGACATCTAATTCTTTCTTTCATGAATTGATTTCCATACACACAAGCATATCTCAACTTTGTAGAAGTGAGGATGTTTATATAAATAAAATGGCCAAGAATATGATGGCAAAGTATAAAAAATATTAGGCGGATGAAGATACACAAAACTTTTTGTTGTATGTGGCTGTCGTATTAGATCAACGTTTCAAATTGAAGTATGCGAGATTTTGTTTTGGAAGATTATATGATATTGAAGAGGCTAATAATTTTACAATTAAGGTTAAAGATACTTTGCTAAGGTTGTTTGAGCATTATATGAATGTTGATGAGAATGTTGAGGTGGTTCATAGTGTTAGAACTATAAATGAAAATGTTAATGTTGATTTAATGGTGGTAAATAATGATATGTTGGATGACTTAGCTTCTCAATTCAAAAAATATTTAGAGGAAGAAGGCGATGTCCAAAAAACAAAAAGAGATTAAGAGGTATTTGGGTGATGATTGTGAGGATCCTAATTATTTTAAATTAGATATTTTGGGTTGGTAGAGGTGTAATGCTACAAAATACAAGATTCTTTCTAAGGTGGCACAACACGTGTTAGCTATTTCAGTATCTATAGTTGTTTTTAAAGCAGCTTTCAGTACTGGTAGTCATATTTTAAATCCATTTTGAAGCTCTTTATCTCTATCAACAGTGCAAGCATTGGTTTGTTGTCAGAATTGGTTGAGTTTAGCATCAATTCCAATCAACATTAGAAACTTCATGGATTATATTGAAAATTCTGAGATGATTGAATTAGGTAATTTATTTTACAAATTTAAATGTAGTTATTGTATAATATCATTTATTTAGATATGTTTAATCTAACATTTTAATTTATGTTTTTGTAGAATTTGGTGAAAGTTTAAAAATCTCAATTGATTGTTTGTAAGTTGTATTGATGATGTTGGAGCAATCTTGGAATATAATTGTTTTGGGTAATTAATTTACTTTGCCTTATTAATTCCTTTTAAAATTCTGCGTTGTTAATTTTTTAATAGTCAAACTGTAATCTGTTGCTAATTTGCTAGTGTTTCTTTATAGCATTATCCTTGCTGGATCTTTTAGCTTTTGTTGTTGTTGGAAGTTTTGGATACTATTGTAGTGCTACTGTCAGATTTTTTTCTTCAAATTATGCCAAATGTTTATAATAATTTATTATTGGTTGCTATTTGCTAATGTAAGCTTTTTTTAGTATGAACACTTCTTTTAATTGAGATGCCAAAATTTGATCATGCATCTTACATATTGCATTGATTTGAATTTTCATAACTTATTTCTTTGCATATTAAAGATAGTAAGATAGAACATTTCAAATATATTGTTACTATAAGCATTTCAAAAAAAAATTCAATATTTTAATTTCATTAAAAAGCTTATAATATTTTAAAGAGTTTTGATTAAAAAAACCTATAAATTTAGCCCAACAAAAAAATTTAACTACCCAATTTAATTTAAACCCATTTTAAAAAGTCAAAAACCCATTAATTTAATGATTAGGTTTCTCAGTTTTTTAGCTATAAAACCAGATTCAACTGAACCGATTTGATTTGAACCAGAATTTGGTTTAGTTCAATTTAAATTTTAAAAAATATAAGTTACTTAATTCAATTGATTTTTATGATTGAAACTGAACCGAACCATAAACAAGTCTACTACCTTCTAAAAAGGGTCTCCGCAAATCATGGCAATGACATGAAGGCAACATTATGCCCCTCTTTTACCATCTCCAAAAACGTGGCTGGCTAATCTAAAAAAAGATCAGATGCCAATCTAAAATCATAGTCAGGAAGGCCACAGCTGGCATAATCAGCCAGCTAGACATTCCATGGTGATAGATTTCCTTATTTATTTATTTGATATTGTATCCTCAGACCTCTACTGGTAAAAAACACGCATTCCAGGTTTCATTCTTAACTTCCACGAGCCTTCATTTAGGTAGTGTTTGGGCTGTGTTTCTACTGTATTTTATAAAATTTTGAATTTTTTTTATTAAAATTAAGTGTGATTTGTATTTTTTAAATCGTTTTGATATGCTGATCTCAAAAATAATTTTTAAAAAATAAAAAAAATTATTAATATATATTTCAGCACGAAAAACTATTTGAAAAATAACCGTTACCACACTGTCAAACACGGTCTTAATCAATCATCAATTTAGTTGGCATAAAATCCATAAATCACCTTTAAAACCAAGATATTTATGCAGGTCCTCACCAATCAATCATCAATTTCCTCGTTGCCTTCCACTTGCAACGAAATGCCTTGACCAGTCAGAGTAAAGCACAAAACTGGCCAGATTTCCAACAAACTTAACCTAAAATATTTAGTACAGGTCCACCTCTGACTCCCATAACAATCAATCGTTATGGCCATAAACCCAATAACCACTGCGGTAACATTAAGAAATTGCTACAAATTGCTTCAACACCATTGTAGAAAACTTGTATTTTCGTTAAGCCACATCAATCCATTTAATAATGAAGACCATTCACAATAACCATGAAATAAAAAGAATTGGGGAGTGGAGTTTCAAACATCTAATCGAATGTTATCAGTTCACATAGATGGAGTCCGCCCCAAAAGGACTCATCCTATTAAGATTTGTTATATCAATTAAAGAACTTCCCCGCCAGAAAGACCTACAACTTCTAATCACTCAAGGTCAATCATCAAAGCATATGGAAAACCACTACTTCACATTTCTAGTTGCTAGTACTCTATTACACAGATCAACGGAGACACTGAAAAACACAGGATATTGAATGCAAGGGAAGTAACTCAGCTTAAATCGGAGCAGAGTTAACCTGTGGAACAAGTCTGTAAGCTGATGAAGGTAGAAAACTCCTCGTGCTATAAGGATATAATCAGGCAGTTGATGAATGGAATGCGAAGAAAAATTATCTCAAGTCATTCATTATGACGGGGCATTGCATTGGATGACTTAATTTGAATGTCCAAACATTTTTGTGGCTCTAAAAGACGGTTGAAATGGCACCAAGAAGATGATAAACTTGCTCCAGCAAACTTTTACTTTCTAGAGAAGAAAATGAATCAAGACAACAAACAAAACAATGCAATTGTGAAGGTGCAAAAACACTTGTAAGTAAGGGTAAAAAGGAAACAGGTTTTTAGCACAAGGGATCAACTATTTTTAAGACATCAACTCGGAATATCAAGACTCTCGCCTTGAAGCTCCTGTTTAACAAATCACATGGTCTACTTGAATTCAACCTCTTATAGTAACAAAGGATATGATCAAAGAACCTTAGGGATATGAAAGGAACAGGTAAAATTCACAGAATCAAGTAAATAATAACTTCATAGAGCTAAGAACTGGTAAACGCAACAAAAATAAAACCAAAACATATTATGAACCAAAATAACAAATTAGACATCCCATTAACACATAAAAAGAATGTGCACTAGATAGGCATTGTCATTATAATCCTTCCAATTCCATAATTCCTAGCATTCTTTACAGTCATACATGTTAGCAGAAAACCCGTGGCGAAAAGATTCACTCTACTTTGAATTATAAACCGTGAAGATAAAACTACCCAGATGAGAGAATAAAATAGAAAAAAGAAGACGAAGAAAATGCCAAATCAAGAATTACCCATTTACAGGAAAACCTCAAGGACCTGACCCAAAATGAGAAACCAATCCTCTAACCGACCTTGAATGCTATATCCATCAATCCAGTAATTTTGCATCCACCAAAGAATCAATCCAATAAACCACCTTCCAAAGAATCCATTGCATAAAATTGATACCACTGAAAAGGAATCAAGAAGAGCAATTTTCATATCTATCTTTGATCTTCAAAAGCTGCCTTCTTTTGTAAACCAAGAACCCAACAACACCAATCTGCAAGATTGCAGCAATGCCCACAAACAGTAACCCAATTGCTTTCCCTGCGTTCATGTTGTTATTCTTCATTGGTGGTGGTGGTTTTCTTCTCCTTCTATTATCATTTACGGTCAATCTATGCCTTGGTGGCGGGGGTAACTGCAGCTTCTTTCTCGGTGGAGGTGGCGATGATCGTGATAGTGATGGAGGAGGTAATAACGGTGATGGTGGAGAAGGAGATGGTGGTGGTGGTGGTGGTGGTGGTGGAGGAGGCGGAGATGGTGGCGGTGGCGGTGGCGGTGGCGGTAGTGGAGGAGGAGGTGGTGGAGAAGGGGACATCAGTGGGGCTGATGAACGGCCATTTAGTGGTTGTGATTCAACAAGAAGCGAATAGAAGGTTAATATAAGCCCTAAAATCAGAGAGGTGGGGGTGATTGATGATTTCGTTTCCATGAATCAGGAAATTGGATTGGATTGGATAGTTCAAGGGGTTTTAGCATCCCAGATTCTCGAGTTTGTAATAATCTAGTTAAAATTCAAGAAATTGGGCTCATTCAAGATTTAGGAAGCAGGGAGGGGGTTAGGGTTCATTCATTTTGGAATCAAATTAAAAGTCGGACACTTGATTGATGTAATCTGTTTGTCTGAGATGATCCAGTATGTTTCTGTCGTCTTTCTCAGGAGGAATGCAAGAGGGAGAGAGAGAGAGAGAGAGAGAGTAACAGAGGGGGTAATCAAGAAACAGAGATTTTAACAAAGGAAAGGAGAAAGAGAGTCTTTCTGTGTGTAGACATGACCTGTCAATGAGAAACTAAACCCTTTTCAAAATAGTCAGCCAATAACCAGACAGAGGGTAGGCTGACTTTTGGACTTTTCTAGTTGATGATAGCCAAGGCCATTTTAGGCCTCGTAGCGGTAAATAAGTTTTACTTTATTACCATATTTAACTATTTATTTTATTAGGTGGCATTTGTTTTCCATTTTCTATGTTAATTTATAAAGAAAAAAAATCACTGATAAAAATATTTTATAATTAATTTAAAATCTTAATTCCATTGAAAAGTATTTTTAACTTATATTTTTTTATAAAACATAATCAACTCATATTATTGTTCATTATCTTCATTATCATTACTCACTCAATAGTAATACTACCATCACATTTACTGGTATCGCATAACATTACAGTGCATTATTATTATTTAATATCATTATATTGTTTGCATAATTTTCTAAAAAAAAACTAATTTATATGATGATATACTATTAGATGTATTATGTTCATACAACTAGTTTAGTCATGGCTTTTAATAGAACGATTATAGTATTGTTTTTATTATGTTTGAGAAGGTTGAGTTGGGTTAAAAGATTTTTTTTTTGTTTTTTTAGTCATTATAGCTCATTTTGACTTTTCTCCTCTCTTTTTTTTATGATTCAACTATTCTTCTTTTGCTTTCTTTCTTTACAAAGGGGAAAAAAAATAAGTGAGGAGCCATGTGAAATCTTAAAAAAGAACAAAAAAGGAGAAAAGGAAAGGATCAGCATTTTTTCAATTGCTTTTGCAATATTAGGAGTGAGAAATAGAGCGAGAGGGGGAAATATAAAGAGAGGAGGGGATAAAAAAATTGGAAAGAGAAGGATCCCTGTAAAACCTAAAAAGAAATGTCGGGAAAAAATAGAGGGAGAGATAAACAATTTTCTATCCTTTTTACAATGCTTGAAGCAAGAAACAAATGGAGAAGAGCATCAAATAGCTTGAATTGGAGTAGTCTTAGACTAGGCGTTTGATTTTTTCTTGAAAAAAAATATTAGCGATCTAAACCAATAATATTCCCTCCTACTAGCCAGAAACTAGCCATGACCTTGCCTAAAATCAGCCCTCGACAACACCCAAAAGAAACCACCACATGGCAGCTTTAGAATCATCCCCCGACAACACCCAGCTTAAAACTAAGTCTACCTTTGCTAAGGGCCCAGTCTCCTCTAATTCAGGTCAAGTTTATCTAAGGTAAATCTTTAGAGTTTCCTAAGAAAATTCTTATTTTAAGGGTTTTTAAACATTCTTGCTTGATTAATTATTGGCAAAAATGATTGGATTTGTCTTGGTGATTATTTAGGTTTAATTGTGTTTTACATTTTTTAATTTCATTTAAGAAGGAAATTTTGGTTTGTTTACAAGAAAACTATGGGTAAATAAGATAATAATGATCGCTTCTTTATTTTATTTCTTTTCTTTGTTAATGTTTTTAAAAATATTAAGATGTTTAATAAATGTTCTTATTGTGTGGTGTGTTTGAAAAGGAAAAAAAAAAAAGCGATGCTAGAAAAGTTATAAAAATAAGGTGATTATAATTATTACTATTTTGATTTATTTTATGGATTTTGAATATGGATGTTAATGGAGATTGATATGTTTGCATTACCAAGGGAGGAGCTTCAATTGGAAAAGCAATAAAAAATTCAATTAAGAGGAACTCTATTTTGTTTTTGGTTAATGGTTTTAGGGACAATGATGACTACAAAGATGGTGAAAACAACTAGAAATAATAAGATTTGACATGGAAGTTATTTTATTTATGTGTTAATATTTGGGTTTACATTGCATGCTCTTACTCATTTTATTATTCTTCTTTCTTTAGTTTTTTTTCTTGTGACCTAGTGCTTTTGCTTAATTTGGAGTTGTTGTTGTGATTCACTTTGGTTTTTACTCATTTTGAATCTCACATGCTCTTTTTATGTATCCTTCTTTGTTATACTATTGTTATGTTTTTGTTTTTCATGTCTCCAATTGTGTATCCCTCTTGCTTATAAAATTATTATATTTCTCTCTTTATATTTCTGATGTAGGTTATGCTCTTTTGTTTCATTAGTGGTGGCTTCTGTTTTTTTTTTCATCTTAGGTAAGCCTATGAACTATTATTTATATTTATTTATATATGTTTTTCTACGTGCATTCACCTTTTGTTTGGGTGTTTTTATGCTTTTTTCATGCATTTTTTTTTACCTCTTAAGCTCGTGGCCTCTGTTTTTATATTTTTTATCATGCTTTTATTTTTTTTTTCCATTTCCATTTTTTTCTTTACAACATCCCCTTGGTTTGAACTTGGAACTTTTGTTCCCTTCTTTTTCTTATTTTATATTGTTTGGTTTTTAGCTACTTAGGATTCATTTTACACTGCCTGAAAATTAATAAATACAAATGGAAACACCGACATAACTTTTTCATCTGTATATTGCGCACGATGACATTTACCAATAAAATATTTCATCTTTGTATCCATTGATAAACACTAGAAAAAAATTCCATTGGTATATACCAAAAAAATTTCAGTGGAAAAATAAGGAATGAGAAAAAAGCCAAATAGCACGATAACAACAGGGTTTGTGTTAAGCGATCGACTTTTAATGAATTTGAAGTTGATTATTATAAAAAATTGGGAGAGGTCATTGAATTGCAATATCATAGCAAGTAGAATAAAGTATTTTTATTCAAATGCTATTGGTATGACACCATTGATAGAGAAATTAAAGTAGATCCCCATCACGGTTTGGTAGAAATTAATTTAGAGGCTAGACTTTACAACATCGATGATGTCTTTATTTTCGCCAAGCAATGCCAACAAATTTATTACACATACATTCATTCCTTTAGAAATAATCGTTCAAGAGTTAATTGGTTATCTGTAGTGAAAACAAAACTCAAAGGTCATGTCAAGGTTGTTCAAGATGTCAATGATTAATTAATTATGGGAGATGATGTCTTTCAACTTGGTAAGTTAGTTGATCTATATCGAGTTGCTTCGTCTAATGACTTAGAAGAAAATTCAAATATTTGAATCACTGAGAATATTTTTATTGAAGTTGATGATGAGGAGTTGAGTGATGTTTTGAGCTCTAATGAACAGAAACAAGTTGATGAAGATAGTAGCAATGCAATCAATGTAAAAGATTATGATGGAGATAAGGACGAGTCAATTAATAAAGAATAAGACAATTCTAATTAATTTGCACAACACGAATATGCAATGCCAAAAACTATAATATAATATTTATTGATGAAATTCACTTAAATGTAACGACAATGATGTTAATTTATTATGGAATGACAATGAAATATTTATTTTATTATTGTGATGGGAACTAGTGTTATTATGTTGTGTGTTCAGCTATGAATTTAAGCAGTGGCAAGATATCAGATAAGGAATACTCATACAATTTCACATAAAACATTATTTTACACTAATGAAAATACCAACAAATTGTACATTACATACGGGTACACCAACAGAATATGTCTGTTGGTATATTCCAATTATTATAAAAACTATTCTCCTTCTCTTCGGCACTGTTTATTGTATTCATTACATACGAGTATACTGATAAAATGTGTCTGTCGATATATTCTAGTGATTATAGGAATTGTTCACTTCTCAATGCGCTCATAATTAATGTTTTTTTTACTATTTACTTTTTTCCCAACAACATCACTGATGAAATGAAAAGTAGTTAGAAATATTTGGAGAGCTTTCTTAAAATTTTTGTGCAAGTTAAAAATATTCATTTAACTTTATAGATGGAATCATCGTCGGTAATTTTGTTGGTAAAACTAAATTAAAAGATCAGAATTAGAACATACATTCTCTTTTCTTCTCTCACAAACTTGTTTCTCTCTCTTCTCCTTTCTCTCTTTCTCAACCGAAATCAAGCATTTTCTTCTTTTCTCATCTTAGGGTATGTTGTCTTTCTTCATTATTATTTTTTTGTTTATTAACAATCTCTTTTCTTTTCGTCGGTATATTCTAGAAAATAAAATTGATTACTAAAAAATTAAGCACGTCTTTAAGGTAAGAATTTTCCATTCCTTTTTCTTCCTTTTTTTTTTTGCATTATTTTTGTTACTATTTTGTGTTCTTACCAATTTTTTGAATTAACAAATTTTCTGAATTTTAGCTGTTATTGAAATAATTGTTTGCATTATTATGTTGAATTTTAGTTATTTGTTTTCAAATTCATTGTTCAATTTCAATCAAATATGTAGGATTAATTTTAATTATTATTTTGTATTTATTCCATTTAGAATAGATTTTTATAAATTTAGGATTAAAAATATTATCACTTAGAAATAATTGTGTAGAATTTTAGTTGTTATTGTAATAATTTTTGCATTATTTTGTTGAATTTTAGTTGTTGTTTTTTTCAATTTTTTTGTTCAATTTCAATCAAACGTGTAAGATTAATCTTAATTATTATTTTTATTTTTTTGAAAATTTAGAATTTTTTTTCTTTTGTAAATTTAGGATTAAAAATATTATCATGTAGAAAGTGAAAATTTTCTATGAAATGGAATTAGGCTAAATTGTTAGAAAAAATTGAATAAAATCAATTGGTTTGTGGCATATATGTTGTATATTTGCAGGTTTAAAAATTTTATGTAGTTTCCCGTATAGGGTAGGTGCTTCCAAATTATTTTTTTAAATAGAAATCATTTAATTTATTTTTTATCTGTTAATTTGTATGGATACCATTAGACCTAGGGGAAAGTCTATTGCACATCATGAGGACAGGATTATTGTTAGTTCTTCTAGCAGCAATGCTGAAGACCATTAGTCGTTAGGTGCAGACCAAGAATAGACAGTTGAGGCCCAAACATCAACTCATGATGCGAGCTCATCGTGTACGCCGTTGCAATATCGAGGGGGTCCCTTCATAGTAGGACCCATTTACCCGTAAGTACGAGGCTTAGTGGAAGTATGGTCGATTACTACTTAAAAGTGCAATTTTATCAAAGTTTTATATCATCATTTTGCACTTGAAGTATCAATAATTCCTTTGTTAAAGCATGTTTTATAATAACATATCTAATAATATAAGATACCTTTAATTTATGGTAAATGCTCATCTTAAATGCAGGCCTATCACATAAATTAAAGGATTGATTGATGAGTTTAACTACTGAAATTGAGAAGACAAAGAGAGGGCTAAGCTTAAAAAAGAGATGCTAGTTCAGTCTAAACTGCAACACCATTCAGTTATTGGATCATAACTGGAGTTCTACTAAAACTTTTTTTTTCTTCATTTCCTTTCCTTTACTTAAATATCTTGTTTATGCTTTTCATTTCCTTTCCTTTACTTAGTTAACTTATATCTTATTTATATTCTTATATTGTTTATTAATGTTTATCTTCTTTATTATTTTTAGCTAACTTTATTATGTCAATGTGAAAAAGTTTCACTAATGGTAATAGAATAGTTATAATATAAACGCAACATGGACTTCAATGTTTATATCCAAGAAAGCTTGTTATTAACATGTCTTATTTTTTTATCTTACTAATTCTTAATACCTTGCTTGTTAAATGGTTAATTTAGATTTGTTTTGTATAACACTTGGTACAATAAATGCTTGACACTTTCATAGCCAACCGTATGGTATAACCTACACGTGTGTTATAAAAGGAACTTGATTTGTTGTTAACATAAGTTAGCATCATGAATTCCTGACAATATTTAAAAATTTGATGTTACTTAAATAAGATAATTAATATGATTATGTTAAAAATTTATAATGAACTATTAATGAGAAATCATCCGATTGGAACCTTCTTCTTGTGTGGTTTCCAATTCATTAATAAAAAAAGTTTATACTATACTTATTTCTAATACTATTAGTGGATTCTCTAACCTTGATATTTGTTTTTATCATTGCTGAACCTCACATTAATCTTACATCTCAAAGTCATTTTTAACTTATTATTATTATTATTTTATATAGTTAACCTCCTTATGGTTTGACCTCAGTCTTGCCAGATTATTTATTACTTTGACACTCCTAAACTTGGGAGAAGACATCAATCTTTTGATCTTGTCAATGGTCTTTCAATATAAGTTTGTTTTGCTTTCACAACGACATGTCTAGTAATGTTTTTAAAAATAATTTTATTTAACAAATGCAACTTTAGATTTACAAACATTAAGGCTGTGTGAACAATAACATCGACCTTTAAATCTTCGATAGAAGTTTTATTGTTTCAATGGAGTCAGGTTTTCAAATATCCTAAATGTAAACCACATATTGCATAATTTTTAAGGTTCAAGGTTAATATTAACTTAAATATTTTTTATGTTAATTTGGTTAGTTTATTGAAATTACTGAAATTTTCCTTTAATAAATTTTTATTTTGAGGGAAAATTTGAATAGGAGAGAGCTGATTGTAATGTTTTGAGGAAAGTTTAGGAGAAACATGTTGCAATTAGGTAATATCAAATTCAATATAAATTTTTTTATTCCAAATGTTAAAATTTCATTTTTCATTTACTAACATATAATTAATTTGTACCATATAGGTTGCGTGATTTTTAATACGAGACGCAAAAGAAAGTCAGAAAATATACGAAATAAAGAAAGCTTCTAGGCTCTTATTAATGAAAAATGTGAATGACTCAATGCTGATTATGAAGAACATCGTCGATTGGTAATGGAGATGAGATCACAAATTGGTGGTACAACTACACCCCCTAATTGGCCCGATGGTCCCGATGGCGACTAGCGTCCTCTTCCTCCTTCAGCGCTATCTCTATTTTAGATTTATTGTATTTTAAAGTATAATTTTTTAAATTTTTAATAAATATTTTATTTTTAATTATTTTAATTATTTTTCTACTTTGATTGAATATAGTTTTTTCAAAAAAAATATTTTTTAAAATATTAGTGACGAGGTTAGTGTAGAATGACTCCGTCAGATTTCAGAGAGAGTTGAAAAGAATTACAGCAAATATCACTGCTACTGTTAACTCATCGACAGAATTATAGATGGTGTTTTGTTGGTGATATGTTATATTTACTAATGGATATACTGATGATCAAATAAAAACATTGCTGACATTACATATAGTTTTCTTGTCGGTGATATGTTAAATTTATCGATCTAGATACCGATGGAATGAAATGGGTAAATTTATTTCTAGTACACTTTGTCCGTCTGTAAAACTATCGGTACATTTATTACCAACGGACTCACTGACAGACCATAAGTTGTAATTAAGTTGTTGTTTGCAAGTTATTTTATGATCTTACTTTTCTTTCCATTCTTATTTTGAGTCTCGCTCTTTTTTTTTTTTTTTACTTTTTTGACCTCTAGTCATGCTCTTTTATTTGGGTTTTGTCCTAGTTTGAACGCCATTTTGCCGCACCTCTACCTAAGCGTAATGAATACGCTGACTGGTGCTCAATGATTTGCTTCTCTTTTGCAACTATGGGTTTGCCATTCTAATTTATTTAAAGTTAGTGTTTAAGCATCCTTTCAATTCATCTTGGACATGGTATTTTTTTGGTTATTGTTTCTTTTGTCGTTCTTTTCTATAGCAATAATCAGCCTGGGGTGAATTTCATTTCATCTTAACTTGATTGGAATGGTAACATTTCTTTTCATTGCCTTTATTTTCTTTTAGTCTTATGTTTATGTCTTTATGTTTCATCTATATATTGATATGATACGATTTAGTTCATCCTTGGACACCTCATAGTAAGCATTCAGTTATGTGTATGAGATCAGTTGTTAATACGGTTCAATTTATGATTCAACCTTGGGTTTTTCATGATGCACTTTTACCTAGGGATGCATTTGGTCAAATTGAGGTTCTTATGGATGATGGGTTCAACCCAATTCTTTTGGTTAGTAATTCTATCAAATTAGGACAGGCTATGCATAAAATATTTTTGGGTAGCAAAGAAATATATTCAACATTTGGTAACATAGACTTCAGTTAATATAGATTTGGGCTACATGGGGTCCAAATTAAGCTTCGGTTAATTAAGATTTTGGGATCAGATCAAATTCAAAATATTCTCCAAAAATTCAAGAAAATTTTCTTCATTATTTTTTCTATTATTTAGAAGAATATTTATCAACAAAAGAGGTAGTTTCCTAATCAACAAAGAATTCTAGAGGAGCTGTCAAATCTTATTTCCTTTGCTAAGAATGATTAATTAATGATTTTCCTAAACTATGAAGGAAACTAAATTGGCAGGTGTAAAAAAGGAAGATTTTTTTTTCATTAATTGTCCATGTAAAATAAGAAAACTAAGCATAATAAGATAAGAAGACTTCAAAATTAATTATATATTCAAATCAGTTTTTATAGTCTATTTAGGAATTTTTTTGGGTGACAAATCTGATTCTAGCATATCCAAGATATTAATTCTAGATTTTTATTATTTGTACTATTTTCTTCTTAGTATGTGGTTTATTATTATTTATTTGAGTTGATTTTATAAGTGGACTAAAACTAGCCTATATATAGGGATATCTTAGGGTCATTTGAAGCATTATATAAGTGTTTTGTATGCTGAAAAGCAAAAAACCATGTATTTATGAAATAAACTTGTGTTTTACATGATGCAACATGTTATATTTGTTGCACAAACATAAAATCTGACATATCAAGATATAACTTGAGATAGGTTTTCATTGTGTCACATATCTCAAACCTGATTTTTTGTTTTCTTGGGGATCATTTTTGTTTTTGGTTGCTTGACCATGTGATCAAAAGATTTGTATTAGTTGGTATAAGAGCTAGGCTTCAAAATCAAGTTATATCCTTCTTGTTTTCATTATCTATTAATTTGTTTCATGTCGGTTTCTCTTCATCTTTCTTTGTTTTGTTTCAGGTCAATATTTGTTTTCTTTCTTATGTTCATTCTTGTTATTCTATATTTGTTGTATTTTGATTAGAGTAAAAAATCAAAAGCAATTAGAAAACGTTATTTGGGTTATGATAGGTCTGTAACACATCTGTTTCGCGGCACCATATCAAAACTTAATAATTAAATCAAAATTAATATTTTGGTTATTTAGTATGAAATCACGCTAAATATCAAGTTTCAAGTCATTTGGACATCGTTGGGGCCTAGGTTCTAAATTCAGGTTTTAAAAGGGATGTTTCGTGTCCATATATCAAATTAACTTGGAATTAGCTCAAAATTTATATTTTGTTTACTGGGGTCTTAATCACAAAATATTTTAAATTTGAGGTCATATGGGTATAGTTTTCTTTAGGTTCTAAATTCGGGTTTTGTCTTGTAGTAACAGGTTTGTTTTGCATTAGCTTTCAAAACTTGTTTTGTTTCTATTGATTTCATTCTTGTTAGTATATTATAATCATATTTAGGATATTTAGTTGTTGTTTGAGTTATTTTTGTCACTTTCGCATCTATTCGTTTTTGATCAATTCTGGTCCAAACAAAAGTCAGATTTACAACTTCGATTCTAAATCAGTGTTGTTCCTGTTGTAAACTCTATTCTTATTGTGTCTTTACCTTTGTTTTTTTTTCTCTATCTTTTTTCCCTATCTGTGTCATGTATTCAACAAGAAAGAAGGAACATAAGAGAATTCTAGCTCATGAATGCGACAAACTAAGCCATGATTTGAGGGTTTTAGAACAAGAAGTTAATAAGTGTAAAAGACTATTCTATGAACTTCAAGTTTTATAGGAAAAGAAGGTACAACACCAAAAGAATGAAAAACAAAGGAGATCTGTTATGTTATCTTTCAAAAGTATATATGCAAGTGATTAATATAACGTACTTATTTGAAATTCTTATTAGTCACTACTTCCATATAGTGTTGTAGGAGAAATGTGTTAGCAATTAGGGAATTTTGAAGGCTTAAACAAAAGATTAATGAAGTCGCTGCTAATTTTATTCAAGATTTGAGGGTAAATCTTTTTGAAGAGGGAGAAAATGATACGGTTTAGGTTTAGCCTTAGATTCCTTATAGTAAGCATTCGGTTATGTATTTGAGATTGGTTGTTAATATGGTTCAATATATGGTTCAACCTTGGGTTTTTCATGATGAGTTTTTACCTAGAAAGGCATTCGGTCAAATTGAGGTTCTATGGATGATGGGTTCGACCCAATTCTTTTGGTGGGTAATTCAACCAAATTAGGACATGCTATGCATAAGATTTTTTGGCTTGTAAAGAAAGTTCATATGGAGTGTATTTTAGGTCTAATTTGGTCCTTATTAATGAATATAGATTTAGGTCATATGGGATCCAAAGTTGGCTTAGGTTAATTAAAATGTTGGGATCAGATCAGATTTGTTTAGGGTTGATTTGCTAATTTTACAAGGACTTAAATCAACAAGATATTCTCTTATAATTCAAGGAAATTTCATTAAAAAAATGATGAAAAATTGCATTATTTTTGGAAAATATTATCCGAAATAGAAAGCTGAACTATATACTAAACTATATTAATAATCAATCTCAAACACATAATTAAATGCCTCCTATAAAAAATCTTAAACTGAACCTAAACCATATCATGACACATGGTCCTTTATAGGTTGAAATCTCATGAAAAGTTGTTCTAGAGTGGTTATTAAACTTGATGTTTTATAATAAGAAAATGAAACACAAGTTTAAATAAAGGCAACAATTTTCAAGAAATGGGATAGATGTTTTGACTTTTACAACCTGTTTCTAAACTCCAAGCCAAATTTCATGCTAATAGATGGATTAGCAGTCGTTGGTATATTTGCATTGTTTTTCATTTTATTTTACTTTTTTTTTTTATCATTTTATCCATGCTAGTAGACTTTTCTTAATCCGTTGCTTTGTTTTTTCACAAGAGGTTTGCTATATGGTGCAAAAAATTAAATTATATGATCCAATCATTGTCTAAATTTATTTCCCTCAATGAATTGTCTAATCTTTTTTTTTTAATGAAAGCATGAAAGAAAGTATTGAATCTCAACGCTACAACACCACTTGTTTGGTGCTTAAGATTCATTGTAGGGATTTGAATATAACATATTTATGAAAAAATAAAGTGTGTTCGTCCAAAAAAAAGCCCAGGCTATCACATATTACACTAACATTAACAAAGAATATAGAATTAGAATGGTGTTTCACTATTCACACATTATTCATGTACAATTCTTCTTCTTCTTCTTCTTTTTAATTTTTATCCTTTACATTAACATTAGTCATTGCACTATTCTTTTTTTTCTTATTCACAAGACATGCCTTTTTACACTAAGATCCTAGAAGTTTAGAAAATTTATATTTTGATCACAACTCTCTAGTTTTTACACATTTCAATCCTTGACAATTACGAGATGAGAGAGAAAAGAAGGGAAAGGTTTTAGTTGATCAAGAAACCAATACTTTTGGTGTTAATGTGTTCGTTTGTATGTGTTTTTTTAGTTAGAAAGTGTTAAAATTTCTATTATGGATCTTAAAATTGATGTTTTAAGAGGTGACAAAAATTTGTTCTACCAAATAAAAAACATGTTATTCATCTTATTTTATTATGATTTTAAAGAAAAATAGGTGCAAGCCTAACTTTATAAGCTTGAAGTCATTTGAGTTGTCTTTTGAACTCTAGGCACCATCCTTTTTAAAAAAAGCTAAATGAGCAAGCCTAGACACCCCTCTCCTTGATATTATTAGCTATATATTTATTTGTTTTATTTTTTATTTTTATTATTATAAAATAAATGATGATGATGATGATGATGATGATATTTTAAGAATTATATATAGTGACACCTTAATTTGCAAATAGAATTTGAGTTTTTTTTATGATAATGTTAGCCTTGATGAATAATTATATACTAGAGTAAACAATGGTATTCAACTAAAAAAGGACCCATATTGTATTCAAAAATCCATATTGCAACATGATTATTTAAAAAAAACATATATAACAAAAATGAAAGTTTATTGAATGAAACAGGTTTTAAATGACTGTATATAACCAGCCTGTTCTCTACCAAACAAGCACCAAATTTTTGCCTTCACATTTTATGAAGGATTCGATTTCTCATCAAAATTCAACACAAAAGCCAACTAAGAAGATTCATGCTGGTGAATCTTCTTGTTATTCTTCTCTATGATTGACTTAATCGGACTCTCTAATTGCTCTAGCATTCTAATTTGGATCTTCCCAAATTAAGTTTTTTCAAAAAAATAATAATAAAGTGAATTTGGGTGCAAGAAAAAAAGAAATAAAAAAGGGGAGTGATGAAAAAGTACGAGGAAAAACTTACATGAGGAATATTTAAATCATCGATGTGGGTCTAAGCCTCGAGTTTGGAGTTTATGAACTTCTGGTTTGGTTGAATTTGAAAAGAAAAGGGTTAGGTTGACAATGTTACAACTTATAAGGAGTTTTTTTTAGCACAGTTAAAAAAGTTGGTAAAGTAACACAATTAAAAAAATAATTAGAAAAGTAGCATACTTTAACAACTCACAGATGACATAAGCAACTCGACCCATGACTCTCTTTCTTTCCTTTTCTTTCCTTTCTCTCTCTCTCTCCCTTGCTCCTCTCTTCTCACCACCACCTAGATCTCTTTCTCTCTCCACCACTAAAAACACCTTAACCAGCCCTAAAACACTCATCTCTCTCTACATCATCCATCTCTTTCTCTTTAGCTCTATCCGCAGTAACTTCTTTCTTTCTCTCTTTACCAGCGGCAAGGCAACCACATTCTAGCCAAAACAACACCACCGATCACCCTCACTAGCCACATTTCACTTCTAGAGTTATATTGAATAGTTTCCCTCAATTAATTTCATGTAATTTATATTTAATTAGAGTTAATTATATATTTATTGAATGTTAGGGTTTTGAATTATGAATTAGGTTAATTAGAATTAATTTATGTTAAATTAGTATTAATTATGTTATTTAGTGAATGGACAAAATTATGAAGAATAAATGTTAGTGTTGATTTAGGTTAAATTATGGATTGGATTAATTAGATATATTTTTAGTTCATAGTTATGTTTGAAATGTTAGTGTTGATTTAGATTAAATTTTAGATTAAGTTAATTAAATATATTTTTAGTTGATAATTGATGCATTTTGATTAACCCCAAGATGTTAATAAATTAGAATTGTGTTGTGTTGTTTGATAGAAAAACTAATAATTTAGGAATATTATACTTCCATGGTGGTATTATTATCAATACTGACAATAATATTACTTATAATGGAGGAAGCCATGAATTCTTAACTGCTACATTAGACATGTCTTTTAACGAATTATCAAAAATGTTATGTGATCGATTAGGCTTGAATATGTTTGAAATAAAAGTTGAAATTACTTGGAGGATGTTGCAAACCGAGGTTAGTCAAACTCATTATGTCGGTGTACAAATCTGTAGTGATGGGAGTCTAAAATCAATATTTAGGTATGCGATTAATACGACCAAAAGATTGATGTCTTCTTCCAAGTGTAGGAGTGTCGAAGTAATAAATAACCCGTCAAGACCGGGATAAAATCATAGGGATGTTAACTTATATAATAATAATAATAATAATAATAATAATAATAATAATAATAAATAAGTTAAAGAGGACTTTGAGATATTTGATTAATGTGAGGATTAAACAATGATAAAAACAAATGTCAATGTTAAAGGACCCACTAATGGTATTTCAAACAAATATAGTATAAACTCTTTTTATTACTTAACTGGAAACCACATATAAAGGAGGTTCTAATCGGATGATTTGTTATTAATAGCTCATTATAAATTGTTAACATGATTACATTAATTATCTTATTTTAAGTAACAACAAACTTTTAAATATTGTCAGGAATTCATGATGCAAATTATGTTAACAACAAATCAAGTTCCTTTCATAGCACAGTTGTAGGTTATAACATACGGTTGAGTTATGAAAGTGTCAAGCCTTTGGTGTACCAAGTGTTATACAACATAAATCTAGATTAATCATTTAACAAGGTATTAAGAATTAATAAGATAAAAATGATAGGACATGTTAATAGCAAGTTGCTTAAGATATAAGCATTGAAGTCCATATTGAGTTTATATTATACTTATTCTTACACCATTAGTGTAACCTTTTCAACTTTACATAATAAACTTAGCTAAACATAATGAAAAAGAGAAACATAAATAAACAAGATAAGAATATAAATAAGATACAAGTTAACTAAGTAAAGAAAAGGAAATGAAAAGCACAAACAAGATATTAATTAAAGCAAAACTTAAGCATTACAAAAATATAAAGAGAGAAATAAAGAGCATGATCTTGATCTAAAAACCAAGATGCCTAAATGCATGGAAAATGCCTCCTTTTATAGGCCAAAATTTGGAACTATTGATTTGATGACTAATTGTTGAGTGGGTGGCCACATCTTTACTTGGTGACAATCTTTATCTTCTTGTCTTAACAAAACATCATTGATAACGTTCAAATTTTAACAAACTTTACTCATGAAAGTTGTAGAAAATTGTCTCAACTTTCCAAGAAAAAAAAACAATTGAGATCATTTGAACTTCTAGAATTCGAGATATCGGCTAAACATTGAACAGTATCTGAGCTGCAGGACAGATTCGAACTTCTTCGTTATTGCTATAGTTTGAAATTGAAAATGGCCTTTTTTAAATCTTGGACTCCACATGAAAGTTTTAGGCCTATGTCTTAGCTTTCCATCCATATAAAGTAGACCTAAATCCGAGATCTACAGCTCAAGATCTGACCCAATTACCAAACAATGTTTCAGTTTGGTTTGAACCAACATCTATTTTCTATATTTAGCCCTCTCTTTGTCCTTTCAATTTAAGTACTTAAACCTATCAATCAATCATTTCATTTATATGATAGGCCTGCGTTTAAGATGAACATTTACCATAAATTAAAGGTAACTTATATTATTAGATATGTTATTATAAAACATGCTTTCGTTAAGGAGTTATGATACTTCAAATGCAAAATGATGATATAAAACCTTGATAAAATACACTTTTATGTACTAATAAGTGATTATCAATAAGATTAACATGCTTAATAGTAGATCTACATGGGGAAACTCTTTTAGAATGGAGTTAACTTAGTTTCCAAGTAATTCTTAGAGAACCACACAGTCATCATAAACAACTAGTCCATCTAGGTTAGGTGGTAATGCTAGTAGAGAATTTTTGGTTTTGTAAATTATTAATATGAAACTTTAGTTAGGAATAACATATGTTCTATAGTGTTATGGAGAATATGAACTAAGTGATAATAAAAATGAGTGTCACGCTGATAAAGTTGTGGTTTATGAGAATGTTGAGTTAGTTGAGTCTGTTAATCAATACATGACACCTTTCATTCTTAAATTTGAGGTTGTTAACGTGGATGACCGATATGGATACAATGATTGGGTTGATAGTCATAAGCATTTAGGCTTATTAATTGATGAGTTAGAGGTTAGGAAACAATTCAGAGACTAATTTGAATATGTTAATGCAGTAAAGCGGTGACATATAAAGAATTCTTTGTAGTATAAGGTCCTTCATTCAACAAAGTCCTTTGTTCAATTATAATGTGTTTAGGAACTAGTTTGTAAATGGTATTTATGTGGGAGATTTAAAAATTGAAAGGGTCACACACATGTTGAAACCCTCTTGTTTTGCAACGTCATTATCAAATTAACTCAGATCTAATTATTGAGGTGATGTTAATAATTATGAAAATGAAGTTAAGTATGAGTGTTGCAATGATTCAAGGTATTGTTAAAAGGGATTATGGGCATGAAGTATCTTATTGGAAGACGTAGACAGCTAAATAGAAAATATTTGAAAGATTATTTGGTACACATGAAGAGTTATTCAAAACCTACCTAGAACTCTACTAGTCATCATAAATTCAAATCTAGGAATAATTATCACATAGGATCATAAAATAGTAGATAGTAATAAGGAAAAATTTGAGAGAGCATTTTGGGCATTCAGTGCTTCAATTAATGGGTTTCAATATTTTCGTCCTCTAATTAGCATTGATGATACAAGTTTTTAATAATGTTTTAAAAAATATATGTGGATTACCTATTTCAGCTATAATGCAAAAAATATTTTTTTAGGTGTAATAAGTATTTTGTGGATTTCAAAGATGAAATTAAAGAATTTTTAAGCCGTGATATGTTGTGACCTCCAAAGATATTACCTGAAATACTTGTTGATATGGCAACTTCTAGATCACAATATATTTCTCTATTTAATCTTAGAGGTTGTATATTTTAATTTCACACGCCTCCAACACCTGGTGTTACATGAGAAGCATAGGAAACCATTAACATCAATGAAGCAACTTGTACTTATAGCAAATGAAAATTATATCATCGACCATATTCACACTTAATTACGCACTTTATAAAATATGGACTATGTATAACTTTTTGATGATTTCTACTCCAACTTGTCGTATAAAAATAAATATAGTCCTCGTTTTCAACCCTTGTGTAACATATAATTTTGGCCTGTATATATTGGTCCAAATGTATATGGATGTCCAACTAAATGGTAGAATGATAAGGGTAGAAGAAAATTTACTCATTTACATAATAAAGTAGATGCTCGAGGGAGGGCACTCACTAAATAGATATGGCATATATAGTTCAAATGATCATAATAGAAAAACTTATGAAACTAAATAACATATGTTATTTTTTTATATTTGTTTTAAATTATGTCAACTTCAATTATTGTTTTTAATTTAACTATATGTATATTGAATTTTATTGCAAATGCTAATAATTTTTTTATACAAGACCTCAAGATAGACATGGTTCAAACTAAAGAAGATTTGACCTCTTCTAAAAGTGCTAACAGACATAGCCACCTTGTTATTAATGCAAGTCCTGATGATAGGTTAGTGTTATATATGCAAGATCAACATCATTCAAATGATATTTAGAGTGGAGAGGTAATATTTTAATTAAAATATTTAATTATTATAATTTTAACGATATTAATTGATGATTTAAGTAAGTTGTTTGACTTTTAGGGCGGTGATCCGATCACACCTAAACAACATATATTGATGGGGATGCATGATCATGTGCATCTGTATGTTATCAAGTCTGATTTTTATAGATTAGTTTGTTTCATTGCATACATCTTAATCATGCATTGATTACAATATTGGTTGAACGATGGAAGTGCAAGATGCACACCTTCCATCTACTTGTTGATGAGATGACACCAACACTCCAAGATGTGGTGATATTAATTGGTCTTCTTATAGACGGGACACATGTCACTAGCTGTGAAAGCTCAATTTATAAAGATACTTTATGTGGTTGTCCATTTGGATGGGTGCCTCTAACCAATGCATATAGAGATGACTTCATCAAGTTGATACGGTTGGATGCTACTTTTTAAAGCCCCCAACAAATGCAATAATAGACTAGTTGATTATGTATGGTTGGACATATGTATTACACATGTTTGAAGATCTTATTTTCACGAGTATTGTTGTCAATGCAATACTGTTATGCTTTTTAACACTACTTGATTATTTTTTGGCCACTCTGAATTATAGCTGGGGGAGTCATGCTTGCATATCTATACCAATAACTATATAAAACTTGTCTGAAATTATTTATCTTAAGTACTTCAAATTATTTCTTTATGTTTATGTATTTCAAATTATTTGATTATTAGAATTAATGGCATTTTAAGTACTAACTTATAATTCTCAATGTTTATTCATATATCGTTGGTTATAGGAGTATATTCATATTAGGCATCTAGAGAGCTAGGATAATAACATGTTTGACATTGTCACTCAAAGGCCACTCTCCATTGGTTATAGGTAAAAAATTTGATTTTATCCAACATGTTATTTATAAAAAAAAAAAAAAAAAAAAGGTGTTAACTTTGTGGCTTGTCTTGTTAAATTGTGTGGTGCCAGACATTTCACGGTAAATCTCACTCATGTCCACAAGTTTTACCGTGATGAATTAGACGCTTAATTGTCATATCAGGTATGAAACACATTTATATCTGATTTCTAGTATAATGTATTTGATTTTTTTTTATTTGAACGCTAACTATTTAGTTTTGATTGATTATCTAAAATAACTTATTTATATGTTCTGATAGGTTATACAAATGCTTTATATGAAGGACTTAATACTTTCAACTTCGCTAATATGCCACGAGGGATCCAATATTTGGTTAGCATAAGTGTTAAAAAGCATAACTGCTAATCAATTTTGTCTTAGATATCAGGGGGCATAACACTAATTAACATTATTGAGATACATTGTCTAGATTGAGTAATGTGTCAATTTAGACTATACCCCCCCGATATCTAAGACAAAATCGATTGGTATGCAATATTATTTTATATTTATTAAATATCAAATTAATTTTATTATGAATGATGATTGCTAATTGATTTTTAATGTATGTATATAGATTAATTACTTGGTACAGGAAGCTAGAAAAGTAGCAACAATTATCTGTGAAGGTGTCAATGAGATGGAACATATTGTGGCCAACATTGTGTTCAATTTATGTCGTGGTAGACTTTATAATGTTGGGAAGGTTGAGCATCTTAAAGCAGCATTAGCAGAAGATGAGATTATATATCATGAAAATATTTGGGATGCAAGTCAACCCACGATCATCCGAGGCACATCTACAAGCGACCCAAATCCATTCACGAGATGGGATGTTATTGCTCCTTCTCACACCTACACAAACTCATCCTCGAGTTGGGGTGATCCTTCAGACTCATACACAAGTGCTCTAAGCCCTTTTACGAGTTGGGGAGATAATTAGATATAGTTACATGTTATTATATGTTATGAGAATTATAAATAGATATATAATTAGTTTAGTTTTTAATAAAATGTTATGTTGTGTTAATTATCTGTCTAAATTTTTATATGAATTGCATTTTGATACTAGAAAACTAGTTATTTGTGACTGTGTGAATTAATGGCAGAATAATCTACCCCGGGATGTATCTGTTAAAAGAGTCGTATATACCATCAGGGACACGCGAGTCATAGATGGCATCTACAACTTGCATGATGTGAATGGTATATGCAAAAATGGAGTTGCATATTGTATTTGTGACTCGTATGTCGAAGATGTCAATTGTGACTCTTTCAACTATGCTACTTCCCTATTTATTTTTGCACCTATGTTATTTTACAAAATATTTTTTTTAAAATGTGCTAACGTACCAAAAAACTCACTTATAAGATGTGAGATTGAGGGGATCGAGGAGTTGACAAGGTTAACCGATAGATAATGCTTGTTCCCTAATCACAGCTTATGTTACACTATAAGTTGATATTTTTTTAACGTTCGAAATAATGTTTAAATGTTGCAAACTCATTTAAAAAAATCAACGATTGAGTTATAGTATTAATTAAGTTTAATAAGTTGGTTTTATTTTAATTAGATGATAAAAGAATAGGCAATGTTACTAAACAAATCATTTTTATTAAAAAATCATAATACCTTGGAAAAACAATATATGAAAGTACAAAATTAGATTAAAAAAAGGATAAAAAAATTGGTTTGTGTCAATCTAAGATAATGTGATAGACATGCAACCTAGACAATAAAAGACAAGCCAAATCAGGTTAACCTGAAAATTCGTGGCCTATGACATGAGATTACGACAATTTAATTTATTTTTTTAAGAAAACCCCATTGGAAATATTTTTATTTTGAAAAACAACTACTATCAAATGATGACATCAAAAAGAAAATAAATAAATAAATAAAATATCAACTTACATTAACTTTTTTAAACCAGAGACCTGAGCTATTAAACCAAAAGCATTATGTATGAAAAAAATGGCAAAGCATAATCCCTAGCATATCAAACATTCAATAATGAAACGAGAAAAAAAATTAACTACACAAAAAGGATCTAAAATAAAAAAAAAATGGTATAAAAGAATGAGGGTGAAAATATAAATAAAAAATAAATTAGAGGGCAACTAAACTTTTTATTGGAGGGTTAAATTGAAAAAAAAAAATAACTCCAACCAAAAAAGAAGAATAAGGACAAAAATATAACACATAATAAACTTGGATAGCAAGGTGAGATTGAAAGCCTATAAAACTTTTATAAAAGAGTTAAAATAAAATTGAAAGAATAAGAATTAAATATACAAATAATAATATATGAAAATTAGAATTGAAGATTAAATTGAAAAGAAATAAAACTTTTACAAAAAAGCCAAGGACTAAAAAAAATAAAAGAAAAAGGACAAAGCTTTTTAATTGGAGGGTTGAATTGAAAAGAAAAATAACTCCACCAAAAAAAATTAACTGCAAATTAAAAAAAAAAATCCATAAACTTGGATTTTATAGTGAAATTGAAAATCAATAAAACTCTTATAAAAAAAAACTAAAGAAAAAAATCAGGAATTAAAACAATAAGAACTAAATTGAAAAACATCATATAGATAAATTGGAATTGTAAGATTAAGAAAAGAGATAAAAAAAAAAAAAAAAAAAAAGGATCGAAGTAGAATTATTAAAAATAAAGAACATGATTCTGTAATTTTTAGGGGGGAAAAAAAAGTCTCATCAGCAATAAACCGCCCGACTATCATTAACACGTGTAATATTAGGAAAAAGAAAAAGTGGTGGCACTTCATGAATGATGGATATGGGGTTTGAAGCCCAGCAAAAGCTTGGTTCTCAGGATGTTGAAATGGGTCTCAATCAAGACAAGGAAAAATGTATAATTCTTCTTTTTTCTCAATCAAGACAAGTGGTTTGGGCCCCTTGAAGAAACCATGGATCTCAGGTCTTCTTTTATTACGCCTAAACTTGACTTATTTCTCTCTTTAGGTATGTCAAGTTCTCACCTTGCCAGACCTCAAACTTTTTTACTGGAGGCTTGGAGAACCAAATCATCACAAAATTCTATGCAATTATGTCTAAAAAATCTTCACAGCCATTTAACAAAATGAAAACCTACAAAAAAGATATAAAAAAAAATATATATATATATAGTTCTTTGCTAAAAATTAGGGTTTTCCTGTTTGCAAAGATCGATTAAATATTGACCCAATAATTTCTTGTTCTCAAAATATTTTAGGTTTGATTTTGATGGTTTATGTTTAGAAAAAAAATAAAAATATATATGATTCGTGGAAGAGAGAAAAATCAATTATTTTATCACATTTGAAAATCTTTGCTGACTCGTGAAGTTAACTGAATTTTTTTAAAATTTAGTAGGTAAATCCAATTTCAACCAAACTATAAAATGTTAGAGGTAATTTTTATTTTCAAATATAAAAATATAAAATATTCAGTTACTCTTTAATATAAAAAAAATTAAGAAAACTAACATAAAGGCCAAGTTTTTTTTTGGATGGGCTAGGAGTGTAGGCCCGCTCACATGCCCTGTTTAATATTTTATTTACTGTTCTTTTCCCCTATATTTTACATTTTATTTATTTTTTATTCAAATAGATTGATTAAAAAATAATTTGAAACTATTACCACTGAGATTCCATTTTAATTTTATAAGTCATTGCTTGTTTTGTTTAATATTAGCTCGTGCTTTTTAACCGAACCCTTCATGAATATTTTTTTAAAAATATTATTTGATCGCTATTTTTTTTTTCTTGTTGTTGATTAAATACCAATTGATCTTTTATTTTTTTTCATGAAATTATATAGCATTATTCCTTATAATATTAACCGATGTTTTTTTAGCCCTCTATAATGATTTTGACCCATGATAAAAACATTTTGACTCAATAAAAAATAAAAAATAAAACTTCTTGTTGCTAAAAAAAACATGTCGATAATGATTACACCTTTTTTTTATGTATTTTTATTTACCTCGCGGCAAAGCACGAGCCAATGAACTGATAAAACAACTATAAAGTGTGATGGTTTTTTTTATTCAGCACCATCTACCCTCTCACATTTTAATATTTATTACATTGTTGCAATATGCCCCCTTTACTCTTGGGTCCTTGTAGTTTTATAAACTTGATGTTTTAGTCAGTTAATTTATGTCACGTCTCAGTACTTGAAAGTTGGGAGAAGAAAGAGAGATATCGGACAGAGGGAGGAGAGAGAAAAGCTTCAACCAATCATATTTCAACAATAAAAATAATCAATGTTGGTGTAATTAAATTAATCTTGAATAATGAAGACTGATGAATGTTGTTTTAGGAATTCCATCATACAAAAAAAAGTAGATAAAACTATTAGAAGCATGTTTTTATTATTTTTGTTATTTATATAGATATAGTTTTATGGGATTGTTTGAAGTCGCTATTTAATATTTAATTTAAAATTACTAGAAAACTCAGGTGCATTGATTTTATTAAAGATTTAAAAGTAAAGATTTGAAGTCATTTTATCTAATGTAAGTTGTTTTATAATTCGATGTTGTTTAAAAGTTTTGATGATTTTTATTTATTAATTATTTATCAATTATTATAGACAACAATTACAAATAAATCAATTGAAGTAGTCTAAAAATCTACCTATCATCTAAAAATCTACCAATGCAATCTCCAAATCAAAAGATTCATTAGACAAGTATTAAGAAATAAAAGAACAAACTAAATTAAAATATTAAATAAATAACTTGAAATCGTCAAATTAGCCGACTTTCATCCTTGCCTGACTAGTGTGTCTTGCAGTCAAGATTTCTTCTGCCTTTGCACTTGAGGCCAATCTTTGTCAGACCTAGGGAAGCCTTTGCAAGCCTTTATTATTTTTTTGGAAGACCCAAGTCCCATAGAAACTTTCTACTTGAGTTCGTCTTTTTTGAAAGGCCAAACTTTATACTCGACACAAGGTTGGAATACTTGTTGGTATCGTTTTTTTTCTTTTCGGGGGTGTTTATTTTGCATCGTTTTTTTTTTTTTTTTTTTTTTCCGTTTGTGATGTAAATAATACAGTAAAAAACTTATAATTATAAAAATTATGTTTTACAACATAGAGTGTATTAAAAAATTAAGTTTGAAATACAATTTTTGTAAAGTAGTTTTTATATATTTTTTTAATTATGTTTTGTAAAACATTATTTATTTTTATGTTTTAAAAATATATTATTTTAATGTATTTTCAAGTAAAAAAAATCTTTGAAAAAAAACAACAACCATACAACTACTAAATATTTTATATATGTTTTATAATACATATAAACTTCAACCATAATTTTTATCAAATATGTATTTAAATAAAATTAATAATATCTAATTATATTTTTTAATAAATTTATTTTTTTTAAATTACAACCACAAAAAATTATCTAAAAAATAAATTTACTCTGAAACCAAAATGAAGAATTTATTGGAGGAGAAATGAAAGATCTTTTGTTTTACTAATAAGTATTATTTGATTCTTGCATTTGAAAGAATTTCTATAATATATCATAACAATTATTTATAGAATAATGCTACTGTGATTTCTTACATTTATATGTGATTTGATAATAATAATAATAATAAATAAAGATATTATCTTTATATACACACACACACCCGAGAACAGGAATGAGAAAATGTCCTGAATTTGTCTCGTATCTACCCTGTTCAGAATGTGAATTTTGAATTTTCTCCAACTTAAGTTTTATTTATTAACTGTACTATCGTCTTTCGTACACATTTATTTATTGTATGATCTGTGAGATGCAGAGATAAGAGATAGGGATGGGCCACGTAAGCCTTCCACATTGTGAAGGCTGACTCCACGGGATGCAATTATTGCCTTGGAAATTGTTGCTTTATTTCTTTCAGAAGTTAAAATACAGAGTCTGATGAGGCACGCGACATTACTATTGAGGGGAAGTTTGTCGTAAGTGGAATTGCTTTTGTGAGTACTTTTTTTTTAAGGGAAATTTCATTAAACTAACAAACAATATACATATGCCCTGGAAATAATTTTTTATATTTTTTTAAGTTTTGTTAACAACTTAACCTGTGATTTTAAGAAAAATCAATGTAGTAAAAAAATATTTAGATAATAGATAATTATTTAATGATATTATTAAATTTAATTTAATTTTATATTTAATTTGAATTTAAAATTAAATCATGTGAGAGTTGGTCTAATATAATCAAAATAACTTGATCAATCTAAAGATAATCGACTAGATTTGTAAAAAAAAAAAAAATCTAAAGATTAAATTAATAAAAAAAAAAATTTGACACAATTTATTGCATAACTTGAATTTAAAATTAAATTGTAGCAGTTTTGCTTTGATGTGATTTAGTTGACTTGTCAGTCTAAAAACAACTTGTTTGACAAATAAATAAAAATCTAAGAATGAAATTGAAAAAAAATTAACAGAAAAAAATATCTCTCAACTAAACTTTTTACTTAACCCAATTTTAAAATTAAATCATATAAAAATTAACTTAAAATTATTATGTCGAGTTTATCAAGTGAAAAAATAATCTAAATGAATGTTTAAAAAAATTTAATGGTAAAATTGAGTAAAAAAATTTAAAATTAAAAGAAAAAAAAAGGGAAATGTTTTCTAGTATAGCAGGACAATTATAAGTTCTCTCTTTCTCTATTTTTTTTATGATAGGAAACACAAACATGTATATTTTTGTACTGTATTTTACATAAATCTCAAACATACATGTAATTAGCTGGATAATGACCGGTAATTAAAATAAAACTTATTAATCCAAATTATATATATAAGAATAGAATAATCTTTGATGAAGTTGTAAAACCTTGGATTTGGGCTTTCTATAATTGTGTCTTAGGCTCAAAACTGTCTAGAATTGAATGTGAGTTTTGTTTTTATTATTGGAAACCCTACAAAACAAGTTTTTTATTAAAATAAAAAAATTATATAACATTTGAGTTAGAAAATTACAGGAAAAAAATAATATACATGAGAGTACAAATCATGGAAATGTATATACGCAATGTTATGCGTTCTTGAATGAACTGATTCAAATGAATTTGAATGGTTTAGTATGCTACGAGAACATAATTATTTTCTTGGAGAATAGTAATTTTGCCTCCAATTGGTGGTGGGAATTTACATGAGTAGGTGGTTGAGACATCCAGTTCATTGTTGGGATACTTAAAAGACAAGAATGAATGTTCGAAAAACTGGTAGATATAGTTTAATTTATCTAATTTTAAGTAGAGTTATTAGTTTGAATTTTATAAATTTTAGAATTATTAAAAATTTACATGATCGTTAATTTTAAAATTAATAAAATTAATTGATCTATGTTCTTTAACATTAAAGTTGAATATGTTTTTCATTAATTAGCTGCACTTGTGTATCTATAATATCTTATGATTTTAACCATAAGAATATTATAACTAAGTGAAGAATTAGCGAAACCATAAGAACATTAAAGTTGAATATGTTTTTCATTAATTAGCTGCACTTGTGTATCTATAATATCTTATGATTTAACCATAAGAATATTACAACCAAGTGAAGAATTAGCGAAACCATATATTTCATTTTAATGCCAAATAAAATTTGCAAACCATATAAGAGTGGGAATTCGTGCATGGACTAATCGTGTTACCCTTGCAAAATATCATAAATAAATAATTTTGTTATGTAATTAATTAATTAATATATATATATATATATATATATATTTATTAATGTAGATATCTGGATCAGCTTACACATATCTCAATTAATCTTACATGTTCTGAAGTTAATGACCATGTAAATCTCATGTGGTCTTAAGATTTATAAAACTTGAACTAATAATTTTTTAAAATAAACTTACGTGTTTGTTTTTTTAGATAGATTTTGTGGTTGTGATTTTAAAAAAAGATAACTTTAAAAAAAGTATGGTTAGTTGGATTCAAATACATGTTTGTTAAAAATTGTGGTTAAGATTTATGTGCAGCAAAAAACATGAATACAATATTTGATTATAATTTTATTAACAACTACATTTCAAACTCAATTTTTTAATAGCCTTACAATATAAATATAATTTATTACATAATCAAATATTTAATTATAAATTTTACACCGCAAATACAAAAACTAAAACAAAACAAACAGAGACACTTAAAATCTTACCAGTTGAATTAACCCTCAATATAATTAATATATTTTCTCTCAGAAGAAGATTGTGCATTGAACAAGCCACTCTTGAGTCATGGGTACCAAACCAAACCATACCAATCACCTTTTTCAACATGATTGACAAATAACTACATAAAAAAGTCAATAAATGTCAAAAAAAGAAGTCTTAGGCATGCAATGACTGTAGCTGCGCATCCTGTACAAATTGACCACTGCAATGCACAAAGCAAGCAGTTTCCCAGTAAAAGCATAAACAGTCAACTAGACCAGACCACAACAGAAACCCAGACCACGCAAACTGACATTAAGAACCTAGATAGCTAGAGCCAGCTAGCTACTGGCCAGCCCTAATACCACCTAGCTACGTAAATAATCCTAACACCACTTTGTTCAGCTAATTCTACACAAAACATTGATTTTTTTTCCTAGCGCAACAGAAAAAATTGTTAAAATAACAATACTTATAAAATATTTAGAAAAATGAAAGTTACAGATAACATGTAAGATTTAGAAGTTGTTAGTTTCATCTGCGATTATTATAAATTGTAAATTTAAAAAATACATGATTTAATACGGTGGGAGGAAAAAGAAAAACACTAATAACACAATAAAACTTTAATGATGACATCACTATAAAAAAATATCAACCATTCTAATCTAATAATATCAAAAAAGGTAACAATGATAACTAAAGTAAATTATAAGAATGGTCCAAAAGCAAGTAAGTTATAATATCTTTAAATGATTTATGTTGTTCACTTTATTAATTATATGTAATTTTTTTTGGTTTTATTACTTATTTTATCAAAAAATTTCCAATAATAATAGTTATATTATCATCAGATCTTTAATGTGCTTCTCGTATTATTTTCTCTCTCTCTCTCATCTCTTTACAAATTACTATTTTACTAAATATTTTTTGCACTATATTATTTTATTATTATTATTATGTTCAACTACGCTAAAGACCAAAAATACCCCCAAACATTGAGTTTTTCTTTTCAGACAGAAATATCTCGGCTTGAAGTATATCTTATCTTTTAGATATTTCTCAGTGTGTTTGTGTCGAGCAAGATCTAAGGGGGTCTGGCCCCGCCTCGCCCTGCCATTTTTTACTTTGCCTTTTTTTTTTTTTTGACAGATTTTATGTTGATCCCCTTCTGCGTCGAATCCGTCTTCAAATCTTTTTTACTGGCATATTCCTCTGGGCTTTGGCAGGGGAGCTTCGAATCTCAATAATTAATTAAAACCAAAGGACTCCCTCCATTAATGTAATGTTGAAAGAGGCACAGTCCATGAGGACCTTTAGAGTTTCTTTTTTTCTTTTTTTTAGCTCATTAGGAGGTCAATTGACTTGACCGGGTGGATAGTTTTTTTTTTTAATCAGTATTATTATTATAATTATCTTAATTTATCGATATATATATATATATATATATATATATATATCATAAACATGTATGTAGAACATTTATTTTTTTTAATCCAATATAATATATGAATGCCACAATGCACACACACACACATATATATAGAGCATATATTTTGATATTTCAATATATTCAATTTTTGTGATTGGAAGAGCAACAACAAATTTTTGCAAAGTGGAACTCTAAGAGATAGAAAAACCACTTAAAATATATACAAAACTTGCGATTCTCCTTTTGTTATCAACATCTTTGCTAAATTAACATTTAAAAAACTCTTTAGTTTCAAAGTATCTAGCATCTTATAATCCATTTTACTATGTGTTTGTCTAAAAATATAATTGCTGTTATTTTTTAAAGTTTTTTATATTAAAATATATTAAAATAATATATTTTTTTAATTTTTTAAAATTATTTTTGAGATCAATGCATTAAAACAATCTAAAATATATAATAAAAAATTAATTTTTCATAAAAAAAATTAATTTTTTTAAAAACATGAGTTGGCTCATATTTCTACTTTCTACCTCTTATTGTTACTTTCTATTACTCATGTATTGACTCCATAACTCTCATTACATGGCTAATATTGGTCCAGTACAACTATGACATACATTAGAAAGCTTATAGTTGAGGTGTAGGAACCTTGACCACGTAATCATGATCTTGCTCATGTTTTGGTGACTCATCCTTATTAAGTCTAAAATGACTTTCCCTAGGTATATTTACAGGAGTAGTATTGTCTATATGAAACAAGCTAAAAACCTTTTTAGCATATTTTGTTTGTGAAAACTTTGGTATGCCTTTATCTTTTTTTAAAATAATTCTCATGCCATGAATTAATTTGCTTTGGAGATCCAAAATCCTTTATTGCAAATTCCTTTGACAACTATTTTTTAAAGTTATTTATATCCTCAATGCTTGACCCTATAATGAAATTATTATCTATATATAATAATAGAATGATATAAGAGTTGCTAAAGTATTGAGCATAACAAGAATGATTTACTTGACATCTTGTGTACCCAGAACCACATAAGAAGTTGTCAAACTTCTAGTATCTTGGAGTTTGCTTCAAACTATATATATTTGTCTTTGATTTTTTAAAAAAGCTATTCCTTTCATGTATTATTAACCCTTATTGTTGATGCATTTAGATATATTTCTCTAAGTCATCGTGAAAGAATGATGTTTTGACATTTAGTTGTTCAAGATGTAAGTTTTCTAATCATTATCCCTAGAACTACTCTTATTGTTGTGAGTTTGACATTAAGAGAGAATATCTTATAGTAATCACTACTTTTTGTTTTTTTATGTTAAAATCTTTTCATAACAAGTATGGCCTTGAACTATTTGTTGCCATCATATGCAATATTTTTTCTCGTAAACTTACTTGTTTTTCATAACATTTTTTTTATGGGTAGTTTGGTTAACTCCAATGTCTGATTTTTCAATAATAAATCCATCCCATCTTTCATTGTTAACTTCCACTTGTCTGAATTTTCATCATACAAGGTTTCTATATAAGTTTATAGTTTACCATAATCTGTATGTAGAATACAATTCAGAGAAAATATGAACCATTACGAGTTCATCTACTTGGAATAGGATCTAGTGACATGAAGGTCCTTTATGGACTAAATTATTTTGACAATGACCTTTTTATGGTCTATTTTTCATTTGATGTGTTATTTAACAACCATTTTCTTATGATTTAGTTTTTTGTTGGTTACCATCATTAATATTGGTGCATATTGGTGCTATAACTCTTGTATATACTACTACAGTACCTGGACAGCTTATTTAAATCCAGTATATTCATATCACACGTAAATAAATTACCTTGTCACCCTTAATTGATATCTAATAGTAATGACCTTTAAGGGTTCATTTACATTAGAAATTGTTGATGGATGACTTATCAAAAAAATTTGATACATTTCAAAAAAATATTTTAATTTTTAAAAATTAAATTACAAGCTGAAGGTGTTACTCCCAACCAACGTTCAAAGTGAGTCTTATTATAAGTTTATTTGCCTTAAACATTGTAGGTGAATAACAATGAGATATTTTTATTGAAGATTAAGCAAACATGATTTAGAAAAGAAAGTATTTATGAAAACATTAACGAATTTAGTAACTAAGATACAAAATCCATCGGACATGAATATGCATGCATAAATGAGGAAACATTTTCTTATGTTATTTAAATCGAATAGTAAAGCGAATACACTTATCACACATTAATGAAGTGATATTATAATATTTGAGATAAATATGACATGAACAAAAACACATACTAGCATGATGCAACTTGAGGGATTCAACTGAAATGCAAGCACAAAAATCAATACAATAATAAAACTTATTTAATAAAAAAAATCATCGATACACATCAAAATCAACCACAAATCAAAACAATCATTCAAAATATGTTTAGGGTTCAAAATTGACCTTTAAGGAATGAGAAAAGGTTTGGAAAGCTGTTGGAATAGTTAAGGGCAGTGCTAGACAATGTTGTCGCTACTACTATTATTTCTTATGCATTTTCTATCTGTATATAAAGCATCGACATCATATAATATGGAGTTAAACCCTTCATAAAAGTTTTATATATACTTCAAATATTTCTAACTTATCAAAGTTTACTTCTTTCTAAATTCTATAACTTTATATAGAGGCTAAAAACTAAAATAAGATCTAAGTTGTGGTGAACTTCTTGACAAATTCTAATTTCTTTGTTTTAGCAATATTTTAAGCTTCAAAATGGTAGAACTAGGTTTTGGACTCTTATATAAGTTTTAGATCCATGTCTTATTTTTCTATCAAGTAAAAGACTACCTAAAATAGAGGTGTGTAGCTCTATTTATGACACAAACACCAAGAGGTGTTCTAGTTTAGATAAAGTTTTCAAAGTTGTTTTTACGAGTGTTGCAACTAGAGTTTTTTGGGTTGTATAATGATCTTTGAAGACTAGTTTCTAGGATAAAAAATAGAGAAGAGGGGTTAGAAAAATAGAGGAAATGGTGCTGAAAAATGGTAATGAGAAAGAAAGGTTGTCACCATAAGTTAGGAGTAAAGGAGTTGATTTTTTTTTTTAATTTTTTTTTTGTGGTAGGAGCTTTTCTTTAAAATTCCATCACACTTTTTATTCTTTTTCTCTCTTTATCTCTTGGTGGCTAAAGGGTTTTTGGTGGAAGAAATGGGAGTTAGGTATTTTATACGAGAAAGATAAGGTTAGGTTTATATATATATATATATATAGTACATCCCTCTTTCTTTATAATTCACTCATTTTTTTTATAACCCATATATTTTGTTATTTTTTCTTTAGTTACTTGATCCCCATGTAACATTATTTTGTTTTGGTCCCTTATTTCTCTTATTTTACACTTTAGCCCATTTGACTTTTACCATTTTCTTTTTCTTTTTCTTTTTAATTATTGGTCCCATGCAACTCCATTTTATCTTGATCACTCATTTTCTTGTTTTTAACTCTAGCTAGTTGTCTAGTTTGCTCCATATTTTTATTTTTCATTATGTTATTTTTTTGTATCTTGGTTTTTTTTTTTTTTTTAAAAAAAAAAATAATGGTAACATCAATTTGATAAAAAATAATAATTAAGAAATATGAAATGGATGCAAATACATCAAAAAATATATTTTTTTTAATTTATTTTCTTGAGAAGACATTAACAAGAGAAAAATAATTTAAAATTACAAAAAAACGTGTGAATGGCTGAAATGCATCTAAAACAGTTTTGTTCTTTTTTCTTTTTCTTGGACTTTTAGAAAATATTTTGAAAAGAATGGATAAAAAATTAGGTTATAACATCATCAATGAAGGTAATATAATACTGAGAACCTCTAAGAGATGCCATTAGAGAATGTCCTCATAAATTCATGTGAACCAATTCCAAATTTCTAAGTCTTAATGCCCTGCCATCCTTTATAAATCCAAGTTTCTTCCACTTTCCTAGAATGCAACTCTCACACTTGTCTTTGTTAACTAACTTTATTTCTAGTAGTATTCTTTTTTACAAAGTAGTTTCATTGCCTTCCGACACATATGACCAAGTCTGCATTGCTATATTTTTACTTGATTTTCAACTTCAATAGAAACAATGGTATTTCCTAATCTTGATGTCATATATAAAGTGCCCACTTTCTTGCCATGAGCTAAAATCATTGCTCTATTTGAAATATTTCATATGCCTCCTAAAAATTTACTAAATGACCAATGTCATCAAGTTGTCTTATAAAAATCAGATGTTTTTCCAGTCTAGGAACATATCTTACTTGCTGCAAATTCCATAACCACATCATATCATAATCACCAACAATATAATTCTGCATAGTTTCCTAGTATGATGTATAATGAAATGAATCGTCTATATTAGGGACCTAATCATTAATTAGACCATAAATAATAAGAATCGGAGCATTATATACCTCCTTAATAATAGCATTTATAGAATCAACCTTCACTTTGTATGGATTTATGCAGCTCCTCATGAAGTGATCATTTTTAACACAATTCTAATAATCAAATGCTTTCTTAGTCCCTAACTTGATTTTATTCCTAAATTTAGAATTTGATGAGGGTTGAATTGAAACTTGAACATTTACTTGAATTTTTTCTATGTATTTCTTCAACTAGAATCAAGTCTTAAATGTCTTCATAATTCATTTTAAATTTTTCAGTAAAGTTGCTTATAGCCATTCTTATGGCCTCTTAATTATTTGGGAGTGAAGGAAATAAAATCAATGTTTGAATCTCATCATTAAACTTAATTTCAATAAATAACAATTGATTTACGACAGTATTGAGTTCATTCAAGTGTTGTGTAAAGAATGTGTTTTTTTGTTATCTTTTGGTTGAAAAACGTTTTCAATAAATGCTCTTTGTTGTTTATTGATGGCTTCTCACACATGTTAGAAAGTCCTGCAATGGTCTTTTCTTTAATAACATCGTGCCTAACTTTTTTTAATTTGGGTTAATCGTATAACTATTAAAACCTTTCTATATATATAATATATAAAAGTCTCATTCTCCCTCCATTTTTTTCTTGCTTCTTCCATAATAAAGGAAGATAAACATTTTTCCTATAAAGATAATCATATATATATATATATATATATATATATATATATATATATTAAAAACTCAAAATTCATGTTATTAAATTTCTCTATTACAACAAGTTTTACTTCTAGTTATAACTGAGTAAGAGTACACACAATTATTGTTGGATGAAAGTAGTAGAACATAACAAAAAGGTTTGTCGTTACTAAGTAAATAAATATTCATAATTTTAATAGATGATGTTGCTTTTATGAAAAGATGCTAGCAACATAAGGAGAAAAGAAGCCTGATAAGAGAGACATACCTTTTTGGCTATTTAGACAATGTCATAGGGTGCACAATTATTGACTTATTATAACTTTGATGATGAGTTTAAAGAGTTCCAGCAACTCATATCAATAATAAAAATAAAATATTGTTAATCCTTTAAGATCATGACATTAAAAAAGCCTAAAGATGACATACATTTGGGCAGCAAAAATTTATAAGGCTACTAAATAGTAAAAAAATATTAATAAAGAGCACTTTTTTGATATCAAAAGAGCTTAAGAAATCTTTAACCAATTTTAGGTAATAATACTATAAGTGGCATGACTTTTAAAAATATGACACTAACAATTATGTAGTCTTTAATAACCAAATCTAGAAGGCTTTAAAATATAGATACATCCATTTTCTATATAAAAGGATGAAAGTAGATGGTGATTCATTCGCTAAGATCACTATAATAATGGCTACCGCTAAACTTTATTAGTTTCTAAGAAGTGAAAAGCTATAAAAAAAAAAAAAAAAAAAAACAAGGTTTGATTGACCACATCAAAGGCTAGAATTGGTATAGTTGTTAGTAGTAGAAAAAAATATAGACTATGGAAAAGCCATAAAAGTGATTTAACAAGCCTAAGATATGCCTCATAATAAGGTGTATAGATGCCTTGCCTACCATATGATTCTTCTCAAAGGTGAAGACTTGGAGGGTAATGCTAAGAAAATAGTAATTCAGTGATAAGCCAAGACATTTAAACTTAAAATACTAGCTAATAATAATTGGCACAAGAAGCCAACTTGATTTCTTAAAAGTTGTTTTATTATGCTAGAATAGCCAAGACTTCAAGATCTCTAAAGTTAAAAAAGTAGTAATCATAGTAAAAGCTTATCTATGATCCTCTGTTATGATAAAAGAAAAGGTTTATATTAGTATTAAAACCATATAAAAAAACTAAGATCCTTTATTCTTCTACAACAATAACTTTCATGTTAAATGAAGGGAGTCACTAAGATTAGTTTATTGATGCCACAACTCTTTTTTTTTTTTCATTAAGAGATATAAAGGAATTAATCTTTTATTCTTCTACAACAATAAAAATAAGAGAGATTCAAGTTGTTTAAGAACATTAAATACTTAATCAATAAAAATACCATTGATAGAAGCTTTGCTCTAAGGCTATTTAGTAACCCTTCATATCCACGTCATGACATAGAAGTAAAAGAACATGATCACAATGGCATTAATTAATGGTATAATTTTGTTGTATTAGGAATATTTATATTGGTATCCTCATTCATTCTTGTTTATTCTTTACTACTATTCTCTTCTAAACTAAAATGATACTTTTGTAGTATGACATTTACCCTAGAAAAGATAACTTCCAATAAAATACATTTGCCTTCAACACACTTTAAGATGTTTCATTATTGATGGCTTATAAGATTTAGGTTTACTAGCAACAAATAGTAAAAAGGTTTCTTTCAATAGTACTATAATCTAGTGAAATATTTTTAGGAAGTTTAACAACAAAAAAAGGATAATGTTTCAATAACTTCAGTAATTAAGACCCTAATAATCACTACAATGATATAAAGTGATGTTATTTTTGTAAGAAAATGCTTTTATTTGAGGATGACATGTATAATAGGTCTATATTAGAATTTCTCTAGAAGAAACCAAAAAAGGAGGAATAACTAGCTTATATAATAACTAATAAATAATAAGATAATATAGAAAAATAAACAACATTTCCAAGTTAAAACACTTTGATTAAGAGAAGTTTACTATAAGCTGGTCTTTAATTTAATAATGACAATCTCATCTTTTTTTTTTTTTCATTATGAAATATAGGAAGATCTTAGATCTTGACAAGATCAGTTATTAGTTGAGATTAAGGATCAATAATAGGAAGAGAAGTTGTGAAAAAGAAGTATTGTAAAGATATATAAAAAAAATTGATTCATTCAAGATAATTAAAGAAAAATGTTCTTACATGAGGCTTTTCCGGTAGGCTTTTTACTTGATTCCTAAAAGAAAAAAGTTCTAACAAGACTTTCAACAATTTTTCTTTTTCTTTGTTTACTAGAAGACTTTTCATCAAGGAATAGTTTCTTTACTATCTTTTGCAAATAAATGGTGTAAATAAGGTTTATAGTCTTCTTGTGTAAAGGGGGAAACCTTGTATAATATCCCACTTTACATGATATGAGGAAGAAGTTTTGTACGTTAAAATGAATGAAGTAATGCTTTACAATTTCATTACTTATTTTACTCTTTCTAGGCTTTCTAAAGTTGTCATGTCTAGAATATCTTTATTCATAGCATAATACATTGAAAAACAAGACCTTGGATAAATCTCAATTATATTGCTATAAAATAAAGGTTGTAGGGTTTAAAAAAATCATAGTTATTTCTTTATATTTGATCTATCACTAGACCAAAGTATAGATTCTTGTAAATAAAGATATTTCACCAAACTACTATATTTACTTTTCTCTAATAGTTTCATCATTAAAGATAGGGGAGTAATGACCATGAAAATCATATCATGTAAGGGGAGACATCAACACATTAATCTTTTTTTTTTATAAGAAACATAAAGTTTCTATTTATTTTCTGAAAGAAAGTCTATAAAAAAAAGGATTTTAGTAGACTTTCTCCTATACAAAAAAAAAAATTTTTAGGTTAAGGAGGGTGATATTCATATATGTTTTGGTGTTGTCTTAATGTGCTATAAATGTGACTGAATATAAAAGGTCCTAAACCAATTGTCTTGCCTTTAGCCAAAACTACTGTTATCTTTAGATAGGTGCTGGTTGGTTTTTTAGACCCAAAATAGACTAGGTATTTGTATATCCAATATAGTAGAAGATCATATGTTCCTTGTAAGAGAAAAAATCTATTTTTTTTTCAACAATGCACCAAATTCAGGAGTTCCTAAAAGCAAGTCTTCAAAAGAACTTGTAAAGATTTATGAAAGCGAAAAGTTCTCCACTTCTTGGGTGTAGGCCTCATGTTAAGGTTAGGTCATGCAAAGTGATAGTTTACATTTCATATTTGAAATGAAAGTCGTTGTTAGACTTTGAACAAAATAAGAAAATAATGGCCAATAATTTCTTGTTATTTTTGATGGTAATTTTAGATAACCGAATAACATTGAAGTTCTTTTGATGCTTTCATTATTCACCAAAGCTTTATTGCATCTTGCATACTCATATAATGTAATCTGCAACAGTGACGTTTAGCCATATTAGAATTCATTTTTTTTTCTTGTATTAAGATTTATATATTCTTTTTTGTAAGGGAGTTCTTTGTTTTTTAATATCTAAAGTGAAGTGCTAATGTTTTTTTTATGGTAAATTTTCATAATATAAATCAAGACATTCTATATTCATGTCTCCTAGTATAACACTTATGGTAGACAAATTGATGTTAGGAAAGTAGTTTATTAAATTAAATTTTGGTAACGAGAAATGATCATTGGTTTTGATAAAACAAATCTTGAGACTACCATTTTTATCTCAAGGAGGAAAAAGAGTATTTAGAGTTGTTGGTTGAATTTTTACAATAAAATTTCTAAGTTCCTAAAAAAAAGATTAGAGATATTTCAATTGAAAGATAACAATTGAGAATAGTCTATGAAACATCATGCCTAAAAGATAAAGCACTTCTTATTTTTAAATTAAATTGATTGGTTAGAATGTTTGAAATGTTAGACATACTTTAAAATATGATTGATGCTTTTTTATGTTGAACAATGCCATATTCATGTCATATTTTCTTGATTTAATCAATTGATTTCAAATATAGATATGATGAGGAAGTATTCCTTTATTTATAAAATAAAATAACATGAAGGACATTATTTATATATATAAAAAATAAACATCCATGTATTGAACATATGAGAATAATGATTGTTCATAATAAACATGAGAAAAAAAGCTAAAATCGACCAAGTATAATAGAATTTATTATACTAAAAGAGGTCTTTATTAACTAGGAGATTTAAAGAGATAGTCACCTACTAATTCAACCAAATGACTGCCATGACTAAGCAAAGAAAAATGTCTAACCATAAGAGTTTGAACACATGTGAATAATTAGAAATCCAAATTCTATTAAGAAAGGAAGTCCTTGATATAATAACTAATTACAAGTCAAAAGATTATCTTAAAATCCACATGATGTTAATAAAAAATAGGTTTTAATTTGTATTAGGATTTAGTAAAGTTTTTTCACTTGATACAAATAATTGTATAAATTAGAACTCAAACTATGTATCATTATATAAAAGGCCACACAATCAATATGAATATGGTCATCCCTATATATATATAATATAATTTTCTTTATATTTCCTTATTGATATCACTTTATTTACAACTTTCCTTTATTTTTCTGCATTTTAATTCCTAAAACTTTTTTCTCTCCTCCTTAAATCTTTTTTTTTTTGTGATGTCACTTCATAATAAATTAACTTTTTTAAAAGTTTTAAGTTCTTAGATCCCCACACTTCCCTTGGTTTTAAGATGTTGCTATATGCTTTCTCTTACAATTAAGTATCTATTGTGTAGTTTTTTCTTTTTTAAAATGTAAAAATGGTTAACCAGTAACATATTGATCAAATGAATATATGAGTGATTAATAGGTATCAAAGTTGATCATAACCTAATATAGAAACCAAGTGTTATATAAATAAGTGTCACATATTTTTTTTTTAAGGGTTTGAGCCACCTCCAAAAGTTGTACTTTGCCATCTTAATAATTCCTACACTTGCCAAGATTAGCTTATATTATGATCAAATATAAAAGTCAAATATTTAAAGAAAAAGAAATGTGATGCATCATATCTCACTGGCCATATTAGATAATTATAGAAAGATTGAATAAGATATATAAAATGAATGACTAATAAATTTATGTGTAATAAATGATGTTTTTTATTTTGTTTGGATAGTAAAACCCAATTAGTTGTTACACTTATAGATCAAAAACCCATTTAGATGCACAACCAACCACTCTAAATATGAGATATTATAATAATATTATCAAACCCATAATTTTAGCATCTACAACTACCACCATCAAACCACCAAAATACTGTTGTCAACACCTTATCATAGTTACATTTCCATAATTTCATGAAACATGATTTATTAAGCATGAGATTTTTGTTTTATGTAAAATAGTTTTTACTAGTTATTTGACCCATGCTTTGTTACAGGCTAAATAAAGTTTTCTTTGAAAAAAGAAAATTCACACACAAGCTTTTCCAATGTGTTTTTTTAGGGAAAAAAAAAATCATAATCATAAATTAAAAAGTCTATGCATGTATTTAATTAAATAAATCGAGAACCATATGTGCCAATAAATAAAAAAAAGAAAATGTTAACGCGTCGATTCGACTCGCCTCGTTACTTATAATTTTTTTTGTCTATTGTAGATAATGAATGTGTACGTGTTTTAATATGTTTTTTTTTTATTATTTCAAGTAAAAACATAACCGTGAATAGAAAGTCAATGCTTATATATAATAAAATAATGTGAAGATCATATATGTTAATAAAACTTGTAAGATCTCAAGTTAATTTTTAACGTAGTAGAAAAATAGGACAATGTTGTAATTGCTATAGTAAAATATCATTTTCTTTTAATCTTTGTAGAATAATTTTAAAAAATATATAAAAAAAAAAAAGGAAAAAAGTTACAAAAACAAATTACAAAATAGAATGGATATAAGAACAAAAAGAATAGTATAAATAGGTCAAGTGTAGAGTGATAAATATTTTAAGTGTAAAGAATATACAAAAATAAATTTTTCTAAAAAATATATTTAAAAAAAGATGGAAAAATGAAAAAAGAATAAAAATAAAAATAAAAAATGATGATAAGCAAGCTAAATGTAAAATGATAAATATACATAGTATAAAGAAAAAAACAATTATATATATATGCGCCATTGTTACAGTACAACTATAACAAAAAAATTGAAAAAAAAAATTATAATTATTTTTGTTTTTACTGGAATATTTTTTTTTTTTCAAAAAGTTTTTTTTGTGAGAATATGTTTTTTAAAAAAATTATTTTTTTTTTTAAATTAATTTTTTATATTATTTGATGTGCTGATATTAGAAATAAATTTTAAAAATAAAAAAAAATATTTTTATAAAAAAAAATATCACAATTCTAAATAATATCTAAGTATATCTATATAAAAAAAAACATTGTGAAGCTTCGGCAAAACAAACACAGCTACGACAATATTATTGGAATGCTACGCGCCATGAAGAGAAGTGATCCGCCATGAACTGCAATATGGCTATAGGACACGCAATTTATGGCACCTCTTCAACGGGGCGATCTTGGATTCTCTTCCTTTTTTGTAAAGTTTTTATTTCTCTCGAGTAGTCAAAGGCATCCACAAGTTCTTTGACTTTTTGCCTTATGGTGCTCATTATACGGCAAGATCTAGTGCATGATAGCAAAATTAGTGGTGTCTTGAGCCAAAACAACCGATGCACATCATGTGATAATAATACGTTAATTTATAGGATTAGTTGAGGTGTATACGTAGAATATTTATATTAATAAAAAAAATATTTATTATGTATTGAAGTGTTGCAATAAGACTAACACAAGGTCGGGCAGTTCTGTTCTCTGTTGTGTTTGTGGCAGGCACCCCGATGGAGATTTGGTGGTCCCTAATGGCTACCAGCCGGAGACATTGCATCTTGTGTTTGTAGGGCCTGGTTCTGATGGGATGGATGTGAAATTGTTCCATGTCTCAGGCGGTCCCTGTAAATGCATGCAAAGTGATTGTTGTGGTCTTCAGTCTTGCAGCCGGGAGAGAGACCAGGTTCTTAGTTTTTACTGTATAATTAGCCTGGTTCGGAACTAGAAAGTCGAGAGGGGAACACATGCTTTAAAGTTCTTGTCTTCTCTACAGTTTAACTTGTTTGGCCTTATCACCCTTTGCTTTATCGTTAGAAATTCAAGTCACCTTTATCAATTTCTCCAGTCCCACCAACACCTGCCTCCAAACTCGCTGATGTGTCTTTTATGTTATTTTAGCATCGACAAAATAATGAGGCAACCTTTTTTAAGTTTCTCGATAATGATAATGACAGAGGTTTGAAATTTTAAATCCTGCTTTTTGAACAACTAAACTCATTCTAACAAAGAACATGATCTTCTTCCAACTGCTTTTAGTACAACGTTGTCAAAGCATCTAAAGATAAAACATACACGCACCTAGCTATTTCTCTTCTGTAAATAAGATAGAGTTTAGGATTTAGGGTTTCTTGTATAGAGTTCTCAAATCTTTACTCATCTTGATTTACTAATATTTTTAGTCATGCCATTTTAGGGGCTTGATGCACCGAATCAAAGCTACCAATGTTCTGGTCATTACTTCCGTTATCGTTTCCATTATTACCATCTTCGTGCGTCGCACCCCGCAACGGGAAGTAACCCTAAGAGTAGCTTCCGCCTCCATGGCCAAAATCACTGATTAAGCCAACCGAGCATTTTGGACTAGCAGCATTGGAGGAATTCCTGCTACTTGAAGCCATCAGTGTTGAATCATTGCTATTACTGTTAACACTTTGTTGCTGTTGACTTTCCCCTGTATTTGCACTCCACACCATGTCAGGCAATTCATCGGAGGCCTCACAGCCTGCTATGGCAAGCAGGGGCTGAGGAGATATCGATGATGACGAAGCACAAGAATTGTAATCCTCGAGAGTCGTCGGAGTCGAGTCTTTTGATGAACGTTTCGCTAGGTCACTAGCAATGAGTGTAGAGCTTGAGCAAATTCTCCTTACATCATACCTGCTTACACCAAAATTTGTAACAGCACTGGCACCCCTAAATTTAATTGCTGCAATGTCGTACGCCTCGGCCGCTTCCTCTTGTGTGCCTATATCGGAAAAAGCGTTTAGACATATATTTGAGTTACGTTTCTAAGCTATAAAATCCTTGATGTGCATAAAAATGGTCTGAAAGTTAAGGCTGAATTGAAATGGTGTGACTAGAGCGTATGTCGATGAGACATGCATTAACGTTAAAACCATGAGCTAAATAAATTAACACCATCGCAACAAAAAGGGATTGGAAATTTTTAACACTCGGAATAAATGGAGGCCAAATAGCTGTGTGCAAAACGTAGGATATGATGTCATTAGAAAGGATACTGCACCATACACTTGTATAGTAGAAAAATAAAGGGAAAAAAGAGAGAAAAAAAAAAAAAAAAAAAAGTTACAAAGGCTTACTAAATGTTCCAAGGTACAAGTCCTTGTTTCCAGCAACTCTTCCTATTCTAGCTTGCCATCTTCCATGTTGATGATGCCTGCCAGGATAAAGGAAAGCAACTTAAGCTAAAAAGGGGGGAAAAAGGAAAGATATGTGGGGGATTCATATTTAATATTATTATATAATAACTATTCACACTTGATATGTGCACATGGTTAACCATGTCTGCCTATTATTGCCTATTATAATTGAGAAAAAGCCTGCTATTACAGTAAATAATAGATAAAGATTTATCATTGAAGTCGCTTTTTGCCATTACCTTGTCACTCCTCTGTACACAGAAGCTCCTCTTGAAAACCCACTACTTCTCCTGTCAAAATTTGAACAAAGCAATCAATCTTTCTCCGCTCTCGTCCCCTTTTCTTTTTCTTTTTCTTTTTCTAATCAAATGTTATAAAATGGCAACTACCTTCTCAAATTGGCTACAAATTCTTGTCTGGTCATGCGCTCCATCTCTTCAAGCTCTTTTTCATAAGTTCCCACCTGACATTTAAGAAAGAAAAGAAAAAAGGAAAAAGATTAAGATATTATTACATAAATGCAAATCTAATGGCGGAACCTCTTTTTCTCTCTACTTTTTTGAACGCATCAACTTAGGGTGACCAACAGCCTTACAGGGAAATTAATATGCGTTGTTGGACCCCAATACTTCAAAGCAGCTAAATCATAAGCCCTTGCTGCCTTTTCCTCCTTATCATACCCACCTGATTTAAGATTTTAAACAAAAAGAATGACGCAGAAGAACAAGCACAATATTCAATGTATTTAATTAAGCAAACAAAATCATGTTAGTCAGCAATTAATAAATCCTACTCTTAGGTCCACAAATATGGACCATTTTGTATTATTAAAGAACATAATATATAAATAATATGGATATAAGATTTTCACCTACCAAGGTAAACTGCACAAGCGTTTGGGTGACATTGAGAGATGAATACCAAAAAGTGCATGGAAAAAAAAACTGTTAGTTTATTCTTTGTAAGAAAAGCAAAAAAGGAGGAGAGGACATGATATACGTATACAATAGATAATTACAGAAAATATCAAAAGCTAAATTCCTCTCACCTTGCCTTCCTTTCCTTGTTTGCCCTTCTTTCCTGCAACTATTATCCCACAAATGGGCCTCATATCTCCCAGTCCATCTATGCCTAACAATCATAGAACACACAAACAGATAATTGCATATATATGGTAAAACAAAGTTTTTGTTTTTGATACTTATGGTGAAGAAAAGTTTAAATTAAGGAAGATGTTCCTACGACTTAATAAAGAAAACTGAAAGAAATTCTGAGTACCTTGTTACACCTCTATATTGTGAGGTTCTTTGTCCAAATGTCTCAATAGATTTACGAGAAACTGGTTCTTTAGCAAGTGATTTTGCAACTGGCCTTGTACTGTTATCGACCACTTGCAATGGAGATATAGCAACTAATCCATTTTGAGAACTAGGACTCACTGTGAGTGATAATGATTGAAAATTGCAATTGCTTGCTTCATTTGGAGACTCCCCACTAGAAGAAAATGGTGTAGACGTCTGCCTAAGCCAGGACTTGAACCCAGAAAAAGAACTAGCACTCTCAAAAGGCACATGGTACATGCCAGTTTCTTGGTTATGGTTATGGCTGTTGCTATGGCTATGGCTAGGGTTTGGATCACAGTGCTGAAGGCTGTCACTAGGGATTAAGGTTTGTGCATTGTCATTGAAATGGTAACTTTGAATGAAAGAAGAATGGCTTGTGAGACTGTTCTTCCCAGTTTCTATATCTTTAGTGGTGTTGAAGCTTGGTGCTAGATTGGCATTGATTCTATGGGCATGGTTTTGATTAATGTGGTGATCTTCTTGCTGACAGTGAACTTCGGTCTCATCAGAAGGTGAGTTTGAGTAACACCCCAAGAAATCCTCAAGCTTTGGACCATCTTCACTTATTCTACCTTCATCCATAGTGTTTTCATATCTCCATTCTACAAATCACAACCAAATAAGGTGGGATATTACAGTAAAATCGTCATAATTCATGTTCATGTTTTCATTAAAAAAAAAAAAAAAAAAACATGCACTGAGAAGGAAAGAAAAGGGGGGCATGCAGTACCTGGGGTACCATTAGATGGCCGTCTAAAGGGATCAGCAACACAGAGAGATCCATCAGATAGCAAAGGCATGACAGAGAAACTAGCTGCTTGATCTTCTCTACCAAAGTCTTCATCAACTCTTAAGTGCGGACTCAGAGAAAACCCCAACCAATTACTCATGTGATCTTTACACAGAAAAACCTACAAGCGATTTCTCTCTCACACACAAACAATCTCAAAACCTGTGTTGTTCAAAGCTTGTCCCTCCTTTTCATTTGTTCCTTTGTTTCACCGTGACTTCAGGTTTCGGTTTGGTTTTAAAGCTCAAACTTCAAAAAAAATTGGTGAGCAGTGCTCTCTCTCTCTCTCTCTCTCTTTCTCTCTCACTCACACTCTCTCATCTTATGTTCTCAGCCTAGAGGCTCCGTGTCAGCTGTTTGGCCAATGAAGCTTTGGGTTTCGTGCCCTCTCTTTCATTTCCTCTCAGACCTTTTGCAGAGGTGGACAGGAGTCCCATGACATATCCATAGACATGAAATTTTTTTTATTGGATGAAAGTGTGGCCAAATTTGATGCTCGTTTATTCCGTAAAATTGAGCTCTTTTCGTAGTTTTTTTTCTTACTTTTCACACTTAAAGTATGGGTGTTCTAAAAGTTGTATCGTTATTTGTATATTCCTTCTTTTCTTTTATGGCAAAATAAAAAGAAAAAACGGAGGCAAAATAGGTTCATAGGATAAAAGAGATTCTTCACATCTATTTGTAAACCAGATTTTTTCAATGTCATCAAATCCAATAGATTTGAAACTGGTACGAGTCTATTTAGAATCTAGTTATTTCAAGGTTAAAATAGGATTGGATTGAAAAAAAAATCGGTATAACTTAATTAACCCGGCAACCTGGTTGACTAAGCAAGACCCAATCAAAAATTCGATTACAACCCGTTTAGTTTTTTTTTTTTTTTTTTAACTAAAAAAATATTATTTTGATTTTTTTAAAAAAAAAATTATTCAAAATAATTCGATGACCCTATCAAAATCTGAAACTTAGATTTTAAAACCGAATCAATTACTAAATTGGATCTGATAACTATGTCTAAATCAATCTTTTGAACGCACACGTTCTTATTACTTTAACTATAAATTAGTTTTTCTCTCGACAAGTGAAATAGTTGAATTTGTATATTTAATATGGTATTAAATAATCTCGCAATTTATTGGTGTTGTAGTCAGTAAATTTAAAATAGAATTAGTTTTTTCTTTTGTTATTAGAAAGGGTAAATTCCATCTTAACTTCCTATATAGTCTACTAATTTCCTTTAAAAAAATAAATTTCTATCAATTACGTTTTATCATTATCATGGTAATTCAATAGCATTTCTCTCGACATTAATAGGTAACATCACTGCATGGGTACTTAAATCATCAATATACCATTTGCTCTCTCTCTCTAAAGATGATAGATCATAAAATAAAAGAAATACGTAGATTTATTTCTAAAATTTATGAGATCATGATGGGTTCGGAGCTCAATTTGTGCATTATTATCAATGTCTAAACGGAGCGATTGTGAGGATATCATTTAATTCAATAATTCATAGAGAAGGTTTTGGGTTTAGTTATTTTGATATGACAAAAAAATTATTGTGTTTACATAGACTAGCTAATAATATTTATTAGTTATTTTTTATAATACATTTTGAAGAAAGAGACGAATCTAAAAGGAGAGAGAATATACAAATATATTTACCTATGTCGTGTTTGATTGCAGGAAAGTGAATTTCTGGAATTCACTTTCCTGCTTTTCCTGTGTTTGGCAACAACAAGGGAAAATGGTCAAAGAAAAATGAATTCCAGTCAACCTAAAAATAATAACACTGCCAAAGGAAAGTGTTTTCCTTCTGTTAAAGAAAGTAAAACACTTTCCTTTTTTTACACACTCTCAGCAGCTAAATGAGAATACATAGCTTTGAAACTTTTTCTTCCAAAATCACACAGTCTCTTTTCCTTCAAAATCAATTGGGAAGCTGAGTAGGAACAAGAGTATTTCTCTGGACCAAAAATATCAGGTATTTTTTTTCCTCTTTCATTTCTCCTTTATGTTTTTCTTCTGCGTAGATCTGAAAAAATGAAGGCATAAATCTTTGATATTCTGCTACTGCTACTGTTATATTTTTTCCATAACTCTTCTTATCAATCTTGTCACATTCAACTAATTAAGCAACCCAAAAAAAAAAAAAACACATTTTACTACAACTGTTACTGTTGTCTTCTTCCCGAAGGAGGAAAAATTCAGCAGCTCCCTAACCAAACAAAGAGACAAACCGGGGGGGAGATAACTGTGAACAGAGAGAGGCCACAACAGGGGAGGGGGCGATTGATTTCTGTTGACAAAGAGGCCAAAACGGGGGGGGGGGCGATCGATTTCTCTGGGGGGGCGATCGATTTCCATAACATCAAAACGAATGGGGGGTGGGGGCGATCATTTCTGTGAAGGGGGCGATTTCTCCTACTGCTAAGAGACCGAGAGACAAAACGGGGGGGGCGATCTGCTACTGAGAGACGGGGGGGCGATCTTTTAACAGTGATTTCGGTGAACTTTGCAAACAAAATGGGAACAGAAATGAGAGGGGATTTTGGTGATTTTGTTGAACTGAACCGAGAGAGGAGAGGGGAACTGAACCGAGAGAGGAGAGGGGAATGGGAACAAAAATGAGAGGGGATTTCGGTGATTTCAGTGAACTAAACCGAGAGAGGAGAGGGGAACTGAACCGAGAGATGAGAGGGGAATTGGGGGAACTGAACCGAGAGAGGAGAGGGGAATGGGAATAGTGAAATAGTTCAATGCTAATGGAGAATAATGGCAGAAACGGTTATAACAAAATTATAGGGAAAATGGGAATGAAACAGTGTAATTGGGGATGTTAATAGGAAATTTGTGTTTTATTTTGCTTTGATTAATTTATGATTAGTGTTTGATTATATTTGTTATATATGGATAAATTTGTGTGACTATGCCGGTAATTTATTGCATTAATTTTGTAAGTATTTTATATGCTTTTTTAAATATTTATTTCCCTAAATTTTTAGGTTTCGTTATCAGAAAACTTCACTTTCATGTTATGGATAGTAAGATAATTCATGCAGCATGTATGAGAGTAGCTGTAACTATGATAGCTACAGGGTAGCTATTATTGAACAAGAAAGAAATAGAATTAATATACCACGAGAACCACGTATAAATGCAATTGCTCAACGAGAATTCTATATTGACAGCATTTTGAATCAAGGTGATAGACATTGCATTAAATAAATTCGTATGAAACCTGTTGTCTTCTATAGATTGTGTGATGTTCTCACAAGTCATGACCTATTACGATCAACTCAAAATGTGTCGATTAGGGAGCAAGTAATTGTGTTCTTACAAATTGTAGGACAAAACCAAAGATTTCGTTTTATTAGTGGTATATACTATAGGTCTGTTGAAACTATCCATAGTTACTTTAGAATTGTTTTAAAAGCAATTCTTAAGTTATACAAACACCTTATTAAAGATCCAGAGGATACAGTTCCAGCGGAGATAATGAACAATCGAAGATTCTATCCTTATTTTAAGGTATGATAACAATATTTTTATACATTAATTAATTACATCTAGAAGAAAAGTTTATAAATAATTTTTTCATGTCTATATAGGATTGTGTGGGAGCAATTGATGGTACCCATGTTCCTGCAAATGTTCCTGTTGAGATTCAAGGAAAGTTTCGAGATCGAAAAGAAGGAACAACACAAAATGTTTTAGTAGCTATAACTTTTGATTTGAAGTTTATATATGTTTTAGCTGGTTGGGAAAGAAGTGCACATGATTCACGGGTTTTAGGTGATGCATTATCAAGACCTGGTGGTCTAAAAATTCCAGAAGGTATATAATAAAGTATTTCATTATATGCAATAAACATATAAAATGTCTTATTACATAAAGATAGTAATACGTTTTATTTTTTTTAATTTGTAGGGAAATATTATCTTGGTGATGCTGGTTACGGTATTCGAAAAGGAATCATTTCTCCTTTTCGTGGAGTTCGATATCACTTGAATGAGTTTACAGAACGTGCACCAAAAAATGAAAAGGAGCTATTTAATCTTCGACACTCTTCATTGAGAACCGCTATTGAGCGAGGGTTTGGTATTTTGAAGAGTCGTTTTAGATCAATTGATGGAAAATCTTTTTGGTCCTATGAAACACAAGTAGATGTTGTGCTTGCATGTTGTATTATTCATAATCATATAATGGGGGTTGATCCTTATGACTTTATTATGGAAGAAATATGTTCGGATAATAAACCAATTAGACAAACAATCAACTTAAGTCAACGGGAGGAAAGGGAAGAGAATAGGGAGTGGATAACAAAAAGAGAAATGATTGCATCAACTATGTGGAATGACTATAACACTCAAAGAAACTAGTAATTGAGTGTTAATTATATGTGTTTGTTTTTTTATGTCTTACTTGAGTTTGTATTATCTTTGTTATGAAATTTATTAAATCTAAATATTTTATGATTTTATTTTGTATAAATTTGTAATTTATTTTTTTGTAGAAATGAGTTCCACGCAGAATGAAAAATTAAAGGGCAAACACTTCACATGGTCTAAGCCTATGTCTCACATGTTGCTTGAAATATTAGCTGAGGAGGCATTTAAAGGAAGCAAACCTTCTTCTACATTCAAAGCAGAATCTTTTGTTAAGGTGGCTATAGAAATCAGTCAAAAGTTCAACGTCCAATGCGAGCCTAAGCATGTGGACAATCATCTCAAGACTGTGAAAAAAAGAATGGGGAATAATAACCAAACTTAAAAATAAAAGTGGCTTTGGCTGGGATGATTGTTTGAAGATGATTACAGTTTCGAAAGATGTATATGATGAAGAAGTGAAGGTATGATAAATATTATACTCTTTGTAATTTTTTTGTTTACTTTTGTTTCTAAAATGTTATACAATGAACTAAAAACTTATATATTATAAACTTTATGAATAGACACATCCCAATCATGACAAGTTTCTGAACAAAAAACTTGATATGTACGAGGCAATGACAATTGTTGTTGGAAAAGACATGGCAACTGGAAATTATGTCAAATCATATGTTGATGTCAACTTGGAAGAGAACACTGAAGAGCAATCAATTTCAATTGAAAATGAAGGTGAATATGAAGAAAGTTATAAGGGAAAAGAAACATCTTCCTCTAGTACACAAAAGAGGCAACATAGGAAGAGAAATCGCTTGTATGAAGATGATGGTATTGAAAAGTTGTCTAAACAGATTGGAGATGTAGCATTTGCAATTCAAAGCGTCAGCAAAAATCAACTTGATGTTAATGCGCTATATACGGAAGTGATGAAAATTGAAGGCCTTGATGAGATCACTCTTGGGGATGCATTTGATCATTTGGTCCAAAATGAAATGTTGGCAAAAACATTTATGGCAAAAAATGTTAATTTGAGGAAAATTTGGGTTCAAAATTTTGTGAACTAATACTACTACAGGCCTGGTTGCTAAGATGGTTTGAATATGTTTAAAATTTGGGTTCAGATTATGTTTGTTATTTAACGAGTATGTTTACTTGTTTAATTCGGTCTAGCATGTTTATGTTTGTAATTTCAACTAATATGTATGTATATGACATCGAAACTTAATATTTATGCATGACTATGTTTGATGTTAGATATTTATATTTATATCTTGATGTTTATTTGATATATATTAAAGGGATATTAAAGAGATAATTGTCTTTACCCGTACAAAAAAATATTTATCCAAAAAACTCATAAAAATATTTTTGTATGTATTTATCTTTTAAAAAATTCTTTATGCCAAAAAAAAACCCAAATATATAACTCTTACCATAAAATAATTTGGCTTTCTTCATATGGAAAAAAAAAACTTATTTTAAGCTTTTAAAATTGAAAACAATATATTAATAGGTTTTACGTAAAAAAATATTTTACAAGCTTATTTCTCTATAATATGATATGATATATATAGTTATATTTGATAAAATAAGCTATGTATGAATATAGGATATAATAAAAAAAAAATTCATCATTATACTTTTTAGATTTTATTTTTTTTTATTGTAAGTGATTAAATATTTTATATATATTAGATAAACTTGAAAAAAAAAATTAATTCATTAATAAATAATTTTCCAATTCATTTTCCATAACACAACCAAATACTGGAAAGTGTTTTCCAGTTCATTTTCCATAACACTACCAAACATCGGAAAATACTTTCCCGGAATTCACTTTCCAGGAATTCACTTTCCCCGGAATTCACTTTCCAAAAGGAAACCACTTTCCTGCAAACAAACGGAGCCTTAATATTTCTGTCTCATAATTGTATATCTTTATTTAAAAAAAAAAAAATTAATTAATAGAATATCACTAATTATGCATTGAGTACCATAAAATTACTCATGTGCAAAGTCTTCCTTGATAATTAATTTTTGAATTGAATGTTAATTTTTTTTTTGTAAAAAAATTAGTTTAATTTATATTGGATTTTCATGCTTATGAATCCTATACTACATGTATGGTTGGACCTTGCCATAAAAGAGAAAAGGATGTCATAAAAGGATTATTGAATATAAAAACAAGATTAAAGAGGGATTATGGAAGAGAGAGAAACAGGGCTAAATGATATAATAAAAAGTCTTAGTGGTATAATAAAAAGTGTTAAGGCAAAAACAACATAGCCTAATTGATTTAGACATGTATTTCTCATTTATATATGATTTAGCCAAATATTATGAATAATTGATTGAACTTTAAGAGCATTTATTATATTTTATATTAATAATGCGTAGATATAGAGGTAGGATTTATAAAAAGAGGTTTGAGAGGAAGAGTAGGCAATATTAATATGAAAATATGTCATGGTAGATAAAGTGCAAAAATATTTCTAAATGGTTATGATTATGTGTTACTAAAATCAAAGGTAGTGATTTGGAGTTTAGGTTCAATAATAAAGCTCAATCCTCACTTTTAAAATATAGACATTGGATTCGAAATGATAGTAAATAATAAATTTGAGTTTTGGCCTATTATTATTGATTATGTCCAAATTGGGTTCAAAGGCAACCATTTGCACTCAATAAGCCTTGATATGGTCACATTGACGAAGCCCAAGTTCACTCACCGCAAATGAAGTCTTGTATCCACTTAAATCCAAACAATTCATAAATAAGCATTTTTACACATTGAAAAAATTCAGGCAATAATCAATTAATATTTATAGACAAAGATCAAATATACGATGTGTGTTTTTTCTGTTTAACTCAAATGAAGGTGACTTCACTCATGATAACAATTTACTATATATGAAATGAACAAAAAATGATATTGTTAAGGACACCTTTCAACTCATGGATCTAGATCGCATTTAGAAAACGATACACACACACACACACACATAACCTTTCTAAATAAACAAGGAGAATAAGCTTCATCAATCTTCTAATTTTTAGGTATAATACATAACATTGAGCTTGATAGCACATCAAATAATTATTCCTCACCCAAAACTTTCTAAACACATAAAAAACCTAACCTAAACACATTCTTTCTCAACATTGAGCCAAAAACTAAATTATTTTATATGTCAGGAGTATAAACTGCTTTGTTTGGAGTTAGTTCTTTCCCAAAAGTCATTTTTAGCGCCACCTTCTCATAGCCAAAGATCTTGCACATAAAAGATTTGCTTATAGATAGCTACTATCCATCATCAATTATTACATATTTAGAAATACTATTCATGTTGAAACATATATGGTAGGTGACTATGAGATCAACCCATCATTGTTGAGGATTATTTACCAAGTTCACTTATAACACAACTGTATCAAGCTCTATAGCTTCTCCATCAATATTCTCAATCATGTTGGCTTACATATTTTTTGCTTTAAAACTATGAAAATCCTTAGCATGGTGTCCACATTTATTGTATACAAAACTAGTACCTTTAAGCCTCTTATTGCTTCCATTATCGCCATTAAAACCCTTGGAAAAACTTGCTCCATCATGCTTTCTCTTAGTGGTCTTTTGAGTGTGTTCAACCATATTTGCCTTAGTTACTATATAAAGACCATAGTTTTTTTTTCTCTCTCAAAAACTCAATTGTTTTTCTCAATCCTCAACCACACTATTAGGTTCTCTAAATCCATTTCCTTACATTTATACTCCAAATAATACTTAAAGTATTTTCTTAGGGGGTAGCTTATCAATCATCACTTCCACTATCACTAATTATTAGGGTGGATGAGGAATTATTTATATAAAAAGTTTATTTTTAAATAAATTTATGTCTTTTTAAAATATAGAATTTTGTAAAAATAAAACAATTATTTATTTTTAAATAAAATAATGTTAAATTAACTATCAAAGTTCTTTATTTTCCAAAATATTTTTAACATTTTAAACAACTCTCACCTCTTCAGAACCCCTTTATTTTACATTTTTATTTCTTGTCAAAAACTTTCTACTCCATTTTATAGAGAGTAACTTTTATGAATTTTATTTGCTGTCATAGCAGTTGGTTTATTGATTTTCTATTCACTTTATTTTAAATAGACTTTTCATATACATAATCTCTCATTCATCCTAACATAATGTATGTTATATATGAGTGAAAATTACAAATTAATTAATAATCAACATCTAATAAAAAATTTAGATGACTTACAAAAATTACAATGAACCCATCATGATGCATGAGTACTTTAATAAATACAATTTGAAATAACAAGTGAAAAATGTTGAAGAGCCTTTTTTTGTGTTTAAGTTTTAGTCAAATTAAGATGAAGTTTCCCCAAAATAGAAGTACAAACAAATAAAACAACATATGAGAGTGATGTGAGGTATTTTTATGGTTTTTTCTCCATTAAATTCTATGCTATTTATTTAAGTAGTGAGTAAAATTTTTATAGATTTTAAACTAGATAACTAGATTATGTTACATTGTGGGTTGAATTAAGATTTTTTAAAAATTAAAAAACAATGTTCAGGTTATAAGGAACTGTTTGAAACTGTCATTAAACCTGCCCCTAACCTTGAAACTGTATGACTTGACTTTTTGTTTATCTTGGATTTCAAATTAAACAATTTCAAAGTTGTCCTGATATGACCCAATCACATGGTAAATCTAAAAGCAACTTAAACAACATGTAAAAACATGGTTTAACATTAAATCTTTTTTTCAATATGACATCTTTTTTTAAAATATTGAGAGATAGACATGTTAGATCAATGTAGGTTTCTAGTTAAACGAGCCAAACACACGATCCGCCCAATGGACTCCACTAAGTTTAATAAAAATTTTTTACTTCATTATATAATGAAAAAAATACATTAACCAAATCGAGCATTGATCCAATGCAAAATGTTTGTTTGAGAGTGCAATAACCCCATCGAAAGAAAATATAAATAAATTATGGAGTCTATTCCCAATAATCCTAAGTTAACCTGCCAAACCTACGATTCAAGTCAGGAACTTCATTGGGTTTAATAAGTTATTTTTTTAACATTTTTTACTTAATTATATGATACCAAAAATAGACATTCACTAAATATAACATCAATCCAAAGTAGAGATATTAATTTGAGAATGTGATAGTCCCATAGAAAACAAACCATAATAAATTATGAAGATCAATTCTTAATCAACCCAAGTTAACCCTCCAAAACCATCGATTTGGGTCATAGACCTATTGAGATTAAGAACTTTTTTTTTTTGAATTATGTAATGAAAAAATAGACACTTATAAAATCGAGCATCTATCCAAAGCGGGATGTTTATTTGAAAATATGATAACCCAATAGAAAGTAAATTGAAATAAATTGTGAGACTCATGTTTAATAATACCAAGTTAACCTGTCAAACTTGCAATTCGGGTCATGGAATCCACTATATTTAATAATTTTTTAATATTTTCTACTTAATTATATGATAACAAAAATAGATGCTCATAAAATTGAGCACCAACTCAAAGTTGAGACATTTGTTTGAGAATGAGATAACTCCATAGAAAGCGAACTACAACAAATTATAAAGCCCAATTTCTAATCATCCTAAGTTAACCCTCTAAACCAGAAATCAGGTTATAGACTCCATTGTGTTTAATAACCTTACTTTTTTACACTATTTTTTTATTTTATCATATTACAAAAAATAGCACTCGTAAAATTGAGAACCAATCAAATGTGGGGATGTTTATTTGAGACCGCGATAAACTTATATAAAAAAAACATAAATAAATTATAAAGTTTAATAAAAAAAAATTAGCAAAATGTTGAAGGATTTTTTAGAGAAAAATAAAAAAATCAAGGGGAAAAAAAAGAGGAATGGCGTGTAGACATGGATGACCCACCGCACATAGGCGTTTAAAAAAATCCCAAGCATTCCTTATGTTTTTTTCATTTTTTTATGGGTCAGGTCCCTTCACAAAAGAAAAGCACCTGCTTGGAATCTGGTCACCATGGTGGTGACTAGAAAATTAAAGGTGATTGTTTTGCCTAAAAATCTATTTTCATCTAGAAACACCTATAGAACCTAAAAAACCAATTGATCAACCTAAAAAACCAAAAAAGACCTAAAAATAAAAAATTAAATCCAAGAAAATCCTCTCTCAACCTCGATCTACATTTTTTTAGTAAGATAAAGGTCTAGAAAACCTCAATTGGATCCCCTCATCAAATGAAACATGTTAACACTAAGATCGACCATTTATATAACTAAATTATGGCAAACTGACAAATTTCTTTCTTCTTTTTTATTTTCAAATCACTTTTTCTCTCTTCTCTCAAACTCAATGGACTAAATGTTAAGAAAATTAAAATTAAGACCAAAATTAAAATTGTAGAAACTAAAGGGATTTGAGAGGAAGAAAAATAAAAGTGTGGACTAAAGATAACCTTTTCTAGCGTATTAGAGATTGGCCATGATATTTCTTATTTTTTATACTTTTGTCCTCTTTTATTAAATTATTTCTTTCCTTAACAAGTTTTAAGAAACTTGTCACTAATTTGGGTATAGAAGGCTATAATTGGAAAATAAAACTATGAGGATGAAATTAATTTTTTGTGTGTCACTATGGATTGCTATAATAATTCACCAAGCCATTTTAGTATATTTTACTAGATTTGTAGCTCATGCTATGTCGTAGGTTTGCTTAATTTTTTTAAACTTAAAAAGAAAAAATAAATGCATTGATAACATGTCCTAGTAAGAAAAATAATTTAATGATGAAATAATTCATATTGGGTGACATCTTGTTTAAATACCAAGACACTAATATATTAGACGACACCTTTTTTTTTTTTTTTAATATTGAGATGATGAGATACTAAGTTGATTAGGGCAATTTTGGTTAAAATGCAAAATTTATGATTCAGGTCATGATACTGCAATAATCTAATAAAAAAAATAAAAATAAAATCATAAAGCCTAAATCCCAAACAACCAATGTTGAAGCATAAAAATTGAAAAAATAATAATTAAAAAAAAGATAAAAAAGTAGTTTGAGTTAACTTGAGTAAATTAATTGAATTTGCTTATCAAGTCATAAGAATAAGATAACTCTACAAGAAAAAAATTGAAAAGATTTAACGAAGTCCAATACCCAATTAATCTAATGTTGAAAGATGAAATTGAAAAAAAAAAATTAAATTTTATAAAAAAACAAAAAAGACATGTGTTAACCCAAGTTATCTCATCAAATTTGTAACAACGTAGATCGCGAGAGTATAGTACAACCGTAGGAAATAAATTTAAAAATTTTCATATTCAAATCCCAATTAAACAAATGTTGAAAGATGAAATTGAAAAAAAAAACAAAAAAAAAAACTTGAGTCAACCTTACGAGCTTGTGACATAGGTCTTAAGAACAAGATAACCCCAAAGAAGGAAAACTAAAAAAAATTATGAAATTCAATTCTCAATCAACTCCATGTTAGATGATGAAATTGAACAAACACTTCATTTAAAAAAGATAAAAAAAAAAAAAAAACTAGACAATTCAAACTAACCTGCCAAACCCACAACCCGTGTCATGTGACTAGGATGACTTCAATGAAAAGAAATAAAAAAAATTGAATCTCAATATCTAATCAACTCAGGGTCGAATGATGAAAAGTTAATGCATGTGAACTTTTCAAACTTGCAACTTGTATGAGGATATTGGAATTAACTCAGATGGGAAATCACAAAAAAAATAAAATAAAATTGTGAAGTTCAACTCACAATCAACCTAATATTAGAGATTGAAATTGAAAAAATACATATTTAAAAAATAATGATAAAAAAGATCTAAATAAACTTGGATTAATCTAATAAACTTGGATTGATATATATTCACTATTATAATTGACAGTAGATTATAAGTATCAAGCAACATTGATTTTTGCTACAACAATATCACTACCTCTTTTAGTAATAGCCCATGATATTAAGTATTACGTTAGAAAATAAAATGTGTGTAAAATATGTGGTTCATTACATTGAGTTAATTTTAACTTTAAATGCAGCTAGAAAATAAAAAATCACTCTGATCAAGCCTTGTTATTCAAATAGATTACAACAATCTTGAAATTATAGTTATGAAATCTAATTCAACACCATATTTAATTAAGTGCTTGAATAATGAAGTTGCTAAATCAATTCATTCAAGACCATATTCTTGTGTTTTTAATATTTTTAAACAAGTTTAATTTTTTTGCCGGATTTTCTTCAAGTTGAGAGTAAAAAGTTGAAGCTGCTACAAGAAGGAACAATTGGGCTGAAAAACCTTTTGAAGGCTAGGTAGATCTCGCAGCAATTTCTTTTGATTGGGCCTTGGAGGAAAATAAATGTAAAATGTAGTGCGAGGCTAGCTAGGAGGTATCGATTGTAATATTGCTGGATCATTTTGTCCAGCCCATCAAGTCATGGTATATTTGTAATATTTTCAGTCATCAATTTCTGGATCCAGGGGTCATTATGACAGCTCATGCAGCTATTGTCTATGAAAATCGTTCATGTGTCTTAACATGAACGCACACACAAACCTAGGAGTCATTGAGTTTTGGTGAGGGGTAGAATTTCTAGAACGAATTTTATAGTTTTGGTTGACCAAACCGATGAGACTAAGGGAGTGTTAGGTACGGTGTTACATAAGTTGTTTTTTAAAATAATTTTTTTATTATAAATATATTAAAATAATATTTTTTATATTTTAAAAATTTATTTTTATCACCTAACACGTTAAAGGAATCCAAATACATTTAAAAAATTAATTTAAAATTAAAGATTCAAATTTTACTGAAATCACGTGCAACTACATTGATAAACAGTGTTCAAACTCGATGCAAATCAAGATTAACTTATATCTTTTATTTAAATAAAATGAAAAAGAATTAAAAGTCCGGCCATTATTGCAAACTAATTGGTATAATAAAAAATTTTAAAAAGGCGATCAGATTGGCTTTTTAGTCCAGATACAATTTCTCCTTGTTTAAGGGACCTAATATTTAACAAATCCATGTCTTAATCAACACAAAAATCCTGACCAATATGAAGGCAGTCCCCACTGTATTGCAACCAAAAGCTCCTCCGCTTGGCCTTTAGCAGACTAATCTGTCAGAATCTTTTGTCTGCTTCAGCTTTAATCACAATATTCCCTAACTTTTATTTTTCATATTTTATTATTCTCTTGTACGTCGCGAGTCATGTGTTAAGCTTTTTTCAGAAACTTGTCGTTGTACACTGTCGAAACAGTGTCAGCTCCTCTCTTTTCACCTAATCCTTAAAACAAAACAAATTACCTTTTCTTGTCTGGATATTATTGCTGTTATTTGCAGGTGCAGGGTGCTTGTTTATGCAATGCAGCAGCCTCCTCCATTTTTAATTACGCAGCACCGGCTCAGTTTAGCAGAGAGGTACCGGTGGCTGTTTGAAAGTACATGCCAAGAGCTTCGTTCCAAATTACTATATAAAAACTTCTTTGAAAATATAGTTGGGATTGTTTTTTTAAATAATTTTTTATATTAAAATATATATTAATAATTTTTTTATTTTTTTTAAAAATTATTTTTCACATCAACATATCAATAATTTAAAAATATTAAAAAAATATTAATTTAAAAATAAAAAAAATATTTTTTAAAACACTAAAAAAGAGCCTTGACTGTCCTTTTAATGACCAAATTGCGAAAAAGAAGCTGTGGTCAATTATTGATTTATCATCCACAGCCACTAGACGACAGCCTCCCTTAACGTATGTAGATGATGAATCTTATTACGGCCATCGGATCTGTAAGACGTTTTTGCCCCTCCATGTTACAGTCTCCTTTCATTTCACCTTTGATGAGTTTCCAAATATTAAAATTAAATTAAATTAAAAAAAAAACTAAAAGACGAGGGGACCTTTTTTACCCCTTCTCACATTACTATTTATTTAAATATTTTTTTTAATTTTAATTTTATTTTTAATATTAGGTATATTAAGAGTTGAATTTTGTAATTTATTTATTTTTTTAGGAGGTTATTCAAATTTCATGACTTAAATCACACTTTAGCCAATTTACTTGAGAATTTTTTTTTAATTTTTTAGTTAATATTTTTTTTCTCTTAGTTTTATCCTTTAATATTAGATTGATTGAGAATTAAATTATGTTATTTGTTTTGGTTTGCTTTAATGAGGTTATATCAATCTTGTGGCTTGGATCACGAGTTTGGTTATTAATCCGAGTTGATTTGAGTTGTTTTTTTATGTATTTTTTTAATTTTAATTACATCAATCAATGTTATTTTTATTACGAATTAAGTTTCATAATTTATTTTAATTTGATTTCTATTAGGGTATCTTGATCTTATAGCATAAGTTCACTTGGATTATTTTTTTAATTTTTTAATTGATTTTTTTAATTTCATCGTTCAATATTGAGTTTATTAAAAATTAGGTCTCATGAGTTGCTTGCTATGGGGTGTGTTTTTTTTAATGATTTTAGAATCTAAAATGTGGATTGATAAGTTAACCTGAGTTAACTCGTATCAATTCAACATGTTATCGTTTTAAAATTTTTAAAAAATATTATTTTAAATATTTACTTTGGGTTAAACTATATTTTTATTTGTCATTTGAGTTACATTAATATTTTTTATGTTAAAAATGATGTAAAATATATCTGACAAATATATTATACTTTTTGAAATCTTTATTAAATTGAAGACTAGAAATACTGTCCACACATGTCACTTAAAGCGGATGTGCAAATAATCTAGAAAAAAAAACAAAGGAGGTCATTTTCCAATAAGAAATCTAAAATCTTTTTTCTCTCCAGCAGCCTTTGTAGTAACTCGAAAAAACTTTACAGCAATCATGAAGGCCATGATCAATACCCATAGTTCCTTTCTTTTATTTTTTAATTAATCACGAACTACGTACCCCTCGTTGTCTCGCACGAACAAAATATAAATAAGTGGTAGTTGAGTGCCTTCTCTCCCACTTGGAATGTTAGATTCACAGTAGTGCTGACCGAAACAGCAACCCAGAGAAGTGAACACCTTCCCCTTTTCTCCTCTTCGTCTCTCTTCTCTAACACAGTGCACTCGCAGAACAAGACAAGCGTGTTAATGGCTACTATGAAAAAAGAGTCGGTTAAGCCCATGGGAACCATGCCCAACAAGGGAGCATGGACAGCTGAAGAAGACAGGAAACTGGCTGAGGTTATTGCAACTCATGGTGCCAAAAGATGGAGGACAATCGCATCCAAAGCAGGTAATACTTTGTTGTTTATTTTATTTTATTTTTTTCTTACAAAGGAAATAAACAACTTACGACCCAAGTTGAATTATGTGCTCTGTATTGTGATCTAATTCAAGCTTGCTGTGTCTTTGAATTTTCGCAGCTCTCAATAGGTGTGGTAAGAGTTGCAGGCTAAGATGGTTGAATTATTTGAGACCAAACATCAAGAGAGGAAATATATCTGACCAAGAAGAGGACCTCATACTTAGGCTTCATAAACTACTAGGAAACAGGTAATTAATGTTATCCAAACATCAACGGCAAATAGTTACACTCCCAATTGCTCAGCAGTACCTTTTCTGGGGAGATTTTATTTTTTTGCTCTTTATTTGGTTCATGAACATACATGTATTTAGCTCCTTGGTCAGTTTTTGTTCAAGAAAAACATTTTCAAGGTTTTCTTTTCCCTTCGTTTGTTTAGGTGGTCGCTGATTGCCGGAAGATTACCGGGTCGAACAGATAATGAGATCAAGAACTACTGGAACTCTCATTTGAGCAAGAAAATAAACAAAAAAGGGAAACAGATTGAAGCTTCAAATAGAGAAGGCCAGAAAACTGAGAAAAAGACTATGGAGATCAGCTTGGAGTTGAAAGAAGATAATACGCCACATAATGGAAGTGAAGAAGGCTCAAATGTAAATTTCAATATAGACGAACTCTTTGATTTCACCGATGCAGATCCTTTGGACATGGAATGGATGAACCGATTCCTTGAAATGGACGAGGCTTAAGTTCTGTTTTGTCATGAAAGTGCGTAAACTTGCTTCTCTCTCGATTTTAGTGCTGTAAATTGTAGTGTAGTTACCAGTTGCTATTAATAATTACTCAGGGCTCCAGAGTGGGTGCGGCTGCTGCATGATGATTCATGAATTTGGAACAGTTTATGTTGTGTGTGGGCTCCTTTCTTTCTCGGGGGAGGCGTTTTTTGGACTGATTTTCTTTGTTTTTTTACCTTCCACGTTAATCGTTAGATGCAAACTTGGCCACAACGCCACTGTAAAATTGAAATGAAGAAATCATGGATGGCCATTGCAACGTTAAGAGGAGAAGCATATAAAAACATTGAAGTTTTGGCCCCTGGTTCTTAGATTCCTTGTCAATGGAAGGGTACGTGGTATAAAGACAAAAGAATAAAAGAATAATGATAAAAGTGAGAACAGACATGTCTTCAAGATTATGAAATGCTACGCATGCCTGTTGGGACTCCATTATAGACAAAAGATGCATGTAGTAAACTCTTTTCATTTTCTTTTTGATCATCAAATTTTCATTGAAGGGTCGCAAAGCTGACATCTACATCCTTTCCAAGCTTTGCAGGATGAGTATACAGCCGAGGACTGATTTTAGAGCTAGAGCTTGTGGTAGCGCCATTGTTGTTAGAAAATTTACATGGTCTTTGACTTCCTAGCTAATGATGGAGTCCAAAGAATAATTTTTAAGCAAATTGTGGGACCGTTATCGAGCATTAAATTGTTTTTTATTTCCTCCTACATCATTCTTGCTGTAGGTACGAGAATTACAAGAAGAAAACTACAGCCACCTGCTTGATTACAGTACTTAAATCTCAGCTGACCCGAACGAGCATAAAGTGTACAAAATCTATTTACTCTATCTTCATCTTTCTCAGGACCACCTTTGATGATGAACTATGCTATGCATTAATGTTCCTTTTTTTGGGTTGCTGAGGATTCCCTTCTGCTACTTTGCTCGATACAATCTGTCTCTAAAACCTGTCTAGATACGTTCATGGTTATGACCTCAGGAGTTGGCTCGTAGACCAGAGTGGTCCTGCCTAACGGGCTACAAAGAAGAGCTGTTTCACATGTCCAAGAATCAAATGGCCATAAAAGGAGCGCGCAACTTTTTTCCTGTTAAATTCTACATACCAATTTGTCACATCATGAGAGTAAAAGCTGTAGCAGCTGAAAATATCATAGGAAGGACAACAGCCTGGCATCTTTTTAAATTTGCCCAACAAAGATTCTTGGTACAATATATTGTGAGATATCATCACGTTAATTGTATCAAGCCAAAAATTAGATATATCAAATATGAAAAGGATTTGAGAAACCCTAGCTATATAAAATTTTAGAAAAAAAATTACTGAAAGGAGAAAACAAAATAATCATGTGTCAGTAAACTTATATTACTAGTTTAAGCATAATCACATTAAAAAAAAAAAAGAATCATACTTTTTATGCCTTGCCTAAATATATTTTTTTTTTCATAATCAATTCTTTTGTGAATTGATCAAGAGTACCCTTCTTATGAGATCTTGGCCTAGCGATTAAAGGGACTTATTCCTTCTTCTGCATCTTGGGTTCAAACCTCACCGTGCACGCCTGTCACCCCTGCGGTCCTTACATGCTCACTGGGTTTGCAGGATGTTCAGTGAGCCACAAGCTAGCCCGGACACCCACGTAAATAAAAAAAAAATAATAAAAAAATATAATATGTTCTTTTTCTTATATTTTAAATTCTCTCTGTTATCTTTCTTACTTTCCAGTTATTATTTATTACTATTAACACATATATTTATAAGAATTGCAATCTTTTACGGTTATTGCCAAAATATAACTTTTCATCCTTTTTCCCTTATATTATCTTAGTAATATATATAATATTGATATGAATTGGTTTTACTCATTATGGGTGACCTAAAACCATTTTTTCCTTCATCTCCCACTCATACATGATAGGATCAGCTCTTTCATTAATTTTGAAATTTTTTATTTGACAAATAAATTGTGTGATTAGGCATATTTTGAGAGCTCAATTGCTATACATTTATTAGGAGTATGTAGGTTCTTTAATAATGGGACATAAAGTAGATGTAATATGTAGTACCCTATATCCTTTATCATATCTTTTATTTCTCATGATTTCATTTATTATACTTTCTGTATTCATAATTATGTCTTTTAACATAGACAAACATAACTGGTCGACCAATAAATACAAGTTGATATGATAATACCAAAATAATCTTTCTTTTTTCTCTATTCCCTCAACTTTTACTTGACTCATTGTTTTAGTGCTATTCTCTTAGATCAAATCATTCATAATTCTTTGGCAACAAAAAGATTGTTAATAATCTTTAAGGTCTCACATAATATCAAATAGGAATCTTAGTTTGTATTACCTTTATTGATCATATTAAACACTTGTGGTATGAAACACAAGTTATGGTATCATCTTCTTTTCTTTGAAGTGTATGTTTTTATCAATAATACTGTACATATGACAATTTAAACATACTCGATGTTTAGCTTTGAGTTTACTTATTTATTCATTCACTTTTGATTCATTAAAGCCCACATCTAGTGATAAGACAAATAAAATAATATTTTAAATAATCACATTAGGTCAAAGTTATAACACATATTCCAATGACTCTTTTTTTTTTTTTATTAAGGATAAATTTCATATATTAAGTTTGAATGCTATCTTATTACTCATATGAGAAGCTTAAAATTATTTCATCTTCATTTCATCATAATATAATGAAAGTGATTACCTATGTGAGAAGACCAATCTTTTATTTATACGACATAATTTTTATAATTTATTTTTAACATGTGTACTAAACACAAATATTTATGTATGTCCCACAACTTATGTAATTAGGCATCAATATTAATAATAAAAACATTTATGAATATTGTTGGAAAAATATTGTACATTAATACATCAATATCTACGTAATTTAAGTGACCTAACATGACTAATGAAAACATCTCTTGAAATAGGATTTGTAAATGGATTTGCAACAAATTTTTTGTGTAGATGTGTGCTTCATGTTCACTTTCTTGTGTGCAACCATGTCCTTTACAAAATTAAACTTAATATCCACGTGTTTGATTTTTTCATGGTACTTGAGGTCTTTTTTTATATGCTATTTACAGCTTGATTATCACAGTTTACTTGTAACAGGTTATTAACATTATAAGACACTCCCAAATGAATTAAGAAATGTTTCAACCAAATAGCCACATGCACTGTAGCTAAAAGTGCCATGAATTCAGCTTCCATTATGGATTATTATATACAGGATTGTTTCTTACTACTTCATGACATGACACTATTATTTAATAAAAAAACAAAACAATATGTAGGTTTTTTCTCATCCAAATATCCTCACCAATTAGCATCAAAATAGCCTTTTAATCAAAGATCATTCCCTTAATAACAAAATGAGTAATTAGTTATGCCTTTTACATATTATAGTATCTTTTTAATTGTTTTTCAATTTGCTTGACTTGGGTTGGATTGATATCTGCGTACTAGACTAATAACGTAACAAATATCAGGTCTTGTACATATCATTGCGTACATCAAACCCTCATATTTAGATACTATAGTTAGAATTAATCTTATAGAGGTAAACCTCATAACATGTGAAAATAACTCTTCATAGTCAATTCCTTCGTGTTATGTATATTTTTTAGCCATTAATCAAGTCTTATATTTCTTGATATTTCCATCAACCTTTTAATTTATTTTAAGGACTTACTTATTACTAATATTCTTACATCCTTTTGGCAAATTAACTAATTTCCAAACTTAATTTGGTTTTATAAATTCCAACTCTTCTTTCATAGCTTTAATTCATTTTTTTTTAACAGGGAATGTAATAGCTTTATTTATATTTCTTGGCTCTTTTTTATTTTATGGAGTAACAATAAATGTTTCACATTTAATCTCAAAATGATGACAATGAATGTTTTGATGATCAATTCATCATAGCTGAGATTTATTCATTGATGAATCAATAAAAAACATTACTCCCACTTAGACTAGCAATCATAGATGGACTCACCATATGTAGCAATTGAGGTTTAGTTGAAACTATATCATCTTCCTCTAAATTTCTCCTACTGGAAAGTGAGCCCATTTGTATTTGTATAACAGAAGCATTCTAGTCTCGAGTTTCATAAAGAGATAGGTCTTGACCTACTTCTCTTTGTCTAGGAAAATTATTATTTAAGAATGTGACATCTCATGATTCAAATTCAATTATATTTTCACCTTCTTTCTTACATATGAACACATATCTTTTTTATTGTTTATAATATCTTATAAAGATAAATTTATTTTCTCTTAGACCTAGTTTTCCATACTTATGAGAAGAATCATAAGCATAAGTAGCACAACCCAAATGTTTCAAAAAACTCAGTAAAGTTTTTTCTTATCTTTTTGTCCATAATTCATATGGTGTAGTTGTAATTGACATAAAGGGTAAACGATTAGGTATATATATGGTAGTGAATAATGTATCACCTCAATAAGTGATAGGCAAATTTGCTTATGTCATCATTGACCTAACCATTTAAAGTAAAGTTCTATTTCTTCTTTTCGCAACTTTATTTTTTTATGGTGTTCTAAGAATAGTCCATTGTTGTTCTATCTTTTTTCATCACATTATTTTCAAAACTTATCAGATAAATACTCACAACTCGATCGGTTCTTAAAGATTTTATTTTCATGTCTAATTGATTTTCCACTAGGTTCATGAATTTTTGAAGCAATTTAAAGCTTTTGATTTATGAGAAATAAAAAATACATAACCATATTGAGTAAAATCATCTATAAAGGTGATGAAATAGATATTCACATGTCTTGCCCTCACATTTATTGGACTACAAATGTCAGAATAAATCAATTATAATAGAAATTCAACTCTAGTTCCTTTTCCAAATGGTTTTCTTGTTGTTTTTCTAGCTAGGAAATTTTCATAAGTAGATAAATCTACTTTTCTAACATTTCCCAATAAGTCTTTTTTGGCTAGACTATTCATTCATTGTTGGTTTATATAACATAGCCTTGTATGCTATAAAGTCATATCATTCTCACAATTAGTAGAAGATGCAAATTAAAAAAAAAACATATATTATTTATGTTATAATTAACATCTAATACAATAAAATCATCCAATAAATATCTTTACCATATAAACTTGTTCCTAATGACAAGTTAACACCATTTTCATGAAAATACAAATTAAAACCTAGCTATAATAAAACCAACATAAAAACTAAATTTTGATGAATGTCTAGAACATATAATACATCATGTAGAAATAGGATTTGTCCGCCATACAAGACTAATATGCATGTGTCAATTCCTTTCATCTATACTCTAAATTTTTTTCCTACATATATCCATCATCGTCCATATAGGACTCACTGAAATTCCACAAAGGTACCATCATCTTTCACTATATGATCAATGATTCCTAAGTCTATCGTCCAAAAATGACTGGATTCAGTTAGAAAAACTTAACTAGAAGCATTTATTGTACTTGAAAGGACTAGATTTTTTTTTTTTTTTACCTTTTTAGGCTGGCTACAATTACTAGCAATATGTCCTTTATTGCCAAAGTGAAAGCACTTGACTTTTGCCATATTTTTCTTTTCTTCTTAAAATGATGTTTTCCTTTTCTAGGTTGGTAAAATCTTTGCTTATTGGTGGCTTCCCCTTTACCTTTCTTATATTGAGGTCCACTTTAATACTTACATTTATTTCCTCTTGCATTTTGTGAATCAAAGCCAACCATGTATATATCAATTTTAGATTTTTTTTAGCTTCAAGGTGATCCTCTTCCAATTTAAGGTGGTGCATTGCATCTTTCATTATTTGGATATTTTGATTATAGGTCATGTGCTCCCAATTATGAGGTAAATAGTGTATGATAGCATGGACTTGTTGCTAATCTATTATGGTATGACCAATCTCTTTTACCTCACTAATAATGTTTGACATTTGTCTTAAAAAAAATTTCATTATATGTTTTAGATGCTTCTCCTAAATGTTAAACTTCATAGTGAGGGATCTAAGTTTGGTCATGGATACACCTCTAAATTTTTCTTCCAATGCAAACTATAAAAACACTTATATGATATCATAATATATTTTGTTTACCAATATAATGCGTGCAATAAAGTTCTTTTTTTTTTTCAAGCCTCATAGGCCTTATGGTCCTTTCTATGTTAGGCCATATTGCTATTTTCTGGCTCTTTCATTAAAACTTTTTGCATTTCTAGTTCTTTTTACTCCTTAAGCACATATTGAATCTTCATATTCCAAATTTCATAATTATTGCCATTCCACTTCTCATCTTGATTGAGCTCTGCCATTCCAAGCCTCATAAGCCTTATGGTCACTTCTTATAGTTCACATTTAATTGATGTCTAAAACATACATACATATCCTTAACATCAATTAAGTATGTTAACAATGATTTAATATCATGTTTAGAATCGAAAGCTCACTATGTCTAAGATCCTAATGTGTAATTATCATAATCATAATTAAATTATGTAAAGATTTTAAACTTAAAATAGCATATATTTTAAGAATTCAATTAAATCACAATTCCAAATTAAACATTTCAAAATGGAATTACACTAACGAGATTACCAAGTACTTGGTGCATTGGTATTATCAACACTAGTTTCAAATTCAATAATTTATTATCTCAATAACGTAATCAACTTTACAAATATATATCCCATGATGAAAATATTGATGTACATAGAACATGTTTCCAAGTTCTACCCCACTCCCTAATTATTTTCAATGAAGGTAGACTCTACATTATTTTCCAATTAAAGCACAAAATTTAACAGAAACATGTATCAATTGCCAAAAATTAAGAGAAACATGTAAGGAATTACACCATCAGTTCACAAACACCAAGTTCAAATAGTTAGATGCACATATGCATATAAATTTTGGTAGTATATATTCATAGAATTAGGGCATATGCTAGAAAGTTCAAGTCACAACCACAATAAACTTCTATTTTGTTTTATCTTATTTTATTGAAAAAAATGTTATTTAGAATAGAAAAAAAGTAGCAATAGGCTTTCATACCAATATTGGAAAAACAAATAGTAGAAGGTAGAAAACAAAGTAATAATGTCCCATGAAACTTATATCACTAATCTAAGCATCATCACATTAAATAATAAAGAATCATGCTTGTTATTCATGGTCTAGGTGTACTCTTTTTCTTTTTTTTTTTTGCAGAAACAATTCTTATATGAATTAGCAGAGAGTTTGCTTCAAGAGTCTTTTCTCATCTTTTAAGAAAAAATATGTTCCTTTTCTTATATTTTTAATTCTCTCTTACTTATTATTGTATGTTACTGTTAACAAATATATTTATAAGGGTGAAAAATTATAACCTTTGAAAGTTATTGTCAAGATACAACTCTTCATCTTTTTTCTCTTATATTACTTTAGTAATATAAATAATATTAATATAGATTGGGTTCACCTATCATGGGTGACCCAAAACCATTTTTTTCTTCATACAATTTTTATAGCTAGAGAAAAATTCTAACAATTTTATCTTTAATTATCAAAACTAAATATTATATCTCTGTTAAGGTACTTGAACAATACGATAAATATCATAAATGGAATACATAATAAAAGAGTTATAAACTAAAAAGAAAAAATATCTTAAATTAATTAGGAAAATACAATCAATCCCAAATAATAATTTCTATGCCTAATTTGGGGTCCGCACCAACCTCAGAAAGTTATGAAGATTTAACCTTACAAGAAATAAGGTGTCTATAACCTCTTAGCAAAATAAAATTGCATAATTGAGTATTGAATTTAGAATCAAGCATGATATTATTGTCCTTAGCAACAACTAGTATGTTATTTTTGGGCAACACACCTTTGTTAACCATATTAAAACCATTTAAAATTCTTCAAATCTCAACTTTTGACATTTGATTGTTAACAAGGAACAATAAGATGGTCCATTGATTTCTTAGTGGCTATAAATTTCTACTACTTTGATATGTTTAAAGTTAGCTCCTAAGAACTCTTTTGAAATATCAAAGAAGTCTTCACTTTTATGAGAAAATCCTTTTAGATCCTAATTGAAAGAAATTTTAGGATTTCTACAACCCTCAAGCTCAATGACATTTTAAGTTTCTTTATCATCAAATTTTAGTGGTTGATTCCAATCCACAAATTATAATCCTAAAAAAAAAATTAGTTTCAATATAATATTCATCCTAATCATGAGGTCATCTCCTTGTTCATGCCTCCGAAACAAGTTTTCAAAAACTAACTTCAAGTTCGTAATCACTCTCCTCACGATCCTCCAAGTTTTTTTTTTATGTTAATTGACAAGTTAAACCACAACTTACCTCTACAAGTCTCTCAACTAGTTGACAAGTTGGTTTTGCAACCTGCTTTGAGGATCCTTAACTTTCATTTCATTAATGTTGTGACCTTGGATGTATCATTCCTAAGATGGAACCTCCTTGCCACCTCCTACATGAACACGTGTAATCTTGCATTCATTTTCAACCATGGTTTTTTAATAACAAACAACAATAAACCATCAAGAATCATTACACTTTGTATTAACTAATATAGATGGAAACAACATCAATAAATGAAGGTCAAAAAGTTAATAGGAAGGGTTATATGAAAAGTGCTTGAAAAACCCTAGCCATACACAATTCTCACAATGGGGGGAAAATACTTTGAATTTTATTTTCAAATATCAAAACTGAACATAACAACTCTCTTAGACTCATTAAATAATACATTAAAAGACCGTTTGTTTACGAGGTGGAGGTTGTGGTTGAAGCAAAACGCAAGAGCTAAACATTTGGTAAAGAAAAAAACAACAATTATTGTTCATGGATCCCATTATTTATTACGTTGCAAACACAAGGTTAGAAGAAGCAGCCAAGAGCTGCTTTCATATGCTTCCCACTTGTTTCAGTAAATAATTGAGCTCTCATTCTCTACGAACCCTACCCATTATAATAAATTAATCCTTGGGGTGCCAGATATTTATGCCCAAATAAAGTAATTTATTATACATAGAGATTCTTTTCTCTATATGCCAATGCCAAGCCATCACTAGCTTTCTTCTTATAAATGATGATTATGGCCATGTTTGGATTATGGTTAAATTATCGTTATTTTGCTATTTTTAAAAATAGAAATTAAATTAAATTTTTATATATTAATATCAAAAATAAATTTTATAAAATAATATATATATATATATATATATATATTATTTTAAAACATAACTACCAACCTATCCACCTAGTAAAATAAAATAAAAAATTTAATTTTTAATTTTTAATTTTGTTTTATTAAAAAAATTAGTGTTTAACATTATTCAATGACACTAATAATAAATTAGACGAAGATCACAATCCCAATTTTATTTTTGATGATATTTTACTTGATATTGTTGCGTGCATAAAAAACCAAGAAAACTATAGTCCTTGTCGGATATATTTCATACGTGATGGAATTGTAGATAGTTTAATGGAAGAATGAAAAATATTTTATATAAAATATTATTTATTTTTTGATGTATTAATAGTTGTTAAATCTACAACATTTAAATTAAAAACCACCAATATTAATATATATTTTTTGAAATTATTTTACAACCTCAGTTTGAAAAGTATTTTTTAACCAAATATATTAAACTACTTTTTGTTCAACATCAATTTCAACCAAAGTTTTTAACCAAACATATATTTTTTCAAACCAACCTCAACTAAAAATATTTTTTATAAAACAACTTTTTTCACACCACAACCACAACATCTACTACAATACCAAACACACTCTAAATGTCCTAAATAAAACATGAAAAATAATAAAAGCATTCTAAACTAAAAAGAAAAAAAAAATCTTAAATTAACTAAAAAATATAACTAATCCCTAACAATAATTTTTAAGTGCAATTTGAAAGCCTTATCTACCTCATGTAGTAACAAAAATTTAACTTACAAGCAACAGAGGTTTCAGAATCGTAGAAAATTTTAGTACAAGAGTACGTGTTTCAAGTCCAATTTACAATAATTGCTGAAAACATGTTTTTTTCAATGAAGGGACATTAGTATAAGAGTAAGTGCTTGGAAAAAATCTCCAACATCATATATCCATCTCCAGCAACCCCACAAGCTTAAACAAATTCAGCTTTCAAATTACAGTCTATAGGAGTGAGAACCAGACTGTAAAAGAACCCAAAAAATCTTGTAATAGCTGACCTTCACAAACATTAAGAAGTTGAAATTTATTCCTCACAATTTAATAATATTATGAGAAAATACATAGAATTTCTAATGCTCTTTGTAACAACTTGTGGATGCAATGCCATGGCTCCATCATTTTACAGATTCTTGTGAACAAATTTGGAATTATGATGGACAGCGTTCTCGTACTGATGTGAAGATTCCAAAGGAGGTGGTAAAGTGCTACAGTGACATGTCATCATCACATCAAACTGTGTCGTATCCAAGAGTTGAAAACCAAATTAGAGAAGAAATTTCCAGCCTTCACTAGAACCATGTGAAACCAGTACAGGTCTTGTCTACGCACGCCAGGTTAAAAATAAAATTCCATAGTAACTGGAGCAGTTAATTGAATGATTCAAGTCTGTTCTTTAAAGGAATTTAAAAATATATTAAAATAATTTTATTTTTAGATTTTTTCAAGCTAAACTATATGGATCCAAACACGTGATGAAACGCAAGTCCAAACAGTCTCGAAGTGGGCCATCAACCGGAAATAAAAAAATAAAGCAAATCTGACAGATGCATGTGAATTTTATGCTTGTAATCTCCATTTCTTCAATCATATTCTCAGTCTATCCACAAATCATGTACTGCTCTTGCATGAAATCTACAGAACAGTGAGGTAGAAATCAGTACTCGGAGCAAAGGACATTGCAGGGTTGCTGTAGTGAAGTTCTTTGGTTACTCAACGAGTCCAGGAAATATTCATAATGTATAGCAAAAGATCTTACAGTATGAACAGTGTATCGGCATAGCTGTTCGTGAAAATTAGCCCCACGCCACTGAACAGGCATAGTTGACCAGCAGTTTACCATCAACGCCGAAATTCTGAATTGATGAAGTGGAAAGGTTAAAAGAGGGAGATTCAAGGACATATAAAGCAATTATGCATCTAATAAAAAATGACTTCAACCAAGGTTAGGAGCAACTCAGTGAGAGGACGAAAAAAATCAAAATCCAAACAAACCAATTAAAAAAAAAAGGATCCTAGTTATGTTATGGTCACCAGGGAAAAAAAAACAAACACTAAGAAAATTCAAGAGAACTTCATTGAACCGTGTTTGATGAGTGAACCATCTGTCCACTGCCACATATCATTTCTGAAATGTCATCCTCTTAACTATTATTATTTTTTTTAAGAAAATAGGCAATGATACATCGCAAGTCATGTTCATCACAGTTGAGTACAGATTAGTACATTTGGCTAAAGGGCAAGGACAGAAACTACAGGGAGAATCTACATCTAATGTCATTTGCGTGGAATGTTTGTGCTCGAGTACACAGCTCGGCACATGGGTGAGGGTACAATATTTGGAGAAGTAACAATTCATTTCATGTGAACCATTTGATGTAGCTCAATTATTTTCTTCCTGGGAGTCAGATTAACAAAATGCTCCATACTTAAAACTGGTAGTGTGTTGATAAGCAAATGTCACTTGTTTCACACTTAAGCACAATGAACAAAAAAGTAATAAATCGTCCTGGCCAAAATCACCAGTCAACACATACACTTTCATAATTGTCACCAGAAAAAAAAAAAAAAAAAAAAAACAGTGCTCTGACAAGGCAATCTGGGGGTGGGTGCATTCATCTGGGACAGCATAATTGAACTTCAAATTTAACATGAATATGTATGAGCTGAAAACCAAGTAATATTTTTAAAATCAGCATGAATCTATAACAGCAACAACTAATGAGAGAACATAAAATAAATAAAACAAAAATAACTGCTACAAAAACTTACATTAAACAGATCAATCACCAATTCATCTGGATTTGGTGAGAATGCGCTGTTGATGTATACAAACTAAAGAACAAGGAAGAAACAGAAAGCATTACCATCCCAGAAACCCACTTATTTTTAATTACTTTACTGAATTGGAGAGAAATCAACATGAAAGATAAGCTACCACGGTCTCCCTATGAATTTGCCGACGCAAAAAGTCAATCACTTTAGCAAACTTATCAGTTCCAAGCATCTGCCACATTCACTCAATGTGTATAAATATCATCATCATATAATAATGAAATGCAAGAAAGTTTTAGTTGCAAAAAAAAAAAACAGTATCTGGAAACGTTAACCCAATTGTTGTATGGGAAACAGTTCAACTTCCAGTTATTCTGATTTTAAAAAGTATTTCCAATGCAATTTAGTGAAATGTTTTCTTCTGAAGCACAAAAGCCCTGTCCCATTGATTATGCTCTTCCTGGGAGTTCTACGTTATAGCAGTCAAATTGTTCTCTAGAAGAGCAAAAGAAGTTATTAATGAAGGTGTGTTTCAACTTGCAGTTTGTCATGCAACTTGTTTCCAAGCTTCAAGTTTGTGGCCCCATGGCAATGGCTACAAGGCGCACACAAACTCTATTTATAATTGCGAGAGAAAAAAAACCCATGATCAGTTTCTATTAAGTGTGAATTTGACCCTAATGTTGTGACTCGTCTCACAAACACAAATCAAGCTCAATAGGGACACGCACAAACCTAAAATCATCACACTTGCTATGCAGACATGTTTCTAATTGCATAGAGTTCAATGGCATAAACATGATCGCATTCATATGCAAAAACAGCCCATGTATAGAACCAAAAATCTACAACCAAAACATAGTTTCCCATTGACAATTCAAAATTCCTCCTGCAAAAAACCTTGTTCTTCCCCAGAGTACTTTTGCCTCAACTCATGCTAGCTACAATTATTTGCTTGAAAAAATTTTATTCAATGATATTCCAGCTTATACCAAGATAACAAATTGGCAAGATCTTCCCTCGATTCCTTCTATCTCTATGAGTTTACACTTATTTTTTCCAGCCAACAATATTATTTATTAGCATCTAAATTTTATCCTTATTAGACAAACCCACAAGCATAGAAACACGGAAATACAAAACCCACCAACAATTCATTACGTAACACATGTATAAATTTATGTAGATATGACTGAGGGGAAAAAACTACACCTTGAACTTCTTTTGCTTGAGAATAGGCGCATCAGCAGTGGCTTTTAACTGAATAATCACTGCATCAAATCGAAAACATAAATTTTAATTAATTAAAAAAGCATTATTGATGAGTATTTATTAATGGGTATATACCTCGTTCAAGTTTTGACTCACCTTTTCGAGCAGAATCCTGTGATTCAGTCTCCATGTTGCTATGAGCTTAGAATTTGAAAGCTACAAGAAGCTTAGAATTTAGAAGTTGGAACTTACAAGTCAGGGATTTTGATACGTCCACGAAAGGTTTTGCTGTTTCCAATATTTTAGTTGTAGAACTTGGGCCAAATCCAAATTTAAGCATCTTTTGGGCTCAGCTCTGTTATTATAGCTTAATGTAAGGCCCATGTATTATTACCTGAATTTTGTAATAAGAAAATTTGATTGATTGTTATGTTCTTTAATTTTTAATTAATTACTATTACACCTTATGTTATACGATATGCAAGTTATATTTTTGGCAGTCATATTAGTATCCACTTTCATAGTATAATAATTAAAAAAAAAATTATTATCCTTTATTATTTTCTAAATTTACTAAGACCTGAACACAATAAAAACAATTGGATGAAATTAATAATGTATTAAGAAAAAAAAAATTATATATATATATATATATCAAATTATTAAAGATAAAGTTAAAACAAAAATCTTGGTAGAGAAGAGAGAAACTTAAAAATATAAAGTAATTATATTGAATGGTTATAAGTCCCATTTAAGAGTTAAGACAATAATAAATTCATATAATTTATAGCTTTTTTTAATTATTTTATCAAAATCATGAATTCTATTTTTAATAGAACTACTTTTCTTTCAGTATCTTCTAACTCTGATTCTTCTAAAAAGAAAATAGTTATTAATATTAAATAAATTACTATAAAAGATTTTATGAATAATATTGATGATTGGAAAATTTTAAGAGTTTAAAATAATTAGATTTATCAAAAATCTTCTTTTAATCTTTTCTTTATGCTTATTTCCTTAGTAATTTCAAATTTTTGTTTTGTTTCCTAGTTGAGGTAGGGTTTCTAGCCTATTTAAGGCTTTGTAAACATCTTAAACAGGCAGATTTCATTATTATTATTTAGAGAGAATAAACTTGTGAATTTAGAGTTACATCTATAACCTATTTCACCTATAAAAACAATTATGTATTTTTTATTTAATTATTGTCTTTAGTCTTCAACATGTATTATATTGCTAGTCACTCACCAATCTTGCTATAACTTATCTATTAGTAGCTAAAACTCTTGGTTTGGAGGTTTATGCAATGTTGCAACTAATTTTCTTCAATAAAACAACTATTTGGTTAACTAGGTTTACGTACAAGCCTACTAAATAATCCCATTGGTAAGGTTATTTACTTCATACATATTTCACTAGTGAAAAGAGGTTGTCAGGATCCATGGCACAATACAATTTGGTAAGTTCTTGCCTTAAAATCAAAACAATCAAAAGGTTGATCACGTTGACCAGAATCAATCATGAGATAATGAAGCACTTGTACATAAGTTTGGAGCATATGAATGACAATTCGAAAGATATGATCTTCGAAAATCTTCTTGAAAAGGGGAATGAAGATATAGAGCATCTCAAGTTAAGAACTTACGTGTTAAACTACTAGCTCAAACAGGGGATGGTTGGCGTGAGAAGATGAAAATGTTAGAAGAATTTCATTAACGCACAACATCAGTGGAATTTAGTCGTACCCTTTTTATTTGGCACATTGCTACTGATCTTTACTTCTATGTTGACAAAAGGTTACATTTAAAACAAATGATGTCCAAATTATTATCTGATTACATGTTGTATCTCGTGATCGTGAAACCAAATATGCATCCCAAGGGAACTAGTGATTCATGATCTAGTTATCGAGATGCGAGCGAAGAGATTTTTTCAATAAAGCAAAGAAATTCACTAATGATACTACAAGGGAAGCTCAAATCACATTGCTCAAAATGAATCAGGCAGGGTTGGAAGATGTCATAGCAATACCTATTGATACGATGCCAACAATTCCTAGATGTATGGAAGTAGCAAGTACTGATTGGTCCATGGATGTATGCTAGCTCAACAGTTACAAGAGTTGGGAATAGAGAAGAGGTGGAAGATGATAAGCAAGCGAGGTTTGGATTGAAATGCTCACTTATATTATAAAGTCGTTGCGATGCGAATAAAGAGACCATGCTCCATAACTTAAAAGTAGTGACGAGCTACTCATTCATATCCGCATTCTTATGGCACATCTAAGTTTAAGCTTACAATATTAGGAAATTCTAATCAATTAACTTCAATACTGCAATAATAAATTAGTCCAGTAATTAACACAACTTGAGATGTTGGGAACTTTTCTTTGAAAGATATTTGATGGTACGTAATTAGTACTTAAAAGTATATTTTTATCAAGGTTTTATATCATCATTTTGCATTTGAAGTATCAATAACTCCTTAGTTAGAGCATGTTTTATAATAACATATCTAATAATATAAGATACCTTTAATTTATGGTAAATGTTCATCTTAAATGCAGGATTATCACATAAATTAAGGGATTAATTGATGAGTTTAACTACTGAAATATAGAAGATAAAGCAAGGGCTAAGCTTAGAAATGAGATGTTGGTTCAGTCTAAACTTGAACACCACTCGGTTATTGGATCATAACTGGAGCTGTAGAATTGGATTTTGGTATGCTATATATGAATGGAAAGCTAAGACATACGCCTAAAACTTTCATGAGGAGTCCAAGATTCAAAAATTCAGTTTTTAAGTTCAAATTGTAGCAACAATGGAGATGTTAGAATCTATCGTGCAGCCCAAACACTAATGGTGTTAGAATATATATAATATAAACTCAACATGGACTTCAATGTTTATATCCAAGAAAGTTTGTTATTAACATGTATTTTCTTTTTATCTTATTAATTCTTAATACCTTACTTGTTAAATGGTTATTCTAGATTTGTGTTGTATAACACTTGGTACAATAAATGCCTGGCACTTTCATAATCAACCGTATGGTATAACCTATACCTTTGCTATGAAATGAACTTAATTTGTTGTTAACATTATGAATTCCTGACAATATTTAAAAGTATAGTATTACTAAAATAAGATAATTAATAAGATCATCTTAAAAATTTATAATGAACTAGTAAGGATAAATCATCCGATTGGAACTTTCTTTGTGTGTGATTTCCAGTTGATTAATAAAAAGAGTTTATACTATATGTATTTCTAATACTATTAGCGAATCCTCTAACCTTGACAATTGCTTTTATCTTTGATTAATCCTCACATTAATCTTACATCTCAAAGTCCTCTTTAACTTATTATTATTATTATTATTATTTGTAATTTATATAGTTAACCTCCATGTGGTTCAACCCCGGTCTTGCCGGGTTATTTATTACTTCGACACTCCTGTACTTGAGAGAAGACATCAATCTTTTGGTCGTGTCAATGCGAGTTTAAAAAAATAAGACAAAATATAATGTGAATTTGTGCAAAACATGTTAGGTCAGTTTGACCATGTCAAACCGAAACCAACAAGCCCATCTTTGGGCTCGGTTCAAATATTTTTGGGTTGGTTTGACCGAGCCCAAATTTAGATTTGATTTGACTAAATCAAACCAAGCCCATTTTTGGGCTCGGTTCAAAGGGTTTTAGTTTGGTTTGACCATGGTCAAACCGAGACCAATTTGAGTTTGATTTGATCAAGTCATATCGAACCCAAAATCTCCTCTTGGATTCTGTTTAACCAAACTCATTTATAGGCTTGATTAAAGGGTTTTGCATTGGTTTGACCATGGTCAAACTTAGCCCAATTTGGGTTTGGTTTAACCAAGTCAAATCAAACCCCAACCGAATCTATCATTGGGCTTAGTTATTTGCTTTTAGGTTGATTTGATCAAATCAAATTGAACCCAACTGAACTCATTTTGGATTCGAGTTAACATTTTTTGTGTTTGTTTTAACCTCGATCAAATCGAACCTAATCGAGCTTACCTTAAGCTTGATTCTTTTGAACAACCATCTCTTTCCTTGTTTTCATCTTTCTCTGTACTTCATTATTATTCATGTTGATATTATCCACTACACTAACACCTTTAGATTATACAACATGACTCTCGCTCGTAAAGTTATTACAAGGTGTTACACCTAAGAACCTACTCCTATATTTTTTTAAGGTTACTCCTTATTTATATAAAGAAAGGTAAAGCAAGAAGGAAAATGATCTTGAATCATCTTTTTCTTACTTACTACCTCAAATCATCATTTCTCTCTATAAGAAAACAACACCTTTAAAACACTATACTGAGTTAACCATTATAGTGTTTTTTATAGGTAATCTTACCCAGTATTATCCACTAAGAAAACCTAGATCCAACTAAATTTATTTTGAGTTTTTTCACAACTTCATCAATGGTATTATTTGTGGAAAACTGAACAAAAGCTATGTTTGCTTTTTGTACTAATCCTTCTCATTTACTTGATTCTAAGGTTTCTGTGGCAGATAACATTGAAACCCTAGGAGAAAGAGTTATCGGCTTCCTACCATCTTCATCAACTCCTAATGACCTCCAATAACTCGCTCAACAAATGAGAGCTCTCATAAAGGTTGTACTGTTTACCCAATAACAACTCGAGCTATCTCTGTTTTTTCCACAAAACATGGCCATAATATAATTGTCTCTTCCTCATATTATTGTTGTGCCTTCTATATAACGACAAATTTACTTTCTTGAAGAAATTGCCCAGAATGAGGTGGAAAAAAGCAGACACCACACTTTCACCCTCGCCGAGGGCAAATCATGTCAATAAGAAGAACCTTTTTGTAAAGGTCATTTAGGCCTCATTTGTTTGGTGGAAAGTGGTTTTCTAAAAATCATTTTTTCCACAAAACATGGCCATAATATAATTGTCTCTTCCTCATATTATTGTTGTGCCTTCTATATAACGACAAATTTACTTTCTTGAAGAAATTGCCCAAAATGAGGTGGAAAAAAGCAGACACCACACTTTCACCCTCGCCGAGGGCAAATCATGTCAATAATAAGAACCTTTTTGTAAAGGTCATTTAGGCCTCATTTGTTTGGTGGGAAGTGGTTTTCTAAAAATCATTTTCTAAACTTTTCTTTGTTTGTTTGCCATTAAGAAAATTAGACGACGAAAAATACTTTTCAGTCAAAGGAAAATTTAGCTTGGTTTTCAGAAAAGTATTTTTCTTTTATTTTAGGTAAAAAACACTTTCCAGAAGTTGTGAAAAAATTAAAAACATCATATTATTTGCTGAAAAAAATAGAAATATCATATTGATTGCTATATCTTTTGTTTTGAATCTTTTTTTTTTTCAATTGCACCACTTAGAATTTGATTTAATTTGATTTTTATATTAACTTTGGTCCTCATTTTTATGATTGTTATTTTGTTTTTTTCTTATTATTTTTTTAATTGAAATTTTTTATCTATCAATTTGATCCTCATTATTTTGATTGTTACTTATTTTATTTTAAATAATTCATGAAATTATAATTATTATTATTTTAATTTCATCATCTTTTAATTTTTTTTTATCTGTTAGATTTGATCTCTATTATTTTGATTGTTATTTATTTTATTTGAGATAATTTATTAAATTAGATTTTTTTTTCAATTTCTTTCTCATTCAACTTTTTAATTTGTAAGATTTGTTCCTTATTATTTTAATAAACTTGAAAAAAATATTAATAAGTTATTTTCCAACTTTTTTTCATGATATAACCAAACACTGGAAAGTGTTTTCCAACTTATTTTCTATAACACTACCAAACATCGAAATATAATTCATTTTTCAGGAATTCACTTTTCAAGAAAACTACTTTCCAGCAAACAAACGGGTTAATAGATATGGCCTATATAGATCTAGTGGCAAGGCACAAGAACATAACGTTCATCATCGACCATGATTTCCCATAGAGTCTCACTTTTATACTCCAGTCCTAAAAAGAGATGTACAAATGAATAAGATGCAAAAAAGTCAAGCCACATAAAAGATTCACCACTATGTGACAACATGTTTTACACGCACCTCCCTAGACTTTATGGTTACCAAGATAAACTTGGATAACTATAATGGCTGTTCGATCCTAGAGTAAAGATATATTTTTTTAATTATATCTTCAATGTCTTCGAGATTATATCTCCATGTTATTCTTTGTCAAATGACATGTTTATATTTTCTCCATACTTCTCCAGTTTGGGTTCAACCGAACCAAAGTGGGCCCAGCTTGGCCTCGGCTAACTGAACTCAGTTTTGGCTATTTCTCTAAGTTAAACTCCAAGGTGAAATCATCTCTAATGTCTTCATGTTATTCTTTGCCAGTTGACATGTTTAAACTTTCTCCATACTTAGTTTGGGTTCAACCGAATAAATGTGGGCCTAGCTTGGTCTTGGCTAACTGAACCCAGTTTTGGTTATTTCTTCAAGTTAAAATCTAAGGTAAAATTATCTCTAATGTCTCCATCACTTGTTTAAATTTCTCTATATTTCTCTAGTTTAAGTTAACCGAACCAAAGGGGCCTACTTTAGCCTCAATTAACTGAACCAAGTTTTGGTTATTTCTCCAAGGTAATCTTCAAGGTGAAAGTATCTCTAATGTCTCCATGATATTCCTCATCAAGTTGACATGTTTAAATTTTCTCTTCTCCAATTTCGGTTCAACCGAAACCAAATAGGCCTATAAAGTTATTCTCTCTCAAGTTCATCATTTGTTTAGATTTCATCCATACTTTAGTTTACTTAGACAAAGTCCAATGAATCTAATGGATCCAGCTGGATCGATTGACTTAACCTAGATTGGGTTCAGTTTGGCAAAGCTCGAGTTTTGGCTTTTGTTTGATAATTAGGCTTGGTCATTTATTAGTTGTCTCCTAATATTATAGACAAGTGGTGAAAATGAAGAAGTTCCTTTTTTATCGACGTTAAAAAACAAGAAAAAAACTTTTCCTCGAACTTGAAATCTCACTCCTCATATTTGAAATCTCACACTCAATAAGAAGCAAAGAGCTTATAGAAATCTTGAGGATTGGTAAGTTGTATGTTATGGAGAAAAAATGGTAAGATCACATGATATTGTCTCTTGTCCGACTCTCTCCACTTCACCATGACCTTGCAGAGTGACTTGGTACACCTAATATATGAAATGTCTATCATCTACTAGCAAAACGTTTGCAGACTCACATGTTAAGCATTATTTTGTTTAGTATGCGTTATCAAGTATCATTGCTCAAACTATTTTTCACAAGTCAAATTTTTAACAAAGTGTTAAAAACTTGGTTGGGGTCAAATGATAATATATGTTAAAAAGAAAAAGAAAAAAATATGATATGAATTTATACAAAACATGTTAGCTCGGATTAACCAGGTCAAATTGAACCTAAGATCTCCTCTTGGGTTTGGTTTGACCTACCAAACCCAAATCAAGCCCATTGTGTGGCTCGATTCAAAAGGTTTTAGGTTGGTTTGACCATGATCAAACCAATCTTATTTTTGGGCTTTGTTCAAAAGGTTTTCAGCAAGTTTGATCATGATTATATTAAACCCAAACTAAGCCTATCAGATCAAACCAAACTTAATTGGGCTCGGTTCTTTATTCTTAGATCAATTTGATCGAATCAATCTAAACTTAACCGAACTCATTTTGGCTTTGAGTAACATTTTTTTTGTGTTCAAGTTAACCTTGATCAAACCAAACTTAATTGAGCCTACCTTTTTTTTTCATTTTTCTTTGTAGTTCATTTTTAATGTTGATATCATGCACTGCACTAACAACTTTAGCATATATATAGTGGCTAAAACTCATAAAGTTATTAGAGGGTCCTACACCTAAGAAGCTACTTTTTATATATATATATATATATATATATAGGAAAATGATCTTGAATAATCTTCTCACTTACTCCATGTAATCATGTTTTCTCTGTACAAGAAAACAACTCTTAAAACATTGACTTTGCAGGTAACCCCATTTAGAATTATTCACCAAGAAAGCTAAGGTGCAACTAATTTTTTTTTTTTTTTTTTTTTTATGTTATCAAAATCAACATCTTGATGCAGCTTCTAGTTTTGGGTTATTTTTCATATTTAAGTATTAATTAAATTAAATATAAAACTTCATAAAGATATCTTACTCAAAAAGAAATCAATAGGTAACATTTAATTACCATTTAATAAAAAAAAAAAAACGTATAATTGAGACATTTCTTTATCCTTTTGTTTTGAAAGGATATAAATTTATTCCAAAACTACTATAAAAATATATTTATTTTTATATCTTAATCTTATCTGCCAATCCTTCCTATTTCTGTCTCCTCCTATCTTTGAAAAATTGACAAAACACAATCTTAGAGTTGAACAGATCTATATTTCCCCTCAAACATGCATGCCAAAAAGATGCAGTCCAGACGAAATTGAGTGGTTTAAAGCCATCCACGAGCAAGCATTAATCCAACAATGTGATGAGATACAAGAACACCAAATCCTGAATTTAAGAGAATGCCTTTCGTGATAAATATTCAAGTCTCCTTTTGCGAGAAAGCAGGCAGAGGAACAAATTTCACAAAAATCCTACACCGTCTCATTTGTGCCCACGACCACCCCCAAAAGAAAAGGAAAAAAAAAAAAAAACACAAAACCGTGAGTTGCATGTAAGGGCCTAAAATCCAACGGTGTAGGACTCTTATGAAATCCTTTCTTGGACCTGCTTTCATATCAAGTTGCGTTATTGAATATGCAAGACATATACAAGCATGACAGGCAACTGGAACCTCCATTTGCACTCTCTGAGCTGCATGAGCTTGAACTGTGCCGTGCTATTACCATGTATGATGCTATTCACGAAATCAAATGATCATACAAAAATTAAAAAAATATATAGCTATAATAGATTAGACTGTCCACTGGTGCAATCTCTGCAGCCATTTAAGAATCTACCACTCCAAATAATTTACAGATTTGCTTGCGTTCTATCCAACTACAGCTTTGCTTCTGCCAAATCAAACTGTGGAACAAAGTGATTAAAAGGTTAGGAAAGTAGGAACACAGGTACTAAAATGCTCGCAGAAATAGCAAATACCATTTAGTCATTCTATCCCCTTAAACCATGTGAAGTTAGCACGTATTAGATAAATGCAGCAACAGTAACGCACCTTGCAAGAAATGAAACCCATCTCTCTAACATGCCAAATTTTATCAGTGAAAAATGCAGCTAATTCTTACATTCAAATTCACGTTCAAATCCAAAATAATAGTGGTGGTGGTGGTGAAGAAATATGCATATTATTCAAAACTAACATGATTTTAGGCATTCTATTAAATCAGAAAAATCACAGTAACACTGATGAAAAAAAGGCACATACTTCCATGCATTATATCACAAATTCCATAATGATTTTTTGCACTGATTTTCTTTCTAGACCCTTGTCTGGTTCTTGTCATTAGAACAATGCAAAGTGACCAGACATCTCTTGCCTGCATTCTTAGCAAGCTATATACCAACCTTTACCGACATTGAAAGGACATCATAGAACAACCCCCACCCCAACCACCACATAGTAACCTCTTCCCTCCAGACTCCCAGGCAATCTCTAATCTGCCTATACTGTAAATCTCATACTCTAAATTGACATTAATTCTTTTATTTCAGTGCATGTAGTCCATCCAAACTATGTATGTATAAATGCATGGCAGCAAGGCCCCCACACCCACACCCACCCCCTCCCCCTTTTTTTGTGGTAGATAACTACATATTATATAAAACATTAAATTCTCACCAGCAAAGTATAGCTAATTAAATTCAACAGAATGGAGTCCATATCAGAAACAAAAACCTATATCAATTAAAACCGTGTAATCTGCTGCACCATCGGAGAACCAGTTGATTGTGAAACCATCTGCTCTGAACTTGGTGAAGGTCTTATCAAGTGATTAGTAACAACTGGGTTGCCAAGCCCTTGTCTTAACATCTCTTTAGGATTGATATTATTTCCTTCAGACTGAGAGGACTCCATCAATGCACGAATCTGAAACAACATTGAGAGTGAAAGTAGAAGCTTCAGATAAGAGAGAAATATAGGGGGGGGGGAATATCTGGAGATTGTGGTTACCATATCAAGACGCTTCTTGTGGAGATCGCTAGGCAACTGCATATTTTAAACCCAGGGTCAAATTGGATCTCTTGAACTGTATTTTGCATAAAATATTAATGAATTTTTGCATAGTGGTACAAGAATGGCCAACATGATCACCTGTAGAGATGTGTGTGTGTGAGTGAGTTTTCGTGGGGGAAGACAAGACTGGCTAAAGGATTATATTGGTTTATGATAAAATCAAATGAAGTTCTAGAATAAAAAATTGAAAAGCTTCATAATTTGTATGATATTTTACACTGCTAAATTTTAAAAGTTCATAAAAAGAACTGTAGATAAAAAATTTTGGACTTCCATCAGAATATCCAGCTTAGATTGTACTTCATCTTAATCAAGCTATTTGACATTGATAAAAAAAGATATCATAAAAAAAAATATCCCAGATACTTACAGGTCTTTTTTGGTGCTTCTGCTCTTCCGTTGAAAATCCAGGGATAGTTAAATGCCAGTTTTTCTCTACACAGTTTTCAAGCATCATACTCATCAAAAACTTGTTTTGCCTCACTCCAAAATAAGACAGCAAAAGCAAATTTACCGATATCGTTGTTATATTAATTTTATCAACTATAATGCATTATGTGCTATAACTATTTATTTATTTATTATTTTTCTGCAATAGATAGAACCTACAGCCCACCATCAGTGGTTAGATAGTCAGGGATTTAATGCTAGTAGTTAGTAGTTAGCAGGGTAGTGGGGACAGATTCCAAATTGTATGACTGATTGCATGATCATAACTGTATCCAAGGGGGCAAGGTAATTTCAGCTACTTCCAGCTTTTACACTCAAGTAATGTGATTTAAGCCAATATTTCATCAACAACCTACCCTTTATATGTGATGCATGAAGGATAACAAATCAAAATTAATCAGATTTTTTCACGATAATTAATTTTTAAAAGACAGTTTTAACTATAACATCCTTGGCAGAAACCTAAAGTTCAGTCAGCTGAACAAAAGTATTTTGCTACAAATCTAAGCAAAGATGCATTGTGACATATTGAATATAGATTAGAAACCCCAAAAAAAAAATGTTAAAAAACAAAGGCAGATTTGATAACAATGATGTCAGACAGATTAAATGAAACCAATGCTAAGCGTTACAGCAACTGGAGTTCACTCATTTCTTACCATGCATATTCCACAACCACTTATGCTGCTCCAATTTTTTAAATCACACAGTCTACTATTATTATTGCTTTAATCCATAAGAGCATTTTATAAAATCAACGACTAAATCTGTGCATCACATAACAGTAGTCTACTATATGTTGAAGCACGAACCTAAGTGAAGCATTATATCCTTGGACTCTAAAGTTGAAGATTTCCGATGCTTAGCCAAACTGCAACCAAATGTTGTCACCTGCATTTTAGCAAAAATAAATATCTTAATGAAAAATTTGAAAGAAAAGGATTTAATTCATCCTCTGCAGATATTATTGCAGAATATTTGGTGGACAAGTTAGATGGTAATAACATGATCATGTATGCAATTATTACTGATAAAAATAACATGATTTAAGGGTTAACATTTCTCGGGATAGAACAAATCCAACTGAAAAGGCAAACACTCCAGGCAATCTTTAATTTTTTATCCTATTCCTACATGATTTATAATTTATCCAAGTTTAATTTTATTTTTTCTCCTGAATGAACCTGATATACCACTAATCCATGAACAAAAGAAGAACACTTCTTCCATTAATATTAGGGTGTTTCGGACCATTAGAACAGAAAGAATAAACCAAGCAGGATTTGAGCAGTCTACATATCAAAATGAATGTATGTGTACCATTGGCCACTGTTTTCATACTCCACCACAAAACCTGAGCAGTTGACCCAATCAAATTTCACCCTAAAGTGAGAGGCTGTACAAGAACAGTTGACCAATACAATGAAGAAAGTGATGCAGCAGAAGAATTACAGTGGAAGTTTTCATGCAAAAAAATTAGGGAAATTGTGCATGCATTTATAGAGGTTCTCATAGAAGGTGACACTGGATGACATCAAAAACAAGCTTTTCATTTTTCTGATAATCAAACCATCAAGTTTTACATCAACCAAAGCTCCATGAGGGACCTTCATGCAACTAGGAAATTAAGAAGTATCAACACGAGAAGTTTTCAGTCTGATCATATTCCATTTCCCACTAAGGTTAATTTGGAGATAATATACCCTCCATCATTTTTGCAACAAGTGGATCCTCTCAACTTTTAACATGCAACCTCTTGTTTGCAAGTCAAAATATTTTACCATTGCACCAGTCAATGGTCCTTCATACTTAACTACGAGTAAATTCTTTGTTGATTAGAATGAAGTCAGGGAAAGGATGACCAAAAGGGAAATTCTTCTGAAACCTACCATGGTTAAACTTCGCCAGTCTATAACAGTAAGATCTTCCTAAGTACATCTACAACCAAGCAACTGCAACAATTGAAAATCTAGAAAAATATCTGGTGCCTGCCCTTGCCTCACATTAGGCTACAATTACCACTTGCATTCAAGCCTTCATTAAAAGTAAAAACCTCACACTCAATCATGAACTCAATAGTAATATCCATATAAATGCAAAATAAAAAAAACTCAATCATGAACTCAATAGTAATATCCATATAAATGCAAAATAAAAAAATTGTGCAAGAATATAAACTTAAAATCTTATTGCAGTGAAACTTTGGAAAATAGAAACACAAAAAAAACACAGAAACATGCCGTGTGTGTGTGTGAGGAAGAGAGTGGGGGGGGGTACATCTTTATAACTGAAGGAATTCTTGTGCAACACACACACACACTCTTATGCAGAAAAATTTATATATGCTAGCAAGCCTCACAGAATCAATAAACTCATCAGCAATTTCCAGAAAAAGTTCTTCAACATCAGGATCTAGCTTTCCATGAGAATCCACCTGAGTAACCAAAAGATGAACAATATGGCACATTTATCATGAAGAATTGGAAACCAAAACAGAAAATGGTATAAAGCTAAAAGAAAAAGAAAAGGAAAAACAAAGTGAAATGCTGGAAAGACCTGTGAAACCAAGTCTTGTATCTTTCTCTTCCCAAGAAGTTGATTTGTTGCTTCTGTTCCTTGGCTTGAACTTCCCCCTGGTGTAGTTGTACCAGATGCTGTTGCATCTGGCTGTGATCCTGTCAAACTAAAAGATTTCTGGCCTGCGGGTCCTGGCATCCTTGGAGATTGCTGTTGTTGTTGATGCTGCTGCTGCTGCTGCTGCTGCTGATGCAGAGGCACTTGTTGCAATTGTTGCTTTTGCTGCTGCTGCTGCTGCTGCTGCTGCTGCTGCTGCTGTAGTAGTTGCTGCTGCTGATGATGAAGTTGTTGGCGTCCCATTTGGGGCTGCTGCTGTACCAGTTGGGATAACTGTTGTGCCATCAAATTCTGGTGCAGTTGACCAGATGAAGCCAATTGCTGCTGTATGAGAGCCTGTGATTGCCTCTGTTGAAGATGGAACGAAGGCGAGGCAGAACCAGACATTGTTGGCATTTGCTTCAACCACTGTTGCTGTGACAGAGAGTTCTGCATCATAGCTGGCTGCGCATTCTGAGCCAGCTCTGACATCTGAGGATTTATATATGCCATTGATGGTGTCCTTTGTAGGCTTTGAACCTGCAGTTTCAGGGAGATGATCATGCACACAAATCAAATGTAATGCAAATGATTGCAAAAGTTTCACGTTCCAACAACAAAACTAAAAGTAGAATGATCAGTTGACATTTTTCTGTGCTTACTGAAAAACAAAGGATAGAATACTTGATCATAGAAAAGAAGATTGCTTGATTCTAGGGAAGCCCAATGGCTACAATTAGCAGTAATGTGTTGATGTATTCACTCAGCGCTCAAATTAAAAAAATAATAAAAATAAAAATAACCAATTCATCAAAAGAGGCATGTGCTTATCCACATGTAAGTGCAAGAACCAAATAACATGAGAATGCACATTACTTCTCACAATCACTCCATTTATGCTTATCAAATATAATTGCAGAACTACAAACAATGACAAATACTAAAACAAAATTGCAAAAGCATTAGAGAGAGCTGAGGTTGGAAAACCACCCTTTATAACAAAACACCACTCATACAATATGGTTCTTCAGAGAAATGGGACTTGCTAGCAAAAACTAAACAAATAAATTTTGACTAATAACCTCATTTTGAAATAAAAAAACTAGAGCCCAAGCTTTACAGAAACTAGAGTCACCAAATCCAGTTACCAGAAAGATAAGAAGGTAATGTGATCAGAGAAAACTCAAACCTGAGAGGTGAGCGGATTTTGTGGCACAAGTTGCTGCCTCATTGACCCTGCATTTATTCGCTGTTGAGCATATGCGAGTGCCCCATTAGGTCTTATTTGTGAACCCATATTTAGTGATCCCATCACTCCCATTGCTTGTATCCCCTGCAAAGACTGCCCCGGAGAATTACCAGGATGGAACTGAGACCCTTGAACTAACCCAGCTTTCTGCCTTGGCTACATCCAAGAGTGCACTTATTTTAGAAAAAAATAGCTATTATGATCATTAAATTATTTTGCTAGCTCAATCACAAATGCGTTGCATAATGAGCCATTCAGATTCTATTGATCCAATCAACTATTCAATCATGTAATGATTAAAGAAGAAGCACACCATTTTTGAGATTATCATCCGCTGAATTCAATTCATTCAGCTCAGAAATCCTATATAATTGGATATCCTTTTAAAAATATAAGTATTTAAACTGTGATATACTGTCAATTGATTATCACACAGAAATGACTTTTCTATACCTTTGAAAAACTTTCAAGTAATTTATCACTTGTAAGAAGTGCAATAAATAGATTTTATACCCCAAATAGCAATACTTTATAAATTGATTGACACTAGCACAATCCAAAAATTCTTACTAAGGATAACAAACTTTTTCAAAAGCACAGATTACACTAAATGTACAAGCCCATTAACCAAAAACAGCAACTTTGTAAGCAAAACACTATAACTTTGAGAACTTTAAAGCAATCAAAAACATACTGAAGCCAGCAACTGTGAGGGCAAGTTCAACTGAGCGGCGGCGGCAGCTGTCCCGGTCAACATAGGAAGATGCCCAGTTTGGCCGAGAAGTGCTGAGCGAGACGAATTTGCCCCACCCAGTTGTTGATTCTGCTGTGAATTCGGTTGAATTGAGGCAGACCCGCCAAAATTCATCTGCCCATACAGGCCCTGTTGTTGCTGCTGCTGTTGCTGCTGCCTCAAAACGCCACCGTATTGGTTCGGTTGTTGTTGGTTAATTTGACTCAAGCGCGACATAGAAGGAGATCTTTGAAGGGTTTGTTGGATTTGATATCCTGACATTGCTGTGACATTCTGCTGCTGCTGCTGCGACGGGAGAGAAGGTGAAGCAGGGATTTGGGAGTGTTCAAGTGAAGAAGAGGAAGAGATTTGTGTGTTTTGAGGTAAATTGGATACGTTTGGTGTTTGTGTCTGTGTTAAGGTTGTCGTGTTAGTGTTCATTAAGGTTGCTGCTTGTGACGATGGGTCTATTACTGTATTCTGAGAAGGGAGAGGTTTCGGCGAAGCGGCTGCATTTTCTGCCATGGATTGGAAAACGATTATGGGTTTTTTTTAATTCTACTTAAAAATCCATTCTTTTCGATGAATTCCGTGATTCTAGTCTGGGTTTCTTTCTTTTTGCAGAGCTTGTAGAGAGAGAGTTGACGGAGAGAGGGAGAGAAGGGGAGGATTATTCGGTCTAGCTGATAAGCAGAGGGAATGATGCATATGGGGGATCTAGGCCATACACGTAGTAGACGCATGGGATGCTCGAGTGATCATATAGACTGTATGCTGTACACGTGTACAAATGGGAGGCGGGGGTCAAAGGACTTTTGGTAGTTAAAACATGTGGCTTGATTAGATTGAAGAGTGACTTAATTAATGAAAAGTCAATCATGAGAATAAGCTATTGGTAAAGTAGTAAATACACTATACATTTGGTTTTTTTAAAAAACAATTAAGGTAAACATTTTGAGAAAATAATATAGTTTTGAAAAATAGTATTGTTTGAATATAATCAAGTTTTTTTAATATTAATTTTATGAAAAATTGCTATGGTAAATACTGCTATTGAGAATAATAATTATAGAATTATTATTTTTTTTTTAAATTAACTCAAAATTTTATAAAAATTTAATGATTAAAAGATAAGATTCAAGATTCAATGGCTAAAACAATAAGATGATGTTGCAAGAAAGAGAAATAAAAAAAATGAAAAGAAAAAATAGATCACTGCTGACATGTCATGGATCTTTTTTTGACATACTCAATATCGTTAGAAAGATCTCGATAAAATGATTTTAACTACATCTTAAAAAATCATTAAAAAAAGTCATAATTAACTTTAAATTAACCCCAAACAAAACCCCTAAGAAATTAAAACCATGTTTTATGGTTTATCAATGTGTGATTAGAATCATTTTATCGAAAGCTTGCTAATAGTATTGTGTATGTCGAAAATTGAGTTTCAGTATGTCCTTGATGACCTATTTTTTATTGTGCATTAGATCTTTAATTTTATTATTGGCCATTGGATCTTTATGAAAATTTGAATTGGCTTTTATAGCTCTTAATTAATTTGGTTTAAAAATGATTTTTGAAATAATTACTATTTTTAATAGCGGTTATATTATATTTAAACTGTAATATTTTTTAAAATACTTTTCTAACATGTCTTATTTTCTTTAAAATTTTGTTAAATTGTGTTAGAATTACAAAAGACCCATACATTTGCTCCTTGTTTATCCTAATATGGCAGTAAGTGCATTGTATTTCTGAGGAGTGAGAGCTAAACCTTTCTTTTTTAACCGAAGAAAGAAGAGCAGTGAGTGGTAAGTGCCAACTTCTAATGGCCAATAAGTTCTCTCTGCGCACAGGAGTACTTAAAAAGAAAAAAAAATAAAAATTATATTCAGCGTTCTAAAATTTGATTTTTTTTCTCTCTCTTTGTATTTTAAATTATTAACCAACTCAAAATTAAAAATGATATAAAAAAATAAATTTATCATCATATATAATATAAAATAAATACACAAATTACATGTTAATCCAATGTACATAGATTTGGGATTTTTTTTTGTACGATTTATCCCCCCTAAGACTTTTCTTCTTTCTTTTCTGTGCAAATAAAAATTTGTAGGTTCCATCCTATTTTTGTTAGATCTGGTTTGGCAATATCAATAGTAAATCAAAATAAAATTAGGTGGTTTAAACAATTGGAGATCTTCATGTTTTTTGATACAAGGAACACAAAAGGAATTCATCAAGGTATGGGGAATTATCAATGTTAACAACGAAGGAAGTTTTTGCCAAAAAAAAAAATGTTTAGTTAGAGTTTAGTTGAAATTGTAATAGTGGTAATAATTTAAAATACTTTTTTAATAACTGTTATAAAATAAAAAAAAATATTTTTTAAAAATTATTTTTAATATCAACACATTAAAAAACCTAAAATTATTTAAAAAAATCATTTTAAAACAAAAAAAATTTCAAATTTTTTTAAAATAGAGTACAACCACTATTAAAATATGAAGATGAAGCATGCCTGGTTGGGAATACCTAATTAAAAGTATATCCACCACTGAGAAAGCTTTTGTTTGCTAAGAGGAAGATTTTTCGGGCAGATAAGGAAAAAGCCTTTCAATCTATTAGATTAAGATTAGGGTATTGTGGTAGCTTTTATGGTTGCGGTTTGAAAAAAATAGTTTAATAAAAAGTACTTTTTGTGAGGTTGATTTTAAAAAAAGTTGGTGTTTGGTTAAAACTGTGGTTGAAGTTGTGGTTGTAAAAAAAAACAGTTTCTTGTGTTTGGTTACAAAACTGTGGTTCAAATTGTGGTGAAAAAAAAGCAGTTTTGTGTTTGGTAAAACTGTGGTTCAAAAAAGAAATTTCTTGTGTTTTGTTAATATGGTTTGTGTTTTATATTTTATTTTAATTAATTAAAAGGATATATATAGACACATATATATAATTCCAAAACATAAGTGTTTTGTAATTATGATTACATAATAAAATGAAAAATCATTATACATTAATGTACTCTTTTATTGTTCCATCAAACTATTTGCAATTCCATCGCGTACAAAATCCATACGTGAAGGCCTTTGTGAGCCTTGAACGGCCGAAGCCTGAACAATATCAGGTAAAAAGTCATTTGGAATTAAATTGGGGTTGCGATCATACTTAGAAAAAACTGTATCATCTTGCGATTTCCTTCTAATATAATTATGTAGTGCCATTGATGCAACTACAATCTCAACTTGTGTTTTGTATGGATAAGCAGGCATGTTTTGCAAAATTTTCCACCTTTGTTTCCATACCCCACAAGAACGTTCGATCACGTTACGTAGTGACGAGTGTGCACGATTAAACACTTCTTTCCGACCACTTGGTTATCCACGACGCCTAAATTCTTGGAAGTGATACCTCTCGTCTTTGTAGGGACCCAAATATCCATACTCGTTTGGATATCCAGCATCAACCAAATAGTATTTTCCTGAAAAAAATAACATTGTAATTTTAAACAAAACTTTAAAAAATAATTATATTCCTTCAATTACCAAATCTTCAATTTAGTTAAAATCACAACCTTTTAGAGGTTTTGGAAAGTTGATATTGCTATTGTCAATAGCCTCAACAAAAATACGTGTATCATGTGCACTGCCTTCCCATCCTGCCCACACGAACATGAATTGCATGTCGAAACTACAAGTGGCCATGACATTTTGTGTTGGTACACCTTTTCTTCCAATAAATGGAATTTGATTTGCAGCTGTTATGAAGGCACGAACATGTGTTCCATCAATTGCACCGACACAATTCTACATGCCACAAAAACATTTTAGTACTCATAAACATTTATAATATATTTCATACTCCTCTGAACAACTTAATTAAACTACTTAATTATATATATATAAAAAATTAATCTTACCTTGAAATGTGGTATAAATCTTCTATTCATAGCAATTTCTCTTGGCGTGCTCGTAAATTGTGGATCTACTGGTTTTATGACTTCTACAGCAAACAAACGTAATAATTTAAGCACTTCTTTAAAACATCTACTAATAGTTTCACCTGAATGCTGGAATCTTTCCTGCACTTGTCTATTTGACGCCCCAACTGCTATTGTAAATAGAAACATTGCCACCTTTTCAATAACGCTCATTCTTCTTGATGGTTTTAAGCCATGGTGCGTTTCCAAGTCGGTGCACAAACTCAACAAAGTGGTTGCGTCCATCCTGAACATGTTAACACTTCGTTTCCAATGCCCTCTTAAAACCTCTGTCAACCAACGCATCCCTGTGTTATACGAAACCATACATGGTTCTTTATACATATAATTAATATAATACGTGTTTATAGCTCCAGCTGTGCATATAATTAATTTTTTCATATCACAATGCCTCCTTATAATAAATGCATCGTCACCATCACTGTCATCGTCAACATCATCATCACTATCATCGTTACTATCGTCGGTGTTGTTTCCATCACTGTCATCTCCAGCACCAGAAAATGAGGCACCACTACCTTCACAACTAGGATAATTAATGTGGTCTACAATTCGGTTCATTACATTATCATAATTGCCATCGAAATCCTCATTAAATATGTCATTAAATCGTGAATCATCCATAACTTCAATTACATGGAAACAAAAACAAAATTATATGTTGTTAATAAAAATATTTAAATAATTAAATATCATTAAAAAAAAAAGTATCAAATAGTTGGTGCAACATAAGTTTTTTCATATCTGAAAAGCCAACAAAAACAGTGTTCCACTTGCTTGTATGAAATACAAATGAAGTTTGACAGGTTTGTTATGAAGTAAAAAAAAGCTTTGAAAGTTGGCTTACAAACAATCCTCTTTATATAGAAAAAAACTCTTTGCTTTTACATGTACAATATCACATGTATAAATTGTAAATGTTACGTTTACAGCTAATATATTCTATATTCTGACATATTTTTTCACCTTTTGTTCTCACTTTCTTATTCAAGATTCTTGACCCATTTTTTTTGCTTTTACTATCACCATGTCAGTGCACACCCACCCACATGTACATAAATCATCAAAAACAATAAATATTTGTATTCAACTGTACCTGGAGATTCAATTGGCACCTCACAAAATAAACACATTATATATATATATATTTCATCCAACACCAACACTGAAAATGGAAAATTCCAACAGCTCAAACAATAGAAAATTGGCAATAGCACATCCCAACAGCTCAAACAATGGAAAATTCCAGCAGCTCAAATTACATAACAAGGCATTAGCTTCATTCTCACGGCAGCAAAGGAAAAAAATGCATATTATTACACTGCACAAGCACATGGCAGAAAAGAAAACAAATCCATCTTATCAAACTACAGTTGCACATGGTGTCTCAATTACTTGCAGTTTTCTTATCACCCCGCAGCACCCATCAACTCACAGCAGAAAAAAGAAAACAAACAAATATTCACACAGTAGCTGCACATGGTATATCAACACAGTGAAGGAAAATTACCAGCAAATTCAATCCAATGGTCAACTATCAAACATTAATAAAAACAGAAGTGACAAATTTAATACATTGATAAAATACAACATTAAAAGCCAACAATATCCTCATACAAGTATATTAGCTCCCGAAAAGCAATTTCATATAAATACAACAGTAAACAAATTACCGCAAATGGAACTTCCATATATCTCAACATGAAATGTGGAAGAATACAATGACTCGGGTTAAACTTCGGCAATTGGAAAAAACTCTTTTTAAAAACCAGCATCCTATTATTCTGTAACAATAAAACAAACTTATATAAATACATTAAGCAAGTGAACATAGTTAATATATTAACGGTTAAGAAAATGTAATCATACCATGTCAGCTAAACACGTTTAATGCGTGCATACATTCGTTGCAGCCATCTTAACTTCTGCTCCTTATCACCCATACTAGCCCACATTTCTCTTTTCCTTCTTAAACTCAAATACTCCGTAGCAAAGTCGTGGAACTCATCATCAATTGAAACTCCAGGAATTGAGTGCAACTCAGCCATCACTTCGAGAATACTACAACCTTCGCGATCCATATTAACAGACGTCAAATCACTCTTAGTCGACATACTCTCAAGTAGATGATTGCACCTTGTCAGCAACTGAACACCAATTCCAGATGTTTTCTTCTTTCTACAACGCACATCATAATGATCTCGTTCTTTTCTTTTGTCGCCGCTTTTTGTATTGCTGCTGCTAGACATATTTATCCCTCCAACTATTAGAGCCATATCAGTCTGAAAATCTGGAATCACATCTTCCTCCGAATCACCGCTACCCTCTTCCAAACCATCATCAACAATGTCGGCATTGCTTGTACCAGGATCAACACCACTGCCCGTAGGTACACCTGATGAAGGAGCCCATGCAAACGCTCCAGTTACGACAATGTTGGAATATATTCGGTCAAATTTATTCTTCAAAGACGGCTCAATACCGACATGTCTGAATTTTTTGGCTCCTCTAATTTCCTGCATATAAATTAAATCAAGTAATGAAGGATCAAGACTAGTAAAATTTTAGGGCTGGAATTTGACAATAATAAAAGAAATTGTTAGGATGACAAGGAATGTACCTAAATTTTTTGTTTCCACCACTCATCGCTGGCTGCAATTGTGCCTAATTCACTATTCCAGCCAACACCAGTTTCAGAAACCAGCTTATTCCATATCCTCCAATCCTTTTTGCATCCATCCCATTTGTTTTTCAATTGTGTTTTAGTGAATGCATGCCCAATTTGTTCTTTGAATGATGTTATAAGAAATTTCCACCCCGTTTTATTAAAATGAGTATTAGGTCTCATTCCCATATCAATTGCCTTAATGCATATATCACAAAATATATGCAACATATCCTTTGTCCAAGCAGCCTTATCAAAAGATTCAAGACCTTCCATGATATCTTTTAACACATTTAACAAAAGTTTGAAATCAATAAATGATATCAAATAAATTGTGGCACATTTAACAAAATAAATTTGCTATAAATTCAACAAATTTGAAGCAAGCACAGTAAATAAAACACAAGCAACAACAGTAATGAAATTTGTAGATCAATTCAACAATTGCAGTGTTAATAGTTCTTTTGATTTGCAATGGATGGATACCAAAAATGGTGGCTAGTACCATAAAGATAATTCCAAAATAGTTTTTGGAAGTAGCTAGTTCGGAAGAGACAGAACGTATTTTTTAGTTTATTTCATGAATGGAAAATAAAACAATCCAAAGAAGCTGATTTTCCTAGCATAATCAAATGATCCAAGTCTTAAAAACCCATCAACCGAAGCACTCCCCACATAGAGATTTGCCAGTAATCCAGATTTTTTAATTCTCGCAAGTATCTGCTCCAGCAAAGACAGAACAGAATCGATGGAAGAACAAGTAGCAGTTATTAAACATCCAAATGTATATTCATTAGGTTTCAGACTTAAACCTGAATATGTCATTTGCATGCTTATGAATAGTTCAAAACAAGAAGCTGCATCTCCTCTTTGTAAGTAAACTGAGACGATTGAATTCCAAGATATAGAATTCCTAATCTCTATCTCATCAAAAACACTATAAGATAGTCAATATATCCCAGATACTTCCCGTACATGGATATTAGTACATTAGATAATGACGCATCATTTGCATAAGGTGACTTCAAAATCAATCCATGAATTTGCATCCCAAGTTGAAGCCACAACTTCAATTTTATTACTAGTGTTTTTTGATAGTTTATTCAACTTCAATTTGCACTTCTAATATTTCAAATGTTTGGAAAATATTGTGTTGGTGTCTACTGCTCAAATACAGACATGTTAAATTAATTATTGAAATCGTGTATCTTCTACCAGGAAAAACAGGAGGAACAAGTGTTGGTTAATAAACCATAGTTTGCTTTTTCTTTCTAATTTCTATAAATAAGAAGTTAATGTGTTTGATCATAACTTTTCCCCTCATTAACCAAACATTTCCTACATTTCCATATGAATTTCAGACACTATCAGCCTCTAATCTGCATGATCCAGATATATCTGCTCTTATAGCAGCTAAAATGAAGGAGTTTCATGGTCTTGAGATGCCAGGTCCAAAGGATGTCTCTCTGTGGCACAGATTGCGATTGTTTTCTTTTATTTTCTTTTCTAACTCCTGGCAAGCTCGAATAGCACTACCAAAAGCAAAACTATTAGACAAAAAACCATAAAAAATCATCTCTTTTAAAACTCCACATGCATCCTCAGGCATCCCATTCTGAGTATACCCAGAAATCTAACAAGCCCACGTAACACCATTTCTATCCGGCATTTCATCAAACAACTTTTGAGCCGAAACCCAATCACTAGTTCTAACATACACGTTAATAAGGGTGTTGCATAAGACCAAATCAGAATCAAACCCATGTTTAAGAACATTTAAATGAAACAAATTTGCATCCTTCGGACAACACGAGTGCTTATAACTAGAAACTAAATGTTCAATCAACTCATCGAAAGAACCCAAATTCGAGACTTTTGGGAAAATAGGTATTGTTTTCAGGTGAGAATGAGATGATCTTTTGTAGTGATTGACTAAGTCATTCAATGGGATTAGAGAAGGAGATTGCTTGAGTGGTGAAATGAAGTTTTGGGGTTTAGAGAGGAGAGAAGGTTGGTTTTTGTTGTTATACAAATCAAAAAATTTGTAATCCAGCATGCAAAAGCACAAACATAAAATATTTCATCTAAAAAACCAAAAATGAAGATGGAGATGAGGGAGAAACTTACCTCAATCTCCTGTCTTTTTGTTATGCAAACCCCACAGCGTTGCAGCTGTGTTCTGTAAAATAAAAAACAATAGAAACCCATGACAAAAATTAGATTTTGAGAAACACGTTAAACAAAATTGACAAGGGGAACGCACAGTACCTGGTATCTCGCTCGTGGACCTTTCCCAGCACGAATCTCTTGGTTTTTTTCTGCAATTGTAACAATGGAGGGACAATATGTAGCGGTTTGTGTTTGAATGGACAGAAGGGAAGAAGCGCTCTGGTGTTGGTGTTAGGGCAAAATAGAAACGGGGTTATAGCAAGAGAAGAGAGAGGAGAACAGTTTGGGGAAGGAAATTGGGGTTTTTTAGTTCGTCAAATTGATCTGCAACTGTAACAGAAAGTTTGGAGGTTGATGACCATAATTTTGGAGGTTAAGGTTACTGGGAAAGTTTAGTGGTGAGAGAGAGGTAAGGAACCGAAGGTTGAAACTGGGCGTAACATTGATCTACAACAACCTTCTGTGAAATTTTGGGTTTGTTGTGACCGTTGGGAAATTAGGTTTTGCAAATTGATGAGGGACAGAGAGAAGTTGAAAAAGTAATTGCAAATTGATGAGGGACGACAGAGAGAAGTTGGGAAAGTAAAAAAAAGTAATTGCAAATTGTCGGTGATGAGAGGGTGATGAGAGAGAGGAGAAACGCATGAAAAGCAAAAGAGAATTGATTTTCACTTTTTACAATTGAACCGCAGTTTCTAATGGGACCCACGTGAAAATAAACTGTGTTTTGAAGTTAACCAAACATATGTTTTACAGCTTTTCTCTAAACCGCAGCCGCAACAGCTTAGCCAAACAGCATCTAGAGAAATAAGTCAACTCAAGAAAGATGCCCACTGCTTATATAATTAGAAATTTCCAGCCTTTAATGGCTTTGAATAAGAAAAGGGATTTATATAGAGAGCATCAATAATTCTCATATGGAAGATGGAGACTATCTTGAATTCTTAGCTAAATTTTCAAATTAAAAATGAAAAGTATTATATTTAGTGTCAAAGACTATCTTGTTTTATTTATTTTCTTAATAAATTTGTTAATGATGATGAATACACAAAAAATGGTGGTTGTGTAAAAAGAAATGTTGATAATGTATATCACATGTTTGATAATGTCCATCCATTGTTAGAGATTGAAAATTGAAGAAGAAGAAGAAGTGAACCATTGTGGCTAAATTCTCTAATATTTGAACTAACAAAAATAAAAAGCAAACTTCTTTGATTTTTTTTATTCTTCTTTATACAATATTTCTGCATCTCTAAACTTTTATATGCATGGCCTTGACATTAATCACTTTGCTTATAAAAATATAATATGTTATGCAATTGGTATGCATTTGAGCCCAAACCTTATAACGCAACTATTAATGCTTATATGTTATTGATGGTGCAAGGAAAAAAAAAGAACTTTTCTAGTCATTATCAAACAACTAAAAGACATGCCCCTTAATACATGTCCCATATATTTAGCTTCTTTTATTTGACCATGTAAAATGTGCAATCCTCATAAATAATGAATAAAACTCAACCCAAATTACTATAAAGATCTAATAATTATTAAAAAAAAAAACAAAAACAATTCAATGGCTAAAAGAATAAATGACATGGCATATAAAACAAGGAATGAGAGAAAATAAAATAAAAGAAAGAAAGAACAGGATATTAAGGTCACACTCGAGCTTTTATAACAACACCTTTAATGCCATAAAAAAATCTTGACAAGATCAATTTTTAGACACCTTAAAAGGCTATCATTGAAGGTTAGGCTACACAAGAAACTCAAAGGTGACAAGTGACTCACTTGCTAGCCATTTAGGCCTAGCCCAAATAGCTAGAAACATAGCGTTTTAGGTCCCAATCTCGATCTTGACTTACCTTGGTTTATATAATCTAGCCATGACATATATTGTTGTGTATTTTTTAAGTTTTTAGGAGTCATAAACACAAACTTTCTATGCATTCATTTTTTTCTATGCACACATTACTTTTTCTATGTAGTGGAAGCATCACTTTTCTAGCCAATGCATTACTTTCATGGTATTGTAACTAGCCAGCATCTTTATAAATGGCGTGCATAGCATAACAACCCTTGATTTTCTAGGAAAATATTGTCATCAACATATTCACCAATAACAAGTATAACTCATCATCTAATTACTTAATTTTCTAGGAAAATATTATCCTCGTGCATGAAGATAATTTTAAAAACTAAATGTAAAAATACCTAGTCATATGCAAGATACGGAAGTCCTGGGCTCCATATATAAGCTTCATACATAGACTTTAAGTGACAAAAATAGTTTCACATGAGGATTTGTTTTTCCCTTACTCCCTACCATTTTTTTTATTTTATTTTTTCTTTCTTATATTATTTTCTCTTTCTATATTTACTAGCTTACGCATCATAGTGTTTCTTGTACCCACAAAAGATTTGTTTTTCAAGAATAACTTAACCCAAGTTGTAGTCATGAAGGCTATATCCAGTATAAGGTTTTTTCACAACCTCATCAATAACGCCATATGTAGAAAACTAAATAAAAGCTAGTTCATTCTCTTTCATTCACCACCCAAAGTTCTTTCAATGACTAATAAAATTCTAGGACAAAGAAGAATAATTTATCTCCCTACCACAAAAACCATAGCTTTTTTAGATCTTTCATAGTTCAAGTAAATATATGCTCTAATTCTTTTATCTTCTCCTTGGGTGATGGAAAAGAGTTCAGTAATATTCTTTTTAGCTGAAATACTAGTGTTGAAATGAGAAATGAGTTGAACATATAGATCATAAAGGCTAATAATCCAGGCCTTTTTCATCTTCCTCATTCAACTATTTCTTGTTGATGGACTAAGAGAATGTGAAGTTATTCTCACAAATCTAAAACAACATAGTTGAACTCATTGCCACTAAAGCTCTAATTAGTAAATTTTATAATTGATTTTTATATAAACACCTATATACTCTTCTTAAACTCTCATTAACATAAAAGATACAATGTAAAACCATATTTGAGTAAAAGAAGCAAACGTCATCAGACAAGGACACACTTGTTTCAAAGATCAGAATCTTTACATTACCATTAGTCTCCTACTAGGACATCTAAAAGGAGCATCAAATGGTCTATTTATGATTGTCTAACATTCTCTAAGCTCTCAACCTCTTTTATTACCACTACATGTGTTGAGGTATTTGCTTTCATTCTGGAAAAAAGATTTTGTATGATACTTACCTTCGATGAAAAATGGCACAAACACAAAGAAACCTAAAAACTTCTATCACTTTTACCATGACGACGACCATTGATACTCATGGAATACCTCTAACAATTTATGAATAAGAGGTAACTTGAACAATCATCGAAAAATCCTCATGATATACTACCTAAAATCAAATAATTTTTAAAAATCTATCTCCATCTTTGAAATTTTTAATAAAAGCAATAATTTTTTTTTATTTCTTCATTTCTCTAGTGAAATCTCTATTAATTTCTTCATGTCTCCAAATGAACTCTCCATATCTCCAGACGTGTCACTAACAATAATTCTCATGTCTTCAATAAAATCTCCACACGTGTCTCCAATGTCTCCAACAAAAATCTCAACACAAGAGCTCTAGTGAAATCTCTACATCTTCATTCAATACTTTCTTACATAATGTTTTAACATTACTTTCATTATTACAAAGCATTCTTATTTTTTTAAAAAGATAATAATAATATACTCTATTATGATAAGAACAAACAAACTAATCAAACCATCATTTCTCTTGTATGTGAATATCCGTCTCTCTTACATGTTAATTCTCATCTCTCATTTAGGCACATTTATAAAAACATAAAAGCGTAATATCATGTTTGTAAAACAAGTGGGTTTTCTTTCCCTCTACATATTCTAGGTAAGTCTTTTAAACATATCTATTTAAAATACATGAAGGGCAAATAATGGTTAAAAAATTAAAAGAAAAACTTTTCCAACCATTTAAGCCTCAAAATAGTTAAAAGATGCCCTTTAATGCATGTCTCATACATTTAGTTTATCTTCTCTAGCCATGCAAAATATGTAATTTCTCCCAAATAATTAACAAAAGTCAATTAAAATTGTTATAAAAATCCAATAGTCATATAAGAAACAAAAAAAAATCTAATGGTTATCCATTCCCTAGAAGAAGAAATAAAATGGCATAAAAAACAAAGGAGAAGAGATAAAAGAGCAAAGAAAAAAAAAGAATAGGATGTCGAGGTCACATCCGATCTCCGATGATGACATCCCTAGAACCATCAAAGAGAACTCGACAAGATAAATTATTTGACACCTTAAAAAGCAACCATTGAAGGCTAGAGTAAGCCACACACATTGTTTGAAGATAACAAATTGAACATTCGCTGGCATATTCATTACACATGCCAACATTTCATCCATTTTGGTGTGGCCTTAACAATTGGAAGCTTAGCATATCAAACCTTGACTCAATCTCAACTCACGTTAGTTTGCCCAATCTTGTCTTGACACACAACTCTATGTATTTTTTTTTCATGTTTTAAGGAGTTACACATACAAGTTTTTTTATCTGCAAATATATATATATCTCATGCAGGCACATTCATGATACATAAAAAGAAAACATTATTTTTGTAAAATAAGTAAGCTTCCTTGCCCTTTACATGTGCTAGGTAAATCTTTCAAACATATTATTTTAAAAAGACTTAAAGGGGCAAATAATGGTACAAACAAATTTTTCAATAAATGTTTCCAACCATTTAGGCCTCAAATGGTTAGAGATGGCCCTTAATACATGTCTCATGCATTTAGCTTCTCTTCTTTAACCATGTAGAATGCGCAATTCTACCAAATAATAAACAAAAGTCAACATAAATCATTATAAAACTCCAATGATCATGGGAAAAAAAAACAAAAACAATCCAATAGCTAGAAAAAGAAATAAAATGGCATAAAAAGATAAAGGAGAAGAGAGAAAAGAGACAAGGAAAGAAAGAAAAAAAGAATGGGACACCAAGGTTGACACCTTTAGTACTATAAAAAAGATATCAACGAGATAAATTTGTTGACACTTGAAAGGTCACCATTGAAGCCTCTAATAGGTCACAAATGCTACCTAAAGGTGGTGATTGACCCACTCATTAGCACGTGCATACCAACATTTTATCCATTGGGGTATGGCCTGAATGGCTAGAAAATTAGCATTTCAAACCCCAAATCAATCTAGACTCATATTAGTTTGTTTAATCTTACCCCGATGCACAACTTTATGTATTATTTTTCAAGTTTTTAAGAGTTGCACACACAAACTTTCTATGCACATATTTTTTTTATGCACACATTACTTTTTCTATGTAGTCGAAGCACCACTTTTTTAGGCAATGGTTATTTTTTGGTAATGTAACTAGCCAACATCTCTACCAATGACACGCATGGCATAGCCCTTAACTTTTTAAGAAAATGTTACTATGAATGTCGCCACCAATGAAAAGTATAGCCTATCATCTGATAATTCAATGTTGTATGGAAATATTATCCTTCTCCATAAAATAGGTTCAAGGACTTGGTTTATAAATACCCCAATAACAAGTAAGAATGCATAAGTCCTAGATTTCATACACAAACTTCAAGAGACAAAAACAATCTCACACATGGATTTTCTTCTCATTCCCAACAACTTCATTTTGTTTTCTCTTCCTTACATTATTTTCTCTTCATAGGAAGTATGGCCTATCATTTGATAATTCTCAACACATATTTTCTCTTACTTATTATATGAGTACAAAGCCAATGGTTATTTTTTGGTAGTGTAACTAGCCAACGTCTCTACCAACAAAACGCATGGCACAACCCTCAATTTTCTAAGAAAATGTTACCACCAATATATCCACCAATAGTAAGCATGACCTAACATCTAATAATCCAATTTCTTAGGAAAATATTGTCATTTTCCATGAAATTCAAGGAATGGGTATACAAATACTGAGTCATATGTAATAATGCATAAGTCCTGGACTCCATACACAAATTTCATAAGAGAAAAATAGTCTTATGTTAATTTTCTCCCAATTCCCATTCCCAATCATTTCATTTTGTTTTCTCTTTCTTATATTATTTTCTCTTTCAACATTTATGAACTTAAACATCCAAATATTTCTTACAAGTACAAGGAGTGTTTTTCAAAAAAATCCAGACTAGAGATAAAAATAAAAAACTTACGTCACCTTGGACTTCGCTGACTGCACTTCATTGTCACAATCTTAGCCATATCTAAAAGTACTTTCAAACTCTCCTATTAACTTTACCTTCAAACTCCTCAACGACACAAACATCTTTCAACCTACGCAATATCTAAAAGTACATGGAAAAGTGAATTTTACAATAAAAATAATAAAAAATAACCAAGAAACATAACCAAGTTCAAGTGTGCAGTACAAATGAATAACTTGTAAACCTTACATTTCTCTAAGCTTTGCATCCTTTAGTTCTATTTTAAGCAAGACCTTATTTGATATCTGAAATGACAAGGACCTTTAATAACATAAAAATCAGCATAATTCAGTATCATAAATTGCAAGATCGGAAACACGCAAAAGAACAAAACATATAAGAGAGAGAGAGAGAGAGAGTTTACCTTGTCATTGGCTTTTATAAGTTTGTCACAAATTAACAAAAACTCTAAAACCTGTGGAAATTTCAATGTAGCTCAGGAAATTAAGCTTGTTTGTTTTTTATATATCAAAAGCATTTTTGAAAAAAATTAAAATTTTTATTTATTTATTTATTGTTTCAAAGTATTATTCTTATTATTTTTATGTTTTCAAATCGTTTTGATATGCTAATGTCAAAAATAAAATTAAAAAAACATATTTCGATGTATTTCAAAGTAAAAACACTTTAAAAAAAACTGTTACCACAATGTCAAACGAGTTTATAGATTTTTGTGGATTGTTATAGTAAAATTATTATGTTGCCCTTGAGTGGAAAAAGATGAAGCCTTAAAGGTAGGGGTGTTTTGGACCTTTTCACTAACACATTGGTCATTAAAAGATTCTACGGGGATGTCTATGTCTTTTATAATCTTTTATCCCCGAAGTCAACAAAATTTAGAATTGTTGATCAAGAGCTTTCTTGACTTTTCGTAAGTTTCTTAACAATAAAAATACTTATTTATCTCCAAGGTCAAAAACATTATTAGGTTGCTGGTTAATGGTTTTTTAGGGTTTTCAAATACCCATTTATAGTGAAATTACATCTTTTTAACCTTGGAAAATACAAAAAAAAAAAAAAAAACTTCGTAATTAGGGGTATTTTTGCATTTTCACATGGGTAACTTATGTAATTACTAGGGTCATGGAAGGAATTTAACAACCCATGGGAGCTTCGCTGTAGCTCAAGAAATAAGTTATTATAAATTGCGACAGTGAAATTATCATGTTGCACTTGAGTGGAAAAAGATGAAACCTTAAAGGTAGGGGTGTTTTGGTCCTTTTCACTAGCCCATTGGTCATTATGTCGGTCAACAAAATCTAGAACTATTAACCAAGAACTTTCTTGACTTTTCATAAGTTTCTTAACAATAAAAATACTTATTTGCCTCCGGTGTTAAAAAATTATTGGGCTGCTGGGTAAAGGGCTTTTGAGGTTTTCAAATACCCATGTACAATGAAAGTACATTTTCAACCTTAAAAAAATAAGAAATAAGCTTTGAATTTGGGGGTATTTTTTTACTTTCACTGACTATTTTATGTAATTGCTAGGGTTACGGGGGGCATTTTGGTATTTTCACATTGTTTTGAAATAAGCTTTGTATTTGGGGGTATTTTTTAACATGCGCTAGCGAGTGGGTGATGTTCGTGCCATTCAGGAGGTGTGTGTGTGACGCAACTCGGTGGCCAATATTGGCTTTTCGCCATCTACTTAGATGCCCCACTGTGTCCTCTTTCATGTGGAGTGGGGTGTGGCAGCTTATGATGGTTGAATTGTCACCGGTAATCATTTAATTTTTTCCGCCCTTCTTTTCTCTCTCTTAATAGTTAGTGTATAACATTGTCCTCTTTTTTTCTTACTTTTCAATTTCAATCTTCATTCTCTTAATTTCTTATTTCGTTTGTTTCCATTTATAGAAGTTTTTTTTTCTTTTCATTTAATCCTTCAATTACTATTTCTCATATGTTTTTTTTTTTTTTAATTTCAGTCCTTATTTTTTTAATTTCTTATTTCATTCCTATTTCTTTTATAAAAGTGTTTTTTTTTTTAATTTTATCCTTCAATTGCAATTTCTCATATGTTTTGTTTTTCATTTCAGTCCTTATTTAAAAAAAAAAATTCCTTGACACTTTTGTTGAAATTTTTTTGGCTTTCAATTTCATCCTTTCATCAATTTTTCTGTTGATTTTTTTTTTCAATCTAACCCACATTTTTTTTATTTGTTTTTATTTTATTAAAGCTATTTTTCAATTCAATTTAACCTTCTAATTGAAAATTTGTACCCCTCTAATTAATGTTTTTTTTTCACCCTCATTTTTTTTAGATATTTTGTGTGATAGATTTTTTTATAGTTTCATCTTTCAACATTTAATTTGTTGGAAATTCGGCTTTGTATGATTTTATCATTCTGCATTAGTTTTTATTAATATTGATTTTGTGATTATCTTCAAGTTTTTTTTATGGATTTATTACGATTTTGTAATTTAGGACACAAGTTTTGTATGTCTTTTTTTTAATATATATATTTTTTAGTTGTTCTATTTCTATTTAATTTTTTAAAATATTATTCTAATTCATCTATAATTGTTTTCATACAAATGAAGTTTATTTTTAAAAATAAAAAATATTTATTTTTAAATATATTGTCGATGTGTTCAGCATTGTGTAATATTTTTTATTATGATAGTTTATTCAATCAGTTTCATTTTATTTATTTTTTATTGATTTAACTAAATAAATTCAATAAATATTATGAATAACTTATTTTATATAATTAATTATCCTAATTTACATTTATCTATCAATTTTTTTAGTTATTATTAATAAGTACATATTTTAAAAAAAAAAATTATAACTCGTGACAAAATACAGGTTAAATGGCTATTGGGCTTCATAGCCGATAGATAATCCCTCGCGACCAATTTTTCTTTGCAAGAGGAACACCCATCAAAACCATCCCCATGGACACCACTTTCTTCCACACTTTCCTCATTGATCTCATACCTCTGTTAAATGCCCAAATGCTTTGCGTGACCGTATCTTTCATCTTTCATCTTCACAACCGCAGGTTTTCTCACAATCAGACACCCTTAATCGACCAAATTTTGTGCAATTCTCAACTCAGTTATTTGCAGGAATTTTTATTTTTTTTGTAAATTTGGAAGGGAGAAGGAAAAAACTAGCAACGGCAAGTCGTTTAGAGCACTGCGTTGATTGGAAGAGATTCCAGCAGACGTAGTGTCGTAAAGACCGACAAAGTAATCCCTAAGGTGCTCTTTGGCTACAATTTTCAAGTAGAGCTTCTCGGCGTCTTCAAAACGCTTGATTTTGTCATCATCGGGGCTAAACGGCATGTCGTTCCCATGACCAGTGAACTGAAGAGAAGGTATTGATAGCAGGTTTGTCCATAGAGAGGCTTTGATTGAAGCAGGAGTTAGAGCTAGTGTCGAACAGAGAGAGGAGAGAGACACTCCAGCGGGACCATGGTAACATATTTCTTCGAGAGCTGAAGAGATGAGAGTGCCCATGGAGGCATGTAATGATTGAGTAGGACCTGTGTTCGGTTTGTGAAAATTTTGAGGATTTTTCTGTGGTTTTTCTCGGAAAATGAGCACTGGCGGGGCGGGCGCGAAAAAGAGTGGCGCACGCGTATATAATTGTTGGAGACTCGATGCGGCGTCGTTCTCAGGATGTTTAAGTTGGGGGCTCTACTCGACGCCGCTGCAGTTAAGGCTTAAATGGACGGCTAGGATTCAAAACGTAGTAAAAAAAAGCTGGGTAGCGTTGCAGGGTATAAAAGCTCCAGTCATGAACAAAAATAATAATAAAAAAAAACGAAAGTACTGCTGGTGAAGCAAACGAGGAAAGCGGTAGAGAGAAAGAAAGAATCTATCAGACAAAACAAAACGTTATTTCTTTCTATGTGTGTTTCTCTTTCTCTCTCTCTCTCTCTCTAAATAATTCTTTCTTATTTCTCTGTCAATCAAATCTTTCTTCTATACCGCTCTCTCTCTATCCCTGTCTCTCTTCCTTTCTCTTGTTTCTGTTTGTTTTGGTTTTTCATGATTTCTGGGCCGTTCTTTGAAATCCCACAAAAGTTCCATTCGTCTTAATACAATCTTTCTCGAGAAAATCCAGTGTTTTCTTGAGAAAATTGACTTTTCCTTTCGTTACCTCAAGCCCACTAAAATGTTTCTGCTTCTGTTCAAGGTAAGTGGAGTCGACGACAACGACTGTCAGGATTCGATTTTTTGTCTCTCCTTTCTTTTTCTGCTTTCTTATTGTTTCTGTGTGAAGATTAGGAAGTTTTTTGAAAGATAATTTACGCCTTCAAGGTTTCTTTATGTGAGTCTATCTTGTAAAATATAAGCTATGGACTAAAGTGTAAAACGCGAAAGTTTCTTCTTTTTGAAATTAGTTATTGGGATTTTTTTCTTTTAAAACAAGTGTTCTCATTTGTTTTGTAAATCCAATTATGCTTGGTTGTTTCCTAGAAAGCTTCACGTGCTAGTAAAAAACTTTTGCCTTTTTGTTTTGCCACTTCAAGAAATATAGATCTCTCTTTCTTTCTCTCCCAGCTAATCTGGTCTTGTATTATTGTTTCTCTCAAAGATTATGTGAACTCATTTTGATGTTTTTCTTGTTTTCTTGTTAGATTACTTTTTTTCTTTATGGGTATTGATCTGGCATTGACTGGTTTGTTGGGGTCTTTCATAGTTTAGAGTTATCCTCCACTCATGGTCTTTTAACTTGGAATTGGGTTTTTAGAGAAAGGTTCCTTTTTGTGGAAAAAAAGCAGCCTGCTTTTCATTTTAATGTAATGAAGTGATCAATACTTACACATATATGCCTGTTTCATTTTGCTTTTTTTATCTCTGCTCTTTACATTGTCTTGGTGATCTGTTTGGTTGTTGAGAAAATGCAGGGAAGGCGAAGAATTGTGTATATATAGTCACTTCAAACCAAGCCCAATTATTGCATCTGGCTTTGTTTATTTTCTCTTACTGTATTTCCTCATTAACCAAACATAAGCTAAATATCATTCCATGGCTTTTTTCTTATTCCCTGTGATTTTTATTGTAAAAGTACAGAGGGATCAGATAAAATAATTCAATTTAGAGAGCTTTCCATTTAGTAAAACTAACCTTTCGGTTCTGTCTTGTATTCTTTTTTCCCTCTGTTGGTATTTGATTCAGTTATTTTTTATGCAGAAAAAAGGACTGGTTTTCATCAATTGAAGGGAGATTGAAATGGAAGGTGATTTATTTTCAGGCTTAAGCAATGGAAACCAAGTAGATGGCAAGGTCTTGCAAACATTCCAGAAGAGTTTTGTTCAAGTTCAGGATATTCTAGATCAAAACCGGTTGCTAATTAATGAAATAAACCAAAACCATGAATCGAAGATCCCTGACAACTTGACTCGAAATGTTGGTTTGATTAAGGAGCTAAACAACAACATTAGAAGGGTGGTTGACCTTTATGCTGATCTTTCGAACAATTTCACCAGGTCAATGGAACCTTCATCAGAAGGTGAATCAAGTGGGATATTGAAGTCCAACGGAAAGGCCAATTCGAAGAGAATTAGATCCGGGTAATCAATTCAACTGAGCTTTCATAGAGATTCTCCACTTTATTTCATAGTAAAAAATAAGAAGAGCATTTTGATATCGGAGGAAAAAGAACTTGATGAGGTTATGTGTCTCTTCCTTGTTAGTGATATGTGATCTTGAGGCTTTTAGCTTCAGTTTAATTTCAAGCAAATCCATTGTAATAACAATTTAACAAATTTACATAAAGTTATGTGTAATCGTATCATCTTGTTGATCAATCTCAATTATGCATCTTTATTGCATATTGTATTTTCCAGGTCTTTCTAATTTTGTCTCGTTTTGCTCTTTAAGAAAAAAAAATCTGGATAGAAATTTTAATTTAACGATGCTTGATCTTGATGTGTTATATTTATTCTCTAATAAATTTATTGCCTTGTTCTTTCTTTGTTGATCTGCTGTAGATAGGATTCCTCATCTGTACTTTTTCCGATTTAATAAATTGTTTAATTGACCATACCGTTATCACTCTCTGTAATTTAAGAGATAATGTGTGACATTCAAAGGCCAGTAAGCTCTCTAGAGCTGCCTAAATCTGATTTGTCGGTTAATATTGATGATGATAATCACCATTTTCTGATCATATCTACTGATCTGCGTTGGATGGGAAATTTCACCTACCCGCTTTAGTCTTTCCGGTGTTTGTCAAAAGATTCCTCATTATGTCCGGGGGGCATTGCAGTGAAGGTTTGATGTGTTGTATACTGCTTGGAACTTTTTAAAAACCCCCAAGGTAGTAAGTCTTCAATGTTTTGAAGCTCTTGTCCTGAAAATTATTTTCAGCCTTTTTGACTTTGTTGGGGGAAGTGGGAACAGGAACTTCTGTTGTGACCTTGAGCATTATTGGCCTTTTGGTTTGTAGTTTCTTTGAGACAATTGGAGAAAGCAACTTTTTTTAATAGCTATCTGGTTTTGCATCAAGCACCTCAAGTTTAGAATCTGATGTTCTGGGTGAACATCCTTTTGACCACTAATTTGTCCCCGTTAACAGTAATCTCTTGATTGTTTCAGTTTTCGTAAAGATTAATTAAGATAATGGAAGTTGCTACCTTAGGTTGCTTAAAAGAAGACATGAGTACTTTAAGAGAAAGAAAGATAAACAAGAGTTGAAGGGCCCAGTGAATCCCACAGCAGTGGAACCAGTTGAAACTTTGCTTATCTTTCACATAGGTTCTTTGCTTCTTTCTTACAGATATTCTCTTCCCATCTCTTTCAAAGTTCTGATTTTGTAGATAGAGTTTCGCAATGCATTCTAATGATGTCATTGCATTACATTACAGTCCCTTTTACCTTGATGACTCTTCCACAAACAATGACTGAAACAGACAATTTGATTGAAGAAGTGCTTTTCTTGTGGACCCATTAACCTTTGCATTTCTGTATGTTATTCGTGGAATCATTCATTAGTTTTCTTGATTGGAATGGACATGAGGATGATTGCTGCAAATGGCTGGTTTTTTGGGTTTGATTTTGTCGCTTTTGGTACAGTCATTTCCCCAATTATTGATGCAGCTCAGGTAAAACCAATTATACATATTGAAGTAGCTAACCACTTCTTCTATACCATGGTTTAAGTGCTCCTCTGAGCATCTTTTGAGTCGTTGTATCGTCCCTGGCTGCTTCCCAAGCAAAAAAGGAAGATGTACAATAATTGGATCTATTACAGAGACATCTAAACACTATTATGGAGTTTAAATCCATGAAAGAAGGATGCTCGCATATGGGATGGATCTATTACGGTTGTTCTAATCAAACTGTATATACAAGAGGGCTTCAGAGTGGCAGAGGTGCATTTTTGTGATGGAAATGAAAGAGTTTGGTCCTCGTATATTCGATTGAATTTTGAAAAGAAAGAGCAGTAGTGAGTGCAAAGACATGGAGAATCTCCAAGGTGTTATGGAAAGGGACGGAGGAGAAGATTTTGGTTTTAAAAATTATGAAAAAAAAAAAAAAAAAAAAAAAAAAAACCAACAACTTTGACATGCCCTCCATGGGAAGTGGGGTTGAAGGATGAAGGGAATCAGACAATAAAGAGAGATATTTTTGTCTGCACTCAAATGTTTCCTTCGTTTCTTTGTTTGTGTAGGCTGCTGCATGTTTGATATGATAAATGTCCTCAAAAGATGAGGATGAGAATGAGATGCTGACCGCTGGTGCATGTACCCTCTTATCTCCTAGGCTCGAACAAACTGCAAATTCTAAGTGACAACATCTGAATTCTGATCCACGTCAGGCCACTGAATAAAGTATGTAGTGATATAATTAGCTTTTTAAACTGTTTTTTTATTTATAAATATATTAAAATATCTATACAAACAAAACAATAATTATTTGTCCTCAATTTTTCATTGATGATCTACCAACAAGTTTACCCTTTTTTTTTTCTTTTTTTTTAACTTTTCTTGAACAATTAAATATGGCTAAATCCTGCGCACATAAAAGGGCATCGTAAGCAATTTCTGGGAAACAATTTTTTTAGTATTATTAATTTCCCATATTCATTTCGGTTGCCTCTTTTCATTTTGTCCTTTTCAAGAAGATTGTATCTTGCTTTCACTGAAATTGATACCCCATTAGACCATAATACGTTAACAAAAACACAAATTAAATAATTGACACCACTAATAATTTAATATCATGCTTGTAACGATTTTTGTTGTTTTCTTGATTAGGTTGGCCGCCGCAATGGCTGCCGCCTCCATTTTTTTTTATTGATTTAAGATGATAGTTGATTGTTATTATTTTTTAAAATAAATATTTTTATTTAATAATATTTTATTTTTAAAAAAATATATTATTAATATTATCACATCAAAATAATTCAAAATATAAAAATTTTAATTTTAAATAAAATAATTTTAATTTTTAATAAACACAGCTTTAACGGCGTTGCTAAACATGCCTAACCCTATCTATGCTAATGAACTACTTACACGTGCACATCAGGTATTCTCTTGGTGTATTTTAGCAAAACTGTTTTTTATGCGTATGCTAGTTGTGCTTTTGCTAGCAAAACCAAGATTATCAATTCCATTTCAATAGATATTTTATTTTTTTAATTGAAATAAAATGTTTCAGCTTCGGAGCGTTTCGATGTGTCGTTTTCAAGGTTGTACTGTTCATATATATATATATATATATATATATATATATAATTCAATAATTCAAGATAAATTAATTATAAATTATGCAATACAAACACAATTTTAAATTTTTAAATATTCTAAATATTCAAGATTAAATAGATCTTTAACTTAAAGTAATTCAACTTAAACAAAATATCAAAATATTATGAAAGTAAAATGTTTTATCACAAAAGAAACATAAATCAAACATCATTTCCATCATTAATATAAAAATAAAGATCTTAATCTTGTGGTGGTATGCAGGGAAAATCATTAACTAAATATTTTAATAGTTGATCATTTCCACCAACCTCATTCTCGTCATCAAAACATATCTCTTCATCATCTAAAGTCAAAGTAAACAAATGTACTTCAATAGTTTTCCAAATTAAATAATTGACACCACTAATAATTTAATATCATGCTTGTAACGATTTTTGTTGTTTTCTTGATTAGGTTGGCCGCCGCAATGGCTGCCGCCTCCATTTTTTTTTTATTGATTTAAGATGATAGTTGATTGTTATTATTTTTTAAAATAAATATATTTTTATTTAATAATATATTTTATTTTTAAAAAAATATATATTATTAATATTATCACATCAAAATAATTCAAAATATAAAAATTTTAATTTTAAATAAAATAATTTTAATTTTTAATAAACACAGCTTTAACGGCGTTGCTAAACATGCCTAACCCTATCTATGCTAATGAACTACTTACACGTGCACATCAGGTATTCTCTTGGTGTATTTTAGCAAAACTGTTTTTTATGCGTATGCTAGTTGTGCTTTTGCTAGCAAAACCAAGATTATCAATTCCATTTCAATAGATATTTTATTTTTTTAATTGAAATAAAATGTTTCAGCTTCGGAGCGTTTCGATGTGTCGTTTTCAAGGTTGTACTGTTCATATATATATATATATATATATATAATTCAATAATTCAAGATAAATTAATTATAAATTATGCAATACAAACACAATTTTAAATTTTAAATATTCTAAATATTCAAGATTAAATAGATCTTTAACTTAAAGTAATTCAACTTAAACAAAATATCAAAATATTATGAAAGTAAAATGTTTTATCACAAAAGAAACATAAATCAAACATCATTTCCATCATTAATATAAAAATAAAGATCTTAATCTTGTGGTGGTATGCAGGGAAAATCATTAACTAAATATTTTAATAGTTGATCATTTCCACCAACCTCATTCTCGTCATCAAAACATATCTCTTCATCATCTAAAGTCAAAGTAAACAAATGTACTTCAATAGTTTTCCAACTTATATCCTCTCCAACAAAAAGACTAGGTTCTTCATAAATTCATTCATTTAATATATCAATATTATCAAGGCTAATAGGATCTAAAATATCCATTATTTTGCTCAAATTCTTACAAAATATAAACATGAATATAAACCATATATATTAGTGATAAATCTAATTTTAAAAAATTAATATCATTGTTAATGAAAATAGTAATAATTATTTTCAATATTATTATTAATATAATTGTTATTAAAAATAGTAATGAAAATGAGCTTTTTATACTTGGGTGGTTTAATTAATTAAATTGAACCGGGTTCAATTTAATTTCACGAATTTTCAAGCTCGGAACGGAACAAGTGAAATGAAACCGGAACATTCCAGCTGAAATTTAACCAGAAAATCCGGAATGGATCAAGATTTAAAATGAAATGAAAATTATTCCGTTTTGTTTTGTTTTTTTAATTTGCATAAAATATTTTGATCATATAGGACGAAACAAACAATTTAGAGAGTTATTTATTAGCTTAGACATTTTAACAAAATTAACAATTACTAGTACAAATAATTTTATTTTTTTTTCGTTCAGCGGAAAATTTTGGCTATAGCCTATTTGACTAGGAAAGTCAAGATACTTTGCTTGGGTGAATTTTGATTTTATTTTTTAAAATTAACACTTAATTTTTTTTTTTAAAAAAAAAACTAGCATAGGATTTAAAAATATAGCATAGTTAGGGAAATATCGCAGTTTTCACTGGTTGTATTTTAGAAATAAAAAAAATGGGCTTTCATAAACTTTACTGAGCAGAGAAAGAAAAAATGAAATAGGTTATCATTAGTAGCTTTTTTTGATAATTTTTATTATAAATATAATATAAAAAAATTTAGTTAATAATATAACTTCTTCATGATAATTTTTAAATTAAAAAAATTAATATTTTCTAATTAGATAGTCGCTGATAAAAAATATTAAGATGATTATTTTAAATTATGGTTTTGATTTTTTATAAAATAAAAAATAATAAAGTTGAAATCTTGGTTTTTTTAACGTATTTTTTTTATTTTTTATCAAAAAAAAAAAGAAAATAGTTTTATATTACTAAACACAACACTAGTTACTTCAAGAAAAAATAATCATATTTGAAAGTAGATTATATGAACATGATGACGTAAAAAGAGTGACGAGTGATAAATAGTTGTTCATGGCAACAGAGGTCACCCATGCTACTGCTCTGCTTTCTCCATCAATTATAAAATAAAGCAGACAATTGTTTATAATATAGTTGCTAATATAAAATAAAACAAGATCGAAGATGATGGCATGGTCGGAATTTTTAAAAAATAAAATTGGATTTTTCCCGGGCATTAAATTATTCCATTTTTTTTTCACATTTCTTGAATACATATCTCAGGAGCTTCTTGTGTATACTGAATAGGTGGTAATGAGTGGTAAACGTAATCCGGCGTTCAGGTTAAAATTTTTATAAAAAAAAAAAAAATATTTAGGTGGTAATGGGACGTCGAGCACTTTTCAACCCCACCCTATATTTGTTGGTTAATAAATTCGCGATGCATGCACCATCTAAAAGTTATGGGCTCAAGCTACATATTAGTTAACTTTTTTTAACAATATTTATATTTAATAAATTATTAAATTTCCTCTCATGAGATATGATAATGATATTAATAATGATGAAAATAAAAATAATAAAAAGATAAAAGAGTCCCTAGCAATAAGTTTGATATGTGTGTGTGTATATATATATATATATATATATTTTTTTTGTTTTTAAGAATAATTTAGTTATTTGATTGTTTTGAAGTCAAAAAACAAAAAAAATCAAGAAGCTCATGATTTTTTTTAATTAAGAAAAAAAATTTATTTAATTATACCATAATAAAATGATTTTTTTTAAAGAAATGTAATAATTTTAATTTCATTAAAAAAAACATAATTTTCTAGTATAAACTCTCCTTTCTTATTAATATATGTTTTTTAACAAAAAAAAATTATATTTTAGCTATGTTGTTTATTGGATAAAAAAATATAATAAATTAAAATAAATATCCAAGAGAATTAATGATTTGAAATAATGATAGAAAAGATATCTCCTTAAACCCATTTATCTTATTAATGCACTCTTTATAAGACAAATTTATTGACACTAGATTAATTTTTTTAGCAGAAAAAATGTGGCTATTCAAACACTTTTTCTCTCATCATCCGCATTACTAGGCAACTTTCTCTCTTTTCTTTAATTTCAAGAACCAAAACATATACAAAAATTTTTTATCATTAAAACATAAAAATAAGAACTTCAACAACCATTTTGTGTTTTAATGTTTCTGCACTGTAGCAATCAACTAAGCAACTTAGTTTGTGTACATGGATAAAAAAAAATCACAACTTAGTTTGTGTACATAGATAAAAAAAAAAAAAAAAAAATCACATGAGGCTAGGGAGGCCTGCACACATGGCTAAGAATAAAAAAATTCCAAAAGCACCTAGACCTACAGACCCAAGCCTGTGTGTCTAGTTGAATTGTTTTTTGGAATTGACATATCTTTTACTTTATTTTTTAATCACCTTTAGCAACCAAAACATTTGGGTTCGAGTTTTAGAACTCTTAAACTCTATTTTCAACTTGTTTTTACCTAAACATATTAGAAAAACACCATGGAAACCTTTTAAAATCCATTTTCAATTCTAAAAACAGCATGTAAACTCTCTAAAATAAAAAGTTAAATGAATAAAAAAAAATTAGGACTCTTATCTTTTTTTCCAACATGTTTAAAAGAAAACATTATCTCTATTGAACTCCTTGGGAAATACAAACATAGACACCAAATTAGCCTTTTCTAATTGTTGAAATGTCAGCCATCCATTCACTTTATCTCTTCTCTATATTTTTTTAATGACTTTCTTTCCTCTTTTAATATTTAGGGACTGAGATGTAAAAATATGAAGTTTGGGTATGAAAGTGAAATTCCAAAACAACAAACACCAAAAAACAGGCAAGCTAAATCTTTAGAGAGCAAATTAGATTTTTATGTGACAATATCCAAATGTGGTCTTTTTTTATTTTTTTTGTTAAATTTTATCCTTTCTTATTTTAATTCATTTTTTAAATACCAAAAAAGTTTTATTTTACAAAATTAATATTAACATTCTTCAATATTTTGTATATGCGAGAGAATGTAAATTGAAAGAAATCAATATGTAAAACCATGCTAATGTAACTTGAAATTGCACGAAAAAAACATTAATGATTTAAATGAAAAAAATCACCAAAGTATTCATACAAACACTGCAATGAATAGTGGCATTAAGTCATTAGAAACAATGTTCAAGCATTGTTTCTTGTTCTAGTTCTTATAGTATATTTGGTAATAGTAAATAAATCACCCAAGTTAACCAACTAAACCTGTGACTCGAGTTGTAAGATCAAAATAATTTTATAAAAAGGAAACTAAAACAAATTATGAAGCTTAATGCTCAATCAAATCAATATTGAATGATGAAATTAAAAAAAAAAAAACATTCAATAAAAAAAACTAAGGTAACTAGGCTAACCCATTACCCAGGTCATGAAACCATGATAAACTTGTAAAAAGCAAAAAAAAAATAAATTATGAAACTCAATTCTCAATCAACCTACTGTTGAATGATTAAAATGAGAAATAATCAATTAAAAAAACAAAAAAAAATATCTCAAGTTAACCTTGTTGAACCTGTCAAACCCGAGTTATGAAATCAAAATTACTCTATAGAAAGAAAATTAAAGTAAATTATAAAGTTAAATTCTCAATTAACCCAATATTCAAGGATAAAATTGAAAAAAAATATATTCAATTAAAAAAGGACAAAAAAAACTCGAGTTGGCCTCGCTAGTTTACAAAACTTGCGTCCCGGGTCATCAAATTATAAATAACTCACAAAAAGCAAATTAAAAGAATATGAAGCTCATTTCTCAATCAAACTAACATTAATGGGAGGGAAAAACCCCTAAAAATCATAAAAAAACATCCTTATAGGCTCAAGCTACCACACTCGAGCCCAACTACTACCAAGATGCATGGGCTCAAGCATAGGAGTCCAAAACCATGTTTAGACACATGCCTAGTTGGTGCTAAGTGTGCTTCCCACCACTGTTGGTGTTGGGCATGCACACTAGCAACCTTATAGGCTTAGGTTGTCATACTCGAGCCTAACATGTTGTCATGCTCAACTGGTGCTTGGCATGCATTCTTGAACCCTTATAGGTTTAGGCATGGTAGCACAAGCTCAACGTGTTTGACTCTAGACAATGTGTCTATGTCTATTTTTCACCTCTAATAGGCTCAAATAACTTGTCCGAGCCCAACACTTCCTTGAAACAATTTTTAGGATCCTACGCGAGTTTCTCAATATTATATATTGATCCAATACATATTATTTTAAATAGAATACAACTTAAAATATTAAAAAGGTAAAATTACACCTTAGCCCCTCATCTCAAAAAAAAAAAAAAAAAAAGAATGATGAGCTATAAATACATTATGAATTCTTCAAACTCAAGGTTTACAATCTCTTTATTCTTAACATTTTCAGCATATATATTTTCAGAGTCTATCTCTCTAAAATATCATTGCATTTTCTCTCTCTATAAAGTTACTAATTTAAACATTAGAGAGTCTTCACATTTATTAAAAAGATCTTTTGGAGGTATCAAATACCAACTACTAAACATATTGGCTTATAAGACATAACCAGCTGCTAGCTACAAGTCAATTAAGCTTTTCATATCAAGCTAGAAGACATCTTGGCTAGGAAAAATAGATCAAATTTCTTAAACTAAGGGATAAATCAATTATTCAAAATATAAACCTTATTGGTTTATCCTAAACTATTTGAATATTTTAGAACCTCATCAACTATGACCAACTACCAGTCACCTTGACTTATAAGACATAACCAGCTGCTAGTTACTAGCCAATTAAGCTAGTCATATCAAGCTAACGAACATTTTGGCAAGGAAAAACGGATCAAATTTCTTAAACTAAGGGATAAATCAATTATCTAATATATAAACCTTATCTGCTTATCCTAAGCTACTTGAATATTTTAGGACCTTATTAACCATAACTCTTGTTTATGATTTTTATTTATTTTCAAGAAAAAAATATATTTTAGTTAGATACAATATTATAGCAATTACATAAAAATCAACATCCTAACAAAATAGAATGGAGGAGACAAATCCATGTAGCTAACCCAATTAATATGGAATGATAGTTCAATCGAATAACTTGAATTATTGAGTTTTACATACTTTTACCACCTAATATGATGGGAAACAAACAAGAATGGCTGCAATGACTGACAAAGGACAAAATCATCATATGATCGAGAATATGCACGAGAATCAAAATACAATGACCTGAATTTGATTTCATTCGACATAGAATTGAAAAGTTGAAAAAAAGCATGTTGCGTTATTATGGAGGAGTACTGCACATGAGATAACAAAGGAACTACTATCAGCAAAGATCAACCAGCCCAACTCTTTTAACTTAATTGAAGATTAAAAAAGAAAAGAGGTGCACTTGCATTTTATGCAAAAACAAAAGAAAAAAAATCTAGAAAAATATCAAATGTAAATCCTACTCGTGGGACCACGTCAAGAGCTTTCATACAAATGAAGGCAAACAATCAACCTCTTTCCATTTCTGGCCTCAACCTTTCAATTTATTCAACTAAGTCTATAATTGAATTTTGATTATAAGAATTAATTCAATTTCACCCCTATCAATTTTTAAAATGACCTTCTAAGTTTAATGTTTTTATCAAATTGGTCATTGACCTTAAATATTTCCAATTTTATCCTTGATTGACCTTCAAACTTCTAATTTCTTCAATTTCATCCCTAATTACACCTAATTAGGTCCTTAAATTTATGTGTCTTTTACAAAAAGGTCCTTGATCTTTAATTTCTTTGATATGGCCTATAATTAACCTCAATACTTTGATTTTCTTACAAGTTTGTCCTTGATTTCACCTAGTTGAGTTTGGAAAAACTAAATTTCATTCTTTGAAATTCCAAACTTCTCAATTAAGCTCAAATTAAGCTTCCCAATTAATTAATTTGACCCATTAAAAGCCTAATTTAGTTGAAGCACTTGATTAATTCTTTTAATTTGACCCAAATTAATTCTAGAATTTAATTAAACCTTTAATAAGACCTATGATTAAATCAAATTTTCCAATTAAAAGCATAATTAAGTCCCCAGACTTAGTTTTTATGCAAATTCATCCGATAATCATTTAATTTAATCTTGAATTTGTATTATTTTTCAATCTTGGGTGTAATAAAGTACAATTAGGCTTGGTTCCTCCAAGCATTTGATACCATTCTCAACCTATTCTTGCCAAGTTGCTAGTTTTTTTTTTATTAAAAAAAAAAAAGAAAAGACAATTTTAGAGGGAACCCGAAATTGAGTTATGAAATTCACCTAAATTTTATTTTTATAGGGCTTTAATGTAATCTAGTTTTTATTACACAATTTAAATTTTAAGTTATTTTATTTTCAATTTTTTCATGATAAGTGTTTATCTTTGATCTATTGAATCATAATGAAATTGAGAGATAATTATTATTATAAGCTTTCAGGATTAAACACCATTAGTTGAGTGAAAGATAGAGATACTTTATCATGATTAGTGTGATTTTAGATTAAAAAAATTCAAAAAACTTAATGAATCTTCAATTAATTTAATTTACATAGAAATATTTTGAATTATTAGATGGAGATATTTTTAAATGTTTTTAGAGAGAAAATATTGAATAATTAAGAGATATTTTAACTATCAACATGAAGATTTGGAATTTTTTTAATAAGAAATAATAATTTATATAAGATTAACTAGGAGAAATGAAAAGCTCTACATTTATTTTTATTATCTCTACAACCTTAAGTTTTTTTTTTTTTTTTTTAATTTACATTTGTCAAACACTTTAGTTTACATTAGATGCTCAAATCTATAAAGTTTTGGTTCTATTTCTAAATAGTAATTAATTTGATAAATCTCAATACTCAATAACATGATTAATATTGCTTGACACTTTTTTCTTCACAAAAACATTACTAAATGTTGTGTTTTTATTCATTTGCAAGGATTTATCACATCGCATCACCTCTCCTCTTTCTCAAACTCAAAGACTATTATGTAAAGAAAATGAAGTTTTCAATTAAACATATAATGATTTGGAAAGAAATTCATGTTCAAATTAAAAAAAAATCATTTAAATTTTTTAATGTAATGTAGTTAAAAAAAAAAAAACTAAGTCTACTTAGCCTTTCACCATGGAGCAAGGCTTAGTGCATTGTGGATTGTTACAATGCATTGATGATTTTGCTCTTCATAATTGCAAGGGAAGGGCTGAGTTTTTTTAGGGCAAAATGATATTTTTGTGAGATTCAAATGGTATTACCAATTTATTTTGGGACAGATCGGTCTCTTTATATTTTTCATTAACAATTGAATTATTAATCTACCCTTTAAAAACAAAAATTATAACCTATGGGCAAGAGACATTTTTATTTTTTTATTTTTGTTGAATAATGTAATTGCTTATCGACCCTTGCACTTTTGTTTTTTTTAAATTGGGGTCCGAGAGTGTTTTTATCATTTCACCTTGGCTTTGATGTAATTGTCAATTAGAGTTAGGGGCAATTAAATCTTTTAATATATATATATATATATATATATATATATATAAAGAAAAAATTTGCATGAGTCATTGACTAGGAGAAGCTCGTGCCCTTTAGAGGGCGTGTACGAGCTCCTTCGACTATCAAACACTACCTTTCACGACGACGTTAAAGTGGTGCACTGAGAGCTTCCCAGTGATGACGGGCATGGTGGTGGATGATTGGTGTGGCTCTAATGGGTTTTTTCCCCCTCCTCCCTATTTCCCCTCTCTTATCTTTGGCAAAGTACACAAGCTTCCTTTCATTTTTTTTTTATACAATGTGATCATAATTCTTTTGCTTTCCATCTTTTTTTTTTTCTCTTGTAGGTTTTGTTTTCCAATTTCATCCATATCATTTGATTTAATTTATTTTTTTAATTTCAGATTTGATCCTTATTTTTTTTATTGTTGTTTATTTTATTATTATTCCTTTTCTAATTCAATTTTGTTTTTAATTTCATCCATCAATACTAAGGATTGCAATTCAATATAAATTCGATGGTTGCTGCATCGACCCAATTTGCTTCACTTCAAATGGATTGGTGTTTTTTGAATAAATCTTTTTTGAAGAGTAATGAATAAGGTATGAATATTATTTAATCATACCCGAAACCCACACAAACATAACCCAAATTGTATATTTATATTATACAAATATATTTGTTTAATATTTACATTTTTTAAATACAATGTGATAAATACATATCTTGATATTGATATAAAACATATATATGTGCATACTATTTATTATTTTATAGATTAATACTTTGATACACAAAAAAAAAAAACACACTTCGGATTTATATATTAGTTAATTTATTTTTTTATTTGATAATAAATAATCACCAGATAATAAATATCCATGTAAATAAATAATTTAGTCCCTCAATATTAGATGTTATAATTTAATCTGAACTCAATGAATAAAAACTTGAATGAGTCAATATTTGTTTTTTATGATTATCTTACCTAATAGGTAATGGAATAGGGTATGTATATTATCATAATTGATCTGAAACCTGCACAAAATTAACATGAAATGTATATTTATATTATATAGATATATTTGTTAAATATTTTCATTTTTAGTGCAATATGCATTTACATATCTTAATATTGACATAAAATTATAATTTAATACATGCGCACACACTTCAAATATATATATATATATATATATATATATAATTTTAATTTTAATTGAATAATAAATAATATTCAGATGATTAATACTTATATAAATACCCAAAATTCGATTAATAGTTTATGAATATCTAAATTTTTTATATGTTAGGTAACAAATAAAGTATAAATATTAAGAAATCTAACACATAATTAATCATTGCAATCCATACTCGACATTTGATTTGATTTATTTTTGTGTTAAATTTTATTTGCTTTCTTTTTATTGCCTTTTGCTTTGTTTTGGTTCCTTTTTTGACTACCTTTTTTTCTCCCTAATTTCATATTTTGGTGTTTTGTGATTGAGAATTTTACTTTATTATTTTTTGGGGTTTACTTTCAATGGTTTAGTCCCGAGTTCATGATTAAAGTCATAAGTTTTGAATATTAACACAAATTAACCTTAATCTTTTTTTAGGTTTTTTTTTATTGAATTTGTCTTTTTTTTTTTCTAGTCTCATTCCTTCTACGTTTGATTTATTAGCAATTGATCTTCATGTTTTTTTTTTCCAACTATCCTGTCTACAGGATTATCTTAATTCTATGCTTATGATCACGAGGTTAATAGGTTAGCCTAATTTTACTAGGATAATTTTTTTTCATTTTTTTTAATTTTTTTTTTCAATTTCACCCTCAAACATTGGATTGTTTGATAATTAAGTTTTCAATTTTGTTTCGACAGGGTTACTTCAATGTCACGGTCAAGTCATAGATTTTGCATGCTAACCTAGATGGATTCAGGTTGGTTTTTTAACCTTTTTTTCTTTGCATAACTTTTCATTTTTCATTTCATAATATTATCGATATTATGCAGCTTATTGACTCGGGTTAAGTCAATGACCCGAGTCTCAATTTTCTTTTCTTTTTTAAGCATGCTTGCATCGCATTGACTTTCTTTTACTATATAAAAACAATTGGGTTAGCCCATGACATAGCGTGAGTCACCTTTCTACTTATAATATAATTAGTGATCGTATAGTCCCTTAGGTAGTATTTAGTTATTGTCTCAGGATATAATAGATAAAGACAATGGAGACAGGATATAAAAGAAGACATATATAAAATTGTGTTTGGTAGTGATATACAAAACAAATGATTGTCTTTGTATCCTATCTAGTCATGGTGGATAAAAAATAATAAATTATATGTATAAAAAATATTTTACCCTTAATATGTATTTTTGTCTGACATTATCAAAAGATTGATGTCTTATCCTAAGTGCAGGAGTGTCAAAGTAATAAATAACCCGGCAAAACCGAGGTTGAACAACAAAAAAGTTAACTATATGAATTAAAAATGATAATGATGATGATGATAATGATGATAAGATCAAGAGGACTTTGAGATGTAAGATTAATGTGAAGATTAAACAATGATAGAAACAATTGTCAAAGTTAGAGGATCCACTAATGGTATTTCAAATAAGTATAATATAAACTCTTTTTATTACTCAACTGGAAACCCCATACAAAGAAGGTTTCAATTGGATGATTTGTCATTAATAGCTCATTATAAATTATTAACATGATCATATTAATTATCTTATGTAAGTAACACCAACCTTTTAAAAATTGTCAAGAATTCATGATGCTAACTTATGTTAACAACAAATCAAGTTTCTTTTATAGCACATGTGTAGGTTATACCATAAGGTGGCTATAAAAGTGACAAGCATTTGTTGTACCAAGTGTTATACAACACAAATCTAGATTAACCATTTAACAAGTAATGTATTAAGAATTAATAAGATAAAAATGATAAGATATGTTAATAGCAAGTTGTTTAGGATATAAACATTGAAGTCCATATTGAGTTTATATTATACTTATCCTAACATCATTAGTGAAAACTTTTCACCTTGACATAATGAACTTAGCTAAACATATTGAAGAAGAGAAACATAGATAAATAAGATAAGAATATAATTATATATGTATAGTTAAGAAAATCAAAAGCATAAACAAGAGATTAAAGAAAATATAACATGAAATAAAGCTTGTGAACATTACAAAATACAAATAAAAAGAGCAAGAGCAAGATCTTGATCTGAACAACCAAGATGTCTGAATGCATAACAAATGCCTCCTTTTATGAGCCAAAATTCAGAACTATTGATTTGATGACTAATTGTTGAGTGGGTGCCCACCTCTTGACTTGGTAACAATTTTTATCTTTTTGTCTGTAGAAAACGTCATTGCTAACATCAGAATTTGAACAGATAGTCTTCATGAAAATTATAGGAAATTATCTCAGCTTTCCAACAAAACAAGAATGAGGTCATTTGAACTTCTAAAATTCAAGATATGGACTGAAAATTGAACAATGTCTAGGCTGCAGGACATATACTGACTTCTATGTTGTTGCTACAATTTAAACTTGAAAACTGTATTTTTGAATCTTGGACTCCCCATGAAAATTTTAGGCCTATGTCTTAGCTTTCTAGCCATATGAACTAAACTAAAATCCAAGATCTATAGCTTTAGATATGACCCAATGACTGAACAATGTTCAAGTTTGGATTGAACCAACATATCTTTTCTAAGTTTAACACTCTCTTTGTCTTCTTAATTTCAGTAGTTAAACTAATCAATTAATCCTTTCATTTTATGTGATAGACATGCATTTAAGATGAGTATTTACCATAAATTAAAGGTATCTTATAGTATTAGACATGATATTATAAAACATGCTCTAGTTAAGGAGTTATTGATACTTCAAGTGCAAAATAATGATATAAAACCTTGATAGAAATACTCTTTTAAAAACTAATTACTGTCAAACTTATATATTTTAAAAAATAATTAGATATTTTTTTACTTTAGTTTATATTGAGTATTAAAATTAATAATATTATAATAACTCTAATTATAAAATTAGAACTGACTTGATTGGTTCACTCGAGGCATGGACTGGTCATAGTTTAAGAAAAAATAGAGGAAATATTAACTCGACTTGACCTTGTCAAAAACCTTGGTCAACCTAGGATAAAACAAGGGTTAAAAACCCGTTGACTTTCATGATTTTTATTTTATTTTATGAAAAAAGGTTGCTTTGATTGTTTTTAATTTTTTTGGGTCAGGTGGGTTGGCTCTCTTGACCAGTGACCTGAACCTCATCTTGGATCGACACTTAATTCAAGTTTTAAAATTATAATAATAATCACTTTCATCTATACATTGATTCGGGTCAACCTAATTTGACATTCTCAACCCGTAACCCGGGTCTTACCTTGGTCGACTATCAAGTTAAGTTTTAAAACTATGATAATAACAATTTTTATCTTTACATTGACTTGTGTCAACATAGGTTGACACTCTTAATCTATAACCCGAGCCTTGCCCCAAGTTAATCCCTGAATCAAGTTTTAAAACTTTAATTGACTTTCTTGACATATGACTCGGGTTTTATCCTGGGTTGACCCCCAAGTCAGGCTTTAAAACTATATAAAAAAATTATTTTTATCCTTACATTGACTCATGTCAACTATTAACCCCACTCATGATCCGATTTTTGCCTTGTATCACCCCTTGAAACGAGTTTAAAATCATGATATTAATTACTTTTAGTTTTATGTTGACTCGGGTAGACCCGACTAGTGACCTAGGTTTTGTCTCATATCAACTTTTAAGTTGAGTTTTTAAACTATGATAATAATTAATTTTATCTTTCCATGTCTTAGTAGATAATTTTGGAATTGTGTGTTTTTTAGAAGAATATTTTATAAATGCAAAATAATAAAATATTGTCTATATATCTCTTATTTTAAAAATATAAAATTTATTTTAAAATTTATTTCTATATTTTTTTAAATATATTTTTATGTTTATTATTTATATGATTTTTATATAAAACAAAGACAGAATACCATGTCATCAAAACTCACGTTAGGGTGTGACGTCAAATGAATAAATAAATAAATTAGAAAAATGGAAAACAAAGGAAAAACGTTATGGGACTCCAAGTGTTGTATAAATTCTAATGGATAAGAGATTTTGGGATCCGGAACGTATCCCCGAGTACACAGCGTCCTGTAAAAGCGAGCCAAAAAAGAGAGCCCAAACCATCTCTCAATCTCCACTCAAAACTCGTTTTCCCAACAACTCAGTGCCTGAGTTAACTCGGAAATTAGCTTCTCTGTCCTTCCTATGGTGAGTTTCCAACTCTCTATTTCCCCTTTTCTTTTCATTAATTTTATATAATATTTTCTCCTGAGGCTGGGCCTCAGGAGATGCAAATTTGTTTCCCAAACTATGCTTGGTTTTAAGTGATTTCCAATTGAGCTTAGAAATCCAAAATTTTCGCATTGCAGTTGCATTTTCTTGCACATAATTAAAGAAAACATAATTTTTTTCTTTTCTGAATTTAGCTTTATTTACACTCGATTAAGCTGCAAAGGGCCATTTTTTTTTTTTCCTGATTAGGGTTGCAAAACCATGAAATAAATTGGTTTTGATTGATCACATGTGGAATTTAGGGACTATTTGAATTTTGACGATATCTTTTTTGGAAGCTTAATTAGTTTAGTTTTTATGTTTCAGTTATGTTTTGATGGATAAAGTTTAAAATTCGGAGAGGAAAAGAATTAACTATCTATTGTGTATTTTTTGTTTTTTGTTTTCTTGTTTGGGGTTTTCAGTTTTTGTATTTGAGTTGCATGTGCTGGATTTTCCATGGAAACAGAGGTTGGAGTTGAGGGGAATGATGAAGCTAAGCATAAGGAGTGTGGGATTCGGAAAAGTTCCTCTTCCTTGTCTTCTCCCAAACAGATTTCCGACCCAGTTGTATACAAACTTGTTCGGGTAATTTCTTTAATTTCTATATTGAATTCTTGTTTTCAGTTTATGTTGTAGACTTATAGTTATGGGTTTTATAGTTTTTAACTATTGGGTTTTTTCTTTGTTGATGTGAAGTGAAGAATATTGATGAGGCTTCTATGTTATCGTAAAATTAAGCAGGCACAGTTGGACTTTTTTTGGGCATAAACATGGAATCAAGGTTGCTTGTGATAGTAATTCTGATTCAAATTAGTAATGAACTGTAAAAAATTGAAAGAAGCTTTTCAGCGTTATTAATCTTTATGAGAAAAAGAAGCTGCACTGTGTAACCTCATGATTTTGAACCCCTGGTGCTCCTTGGATCGCTTGGTCATTAATTATCTGAATTTTGTAACCACTCAGTGCATTCTTGAATGTCCTTTGCAAGAGTTTCAACCACACAATATTGGCAAGTAGATGTAACTCTTAAACATTTTATAGTGTTGACTTGCTTGAAGACAGTGGCTATGCAGGCTGCCTTGTGTAAATCCCATTGCCCTTAAGCTTGTAGAAGCTCCAATTTGATGATTAATAATTCTATAAATGGTGTTTTGGTTAGTTTAGTAGTTATGGCTGGCCACCATATCTAAGCTACTTCTAGGGATTCATATCCATCTGTCTCTCCCACTTGTTTACCTGAACAATCAAGAATCAATCTTTGCATTGGTAGAATTGAATGGCATTGGGCATTGCTCAGGTTTCCAGACTGTTTGTTGAGCAGCATCATGTGCTTTAGCCTTCTATTTTCAACTGTCAATCCTTCTGCTCATATTTTGATGATTTAAACTCTTTTTGTGTTCTGGATGGTTTACTAATTTGCCTGTCCAGCATATTGTGAACCTTGTCCTTTCTTTTTCATTTCTGTTGATGTTATTTTGAAACTGTGGTTATTGTATCAAGGATTTGATTACATTTTAGTTGATGTGGATGAAAAGAACTTACTGAGTTGTGTGATTGATCTCTGGTCACAGTAGCTCTCCTGCTATATCATTTAGGAGGATTTTGTGATTTCTTCTTTTAGTAATCAGTAATGAAATTAACTAGAAGTGATATCCATTAACTTTTATTCCTGGAATTCAAACCTATGATGATCGCTGATCATATATGTGTTTTGGTCTCAAACTTTGTTTTTAATTATTTATGTCTCAAGTTGCTTTCTTTATTGGGGTCATTATCTTGAACTTGTGATGGACAAGTCTATCAAATTTGCAGGTGGAAGGAGATGGGAGATTAGTGCCTGCAACAGATGATGAATTAGTGGAGGTTGAGAGTCTGCGTATAGATGACAGATGTGGAATGCATGTTGTTGCAGACCCTGGGCAGACTGTAGGGTGCATTTCCAATGAAGGATCTTCCTCTGGGATGGCCCAGTTAAAAAGACTGCAAGGTTTTTTTTTTTTGTTACTACTGCTACTTTGTAGTTTGTATTATATTTCCATTTTCAAACTTAAGGTCCAACAAAAAATTGCATGTAGCCTTACCAGAGGCCATACTCTGTCATAAATGGGCTAATGTTTTTGGGTGTCTCTGTTTTCATACCCTTCATTTGTCAAAAGCCTTTTTTCCTTGGTTTTCTCGTTTTGGTTGTGTTATCTTCTTTATCTCTCCAAATACCCTGAGCCAACCCTTTTAAATCTCTTTAACCACAAACCTTCTTTTTAGACTCATCTAGTTTTCAGAATCAACTATTATTTCTATTACCTGTAGGAAAAGATTTCGAACTTAATTTTTGTTCTCTAATAGAGTACATTGTTGCATGGCCTCCTTTACATTCCTTTCTTGTCTAGGGAACTTGTTCCCTATGTCCTCATTTGATTATAATCTGTATATATTTGTTTATATAGTTTTTCTTGGGGAGTCTGTTCCCATTAGGTTATACATGTCTGTATTCTTGACTTGCTGGTCACCCGGCTTTGATACTTTTGATCTTTAATATATTCTTACATTTTGATAAAAAAAAAAAAGATTCAAGATCTTTTATCCCTTTCAGTTTGTTTTGTGTCATCATCTTGGGTGATCAAATCATTTTTCTACCTTGAATTTAGGTGATGTTTAATTTTACTTTCTGTCTGTTTCTTATTCTTCTCTTTGTATCTGAATGAACTTCATTTGCCAGATTTTTTAACTTAATTTTGCTCTCTAATAGTGTACATTGTTGCATGGCATTTCAATAAAGATCTGGTATCCCTTTCAGTTTGTTCTGTGTCATCATCTGGCTGATCAAATCATTTTTTTTTTACCTTAATTTTTGTTCTGTTTAATTTTTAGTTTTTGTATGTTTCTTCTTCTCCTCCTATATCTGATTGAACAATATATGCCAGGTTGGTCACAACCCGAGAACAAAAAAGTCGATCCAGATAAATTGAATGGAAGGCTTGAGGTATTGTCTGCCTCCTTTATATATACCTGTTAGTACTTCACTTCTCCTAATGCTACTGCTTGCAGCACTGAATCCATTTTTCTCTCAGTTACCTGATAATTGGTGGAACTGTGCTGTAATATCATGTAATGTTGACTCTCAATTTTTGAAATTAGTCTAGTCATATATGTTCATTATTGGTAATGTAGGAGGAAACTTTTACTTGTCAGGGGATTACTTGTGCATAAGTTTAAAGCTTTCTTTTTCTAGTGTCTTGCCCTATCATCTTTTTGCTTGTTTTCATGTCATTTGTGACGTGTTTTTTAAGTTGAGGTCACCATTCTCGGTGCAGGTTGCAAGACTGCATTGCAATCTTTACTGTTCAATTGCTGTCGCATGGTTCTATGTTAACTCTAAATCACAATGTTACAACCCTTGTATCTATGTTAGATTTATAAGAGTTTGTCCAAAGATGTAAATCACAAGGATCTACTTAGATAGTAAAATTCACTCTCTAATAAATAGTCTGGATAAGAAGGTCTGCATTAGGTTACAGAGTTTGGAATGCACTGCATACTTTTAGGCAAGTTAGTGATATTGTAAATCAGGTGTCCATTTGTGTACATTTATATAAACTCTTTCAGCAGCTAGCTTCCATCCTTCTCTTTGTTTTTCTTTAATTATCATTACTCTTGTATATCAGGTGCTTCTTCCTTGTACTCTTTTTTCCTTTTTTAGCTGTTTTCTGCTTGTACAATTTTTTGCTACATTAATTTGGACCATTGATGTCTTGGACCGTCTCGACCTTCAAAATCTCTTGTAGTACATTGACGAGATGTTGCAAAAGGTGAAAGAGGAAGAGAGGCTCTACATAGCATGTGGATCTCCTGATTGTTCTTCTGCTTATGTGATTGTAGACAGCCAGTGTTCTGATCCGCATGATAAATTGCTCCATATTGATGAGAAACTCCAATGTGAAATTCCCTTGCAGGAACCTGTTCCTTTACTGGCACCAAGTTTGAGTGAAAGCCATTTGAATCAATCTGGGAGTGTTGGGGAGTGCTCTCATCCTCCAGATGAACTGGTAGCTGGTGGGTCACCTTCGTCTGTTACTACAAAACCTGATTTTTCCAGATTGAAGGGGGAAATATGCCTAGACAATCTGTCAATAAAAGAACTTCATGAAACTTTTAAAGCAACATTTGGGCGAGAAACTACTGTCAAAGATAAGCAATGGCTTAAGAGGAGGATTTCCATGGGGTTGACAAATTCTTGTGATGTTTCAACAACTTCTTTTATAATTAAAGATAACAAATTTGTTAAGAAAGGGAATGAAGAAGGCTGTAATGGTATGTATGGTTCCTTCGCTAAGGATCCACCAATTGTCAACCAGAAAGGCTTACCAACTTGCCATGTTGGCCAACTGGATTATCATAAAGTTGTTCCTGAAAGAAGATTGGAAAATCACAACTTAGATGACAATTCTGGAAGTGATGATCATCAAAAAGAACAGAGAGCTGCTAAAAGAGTACGGAAGCCCACAAAGCGATATATTGAAGAACTTTCAGAAGTGGAGTCCAAAGAGTCCAACGAAAGGTTATTGAATTTGGCTAAAGATTCTGGACATGATGGACTGATATCCCCAAAATCTCATGTTAGGCTTGTTAGAAATGTTTCTTCAGGAGGAAGAACTGTTATCACACGGCTGGATTCCCTTGGAGGATCTGGGATTCAGGTTCCATGTGTTTCTCGGGTCCGAAGAAGCCGTCCAAGGAAAAATTTCATGGCTCTTCTGGTATGTATAACCTATTGTTCCTGATCAACATGCATGTGAATAGATACTTATTTTTTTTTTAAAAATTGCCTTTTGTTTTCTGGATACTGTCTCCAATAGATGATTGTTCTTGATTTTCTTTGCTTCCTGCTTGAACTACTTGCTGCATTTTATTTGAAGTATTATGTGGGTTTGCCTGCAATCAAAGCTTATATCTGTGGAGCTGGAGTTGTAATTTCTTTCCTCTCTTTTCCTTTCTTTTGTTGGATTGGGGTGTCAAAAACAATTTTTGACTTGGCAAAGCAGTTTTGATTTGACTGTTGGTGACAGCTTCTAAGCGGAGCAAGTTTATGGGATCGGTGTCGAGCATGGTGTCAATGTGAATCTCTGTGCGCACACACAAGTGTGTGCATGATTTTTGGGTTGATACTGTTGTTACCTGTCAATCTGCTGTTACTTCTGTTTTCACTAATTTTATTTGTCTGTAGGTTTTATTTATTTATTTATTTTTATAACATGAATGCAACCGTGGTTTAACATGAATGACATTCTGTAGAAATTCAATCCAAGTAGCATGGGCATGGCAGCTGCATTGGTAGAGAAAGCCCTTGATGATCATGGTTTTCCACCAGATGATGGGAATGAGAACAGAGTCTTGAAAGCCAGCTCTACCCCTGAACATGTTCATCACCAGGTAAGATCAATTAAATTCTATCTTGTTAATTTTATTAATAATTAAGTGTAACATAAGGTAGGAGTGGTATCCATTGGTGATATATAATGCGAAAAGGGATGAAGGGGTTTTATAATGCTCTTTAAGGCCTGTTGCTTTTGTTAATGGGGAGATGCCTATTACTGCCTTCCGGACTTAAGAGGTGAGTGGGCATGAAAAAGGTGTGGATCTTGTCGCGGGGATTAATTTCAGGTTTTGCTAACTGAATTGGAACTAGCATGAAACATAATAATCTTGGAATGCAGTTCTCTTGGTGCTATGTCAATATTTTAAATGGACGAATGTGGTCAGTCAAATGAGTGATAATCTGCTGGATTGTTTGTTGTTTAATCTGCTGTTGTTCTAGTGATTTTCTTTCATACTCAACAGCTGAAATCCATGCTGGTTTTCTACATCGCAAGAGAAAGATTATGTAATAACTTTTATGTTTGTGCACTCATTCCATTGTAAGATTATATTGCTGATTGATCTGTGTTTTATTACCCAGTTTGTAGGAGTGCCAGAGAAAGACAAGCAGTTCTCAGTGATGAGTGCAGTTGGCTTGGGAAATAACACGGATCTGAAATGCATGAATTCAAATGAGGATTCAGATGACAATGCAGTTACTGTTCCTACATCCAAAGGTGGAATTAGAAGGAAACATCATCGAGCTTGGACTCTCTCTGAGGTGATGAAGCTAGTTGAGGGGGTCTCCAGGTATGGAGCTGGAAGGTGGTCTGAGATCAAACGACTCGCCTTTGCTTCTTATTCATACCGCACCTCTGTTGATCTCAAGGTATCTCTGTAGTTATTTGGTCCATGTTTCTGTATTTCCATACAATTGCATCTCCACCAAGAGTTCTAGTTGCCTTGCATCTAGTATTGTATTTAGATGCAATTCTATGTTTTTGACTGAAAGGATATAATTTTCAGGACAAGTGGAGGAATCTGCTGAAAGCCAGCTTTGCACAGACACCTCCAGATACAGGGGTATGTAATTTCCCTTATTTTTATTATCTCTTCACCTGTAGGACTCGTTGCTTGTTGATCTGCTCCTCCCATCCTCAAATCATGATTATTGACTTCATCTTTGAAAAAGATTGACGATGTTATTGATCGCGTTTCTATGGACTCTAACCCTTATGGTTTTCTGTGGTTAACAATACAGATGAATTCCCGGAAAAATACCGGTGCAATGCCCATTCCCACACCAATTTTGTTAAAAGTGAGAGAGCTGGCAGAGATGCAAGCACAGGTTCCGCCAAATCTTAGCTCAACCAAGGTGGCTGGGAGTGCTAGGAAAATTGTACATGAAAAACAAACAGGGTTCTTGTAGCACTGTACCTGCTAGATTTCAGCTGTATAAATTCAGATAACCCATGCCAGTTGGGACACCACTGGGACTTTTCTACTGTGTCTTTTATTGGTGGGGTTTGAGTAGCTACTAACTACTGCAGTCAGGATTTAGAAAATACCTTCCATTATAGACCCCCAAAAACAGAGTGAATTAGTTAAAAAAAGAAAAATAGTTAATCGTGTCATCTTTGGTCTCTGTAACTAGGGAGATATGGTATCTTTGTGAGCAGATATAAACACTGGGAAGTTTTATTCAGGACGTCCTGTTTACAAAAAAGCATGGAATCTTCTCATCGGCAGAACGCAAAATCATCGGAAACTTTATTATACGTTGGTGTCGATGGAAAGCTGCATTTGATGCGTTGGCTTGTGTCGTGTCGTTGCGTTGCGCCTGTTAATCTCCATTGTGTCGGAATATTTCTACTTGTGTTTGTACGTTAGCAAATGGGAAAGGGGATGGGTAGGACCCAGCAAGCAGCTTCATCACATTTTAAAATGTCTGAAATATATAGGTCACTCGCTTATCGGATATCGAAGTTTTCAAAAGTTTTCAGGGTGGAATGTAACTGTTTCCTGAAAATCTTAATTCTTTTTGGTTTAAAATTAATATTTTTTAAATTGTTTAGATATGTTAATGTGTTTTTAAATGAAAAATATTCTTAAAAACAAAGCCATATATTATTGAATGGCACTTGTGAAAGAATATTAGTTACAAACGCCTAGTAGAAAAAAAATCCAGGTGGGGTTGGGTTGGAAAAGTTTAAAGAAGTCTTTACAAAATATCTACGTGAATGTATTATTTCAATATGACTAATATGACGTGCGAAAGCAGGTACAAAAAAATAAAATATAGTAATGTGTTTTTGTTTATAGGAAAGTAAAACAATAACAAAAAAATAGTAATGGTGAATTTATGTGGGTTTTGAATTAAGATGCTTTTAAAATTTCTTGATTTTTTTTTTGTTTTAAATTTTTTTTATGTATATTTAGATTATTTTAATATAATAACATGAAATATAAATTTTAAAAAATAAAAAAATATTATTTTTAATAATATTTTCAAATATAAATTAGTTTAAAAAACAATGTCATGCTCACAAACAGTCATCAAGGAATGGAAAGCTCTCTCTTTGTCATCATATAAAGCCCTATTTGTTTCTTCTTCTTCGCTTGGCGACCTTCTGCAAATACCTCCACCACTTCCATCTAGCCACTCGTATCTTCTCCTCCACCCTGTTCTGGTGAGTCGCCATCGACCGAGTCATATCTCTCTCTCTCTCTCTCTGTAGCTCACGCAGTTATATTTGCAAATAAAAGATCTTCTCTTTTTATACTATTCTTTCTGTACTAATTGGTTTCGTTTTTTGCATTGATTATTATTATTGTTGATTTAAGTGGGAGTTTGTGAAAGCTGAAAAAAGCTTGAAACTTTTGTGGTAGTTCTCAATCTATAAAGTGGGTGGCAACTAAGCAAAAATGGGGATCATAGAGAGGATTAAAGAAATCGAAGCAGAGATGGCTCGTACCCAGAAAAATAAAGCCACAGGTTTTTTTTTTATATTTATCTCATTTAAAAAATCTCATGGGCTTTTATTGGTATTTGTTTTGAGTAATACATATTACAGAGTATCATCTTGGTCAGCTCAAGGCAAAGATAGCAAAGCTAAGGACACAATTATTGGAGCCTCCTAAAGTAATTCAACTTTTTTTTTTTTTTAATTTCGGGATTGATAAATCCTGGATGTCTTCGTACCGAATTGCTTGCTATCTTGGGGATTAAATTTTCTTGAAACTTGTATGGTATTGTTTGGGCCAAAAAGGTGAAAATGTTATCAAATTGTTTTCAACTTATTGTTCTCTTGCTGTTACTAGACTTTGAATTGATATTTGGTTTGTATTTTCACTGTCCCTTTTCATCTTTGTTGACCACTGTTTTACATCTGTCCAGGGCTTCGTTCTAATAGTTTCTGAATCAGGGTTCTAGTGGAGCTGGAGATGGTTTTGAAGTTACAAAATTTGGCCATGGACGTGTTGCACTTATTGGATTTCCCAGGTCTGCTGCCTTTTTATTATTTTCAAACATGTGCACGTATGTCGAAAGAATTAAAGAGAAAACTGTTCTGCTGTATCGTTAAATCTGCTGCCCACTCTCATTTCCATATGCATGCTTGTAAGAAAACTCAAAAGTGCGATGGATGTATGTAGGTTTGCACATTTTCACTTAAGTATAACCTAGACATGTTTACATGTACATATGACAATGCCAGAAAGTGAAGTTGTCCTATTGTGGTTGCAGTGTGGGGAAGTCGACACTTTTAACAATGTTGACAGGCACACATTCAGAAGCTGCATCATATGAGTTCACAACACTTACCTGTATTCCTGGGATTATACATTATAATGATACCAAAATTCAGCTGCTTGACCTTCCTGGGATTATTGAAGGTGCTTCTGAAGGCAAGGGACGGGGGAGACAGGTAAAAGAAGGACCTGCTTATTTTTCTCCTTTCATAGTTTGCGAACATATGTCTATGTGACTGTTGATGAGGGTGAGATGCCATGTAATAGATTGTCTTCATAGATGCTCTGGTGATCATTTGTTTGAATTTGGTTCTCTTATATCTTCTTTTGTTTGGGTACATTGAAATAAGAAAACTTTGATGAGATTGTTTTTGTTTTTTCTCAGGTTATTGCTGTTTCCAAGTCTTCAGACATAGTGTTGATGGTTCTTGATGCCTCAAAAGTAAGTGTCCGCCTTTTCAGTGTTTTGGCTGTTGATCCCACTGATGAGTGGATATATATTGTTCACTTCTTTTAACTGGAAAAACACTTTTTGAGTATTTAATCTGTTTGCTAAATGGTGCAGAGTGAGGGTCATCGACAGATATTAACAAAGGAACTAGAAGCGGTGGGTTTGCGCTTAAACAAGAAACCACCTCGAGTGAGTTTACATGTTTAGTTTTAATTTAAATTATCTACAACTTACCTAAATGGTTACCTTGGCTTGTTAATATATGAAATAACTTGAAAGTCATAGTGAAAATGATGTATACACCTTTTTCTCTGTAAGTGGCATTGGTGCCTCCACTAGTGTTTTTTACATGTCCATGTTTTGGCATAATTAGGAAACCTCCTCTAGGTCAAACTTTGCATGATGTCAAACTATATTTTGAGTTAGGTATGATTTTGTGTGGCAGAGTTCAAACAGGTGCTTATTTTCTTTTAGTAGCTCTTAGGATTTATGGATCTTGATTTGTTTAATTTTGGCTTTGCATTTCTTTTTCTCTGCCAGATTTATTTCAAGAAGAAAAAAACAGGGGGCATCTCTTTCAACAGCACTTTGACTCTAACACATGTAGACGAGAAGCTTTGTTATCAGATTCTACACGAATACAAAATTCACAATGCAGAGGTACTTTCTACATTTTGCATGACATTTATAGTTTTTCTCTCCCCACAGTTAACAAAGTCATAGGATACATGTTTTTGGTTTGATAGTTGATTAGACTAAGTAATTGTTTGGTACAAAACAGCTTTTACTGATAAGTATAGTGGAAGTAAAGAGACTTAAATGGGCGACTGGGAGTTGCTATTTTGCTCAATTGCCCATTCCTTTACTTTTTTCTGCTTGTGTTAACCACAAATTAGTGCTTTCCTTATATGTGACAAACACTCGTGTTAACCACTTTTGATAATAAAAGGAATTAATGACTTCAAATGCCTACAATACAGAATGATTGTTTCTTTAATGCTATAAATGATAATGAAAACTTAAAAAATGATTTCCTCTTGAGCTGAATGTTTTTATTTGCTGCCTGTTTATGTTTAATCTTTGACTTTGGTGTTTTCTGGTGGTATGCTTTAGAGCCTGTTTGGCATTCTACGTTTCTAGCTTTTATTGCTTTATTGTAATACAAAGCAATTAAAAGTACCAAAAAACAAAATGTTTGGTAAGGATTTTAAAATTCAGCTGTTTAACTTTTGAGGGTGGAAGGTGATTTTTATTAAAACAGGTTTAAAAGTATATTAGTTTTTACTTCAAAAGATAAGTGAAGTGATGCTTTTTGAGATAGAAGGTTGTTTATTTTATTTAAAAGACAAAAATAACATTAAAGAAGCTTAAAAAAAATTACCAATGTTGTATATTTTAACTTAATATATAATTTTTATACTAGTGTTTAAAAAATATTATACAATCTTTTGTTTCTTGTTTTTTTACTCATATTACTCATGACTTGATTTTAACAAAGAGTATTTTCATGTTTTTAAATAATTTATTTTACTTTCTTTGATAATAACTTACAATTATGTACTTAATAGTAATTTTAGTTAAAACAATAACAGATTACAATACAGTTGAGTGATTTTACACACAACACAACCCATCATTTCATTATCAGATAGTGTAATGTGCTTAATTTTACAGCACAACACAGCAGAGGCCAAACAGGCTCATAGACTTGCTTCCTAATGCTTAGTCATCACTTGTTTTCCTTTTTTTTTTGGGGGCGGGGTTAGGTGGCTGGAATTCAATTACTTATTGTGATGACTTTCCTTCTCAGCATGGTTTGCACTTGTGCAATTTTTAATATGGCAATCACAGTATATCTGCTCTCTTTTTTAATATGGCAATCACAGTATATCTGCTCTCTTTTTTAATATGGCAATCACAGTATATCTGCTCTATCTTTCACTAGCTCCCCAAAACCAGGACACTTATTACTGATGAATTTGTTTGTAGATCCTATTTCGTGAGGATGCAACAGTGGATGATCTTATAGATGTGATCGAGGGTAATCGTAAATACATGAAGTGCATATATGTCTATAACAAGATAGATGTTATAGGTATTGATGATGTGGACAAGTTAGCTCGCCAGCCAAACTCTGTGGTCATTAGCTGCAATTTAAAGGCAGGTTCTCTATTATTTGATCTTCAGAGAAATATGGTTCTCCCTTTCTCTCTTCTTTGGCGGTGTGAGGGAGGATAAAGGTCTTGTTTTTTTTGTAAACAACTTGTGGCAAACAGCAGAAAGTAACCCAACTCATCTTAATTCCTCTTTTTTGCTACAAGATGCTGAATGTCATGAGTTTTGTTGTCTAATGCATCTTACTTCATGCATATGATGTATGTTTTTCTTGCAACCATTTTGCAAAAGCAATTTATCATGGCATCTTTGCACATTCAAAAACAATTCCAAGGCTAAGGTGATATGAATAAAATATCATGTGCTAGTTTCCAATCTGTGAGTGGCTTGATAAGCATCATATGTTTTATTTCTTGTTTCCTGAACAGCTCAACTTTGACAGACTACTTGCAAAAATGTGGGAAGAAATGGGGCTTGTGAGAGTCTACACAAAACCACAAGGCCAGCAACCTGATTTTACTGATCCTGTAGTTCTTTCAACTGTATGTGGCAAATTGATCATGTTTTTTTCTATTCATCTCACGTGTAATCTATGCTTTATATTTGTAGTCACTACTAGCTTCATGTTGCTTAATTTGGTTCTCATTGTGAATGACAGGATAGAGGCGGGTGCATGGTTGAAGACTTCTGCAATCACATACACAGAAATTTAATCAAGGATGTGAAGTACGTGCTAGTGTGGGGTACAAGTGCAAGGCACCACCCACAGCACTGTGGCCTTGGTCATGCTCTCCATGACGAGGATATGGTCCAGATTGTTAAGAGAAAGGTGAGGCAAACCTCTAATTGGTAACTTGGTCATAAAAATATTCACTGCATGATTCTATATGCCTGTCGGATACTACTCTGTCAATAACCTTTATGATCAGGAACTCTCACACTCCAAGAATTCACCTTAAATCTAATGTCCCTGCTACACGATTCCATTTTTATGCATTGAATTCATAACTTTTTTTTATCAGGACTTTAAGATGTTTTGTGTCTGCTTAATGCTTTTTTCACCAGGATTTTCTCTTTTCTTGTCTCTTATGACCAAAAGTTGTATGTTTAGAGAATTGAAAGTTGTGTATTTTGTTATCCAGGAAAAGGAAGAGGGAGGAAGGGGTCGGTTCAAATCACATTCAACAGATCCTGCTCGCATATCTGACAGAGAGAAGAAAGCTCCATTGAAGACATAAGAACATCAGAGGTGTCACCAGAGTACGGTATTAAAATATACAGGATATTTTTAATTGTGTACCCTAACTTATATAATGCATTTGTAACTTCCTCTCCTCCTAGGTAGGAGCATTCCCTTACTCCCATGGCTTGAGTTTTGTCTTTCCTCGCTCCTTAAATAAAAAAATCCTGGATGTTCTTCGGCTACCCCTATTAAGTTTGTAAATTTAGTACTTGTCCTTTCTCGTCGGTCATATTCTTCCTCTTCTTTGTTTTTCCTTGTTACTGTATGTCTGATTCTTTTCTTCTTCATTCTTTTCAATTTGAGTTCTCTGTCATTGTTCCAACTTGAAGCTTAATTTAGCCTAGGCTTGTCTTTCTATTCAGCATTGGAGGCTGACGTTGATATCACGATTCTTGTAAGCTAAGTTAGGAACAAGTATGTAGATGGGAGTATGTTTGGACTACTACTAACTCATCAATAGACGGTCTTGAAAAAAATGCAGGGATGCGTGTGACCATGGAGTTTCAAAAAATGCCAACTGTGGAGAAGATGAAACATGTGGCAACGATTTCAAAAAAGAGCATCGGCATTCTTAGAGATGATTGAATCAGACAAGTTCGTAGGGCAAAATTTGGGACAACTACAAAATCCATAATAAGAGTGGGTCATGTATCGTGGCTGTTGTAATAATTTATCTGACAGTCGTAGATCAAAACTTAAAATGAATCGGACCCTTTTCACAGACTGTTTTGGTGTGCTTTTGGGCTTAGGCTGTCATTTATGTTTTTTTAAAACAAGTCTAGGATTGACGTATGTGAATATGAATGCATGAAAAAGGATAATCATGTAGTTTTTTTTTGCATATGATTCTATTGTAACTCATACCTGCTGATCTTTGATATTTATACTCGTTATTGTTGTTTTATCTTGAACTCGTCATACTGTCGTGGAAAGTATGGTTGCAAACCTACTCATAGGGGCAGTAATGGTGAACTTCTGTATCATGAACCATTGCACAATTATTATGGTGAAATAGTTCTTGGGATTGGATTTTTATGGTTGTGTGCATATAAAGACTTCAGTTATCATTGCAGCATGCATGGAAGAGTTGAGTTTCCATGGCAACAACAACATGCATTTGACAAGTGTCTCGATACTTGAACATTCAGAGGAGTTCACTTCACCACTGTAAACACCTGTCTTCCTTGCCTTCATTCCTCACTCGTATACATCATCATACACCATCATCACATCTAGGTGGTTTAAAAAAACTTTTGATAAGAGCGGTTCCTCATCTTGGTCAACGCTTCCAGCCAGATGATGTCGGAGATGCCCGGTAGGGTGCCATTAATGGGGAGTTATATATATATTATATATATATATATATATATATATATATATATATATATATATATTTCCCTTTGTCTATTCAAACATGGATATGGAATATCCCTTAATGATTTTAATCATGATGAATTTTTCACCTATAACTTGAGTCTCAGCCAATTACATCTAAGTAGTTGCATGTTTGAAAAATCCATGGAACACTTTAGAGAAGATCCATCCCTTAATATTTAAAATATCTATAGGTTAGCGAGATGTGCTGATGGATCTCGAGGGATGGCATGGCTCTATATTTTCTACAAACATATTGACAATTCTTTAAAGAGAATTTTTAAGGGAAAATGGGATTCTGTTAAGAATTGGAGGGTAGAATGGGTTGTTGGTAAATACACATGAACCATTTCCCTTTTTATCTCACGAGAGGCATGGGGAAGTCCTACATCTTTGAGAGCCACCCAAGGGCAGTACAACGTTGCACCATGCTTTGCTAGTGCTAAAAGGCTATTATGTAATCAGCTACGTAGAAGCCTTAATTAGTATAATATAATATTCTTGGTTGAGGGATATTCATTGAAGGATAATAAGTGGGGCATGCATGTAATTTTACTCCTTTTTTATCTTTGCTTTTCTTTGTTGTACCTATGTTTAATGCTTTATGATTTGCAATCACAAATAATCCTGTTTCTATAATACAAGCAAGGAAAATTCTCCATCATTTGAGAAACACTAACACAAAAAAGGCTACATAAAAGATAGAAAATGAGGAGATTTAAGAACACGAGGAGTCATCTAAAGAAATGGAAACATATATGGGTTTTGATGGTGTTAGGTTAGCTGCTAATAAAAAGAGGTGTAAGTCTAGAGTTCAACGCTATCTCATGATAGCTTTTTCTTCAAATAAGACCATTATAATCGACACTTCTTAAAGGCATAAGAGTGTAAGCTCTCATCATTATAGGAATCTCACCCCTCAAGATTTGCAATTGGGTCTGGTTCTCAGCCTTAAGCTTAACTATTAGTGTAATGACTTGGATTTTTAAAAGCTTTATCCTTATTTCTAATAATCAAGTATGTAAAAATGTGGGTAATTTTTTTTCTAGTTCAATTCAAATTTCATAATCTATAATAATATGGTTATACCCCATTAAGATTATTTAAATATTTATTAAAATTTTAACAAAATCTCTTTTAAAATAGAGCATTCTCAAGTGTTGACATCTACAATCAGATACACATAATAATAATCAATTCTTGATCCTACCATCTTGTATTATATCTCATCAACAAAACTTCATCTCAATCATAATTCTCATTATCTTTCAAGCATGCATGCTCTTTTATAACTAAAGACATTTGCAAATGAAATAAGAAAAATGACTTCTACACCTTGAAAGTTATAAGCATCAATAATTAATAAAACTTAAGTTAACTTTTACATATATATATATAGTAAAAGAAAAATTTAAATTAGATTCCATAAAAATATAAATTCTATTATTTATAATCCAAAAGACATAAGATATCATAGTATTCATAATCGCTATCTAGTATTGAAGGAGTTATAATAACAAGTTACTACTTCTGGCATGTCTAAAATGTACCTGAGACAAATAATTAACATCACAATGCTTTCAAATATTAACGCAACATCAAGGACATATAGCATACTATTAATAGAATTTCTTAATCTTTATATATATATATATATAACACAACAAGTAATCTATAAGATCATCATCTTTGAGGTTCAATTCATTTTCATTTTTGACTATCCTTCATGGACATTTGTACTCCAAAACATGCCTTCTAAAAAAGTCATAATAGAAGTGTAATCCTTTAAACCTTACTAGAAAGTTTCTTACTTGTATTATCCTATTCTATATCATTATTCTTTATTCATAACATACGGAGATAAAGGCAAAGCTCTTTTTAGAAATTCCTATTCTCCTCATTTTCATACAACTTTAGCCAATACTCTAGTTATCTAACAATACTCATTAACTACGTGGTTTGTTTTCTAAGCTATTTTGTTCCATACTAAAATTATATTAGTCATTCCTTTTTTAATAACAATTCATGCAAGTAATCATCTCTTAAACACTCTTTCTTCACCTTGAATCATTATTATTTTTTTTTCTATCTTGAATCCTATTTTCTGATTGAATAAGGTTGTCATCCTAGCCCCTTTATTTACCATCATCTAGGATCATTTTAACAATCCATTAATTTCCACTTTTATATATATATATATATATATATATATATATTTTAAATTATCTTAATAACCTTCAATTATGTCAACATTCCTTATCTGGAATAGTCTAAACATGCGCTATCTTTATGCTCTAACATCTTTTTTCCATGTGACTATTGTAATAACTACCTTTAGACTATTCAGGATAACCTCTATTATGCCCCAATCTGATTCTTCCAACCATCTATCAAACATAATATGATTGACCATCAGAACATCTTGTATATACTACACATTTCAACTATCAATGTGTCAAACTCATTCATTTCTTAATCTACTAAATCATTATCATTCACATCATGCATGAAATATACAAATATTACTATTTTTTTCTACATCTTGTACTCTTGCATTTACTTCATGATTTCATAGATCTAACTCACTCTTATACCATTTTGTACGACCATAATCCCCAAATCAAATTCTTAACCATGTAACTATCATTACAATCTTTTCTTAATGGCATTCCTCACACTTGTAGTAGACTTTAATAAAGTGGACATAGTTCATGTAACCATGACCGTAACAATGCTTACTTTATATCATTCTTAATTATATTTCTAAAGAGATTTAACCTTTCACTTAAGGTCGAATAACTAAATTAATTATGAATATTAACAACAATATCTATATATTCCCAACCATTCATTCATCAAATCCAAATATTTCCCCAATCATCCATTATAGAAACCAATTACCATGGCTAACTCTTATGGTTACCAATAACTCTAACAATGAATCCTTGTGGTTGTCAACAATCCAATTGTCTCACATGGATGCCAATTAATCCAATGAACCCTTATGGTTGCCAACAATCCATTCACCTTATAAGGATGCCAATTAATCCGATGAACCCTTATGGTTGCCAACAATCTGGTCATCCCACATGGATGTCAATTAATCCATCAATCGTGTCATTACTTTTTTTCCCCCTTGTACCCCAAAAATTAAATACACATGTATATCTTTTTTTTTTCTTTCATATTCATACTCATTTTAATAGTTTTAAGTATTAAAACCCTCAATTAATTACACTTCCAAGCAAGCATTAGAAATTTGTAAATCCTAGTTGATTTAGTCTAACGAATCTAGAACATTGTTCGGTACAACTAGAGTTGTAGAACTTGGTTTTGAAAATGAATTATCTTTTTGAAAAGATAAGATATATAGTTATAATTTGCATGAATAAAACAACTAATTTGGCTATTTACAAGCACAAAATCACCCATTATAGTAACATAAAGAAATTTATCTAGTAGCATGTTGGTTTGGACCTTTCCTCAGTGTTTAGCTCATGTTTGAGGTTGTATAGCTCTGAATTGAGCAAGATTAGTTTCATTCGAAAGCTAACATCTGTTCCTACAACTTTTATAAGCAACTTACTCCTAATCCCATCATATTAAAGCACAAAACCAACAATTACAACAGCATCCTAAATCTGTCTAGATTTATGTCAGTTTAGATTCTTGCTTTGTTTTTAGCTTATATCTAGAGTTGTATAGTTTCAAATTGATCAAGACTAGTTTCATTTGAAAGCTAATATTCATACCTACAACTTCTATGATGAATCTTACTTCAAATTTCATTTTTTTTTCAGGTTCTAATTTCTATATTTATAAGCTACCTAAACAAACTTTGTTTTGTCACATCTTAGGCTCTCTTCTTAGCCTTTAGTTTTTCATATATAAGGCTACTGTAATAGTCATTTTCCATCCATATAGGATCATCATAACATCCTTTCCCCCTTGTTACTAAATTTTCACAACGTGCTTCTAGAAGTCTACTCAAAACTCATCACTCCTTGGTCCTCAATTTTGCCAACATCTTAGGTATAACAACACGCATACATATCTTTATCTCCAATCACTTACACTTATTTCATCAAATGCCTAAAGGGTACTGAAAAATAATTACCCTTTCATATAAATTTTAATTATACCTAAACCTTCCCAACATCAAATCATAACTCAAGCATAATATAAATAATTCTCAAGTATTCATGTCATCAATAATACATCTAATAACTCAAGAAAATTACTTTTTGAACCTCCTTAAGTTTCCATTTAATGGCTGAGTATAACCCATGAAAGAACACCTAATTTTATTCTTCAATTATTCATTAATCCAAGCTATTATCATCTTATTCCATCCCAATTACCATAATATAACACAATTTCACATTCCCCTAAATTTTCATTCAAAAACCCTAACTCAGATTAATGAAATTAAACATCAATTCCATTAAGTCTAGAACTCTTTGGTGATAAAATGAGCTTCGAATCATAACAAGTCAAAAATGGTCTACCCCTCTCTTTCCTTCCACTTTGGCCGAGAGTTTCTTTATCTTCTTCCCACCTTTTTTACTTGATTTCTCTCTAGATTCTGTGTTAGATCATGTTAATTCATCATTCCCTCACTTTCCATGCCAATTTCATACTTTCTCTCAAGGATTCAAGTGTTTAACTTAGCTTTTATCTCTTCCTTTTCTTTCTTTTCCTCTTTTTTTTAGAAGCTCATGCCATAATATAAAGAGGAAGAGGGGCTGGATTTTTGGGTAAAGTCTATTTTACCCATTTACTTTGCCCATCTTTTATTTTTCTTTATTTCAATCCAACTTTTGACATTTGTGTAAGGCTTTTCAAAAATTTATTTGCCTTGAAATTTTAAACTGAGGTATAACAATATGTCAGGAGGCTCTTTGTAAAATTTCAGTCAGATCCAATGGCCAGATTAAGAATTATTCTTGATATTGTAAAACTAGACAATAATTGAATTATAGCTTGAATCTAATTCCAGACCTAACTTCCAACATATCATTCTCTCTTATTTGGATGAATTAATGAGCTTACTATATATTATTAGAAAGGTAAGGATGTCTACTTATCAAAGCATCTAAAATCAAAATAAAATTCACTTTGAAGCTCAAGATATCGGTTGAACGGTAGGCAAAGATCATGTGTGATAGATTTAACCATTTTTAATCTGAACCTCTGAACTTATCCTGTTAATCCTACGTGATAGATTTAACCATTTTTAACTTGAACCTCTGAACTTATCCTATTAACTTCTTCTTTGATCCTCTTCAATTTTTGACCTTATAATAGGACCAAGTTTTGGCAAAGACGAGATCATTTTATTTTTATTTTTCATTATTTATTTCCTTTACGAACTTATTATCATTTCATGATAACATTACCAATTTTTAATCGAGGTTTGCACCAACACTTTTTCATGCACTTCTCTTCTTAACTTTTATTCCTCATTTTCCTTATCATTTCTCCAAATTACTTTGTCTTTCTCTAAACACGTTTATTTTAAGTTTTCCTAGTTTTTCTATTCATCAAAATCCATTACTAGTTTAAAGGTTATTAATTCTGTTCCATTTCATCTAGAATGGATGGTATACCTTGTTAGTTAAACAAACTAAAACAAATTGGAACATATTTCATTTCGTTTAAAATTTCAGCCCATTTCAGAAATTCTACCCAAATTTTAGCAAGAACATTCTAGTTGTTTTCTTTTAACGAAATAATGTTTTTTTTTCTTAAAAACAAATATTATCTGGTTTTATGGTATCAATTATATCTTTTAATCTGATTGTTATCATAAGTTAGAATTTTAGGGCAATCAGAGTTTAAAAAGGCTTAACAAGATTGGCGATGAAATTTTTATAATTTTGTTAAGAACATTTTATTGGTAATTGAGCTTCATATTTATTTTGATTATTTAGGGTTATCATGGCCTCATGACATGGGTCACGGATTTGGAAGGTCAACTCAGGTTGACCTAGGTCAATCTAATATGTTATCTTCTTAATATATATATTTTTTAAATGTTGTCTTGAATATTTTTTCAGTCAAATAATATTTTTACCAGTCATTTAGGTTGATTTTGGACTCATCGAGTCAATCTGGTCACATCGATTGAACTTTCACTTTTTTACTTGTATTTGGAATTTGAATTGCATAATTTCATATTGTTTATCTTTGGATTTGTATTGAAATTATGTTTGTTGAAATAATATTTTGAAACACACACACACACACACACATACGTACATAAATATTGAAACATATCGTTCCAATTGAAAAAATGAAATACCAACCGGAATGAAATTGACAACCTTTTTTGTTCCACCTACCTTACAATTTTTAACCTAAAATTTAAAATCCCCATTTCAACTTCAATAATGCCTTTAATATTTATTTATAGAGTTCATCCTCTCCATTACTCCTCAAGACCATACTACAGTTGGTCCTATGTTTATACAGGTGTTTACAATTATGGTACATGATTTCTATTGACTTCTTATGTATAAGAGAAAAGAGAGATGCCATTAAGGTCTTGCTTAAAGATAACCATTGTGTGATTAGAGTAAGTAAGCCAAATATTGTGGACATATTTGCGTAGATGTCACAATTCACAGAAGACTTAAAGTAGCTAGGACGCATGAATAACCTTTTTGATCATTTGAGGGTTATTACAAAGATGTCTTTCCATATAAGTATTATTGGTGTTAAATCATGTCATGGTTTCTATTTATCTTTTTATACTTTATATTCATATTTGGTATTTTGTTGTATGACTTTTCATAGTCCTTTTAATTATAGATGTTAACTGCTAGGCGATAGCAGGTTGAGTGAGAAGTGATAAAGTTAAAAACAAATAGAAAGCGATAAAAAAAAGCAACCCAAGCTAGCATGCCAAACCTGCGACCTAGGTCGTTATGTAAAGATAACCCCATAGAAAGTAAATAAAAAAAATATTATGACATCCAATTCCTAACAATCAAAATGAAGATTGATGAAATTGAAAAAAAAAAAAAAAAAAAGAGAAAAAAAAAACAAGAAACCGAAGTAAGGTCGCCAAACCTTATGAGCCGGACCATGTGAAGCCTAATTCTTAAACCAATCAAATGTTGAAGGACGCAACCAAAAATTATCCAATCTAAAATAATAACTTGAAAAAGACTCAAGTTGGTTGAGCTTACTTGCTAAACCTATGACTTGGATCATGAAATTGTGATATCCCCTAGAAAAGAAAATGAAAAAAATTATGAAGCTCAATTTACAATAAATACAATGTTGATAGATGAAATTGAAAAAAAAATCAATGTCATAAAAAGATCTAAAAACTATTGTTGTTAATTTGGGTTAACATTTCAAACCCATGATCTGGATTATGAGACCAAATTCACCATATCGAAAAATATTATGAAGCCTTATCCTAACTAACTCAACATCGAATGATGAAATTTAAAAAAAAAAACAATTTAAAAAAATAATCTAAAGCAAAAAATAACAATAAAAAGAATAAGGAACAAATTTGAAAAAAAAAAAGAAGGAAGGACACCATTTTTTGGGAAAATAAGTGTGAGTTCTAAGGAGAGAAGGGAGAAAAGATAGAAAAGGAAAAAAAAAAGGGGTTGTCATGCACTTCCAATAGTAACATGTTCCACATCATTGTGAAAAGCTCATTGCGATGTATCTAGCCCAATTTTGAATGGTGATGTTACGCCATCGAAGGCAATCACATACACCGCTAAAGCGTAGAAACCATCCTTCACACACGCCACCATAATTGTTTCAGTTTTGATTTTGGTTACTCAACACTTGATTGTTTTACATCAACATGATTTTTTTATTTTGCCAAACGAGGCATTAACCAAGCATCGAAATTGTTCCTTGATATTGCGAGAACCTCATATATAGGTAACCAAAATAAACCATCAAATCAAATATCAAATAAAGTTAATGTAAAATGATCAAATTGGAAAAAAGGTTGAGTAGCCGAAAAAAACTTTCAGTTAATTGTACAAATAAGTCATTGATGTTAACAAACAAAAAAGACTCAACATTTATTTAAACTTCAAATTCAGTTCAGAAAGCACTATTTTTGTTTTAAGTCAATGAAATTGAATTTTATTTTACCAAACTAAGTATCAACCAAGCTATTCCTCCAATACTGCAAGGTCCTTGTACATAGGCATAAAAACATATCATCTTTACACAAGCTTAAAAACAAATTACTAACACCAATCTCAAATCAACGCAACATTAAAAGACTATATTAAAAGAAAAACAAATTGAGGGAGCAACGGGAAAAAAAAACCCTCAAGGACAAAAAAAAAAAAAAATTGCTTTCACTGTGCAAATCCGGTGAAATACTAGCCTTTTAGTTTTGTTTTTGTTTATTTTTTTTAATTAAATTTAATATGCTAAAGATAGTCAGTGATATCTATTATATTTTGAAAGGACAGGGGCACGATTTTTTTTTCCCTTAGCGGACAATGGCCCTGCATGCCTCACCTGGATTGACCATTTCTAAAATCTTGTAAGCCGAAATGACTTCACCATACAAATTATATAAATTTTTTTTCACAAGTATATAATATTGATGATGATATTAAAATCATTTTCATTTTTTAACGAAATGATCATGTAGATTTCGAAACCCAAATCTTCCTTTCACGCTTCTAGTATAATCATGCGGCTCTGCTCCCATTCTGAGTGTCCGCTCTGTCGCACACCAGTACAGCGGCTGGATTCTCCAGTCCCAATGATTCATTGCCAGCAGAGGAGGAAAACTCATAGGTGTGGCTTGTTTGATATACACATCTCATCTCCAGCTTTCCCCTCCACCTAGTTTCGTTTCTGAATCATAGGAAATAGCATGTAATTGCCAATGTTTCCTACCTCTTGAAGGATAAAAGGGAGTTCTTAGTTCTTCCATGGTTACAGAAGGTGCCACGACACCACAAAATCATTAGCTCTTCTACATTTAAGATTTCTTCCAAAGGTTTTCCATCAAAATTATCATTAACTAATCAATACCTGAATGCTTGTTGGTAGACATGAAAGTTAAGCACATTTTAAGGGACAAACCACAAAATGCAAATATATACATATATATAAGCATAAGACATGATAGTTAAAAAAAAATCTCATATCAGTTCTCTATAATGCAATTGACCAACACGTCATTCATATATCCCAACATTCTCTTTCTCTTCCTCTCCAACATCACATCTTTCTTAAATTATCTAATCGTGCTTGTAAATCATCGTCTATCCCACCCCCACCGTCTTCATGATTCCCAGTGGATTCGGCTTGGGCAACCTTGTTCTTTGCAGCTGGCACAGAGACAGCAGCTGAGGGTGCATTCACAAGCTGCATATCAAGAATATTAAAATTGTTACTTTTTGCCATCAACTTTGCTCCATGGATGGCACAGCATTATTGCACCATAAGATAATCATTTTCCTCTAATGGCCAAATTCCATCGATTACAGGGACGTATAAAAGAGCATCGATGAAATGGATATACCTCATTATTGATGCCAATTCCAATTTCATCAAGCACTTGATTCACAAGCTCTTCTGTTTCTTCCTCTTCTTCATCCCCTTCCAAAGCATCGTCAATAGCATCTCCCATCACCTCAGATGTCATTTCCATCTTCTCGTTCTGTCTCTCAAACTCTTGCATTATCTTCTGCAATGACGGCAAGTTCATTTGCCTATTCATTTGACCCATGGCCTTCGTGACACCTTTCATGGCCTCCCCCATTGCTTGAGTTGATTTCAATGTCTGATAAAAACACATTCACTTTTGAATGTCAAATAGTTCCTAAAGTGATATTAATTAACAAAAGTATGCGCATGCTTCTGTTTATCGGTTGTATATAGACCAATCTTGTGCATGGACAAAAATTATACCTCAAGGAATCGAGTGAGCATACCAAACAGCAGATAGAGCATAACTTGGGAATTTAAAACACGTAACACATTCATTCTTTTGCAAGTAAAGAAAAATCTTAAATTTCCAGTATACTCAAAAACGCAATCCATGAACCTGAATTCACTAACGAAGCACGAAAGAACACGCTTTTATTGGTATCTTATGAGTTATCACCGAAATATCAGTATCTTTTGAAAGAAGTAATACCGACAACAACAGCTTCAACCATAGACTAGAAATGCCCCAACTTGAATTGTAAAACATGATCCTATACCTAAATAGTATGTTCACAAGTTGGGATCTGCAACGATGAGCAACATGGATAGATAATAGAGAAAAACATTACCTGAATTCTCAAGGCTACACCCTGGAGTTGCGATTTAAGCTTATAGAATTTTTCAATCTGATGCCGCGTTCGAATCAGATCTTTTGCCATTACTCTCACAGCCCCCTTTCAAATAAGCAGACCACAAAACCCAATTAATAGATGGAATAAAAGAAAAAGAAAATCTTTTTCTCTGCCGACAAACCCACAATTTCTCAAGTAAAAGAACAATACCATTTGACCTTGTTTAGCATTTTTCTTGATCTCGACAATGAGCTTCTTCTCTTGAGTTTGCAGTCCTTGTCTTTCCCTCTCTATTTCTCTTATTGATTTATCCATCATCCTCTTGTTTTCCCTCAACAGTTCTTCACAGTTCATGATTAATTCATCAATTGATCATGAATTTCAACAAAGTAAATACTACTTGAGGGGAAAATTGGGAGTAAAGAAAGAAGAGGTACTTACCAGATGGGGTTTTTCTCTTGCCGAAAAGAAAACTCATGGTGTCTCTCTGTCTGTATCGTTCTAATGCGCCTCCTCGCCTGTGAAATATCGGATGCTCTCTTTCTCTGCTTCCTTCACCTTTTGCTTAGGATTGAAGATTGATGTTGTTCAGTTGTCCGTCCAGTTGTATGTATTGGTGAAAGGAAAAGTCAACTGATCAGGTCCTATTTTCCTGGGCCATCATAGCCTATATCATCCACTACGTTCATTTGGTCTGGGCCGCGCAGTCCAAGCAATGGTTACAGCCTACTACAAAGCAAAAAGACCACCATGTTTTGTCGTTAATGGATTAAGTGGAGACATCTCAAAACCTGAAACAGGCCTCCAACAGGCCCTGCATCTAGCCCAATTACAAAGCCTGCTAAGTTGGTATTTAACCGCACAACAACAGCGACCCAAGTTATAGCTTAAGACCGACTTGGCAAACACAGACAGATTTCGGTACAAGAGTTAGTTTGGTAAGGGTTTTTTTTTTTTTTAATTAGAAATATATTAAAATAATATATATTTTTTTAAAATTTTATTTTTATATCAATACATAAAAAAATAATATAAAAAAATTAATTTGAAGAAATGTTTTTTAAGTTTTTGCAAAAAAGCTTTCCAACCACAAAAATAAATTTTGCAATTGTAGTTTAAAAAAATAAATTTAATTTTTTTTTTATAAATTATATATTTTTTTTAGTTAAGATTTCAAGAAATAATTTTCATTGAGATCCATGTTAATTAAATATTTTAAATTTGCAAGTTGTATAACAATCAACATTACGGTAATTTTGAGGTTCAGTGTACATTTCAGTCTTCTTTTCATTTTGCAAAAGCGGCAGCAGAAGCAAAAGGTCAAATAATATTTATATTATGAGATAAAGTAAAAAAATAACATAAAAAACCGATTATAATAAATTTATAATCACAATAATTAAAGCTTTGCTAACTTGAGATATATTGTCAAATCCATAGCTCAGATAATATTATTGGAATAACTTGATAAAAAAAAATTATAAAACCCTTTTTCTATATAAAAAAATAATAATAATTTATGTTAACTTTTCAAACTCTTGACCTAAATCATTGGACTCAAAACATCAAATTGTAAAAAAATCATGAATTTTAATTTTTAATCAATTTTATATTGAATGATGAAATTGAAATACAAAATTCAATTACACAAAAGGATTTTAATAAATAAAAATTAAAATACAAATTAAATTTTATATTTAATTGGAGGATGGAATTGAAAAAAAAATCAATTTAGTAAGAGAAAAAAAATGCGGATCAAAATTGACATTAAAAAATAAAAATAATATTGTAATTAAAGGGTGAAATTAAAAAGAATAATAACTTTTAAAAAAAATCCAAGAAAAAAAATTAGAAATAAAAAAAATAAGGACCGAATATAATACAACCAATTTAAATTACATTATTAAATTGAAAACCAATAAAACTTTCAATAAAGGATCAAGGCAAAAAAATAAAATCCAAAGAATAAGAATCAAATTGAAAAATATAATATTTAGAAAATTAGAATTCAATAATGAAATTGAAAATAAATAAATATTCTTTAAAAAGGCCAAGACTAAAAAAGAGAAATAAAAAGAATAAAGACTGAAGTTGAAATAGAAACCAAGAAGACCAAGTTGTAATTTTCAAGGGAGAAGAGAGATAAGAACAGAAAAAAAAAAAAAAAAAAGATCACTCGGCAACAAACTAGACAACTATTAGAGACAGGCATAGCACCAACAAGAAGAGCACATGGAGGTTCTTTCAATGACACAACAAAGGGGTATTTTTTGGACATTGAGAGGCGTTGCACGTGCCCCGGGTGTGCCACATGTGCATAGCCATTTTTTTTAATATTTAGCTCAATACATAAGCACCCTTAAACTAACTTTCTAATTGCAAAAATATTATTGTTAAAAACCAAAAACACCCCTTGACCTTAGGCTTGATTGTTTGTAAGGGTGTTTTTGTTATTTTACCGTGTATTTTAATTGTTTATTATTTTTTATATTTGGACAAATATCAAATTGCCACTTGGATTAAATTGTAACAATGAAAAAATCATTAAGAAAATATAAAAATACTCTTTGATGTCAAGTTTAAATTTTTTTACTTTCAATGAAATTCTAGTTATTTAACTATGCAATTAATATGAAAAAAATATTTATTTGTCTCTAATCAATCTAAAAATAATAAGAAAACTATAAAAAGACTTCAATATTTTTTAAAATAGTCCAAAGTTTTTTTGAATGAAGAGATATAAATAGTATTACACTATTAGATCAGTAGCTAATTTTTCAAGTAAAAATACATTTTGTTAATTGTAATGTTAAATTTCTACATTGATCAAAGCAGCAAAGTTTGCAACAATTAAGGCCTCGTTTATTTGCTGGAAAATAGATTTTTTTTTAGAAAGTGAATTTTAAAAAAGTGAATTATTTTTTTTATATTTGATAGTGTAATGAAAAATTAAATTGGAAAACACTTTCCAGTGTTTGGTTATGTCATGGAAAATAAGTTGGAAAATAATTTATTAATATTTTAATATTTTATTTTTAAAAAAATTTATCTAACATATATAGAATATTTAATATAAATATTTAATCACTTATAATAAAAGAATGAGATCTAAAAAGTATAATGATGAATTTTTTTTATTATATCATATATTTATATATAGCTTATTTTATAAAATATAACTATATATGTAATATAAATATTTTAAATATAATATTATAGATATGTAACCTTGTGAAATATTTCTCAAGTAAAACCTAGTAAAAAAAATTTCATTTGTAAATGCTCAAAATAATATTCTGACATTATTAAGAAAGCCAAATTAGTTAATGGTATTAAGTAAGAGTTAGATTTTTTGGTTTTTTTTTTTTTGTATGTATATTTTTTTAGAGATAAATAGATACAAAAATATTTTGATGAGTTTTTTCAATAAAGATTTTTTTTTTAAAAAAAAAAGTATTGACAATTATCCCTTTAATATATATCAATTAAGCATTAGGAAATAAATATACATATCTTACATCAAACATTGTCATGCATAAATATTAAGTTTTAATGCTATACATATACATATTAGTTCAAATTAACAATCATAAACATACTAGATCATAAAACATGTAAACATACTTGTCAAATAACACAAATAGATTTTCTTGTCATAGTAAAATCATATATAAACTTTAAATTTTCCTTAAATTAGCATTTTTTTTTTTTATCATAAATGCTTTTGCCAACATTTCATTTTCGACCAAATGATCAAAAGCATCACCAAGAACGATCTCCTCAAAGCCTTCAATTTTCATCACTTTTGTATATAGCTCATTAACATCAAATTGATTTTTGCTTAGGCTTTGAATTGCAAACGCTACATCTCCAATATTTTTAGACAACTTTTCAATACGATCATCTTCATACATTCGATTTCTCTTCGTATGTTGCCTCTTTTGTGCACTAGAGGAAGATGTCTCTTTACCTTTTGAAATTTCTTCATATTCCCCTTCATTTTCAATTGAAATAGATTGCACTTTAGTGTTCTCTTTCAGGTTGATATTAGCATATGATTTGGTATAATTTCTGGTTGCTATGTCTTTTCCAACAATAATTGTCATTGTTTCATACATATCAAGTTTTTTATTGAGATACTTGTCATGATTGAGATGTGCATGTTCATAAATATTAGAATATATAATTTTCAGTTCCTTGTATAAAGTTTTGGAAACAAAAGTAAATGTAAAAATTACATAGAATATATTATTCATCATACCTTTACTTCATTATATACATCTTTCGAAACCGTAACTATCTTTAAACAATCATCCCAACCAAAACCACTTTTTATTTTTAAGTTGAGTTATTATTCCTCATTTTTTTTCATAGTTTTGAGATGATTGTCCACATGCTTAGGCTCGTATTGCACGTTGAACTTTTGACTAATTTATGTAGCTACCTTTATAAAAGATTCTGCTTTAAAGGTGGAAGATTGTCCACATGCTTAGGCTCGTATTGCACGTTGAACTTTTGACTAATTTATGTAGCTACCTTTATAAAAGATTCTGCTTTAAAGGTGGAAGAAGGTTTGTTTTCTTTAAGTGCCTCCTCGACTAATATCTCAAGTAGCATGTGAGACATAGGCTTAGACCATGTGAAGTGCTTACCTTTGCATTTTTTTATTCTTCACGGTACTTATTTCTACAAAAAAAAAATCACAAATTTATACAAAATAAAATCATACAATATTTAGATTGAACTAATTTTATACAAAAAAAAAAAAATACAACTAATATTTAAAAAATAACACATGAAATATGTAAGAAATTATAATAAAGTCAATAAACAATCCAAATATGTAACAAAGACAATACAAAATCAATAAAGACATAATAAAAACAAACATATATAATTAACACTTAATTATTAGTTTCTTTGAGTGTTATAATCATTTTACATGGTTGATGCAATCATTTCTCTTTTTGTTATCCACTGCATATTCTCTTTCCTTTCCTCCCGTTGGCTTAAGCTATTTGTTCTTTTAATTGGTTCATTTTTCGAACATATTTCTTCCATAAGAATGTCATAAAGATCAACTCCTATTATGTGATTATGAATAATACAGCATGCAAACACAATATTTACTTGTGTTTCATAAGACCAAAAAGGTTTTTCATCAGTTGATCTAAAATGACTCTTCAAAATACTAAACCCTCGCTTAATAGCGGTTCGTAATGAAGAGTGTCAGAGATTAAATAACTCCTTTTCATTTTCTGGTGAATGTTCTGTAAACTCATTCAAGTGGTATCGAACTCCACGAAAAGAAGAAATGATTTATTTTTGAATACCATAACCAACATCACCAAGATAATATTTCCCTACAAATAAAAAATAAAACCTATTATTATCTTTATCTAATTAGACAATTTACATATTTATTGCATATTATCAATATTTAATTTATACCTTAAGGAATTTTTAGTCTATCACATCTTGATACTGCATCACCTAAAACCCGAGAATCATATGTAGTTCCTTCCCATCCAGCTAAAACATATATAAACTTCAAATCAAAAGTTATAGCTGCTAAAACATTTTGTATTGTTCCTTTTTTTTTTACCTCAAAACTTTCCTTAAGTTTCAACAGGAATATTTGCAAGAACATGGGTATCATCAATTGCTCCCACACAATCCTATATAAATATGAAAAAAATAATAATTTATAACCTTTTCTTCTAGATGTAATTAATTAATGTATAAAAATATTGATATTGTTTTCATACTTTAAAATAAGGATAGAATCTACGATTATTCATTATCTCCGCAGGACTGTATCCCCTAGGCTTTTGATAAGGTGTTTGTATAACTTAAGAACTGCTTTTAATACAATTCTAAAGTAATAATGGATAATTTCAACATACCTATAGTATATACCACTAATAAAACGAAATCTTTGGTTTCAACCTATAATTTGTAAGAACACAATTATTTGCTCCTTAATAGACACATTTTGAGTTGATCATAATAGGTCACGACTTGTGAGAACATCACACAAATTATATAACACAACTGGTTTCATACGAATTTGTTTGACGCAATGTCTATCACATCGATTCAGAATGCTATCAATATAGAATTCTCGTTGAGCAATTGCATTTATACGTGGTTCTTTTGGTATAAAAAATCTATTTCTTTCTCGTTCAATAATAATTACTCCTACAACTATGACAATTATAATTGCTCTCATACATGTTGCATGAATAATCTTACTATCCATAATAAGAAAGTGAAGTTTTTTGATAATGAAACCTAAAAAATTTGGAGAAATAAACATTCAAAAAGCAAATCAAATACTTACACAATCAATATAAGAAATTATGATCAAACTTACACAATCAATATAAGAAATTATGATCAAACTAACACAATTAATATATTTGATAATTATAAATACTTGTAATTCTACATGTCATTTTCAGTTCAATCTGTGGTATCAAGCTATTGATGTATGCTAGTGAAAGAGCTTCACTTTTAAACGTTCAGGGGGCTGAAGATAAATTAATATTAGAGAAATTGTTAACTACTTTCTTGTTCATCACGAGGAAATCCAACAATATTTAGGTTCAGAACAAAGATAAATTAATATCATTACTGTTTTTTTTTTTTTTTTTGTCTAAATCCATGCTTCTTATTAGTTGTATATATTTACATATTGTTCATAAAAATAACTTATTAAAAATACCTATGGCTCAAAATAAATGGTAGAACAAATAATCTTTAAAATCAACTAGATTAATAATAAAAGAATAAAAATTTTAAATCTAGCAAGACTAACAAATTCTTTTAAATAAATTATTTTTTTTATGATAGAGCATGAACGTCTATTGGCTATGTCTAATCATTGCTTGATTTGAAAACAATTATTTTTATTATATATATAATGAGGAAAAAAAGAAACCTAGCACAAACAGAAGAGTTAAAGGTGTATGAACTATGATCAGCACTGTAAATATGAACAATAAGCACTGGGAATATGAACAATAAGCATCCAAGGCCTTGTTTGTTTCCATGTATTACTCGTATCAAAAACACAAACGATGAATCTATAATTGAAATTTTAATTTAAAAATATGGAACATTGTTGTCTTTTGCTATGATCACAACCAGTTATCAAACCATATAGAAGGCAAAGAAAAAAAAATAGACAACCTTCCTTAAAAATACGTTAACCCCAAAACAAATTGTTAGGACCACATGTATTTTTCACTACATCAATATAAAATATCAAAGATTCATGCTTAACACACAGATAAAGAAAAGAAATGAGACAACAAATAATTTATGTCTTACTCAAAAACTTTATAATGGGCAATCAAATGATGAAGATATAGAGAGAACCACCAAATTACTACAAGATGAACTGACCTCAAGACCAGACATTATGGATCCGAAAGAGAGAGACGAGTTCTGATTGGAATTGGGTGGCCGAAGAAAAGAGATCCTATGCTTTGGTAGTGGATTTTGAGCGTTAGATCTCGCACCAGTAGTAACCAAAACAGTCTTGGGGCATGGAACAGAGATAGAAGTGACGCTCTCTCTTCTCATAGCAAAACCCAAGAAAGAATGATGTCCTATGTTATTGAGTTTTGAATTCTATTGACAGAAAGATTGAAAAAGTGTGTTGGAGTTTTGTAGAGAAATATGGCAATGGGATCAAAGAAAATATGTGCGAGTGTTGTGGGAGATCTGAAAAACCAAAATAGTGAAAAGCTAAAGATTGAATTAACAAGCACATTAACAAGCAAGATCTAAGTTCCTATACAAAACAGAGCATGGAATTGTTCTGATTTTCCCCCCAAAACCAAACAAAACATGAAAAACACAACAAATTAACAAGCTCACAAGATTTATGCCACAATCACAACTAAAAATCCAAATAAAGAACATGAAAAAAAAGATAGATAATAAAAAAATATTTGAGAAAAATAATTACTTGAAATAAGATGATTTTTTGTTTCAATAAAGAGATTTGAGAAAGAGAGATTTACAACTACCACGCAAAGTGATTTTTTGAAGAGATCAATTCCAATAAACTATTAATAAGAGAGAAAATGAGGGAGAGATTTGCTTCATTGTAAAGAAAAGTGTTTTCCAAGAATAAAAAGAGAAAAACACTTTTAATTTATTGAAGTTTAGCTTTTTCTTTGATCAGAATTTAATTTTCTTTGATTAATTTTCCATGTGTTTACCAAACATAAAAAAGTAAAGAAAATAGTTTTTTTTTTTAATATTTTTCTAAAAACAAACACGGCCTAAGATTGTGTTCCCATTCATTTGTTACCTAATTTCGTCCATATTTATTTTATTTAATTTAATGCCATCAACTTTTGGTATGAAAATTGGAATCTTTATAGTTTATTTTAGCTGCCGCAATATTCATATTTTAAGCACATATTTCTTTTTTTGTCATATTCGAACTTGGTCCAAAAATACAAGTCCTATAGACGTTGAACGGTGTCCAATCAACACCAGTTCCGGTGTCTCAATCACTTCACATCTCAATTGAAAAGCATATAAAGATTACCTGAGTCTGACATACTCAATGACTACTGTTGCCCCTTTTCATTCTTCACTGACTAATTACATGAGATTAAAATTTCAAGGACTCATAACTAAATTAGGGTAAATTATAATAAGGTGCCCTGTGTTAACTTTTAGTAACAAATAATCATTGATTGAGATAACTATTTGAAAAATTATTTATGCTCACCTGAATATGCGTAGCATCATTTTTTTTTTATTAATAATAAATATTCAGATTAGTTTATATACATCTCAATCTTATATATTTTAAAATTAATGATTATACAAGTTTCTAGTAATTTTTTAAAACATTTGAATTTATAATTATTAAAAAGAAAATTCAAGACTTAAACAGTTAAGTTACCTATTAGAATTTACATATTATTATTTTGGATAAAGTAATAAGACACATCTCTGTCTCATTAGCTCCATTTCAGTTTTTGGGATTTAGTTTAATCTTTAGACAACATTTTCTTTTTAAAACTACAGTTTTAATTTATTAACTGTAGTTTAAGCAAACACCGACCACGAGTAAGCAAGGAACCAAATTTGATTATATATATCAAGCACTCCATGCGATAAAGACCCGTACCTAATTTAATTCCCTCCAAGATAATGAAATTGATATACTATACGTCGCCGTTACTATTGGAAGCACATTTTTGCATAATATTTATTTTGTCCTTTTCAGATTTTGTCAAAAATACAAGTCACACAGGCGTTCAATCAATGCTAGTTCTATCCCCATCAAGACCTCGTCGGGGGAGGGGGAGGTGGAGGTGGAGGTGGAGGTAGTGTCGTAAATAATTTCGACAACAAACTAATCTCTTTTGCTTTTTCTTGCAACAGTACAAAGAACATTTCAACTACAAATTTTTTAGGTACCTGTCGTCCACGCTCAACCAATCTCATACTTGCTTCTTTATATCTATATTCATTTTGTAAAAGAGTTTCAAGCATGTTTATTTCCATTTATTTTATTTTTCTTCTATAAATGTCAAAATTCTTGCCGACAAATTCCCATGCCGAATTTTCAATGTAAGTTTTAGTTTTTTTCCATATGCCCTAATTAAGCAGCAAATAAGTTGGTAAATTATGTTAATATTTAGCCCCGTGCAATGTGATTTTGTTGGCAACAATTTTTTGCCACTTCCGAACCTTTTCGTTTACCCTAAATAAATTCAATTAAATGACGAATACGTACGTGAAGCAGTCACCACCCTATTGATACAGTACTGCAATGTAATCAATATCACTTCCACAAATATTTTCATGGATAATTCCAAAATAATCAGAAACGATAATTGACGTAGTGTGGCTATCATTCTCTCAGGTTCATGTGAATAAAGCACGGACAGTTAGTGATGGTGTTTTAGCGAGTTATCGATGAAGACAAAGATCGGTGCTAGGCTTGAGATAACGCCAATACAGCTATAAGATGCATTTGTTAAGATTGATCTCTTTAGGTCATTATCCTACCAACTTCTTCGGCCACCGAACACGTTTCCTTTCATAAGAAAAATCTGCGTTTCATGACCACCGGCTACAGTTTCTCACATCACCATTAATGTAACTTCATGACCCAATAAAAAGAAAGAAAGAAGAGAGACTGAAAGGGCCGGAGGAGATTGATGCAAGTGGTGGGCGAGGAGGATCCATATATGCCGTCGTTGCATTTTCTTAGAGCGTTCAACAACTAGTTCAGTCACCATCATTACTAGCCAGCCCACAAGACGACTGATGGTTTTCACTGAAAACTAAGGGACATATTGTCAAATTCTGCGATACGTCCTTTTCTCCATTATGGTTGTAGCAGGAGGCGAAACAGTTTTGGCACTCTTAATAATATAGGTCATGATTCAACATCCCATGAAAACTCCGGCCCTCATTCAACAGTGTTGTGCTACAGCTATTTTGAACAAAATAGTGGTGATGAGGAGTTTTCTTGTCTGGATATCCATGTGAAACCCTCACCTATAATTAATTTACCTCTAAAAATGAACCCTTTTTGCTTTCTCCAAAGCATGGCATGGTCTCTCACCTTTTATTTTATCTTGTTCTTAACTGAAAAGATAAAGCGCGTGTGGAAACGATCGCTAGCCAGAGAAATAGGCCGATGGGATGCATATCTCAAGTGAGTTTGGAATTGATTAACGAACCTAATCGTAAGGCTTTTGGTGTTTCATTATATTAATTAATCTATGAATGCAATCATTATCATTTGATGGGAGCCAATATATATGCCAGCAAATCTTGATCCATACGTGAGAAACGTGGTGTCAAAAGTGCTTGAAGGCGTTGAAAAGAAAGCAAATAATCTCAAAACTTATTCCCACCAAAATCACCCCTCTCTAAAAAGCTTGCGAAGCAGTGGACATGCAATTTTCTTTTTTGATGGTCAAGGAAGAGAAATCTGGAGGCCAACCCTAGCCTAGTACTACTTACTATTCTCATTTCTCCATCACCAACTCACATGGATGATGTTGAACGAAAGTTTCTAAAAGAGCAGAGGACAGATTTTGAATCGGTGATGGTGTGTGTGTGTGTGTGTGTGTGCAAGTGAAGAGCTTTCCAATGTGCATTTCTGTAGTTTTCATAAACTTATTTATAACTTGTGGGTGTTTGTTTACGTATTAGAACATTAATTGAAGCACTGAGTGGTTTTATTTTTTATTTTTTAATATGATGAGGGTGACATAAATCAGGGATTTAGCCCAATTTATCCTTTCCTGAACCGAAATCCTTACGAGATATAGTTTAGACGATTCAAACCTACACATTTCAAGATATAGATTAAGATAATAATCAATCCCTTAACTTTAAAATAATTTATCGCATATCCTCTAGCTATTACTTACAGTTAGATTGCAATATTATTTTCTAGATTGTAATATTATTGTCTAGATCTACTCAACCTCTTACTCTAGGTAGCATAAAGAAAAATAAAACAAAAAATCAAAATTTGTAAACATAACTCTCTCTCAAAAACACATGTAAGAAGTAATGGAAAAGAATTGACAAGAGGAATAATAAAAGAGAAGAGTTTTAAAGAGGCAAGAGTCGATATAGATTAAGAGGAATGATAAAAAACGTTACACATTTACAAATTTTGAAAAAACATTTTGTTGGTTTTGGTATTCGTAAATATGGTATGATTTAAAAATATATATATTTCAATTAATTGATAAATATATAAATATTTTAATTGAGTTGAATGAGTATGTTTTATTTGAATATGTGTAATATACAATAATATTGATCTAAAAATAAAATGACTAAGATGTTATAAATTTATGTAAAAGCTCTAAGTTTTTATTTTAAATATATTTATTATTTAAATTAAACATCTTTTAAACATATCAAATTTGATATTTTTGCACGTGTCAATACAATAAAAATAATAGACAAACCATCCAGTAGCTAGGTGGTCTAATAGTAAGAGCTTGAGATCAAATGATTTGTTTTTCTTGTTGTTTCAGGTTCAAGCCAATGTAATTATTAATATGATGATTGACTACTAAAGATTTACAAGATCGTTAACTTCAAAACATGTGGGATTAACTTAGGCTCCAATTACTTAAAATGTGATTATTTATAAAACAATTAAATGATTCAAATTAGATCATCTCATCTACACACGTTACTTTAGTTTCCTCGGTTAAAATAAAATATAATGAAAGAAAAACTCAAAACGATGATCTAGTAGTTCATTCTTTTTTTATATTAGTTTTGTTACTTTAAATCTTGGAACTAACATTCATTATCTTTTTTTTTCTTATTACTTTTAGTCGACAACGTAGAAGATCCCAATAATAATAGTTTAAAAGGAGAGAAATCGCTCTAATTCCACTTAAATACACAGGCGGCGGATTCTTCTACTGCCACTTCATGCACGCATTGGCAAGAGTTTGGAAGCGAAGCCGATTACCCGTAGCCGGCCGGCTGAGACGATGACCACCTGAAAACGAAGCCCTTGAAAAATACAAGAATGGTTTTCATTTAAACTCGAAAATTAAATTATATTAAGTGAAAGCTTGTCCATTAGAATAAAGTTTTCATGTATGGCATAAAGTACACAAAGGAGAGGGCTTGACGAAGGAATCAGTAGACGGTTCACAAGTGACAGTTCAAATGTCATTATCGCACCTTGGTCTCTTTCTGAAGATAAAGAAAAAAAGAAAAGCTGCAACTCTGATAAAATAGTTCCCACTATAATCTTCTCGGGATCATCAAAATTTCTCTAGTAGCCTCACCTTTTACTATATAAAATAATTTTGAGAAAGTTTGATAGTGATGTAGTTATTTTTTAAAATATTTTTTATTTAAAAATATATTAAAATAATATTTTTTTAAATATTTTAAAAAATATTTTTGATGTAAGCATATCACAACAATCCCCCCTCCCCACACACACATGTATATTAATTTTAAATAAAAAATATTATTTAAAAAAAAAAACTGTTTGTAATGCAATTTCAAATAAAAAGAGTGTGAGTTTTTTACCTAGTGCACACTTTAACAAAACACATTAGACATATTGAATATTTTTTAGTAATTTAATTTGGTCCTAGCAATTTAATCCTAATTAAAGACCAATTGAAAAAAGAGGGACCAAAATGAAAGTGCCAAACATGGGTGGCGTGGGAAAGATTTTAAGAAAAATACACCTAGGTCCTCAAACTTTAAAAATAACCCAAATTATACAATTTAGACCCTTTTAAATTTTTTTTTGAATTAAGTTTTTGTATAAGAGATTATTTATATTATCTTTAAATTTTTGGTTAGAAAGATGAGAGAGGGGGATTTTCTAGTATATATATATATATATATATATATATAACAGAAGAGGGTAAAAAAGAGCCCAGACGTGTGGGTGAGACTTTAAGTCCAGGCCTACGCATCTGAGATTTTTTTTAACTTTTCAAAAGGGTGAACATCATTTTTTTTTAAAAAAAAATATGTAGGTGACACGTTGCTTGAGAATCCAGATTCCGAGCACTCTATGGTGCCCAAAAAATTAGAGCAATATATATATATAAAAGTTAAGTATAAATTTAAGAGAAAACAATTGTTTAACCTGTTCAAGCCTATGATCCAAATCATAGGTTTGATAAGTTAAGTTATAATTCATACTTTCAGTTTTTTTTAATTGATACTTTTTTAATATTCTTTTTTTTTTAGTAATTTTTAAATTTATGTTTCAATTAATATCACTCAAGTATGATTTTTTAAAATTTTTTCTTATTTATCCTGTTTTAGATATAGATTTTTATTTTGTATGTATTTAATTTTTAAAGTGTCTTTTCTAATTCATCTATAACTTCTTTTTTTCTATCTTTTTGTATAGCTGAAATTTATTTTTGAAAATAAAAAAGCTTATTTTCAAATAATATTTCTAATACATGTAGCCTTACATTGTATTCTTTTCTTTTTGTTTTATTCAATCATTTAAAGTATGTATCTATTTTCATTATTATTTGATTGAATATAAAATTATTTTAATAAAAATAATTTAACAAACACAATCGAGTAAATATCTTATCTTTCGAGATTTAGTATTTTGATCTATATATGTTTCTTATTTTTTCTAGTTTTATTTTTAGTTATCATTAATTATTATTTTTAATTTATTACCACATATAATTCTTGATTTATTTGATTACATATATGTATAAACTATTTTATTTTCTTTAAAAATGTTTTATCTACTAAAATACATAAAAAAACCTACATATATAATTTTTTTTATAAAAAATATAAATATTTAACTTATGAAAGAGTGCAGGTTACATAATTAGTATTTACTACCACTCACCCACGGAATCCTTCTTTAGGTTCAACTACAATAATGGATGTCGAGTTTTATTATATTCATGTCATAATCATTATTTAATGGGCAAAGAAAGTTCAATAATATATATATATATATATATATATATATATATATATATATATATATATATTTGAGTCGGTATAAATTGGTGTCTGTGATGTTCGAATTAAATTGCCATTTCTATTTAGGTTACTTCAACATAGGCTGCCTTCGTGCCCCTCTTATATGGGTTGATATTTCTTTGCATCCTTATATTCTTTATACTCTTTGTTTTGTATTTTAAGGGTCTTATTACTATTTTATTACTTTTTTTTTTAATATAAACTATGTACTTTATATTTTGTTATTTTTACATCATTTCATAGGTTAGTATCATTAACACTATTAAAAACTGACATATCCAAAGGCATATTTTTTTTTATTAATGTGCATTTTGATCCCTATAATTTTTTGTATATTATTTTAGTCCCTACATTGTTTCTTATCATTATGTCCTTAATTGAAAGTGTGTTTATCATCATATTCTTACAATCATATGCAATTTAGTCCTTGAATGATGTTTTCTTATATTAAGTTCATGCACGTCAAATATAAACTTATCAAAAATTAGTTAAATAATTTAAATGGATTGGAAGATAAGGTAAGAGTTAAGTGAATTTAAATAATCACACCTATTTAAATTAATAATAAAATTATAAGTAAAGAAGAATTCTCATATCATATTTATTTTAGGTTTAAATCAAGTAAATGGATTAAAAAAGATAAAAACCTTTTTATAACAATAGATATATGGTATCATATGAATTTTTTTTTTTAATAACACAACTATTTAAATCCACTTAATTTGAACTCATCAATGAATTTTTAATTATTTGATAAAGTTTGACTAAGTTTATGATTTGACATATAAGGACTTAACTTTATTAAAAAAAATCATTTATGGACTAAATTGTATTCGAGTGTAAAATATGGTGATAAAATTTCAAATATTGAATTATTTGTAAAAAAAATATCATATGAGACCAAAATAGAATTTCCAATAATTCCAAGGACCAAAATGTATATTAGCAAAAAATCTGCTAACAACGTTAATGACACTAACTATCGATATAATGTAAAAATAATAAAAATAAAATACATAGTTGATATTAAGATTAAAAAAAAATATAGTAGATTAACCATGTAAATATAAAATAAAGAATTCAAGGATGAGAAAAACATTAAGCCCCCTCTTCTACCTCTCTATATCCAAAATCATGCCCATGCATGAAGAAAACTTCAAAACAACCACCAGTGGCATTTCAGTAATTTTAACCGATGAAAGGTGATGTGTCGAGTGGTGGGAAGAATTGGCATCGAGTGATGAATCATGTTGATTTTTGCGCGGCAATAAGGGGGCAAAACTAACTATGAAGAGGTCCCAGATCCCAATATTAGTATATTAATATATTTTGTTTTTCTTTTCCTATCTATTAAAAAGTTATATACAAACACACTATTATTAATTAATTAACTAAAAACTAATTTGGACCCACTGTTTGCTTGTTTTTTCATCCTTTAATTTTTATTAGGTACTTTCACATTTTATTGGTTGAGATATGAGCTTGATATCTTGTTTCACTTAATTTAATGTATGATTATCGATGTGTAAAAACAAAATCTGGTCTTAGGTTCACACTTAATTTTACAAAAGAATATTTTAACTTTTTGTTTTTCAAATAATTAGAACTAGAAGGACTACAATTGAATCTTAGCAAAACCAGAATGCATTTTTTTTTTTTTTGTCTATCAAAGAAAGAAAGAGAAATGGTTGTTGGAGACACACTAGACTTTCATTTTATGCATGTGTTGTCTTAACAGAACAAGATGGTGAGATAATTTTAATAACACCAAAAAAAGTTGTTTTAGAGGATGTATGATGTCTCACGTGCTTTTTAAAGATTGTGGCCACTTCCTACATGTTGGCGCATGTCCTTCATATGACAATCTTTTTTCTTCACTTTTATTTTGGTTTCTGAATCTATTAAAACTTCTCAATTGAGTCCCGATTTTAATTCCACTTGAACCCAAGCCATCTTCTTTCAATTTAGTCTATATTTCTCTCATAACTCTTTAATTTAGTCTCAGTTTCATCTAACATGAGTCCAACGAAGGCCTAACGTTGGGAGGGAATAATGAAAATGGAAAAGAAAGAGATAGATACCTCACATTGTTAGCACATCGTGATCATGTCCATGACTTGGGTCGCGAATGTTATGATTAACCTGGGTTACTCAGTGTCAGTCTAATATATCATTGTCTCAATATTTTTTTTTTAAAAAAGATATTACACTAAAACTGGGTCATATTAAGTCTTAATTATATGAATAAAATCTCAAAAAAAAAAATTCAGATTTTTAACGTATATGCTTCTCAATTTATTTTAGCAAACACACACATTTATAGATGACAAGTATAAAAATTAAGGGCTAGAGTTCTTATGCTCTAAAATTACTACTCTATGAACATCTTCAAGGGAAGAGCTAAAAGGAAAAGACAAAATCTTTTGGCTTTCATCCATCATTTTAATAGCTCCAATCGGACAACTATATTAAAGAGCTAAAATAGATTTATAAGTTGAAGAGCTATTTCTATATATTGGTCAAAAGAGCTAAAAATTTGTTTAATATAATTTTATGCAAAAAAAAAAAGAAGTTTTGATTGGAGTTGTATTAGTTAGTTACTATTAATAAAAAGATGTATCAATATCAAATATATTAAAATACAATTGACTTTACTAAAAAAAACTTTTTACCATTGAAGTGCATATATATAAAAAAAATGATATATTTACACTATATAAAAAGTCATAATACCAATTTGGCTCTTTCAAATAGCTTCTTTCCTTGGAGATGCTCTAACAATGTAGAGGAATTAGAGAAAAATCTATGATATTTTATAAAAGTTTGGATAATAATAATAATAATAATAATAATAAAAGCACTCCAACTATTTACATAGAAGTTTTAAAACTGATCTAATTAAAGAGTCTAAAGTTAAGTAGAAAAAACTAATTAAAATCCAAAATTAGCTAGAAAAATAACCAAAATAGCCAAAATAACTACTTCCAATCATAGTTTTGAAACCCGGCCTAGCAAGTCAACCCGAGGCTGGAACCGGGCCGAGTTGAAGAAAAAACGGGGGAAGAAAAAACCGGTGTGACCCAGCTGACCCGACAGGTTGACCCGGCTACAAACCTGTTGACTTTTAGTTATTCTTTTTTTTTTTTTTACTAAAACAACATTGTTTTGATTTTTAACAAAAAAAAAAAAAAAAAATTGACCCAGTCAAAACCTGGAACCAGGGCCTTGGACCGGGCTGGGTCTTAAAACTATGCTTCCAAGTCTAATTTCGAGAGATTTATAGAAAAAGAAAATACTTGTAGAATTTCCTAGAAAAATTTAAGTTCGATTCAATGATCAAGTATTTTTTATCATTGTTTTCGTCAGGCTTCATAATCTGACATGTCTAGACTTTTTCACGGACTTTGTTTCAAGCCTGACCCCATCTATCTGGTTCATAAACATGTTAGCAACACGTTCCGTGACAATAGATTATGTATCTATGGTTTTATTATGAAATAAGATTTTAGTTTTAGTGATTATAGTTTTGGGTTTTTTTTTTTGTTATAATGTAATGAAGGAGGATTATCATTCATTTTGTTGTAAGATCCTCAAAACCTCTCAATAAATAAATAAAAAATCTTAAGTTACCAATAATAGAATTTATAAAATGCTAAGTTAAATAAAAGGAAAAGGCATGCACCTCTACGTTGACCAAGACTTGAAATTAAGTGGAAAAGTATATATCATGGAAAATTTAGAGTCGTCACCAAGTATTCGGTTATGGAGTTTGTTATGTTTAAAGACAGAGCAACGTCACCCATATCACATCATTTTTTATGAAAAATTTCCATTTTTATATGTTTTTCTCTAAATTTATCTTTGTGATTACCATTAATTATCCTTATTGTTTTTAGCTTGTTTTTAATTTTAATTTCTAATTGTTTTGTGAAAAATCTGACCCAGTCTCTAAAAATAAAAGAGTTGTCAATTGATTATTCACAAATAATAAAATCTTGACATTGATCCCTTTTAAAAAGAGACTTGTTATTTTGGTTATTCACAAAAGTTTTTTTGTCGCTACACCTCTAAAAAGGAGAATTGTTTTTTGCAAGATTTTGACATTGGTCCCCATAAAAATAAGACTTGTCAAACCATTATCAAGTGGTGCTTTAAAAAAAAAAAATACTTTGATAAGGATAAATGTTTTTATTTTCTATTATAATGCAAACCCATATCAATATGACTTATCACCAAAATATCCAAAATTACATACACAACTAATGTTTGGTCTTAAATATTAACATTTCATATAAATAAATGATTTAGGATTAGAGATCAACATTTCAAGGCAGTTTAGGAACTATCAGAACAGGCAAAGGCAGTTAGAAAAATGGTGGCACATTGATGTTATAGTGAAGTACTGTTATTTTTTCTAGAACTTCCAACTTGATTATGAATGTTTTTTCTAAACTTTTTAATGCATTTAAGTTTCCATTGTTATGACTTCTGTAACTTCAAATAAAGGCTGAAAACTAAAATGCATCTAAGTTGCAATGAACTTCTAGACAAATTCTGATTTCTTTGTTTTGGTTATTTCCAAGGCTTCCAAATGACATAACTAGGTTTTAAATTCTTCATAAAAGTCTTAGCTTTCCATCAACCCAAAAAACAACTAAAATCGAGATGCATGGCTCCTGTTATAAATTAAAAACTGAACAATGTTCTGGTTTACACAAAGTTTCCAACTTTTTCATGGGGGTTTTACAACTGAGGTTTTTATGTGGTGGTTGCAAATTCATTTTTCTAGTATGGAAGGTGGTTGTTTAGATGATGTTTTAGTGGATGAAATTGGTTCGGTTTGGGGGTTGAAAAATGAAATAGTCTGGTGTTGCAAAAACAATGAACTTTATGAAAAAAATATTGGAGAAATCATGAGGGAGAGAGGGTAACTCTCCTAATGATGAAAAACCTAAAGAGACAATATCTCTATCTTTTGTTTTTCTTTATGGTCGGCTCTCTCTCTCTCTCTCGTTTCTCTTCTTCTTCTTTTTCTTTTGGTTCTTCTCACAAAAACGTCCTCTCTCTTTTCTTTTTAATTATGTTGCCCTCTAAATATAATAGCAAAATCAATTATGAAAGAATTAATTGAATATTTTTCGCTAATGAAAATTTATTTGAAGATAATTTTCCTTTAAAGAGAAATTAATTGAAAAATTCTACTTTTAATAAAAAAAAAATTATTTTAAACGCTTATTATGTTTCTCATAAAGGGTGAAATTTTAGGTTATGACATTTAATATTTTATTCTAAACTTCAATGTAAATGATATTTTTTTGTTAACAAACGGTCAAAATAACTTATTTAACCTCTCTAATTGATATAATTTTCTCTCGCAATACCCAGTAAAATAAGGCGCTAAAACGTGGTTACCTTGAAAACTTTATGAAAATAGGGACACAACAGTACATTATACATAACATTCATATTCATATGGATTGAAAAATGATTTCACGATTAACAAAAGAATTTGACAACTAATTCATCACTTAAAACCTTCATCCTAGTTATCAATTTCCTTTAAGAACTATATAATTAATTACCAACAAATAATTGACCAGAAGAATGGACAAGAAAGATTAGCAAGCATCTAACTAACATGTAGATAACTCAAATTTGAGGCTCAAATCTCTCATTTCATGAGACAAAATATTATGCATAATTATAAATTGTTGATTTGACATTAACCCACCATGCCTCTTTCTACCTAGACACCCAAAAAGCTGGTTGGGTCAATGATTAATTCATTTGTGGTATACACTTAAGCCCTAATCCAAATTTGCCTGTAACAAAATAGCCACATATAATTAAACTTGGCGCATACGCCCTTAATGATATGAGATACACCAGTAAATCATGCATGGTTGGTGACCATCATATGTCAGTCCAAGGCTTTCCACAAATATATATTATATTAAAATTACTAATAACAACATTTTGTTTTTATTAGAGAGAGATTTGTTGGTGTTTAATTAACAAAGGGTTGAAACATGCATTTTGATGCATGATATATATTTTTTTAGCTAGAGTAAACATCAGCATATAACTGAGAGATAATAATTGATAAACAAGAGTTATTCTAACTTGGCTATAATGCTTCTCTTTTCTGCTCTTCATATAGATGTTTAGTCATCTCAAAGCTTGAAACTGTCCTTTGTTCTTCAAAAATAGATGCAAATAATATCCTTTTAAGCAATGGCAAAGCTATAGATTTTTTATTGTGGGACCGATAAGTATACTTGGATAAAAATTGCATATGCACACATAAAATTATACAAATGAACATATCAAAATAATTGGATGGTGAGGGGCTAAGTTTGATAATAGATTCCGAACAAAATTTTGAGAGGCAAAAACATAGTTAAGTGCCTAGTGTTGCAACTTGTATAAGCACTCAATTTTGTCCATGTCAATTTTGATTCTATCATTAATTAATTAAAAAAAAATAGTAAGTTAAAATTTTAAAAACCAGTGAGGTTGTTCTCTTCTCAGGTCTCTAAAAAATCCATCATTAGCGAAGCTGTAAATTTATTATTCCTATAAGGTTTTATTGTACAAAAATACAATTTTTTTTTTAATAAACCTTAAAGCTTAAGGATGTTTTTAAATTATAAGAGCCATGGCCTCCACTAGCCCTCTTGAGGAAATAACTTAGAGCATTTGTTTGTAGAAAAATGCCCTTTTCTTTTCTTTTCTCATATTTGATATAATTTGACAAATGCTTATTACTTACAATGAAAATTTTGTCCCCAATGTCAAAAGCATTTCTAAATCATTCTTTAATTTAGGTACAATTCATTTCATGTTGTATATATGTCAAATTTCACAATAACTCATTGATCATAAATCATATATATTAAGTTTTTTTATCCAAAAATAACATAAAAATGGATATTTAATTTTCAATATATGTTATAATATTGTTCTAGCTTGTTATACATGGCACACTCAATTATGGAAAAAAGTTAATTCATTCTTTAAGAACTTCATTTTTCTATAAAAATATTTTTTTTACTTGCAAACCACAAAAAAAGCTAAAATAAAAATGTGATTCGAAGTCATCCATACTCGGATTATGTGATATATGATATTTTTTTAATTAAAATGATTTTTTTTCATAACTTTTTTTATATCAACACCTTAAAACCATCAAAAAACACATAAAATAACATCAATTTAATTTATTTTTATACAAAAAATAATTTGAAAAATACTTTGAAAATCAAAAGCTACTACAATATCAAATAAACACTTAATTAAAAAGATTGCTTATTGCTAAAAAGTATGAGAAAATTCCTTGTGCTAGTTAATTTAGTAGGTAAATTCACTTCTACAATATCAAATATGCACTTAATTAAAAAGATTACTTATTGCTAAAAAGTATGAGAAAATTTATTGTGCTAATTAATTTAGTGGGTAAGTTAACTTGGCATATATTAGGATTACAAGATTTGTATGAAAGCATATTAATCCCAAGGTATAATAATTACAATAACAACAACAATAATAGAAAACAAAAGGTTAATGTGAATATTCCATAAACTTTCATCTATATGAATTCTAATAAGTAAGAAGGTTCTTCACTGTGGTTTTAAGGGATAGAGGAAATACACCTTCATTCTATATGCAAATTATAGTCTGAAAAAGATTAGGGCAAAGACAATAATTGTCAACAATGATGGTGGGTAGTCTTGTACCCACTGAACCTATTAATCCATCATTATTGTCTAACATCCCATTTCACCAACCACATGGAAATATGATTACCATCAACCAGTTACCAGAATATCAAAGGTTTGGAGCCTTGTTTGCTGTACATTGCAGCCTAAGGTCACCCTACCCCATTTGTGCTGGTTTTTATTTAGCAAAGATAGATAATTAAAAATAGAGAGAATTAAAGAACCGTGAAGCTGACTACCATGACATTAACTAGAATTCTTGAATTGTGACAATTCATTAATTAATATTTACTCAAAGAAAACCCCAAGTTGTTGGTGATTTGAATTAAAGATTTCTGGGGCACATCAAGGATCAAATATTAAGAAGAATGGGATGGAATTTGATTACTTTATGAAAAGAAAAGAAAAAAGTAAAATAATTTCTCAAGGTAATAGTTTTGTAGGTGTATGGTGAGTAGCCTTGACAAAATGTCACCTTTTGATTTTTGTAACCTAAAACAATTACCCCACAGTCAAACAAGGTCCTTCGAATAAAATTTCCAATCTATAGCCATTTTGAAACCTACAAGACTTTTGACCATGTAGGATATAGCCTTTTCTTTTTCAAGAATCCAAGTTAATATTTAAAATCTTGTTTTAAATTAAAAAAAAAAAATGTCAGATTACTAGTTAAAATTGTGTAATTATGATAACTTAATTAGTATATCACATTCTCATGATTTAGTGGTCCATGTTAAGTCCCTCTTGTCATCTTGCTTTGAATGATATTAAAAGAGAAAACAGAGGTTTCATAACCTATATATATATATATATATATATATATATATATATATATATATATATATATATATAATAGCACTGCCATGAAAGAAGAAATTAATATCCGGGTGTGATCTTTATATTGGATTATATAACATATTATTGTTTAGCTTTTGCGATGATGTTCGGGTCTTTAATTTTCTCCAAATCTTTCACTTATGGACCATTATTTAAGCAAGATAATGTAACATATTATGGGAAAGTACTTTATATATGTATTTATTTTGTATAGTATTGTGATCTTATGTCATATTATATATGTAAGAAAGACAATGTGACCATTTATTTTGTATACACAACTTTAATTATATAAATGTAAAAGATGGTTGTTAATACTAGTTAAGCCACCTATTATTCCCAAAACTTATTTCTCATATATTTTTTTAACTTGGTATTAGAGCTTTTTTTGTGTTATTGCTCTCAATGAATTCTATAAACAATTAAATTATAGCTTCCACTGCTATGCTAATTGCTTCTTCTTCGATTTTTGTTGCACTGATGGCTTTCCTTTCCCTTCATATTGTTAAATGGATTGTTGTCTTCTTTCCTTTCACTATCGCCACATCAATCCATGTTTCTCTTCCATTAACTGCTACTAGAAATTATAATTCAATGGCCATGGTTTCTTAGGGTGTAGTCGTCACACCTCTTTCTAAAACACAACAAGTTATCTATCTAAAGTTAACCAATACCTATTTTCTATAATGGTGGATGCATATAAAGCCCTATCTATAAGGTCCGAGGATTTATTTTTTGTATTGATAGCTCATTATTGTGTCCTCCCTCTCATATTATCTCTACAAATATGGTTGCCCCATTATCAACCCCTCTTTTCTTCTGAGGAAACAAAAAGGTAATATAATCATAAGAGTTATTTTGTCATTGCCATCTACTGAAGTCTTACACCTTGTTGTTTATTGTCAAACATCATGTAGTATATAGCATACTCTTGAAAAGACACTTGCTTCTTTATTTAATTATAGAATTATGCAAATTCATGGTTCTTTTCAAGATATATGATAAGGCAATGATACAATCGATGCTTATTTACATAAGGCAAAGTCTTTCTTTGATGAATTAGTTGTTGCAGGGAGACCGAGCTCTCTGGAGAATTTTAATATGGAAGTTTTTACAAAAAATATTTTTTTTATCTAATTAGAGTAGGGATGGTCTTTATTAAGGGTGTTCAAAAAAACTGAAAAACCGAGTAAACCGATAAAACCGACAAAAAATTAACTGAAAAAACCGAACCGAATAATAAAACCGAGTAAACCGATTAGATTATATAGAAAAAACCCCGGTTCGGTTCGGTTTTCGGTTTTGCAGTGCAAAAACCGGGTAACCAGACCAGACCAGACCGGACCGGTTTAAAAAAAAAGGGTATGTAGTCTGTACTCCGCCCTGATATAAATAGAAAAATTTGTTGCAATGCACGCCGCTCTCCTCTCTGGCTCTATTATTTTTTGTGGGCTGAGAGGGGGGGGATGGAAGATCTGGCAGGGAAATGAGTGGCTTCTTTAGGGATACTTTGAGAGGGAGAGAACAAGGGGTTGTTATGCAATCTGTGGAGATCAGTGACTGTGATGATGTTGAGGTTTAATTGGAGACTTTAGTTTTGATGTATTCTCATGATCTGAACAGGAGATTGATGGATGAGGACGTCTCCAGGGTCTTGGCTTTCCTCAAGGTATACTTAAATTCTGTCTTTTCTTGTTTTCTTTCTTTCCTCAAGATCTCGTCTTTCCTGGGTTTTGATTTTCGATGCATCTTGTCCTTTTTTTTTTTTTAATTTTCAAGGGAGAGATTTGTATGTGGAATAATTATGTTACTTTTTTTGCTTGCTGAACTTTAAGCAATGGTAATACTAGTGTTCTGTTCTAGGTATCTACAGATATCATGTTTGAAACAGGGATTAAGTCATGCTTGGAATGCTTGGAAGCTATTCCATGGTCTGAGGACGAAGAGGAAAAGGTTGTAACTCAACTCAGTCAACTCAGCTCTGTGACTTGGCAGCTGAAGTTCTCCAGAGAGATCATCCATGGAAGATCTGGTCGAAGGAGATGAAGGGAACTGGAGATGGGGAAGAGAAAAGTCTTGTGTGGTTCTCGAGGGGAGCTGGTCTGTAGGCGGGAATGGAGGCGGACAGATCGGGGGAAACAAGAAAAATGCATATAGGTTTGTCCGGTTTTTTGGCTAAAAAACCGGACCGGAACCGAACCGGAACCGGCCGGTTTGGGCCGGGTCCGGTTCGGTTTCGGGTTTCCTTTTTTTTTTCTTTCTTTTTCGGTTTGGTTGCTTTTTTTGGTGAAAAACCGAACCGAACCGGAAATGATCAGCCCTAGTCTTTATATTATCTATGAGTCTTCTATAATGTCTTTACCTCAAGCCTTTCTTTTTTACATGTGTTTCTTAGTCTATGAATTTTGAGCCTTTTAGTATCAAATAAAAATGTGTCATGTACTTCAAAACATTTTAATTTTAATTGTTCAAACATGATCTTTAAGAAAAGCATCATGTTTGTCTTTAGAATCTACATGTCACAAAACCCTCAATCCTCTTAAATTGGTATTTAGTGATTCTTGGGGACATTTCCCTATGTTTTCTTCTAATGATTTTCACTATTTTTATTATTTTTATAGATGCTGATACTAAATATATTTGGTTGTTTTTCCTTTAGTTATCAAGTCTAATGTTTTTATTGTTTTTCAACAATTTCAATCTCAAGTTGAAAGATAATTTTTTACTAAAACTAAATCTATACAAATGAACTGAGGTGGTAAGTATAAAAAATTAAGATTTTATTTTAAAACTAGTAGTATTCAATATAAATTAATTTGTCTATATAATCATGAACAAAATGGCACAATTGAATGTCTGCACAAACACTTTATTTAAATTGGTCTCACCCATCTTGGTCAATATAAAACTCCCTTAAAACTTTGAACTTATACATTAGAAACATCTATTTATTTAATAAATTGCATGCTGACACTTTGTTAAATAATAAAATGCCTTTTAAATTTCTTTTTAAATCTACACCAAATTATAGTTTTCTTTATATGTTTTCCCTTCCTTTATCCATATAACGCTTATAAGTTAGATTTTTGCTTTACTTTTTATGTGTCTCTCGAATATAGATCCTCTTACTTATTTTATTAATGTCTTGATTTTTTTTTCTAAATGAATATACATTTCTCATCATATTAGGTTTCATAAAAATGTTTTTTCTATTGAAGAATTTGAATAGATAGCAATATTGCCTACACCATCCATAAGTATTTTTCTTCTTACTTTGACACCTTCCCTCTTTTCATCTCTTAACCCAACACTTACACATATTTTACATAATCAATCTATTTCAATGAGCAATATTCCTGATAATCTATCTCTGTATGCTTCCTCTTTTACTGATCATTATCAAGGTATGGGTTCTTTCTCTTATTGTCCACATAGTTCTCCAACATCTTATGTACTTACATGACATGGTTCAACCTTGGGTTCTTCTTCACCAACCACCTATGACTTGTCACCTTCTAGCTTGGATTTAGTGGTTGATCTCTCGAATTTTTCTCTTAAGTAGGTTTTGAGTCTAACTGGATTTCTCTAACCTGGGTTCCACAACAACACTTTATGGTTCTTCATCTAAGTAAGCCCAAAAGATCAAATACCACTCTTTTTTTTGCTTCACGTATTACTTTACATGAAAAAGAGCCAATTAATTTTTAGAAAGCCAATTGTTATCTGACATGACATCAAGTCATGTAAGAGAAAATCCAGGCTCTATACTCTAATGGTACATTGATTTTAATTGTCTTTCATTAATCCATGAATGTTGTTGATAGTTGTTGGGTGTATAAAATTAAAACACAAGTTAATGGTAGTATTGAGTGATACACAACTCATTTAGTTGTTAAAGGGTTCACCCAACAAGAGATGATTGATTATTTGAGGACTTTTAATCTAGTAGTTAAGACAACTACTATTCATTTGGTTCTTACTATTGTTGTTTCTCGAGGTTGGCAAATTAATCAACTTGATGTTCATAATATCTTCTTAAATATGATACTTTAAGAAAAAGTGTGTATAAAGCACCCATCTGGTTTTGTTCAATAAACTCTTTCTTCCCGTATTTGTTGCCTTTATAAGTCTTTATATGGCTTGAATCATGCTTTTCATGCTAGGTACAAGTACTTAAGTGATTATCTCTTCTCCATTAGTTTTCAGGCTTCAAAACTTGATACATCTTTATTCATTCTTTTTATGGATGGTGATATTTTCTACTTGTTTGTGTATTTTGATGATCTTTTGCTTACTGAGAGTAATTTGACTTTTCTAAAAAATTTGATCTCTTTACTAAGCTTAGAGTTCAAGCTACATGACTTAGGCTTTTTATATCATTTCTTAGGAATTGAAGTTAACTCTACTTTTATAGGCCTCATACTTATTTAACAGAGGTATGCTCTCAACATTCTCACAAAGCTTATATGTCTTTTTATAAGCCTATTAATCCTCCTCATCCTCTTCTTCTTCTAATTTGGTTATGGTGTCTAGTGCTTTATACTTTAACTCTACACCTTATAGATAGATTATCAATGCTATTTAGTATCTTACTTTCAACAAGCCTAATATATATGATGCAGTGAATATGGTTTATCAATTTACACATACTTTTTATTGATGCTTATTAGGCTATTTTTAAATGCATCTTGTGTTATCTGAAGGCTATTGCTAATCATGGTTTACACATAACTAGTAGTTTTTCTTTTGCTCTTCGTAGCTTTATTAATGTTGATTGGGCTGACAGTGTTGATGATTGTAAGTTTACTTATGTTTATTTGATTTATTTAGGCAATACTCTTGTTTTCTGAAAGTCTAGAAAGCAAAGAATTGTTGTTCATTCTTTTACTGAAGTCAAATACAAGGCTTTAACTGATGGTACTACTAAAATTGTATGAATTCGCTCCATACTTTTAGAACTTCCTCTTCCTTTTATTTCTATAGCTATATTATGGTGTGATAATTTAGGTCCTACCTATTTATCTATAGATCCTATTTTCCATGCTTGTACTAAGCATATTAAGGTTAACTATCAATTTTTTCATGATATAGTTGCTATGAAGAAGCTTAAAGTTCGATGTATCTCCTCTAAAAACCAACTAGCTGATGTTCATATTAAATCTCTTCCTTATACAACCTTTGTTCATCTTCGATTCAAGCTGGATATGGAGTCCCCACCTTCACCTTAAAGAGTGTATTATAGGAATTACTTTGTACATATACTTACCCAATATAGTGTTGTGATCTTATGTAGTGTATTACATCCTTGTTATTATACATAACCCTAACTATATAAATATAAAGGATGGTTGCTAACATAGGTTAAGCCGCCTATTATTCACAATACCTATTTCTTATATTTTCTAACTTGTAGTAAAACAAAAATTAATATTGGCGTATGATATTTATGTTGGATTATATAACTTATTATGTTTACCTTTTGCGATAAGGTCTTTAATTTTCTCCACATCTTACACTTAGAGACCATACTTTTAAGCATGATACTTTTTTTTCATAATGAAAGCAAACAAGAAGGATTTGTTTTCTTCTTTTCCATTCAATTTTTCTAAACATTTCAAAGAAAATGATATATTGTATGCGAATTATATGTGGTCTTAAATACATTACTAATAAGAAAAGGTGAGTTATCTATAAAGTCAGCTTAATTTTTTTCTTACTCTTTTATGTAATAACATTTGCATCCATAAATGCATTTATTGGAAAAGCAACTCCCGTGTATTAAAAAAAAAAGTAAAAAATTTAAAGGTTGGTTTAACTGTTCATGTGAACATTAAAAACAATTAATACAATTTTTTTATTGTTTTGAATTAGATTTGTGCCTAAACCATAGTTATTAAAGGCAGACCAACCCGACGAGTCAACCTGGTGGTTAGACAAGTCTGAGTAAGGCAAAAGACTAGGATGAGCCAAAACCTGAAAAAACCTGGTTGACCCGCCTGGTTGACTCATGACCTTGGTGACCTGACAAAACCCAGTTGAGACTTTTTTTTTTCAAACGTGTTTTTTTCTCCCAGCTAAGACCCCCTTTTTTTTTTTTTTAGTTGGTTATTAACACTTTTCAAAGTTCATTATATAAATACTAGAATAATATTTTATTTTTTCAATGTGGGATTTGAAGCCCTTTAATATATATAATCTAAGTTTACAAGAAAAAAGTTCTATTTTTTCAATGTGAGCTAAAAACTCGACGGGTCGACTTGGTGGTTGGACAGGTCTGGGTAAGGCAAAAGACCGGGATGAGCAAAAACCCTGAAAAACCTAGTTGACCAGTGACCTAAGCGACCTAACAAAACCCGGTTGAGACCTGTTTTTTTTTTTTTTCAAATGTGTTTTTTCTCCTAGCCAAAGACCCCTCTTTTTTATATATATTTTTAGTTGGTTATTAACCCTTTTCAAAGTTTACTATATAAATAGTAGAATAATATTTTATTTTTTGAATGTGTGATTTAAAGCCATTTATTATATATAATATATGTTTACAAGGAAAAAAATTATGTTTTTTTAATGTGAGATAAAAACATGATGGGTCAACCTGGTGGTTAGACAGGTCTAGGTAAGGTAAAAAACCGAGATGAGCAAAAACCCTACAAAATCTGGTTAAGACCCTTTTTTTTTTTCAAACGTGTTTTTTCTCCTAGCCAAGACCCCTCTTTTTTATATATTTTTTTAGTTGATTATTAATGCTTTTCAAAGTTCACTATATAAATACTAGAATAATATTTTATTTTTTCAATGTGGGATTTGAAGCCCTTTAGTATATATAATCTATATTTACAAGAAAAAAGTTATGTTTTTTTAATGTAAGATAAAAACTCGACGGGTCGACCTGGTGGTTGAACAGGTCTGGGTAAGGCAAAAGACCAAGATAAGCAAAAACCATGCAAAACCTGGTTGACCCGTAACCTAAACAACCTAGGAAAACCTGGTTGAGACCATTTTTTTTCAAATGTGTTTTTTTCTCCTAGCCAAAGACCTCTCTTTTTTTATATTTTTTTAGTTGGTTATTAACCATTTTCAAAGTTTACTATATAAATACTAGAATAATATTTTATTTTTTCAATGTGGGATTTGAAGCCATTTAGTATATATAATATATGTTTACAAGAAAAAAGTTATGTTTTTTTCAATAAAAGATAAAAAAATATTTTTGGTTTAAATACTTCAGCTTAAAAGAATAATATACTAGCATAATATCTTTTTAATGTGGGATAAAAAACATTTTGAAATCATCTTTTAAACTTCATAGTTTATAACATGTATAGCTTATATTGATATAGATTGTTTCTTAATTTTTTCATATGAAATATTAAAACTTAAAAAAAAATTAATTTTTTTTTAAGTTTTAATATTTCATATGAAAAAATTAAGAAACAATCTATATCAATATAAGCTCTACATGTTATAAACTATGAAGTTTAAAATATGATTTCAAAATGTTTTTTTCGGATTGACTCGAGTCAACCCGTGTAACCCGAGACCCAACTTCTTGGCCGGGTTAATTTCCAGACTGGGTTTAATAACTATGATCTCAGTTTGAGTGGTTGATATGCAACGCAATTCAAGGGTTATGAGATCGAGTTGAGAGAGGTAGGCTCCATTTTCTTTATAGTAAGTACAAACACCTATTATTTATGTTTTTTTTCAAAAAAAATAGGCTAGGCTCACGCAAGCCTAGCCTACTACTAGCAAGCTAATTGTTGGGCTAGCCTTTTTTTTTTTTTTTTTTTTGGTATTTTTTTCTCTCAAAAAAAAATTTAAAGATTCACTTACTTTTTTATTTTGACATGATTTTTTAATGTAATTATAATTTTTTGTTTGAATTTTAATGTCTTTTTAATTATTATATATTTGATATGAAAATAATAATACTAATAATAAATTATTCATATAATATATTCAAAATGTTTTCTTATTCCAAGAAATTTCAAAAATATTTTTAACATGATTTTATCATATTTATTATTATTATTATTTAGTTTCTAATCACAAGTAAAATATTAACATACTATTTAGATTTTTTAAAAATATTTCTTTAACAACCATAAAATATTTTTCTTTTAAGAGAATCAATAATTACAGTTAAAAACATTGCATTAACTAAAATAAATAATAGAAACTTTAATATAAAAACTTATCTTCAAGGAAAACAAAATTCAAAGAGATTTATCAGCAGGTTTGATAACAATATCAAACAATTTCATGATTGTTTTTTAGGTTTATAAAAATTTTGGTCCCCGCCATAAAGCATGGGTCTATAAACTAGTCCTTTTACTATAACTCACGCAGAGGAGACAGGACTAGATATTAAATAAAACACATAAATGGACTGATTTGAAAATGAAATTTGTGAGGCTGCTGCTGCTGCTGCATCGTTTAGCTAATTGTGGAGAAAAACACGTCAAAAACTTGAAAACCATGCTTATTAGCTTACAAGCAATCAAAATTGACATCCAGGCTTAAAGGATCAAATATTAGATCCTATGTCTACATCTTTGGAGACCATACATGGATCGATCTTCCTCTTCTTTTTCCCCCCCACTAACTTCTTCATCTACCTTGTCTTTTAGTCTCCGTACCGTTAACTACTACCTCCACCGGAAAATTACATCCCGGCCATCAACTCGAATAGAAAATATAACTCAATAGAAAACCAAAGCTCCCATAACTTCTTTTTTTATATATTTTTTAACTGGAAAGCTCAATAGATATATATATATTATGTTGCATGCTCGATTACCTATTTATTCCTTTAGAGTTCTGATCAAGAATTTTTAGAAAAATAATCCAAGTTTTAACGGATGGAGGATCATGGCTCGTAAGGAATTGGGTGAGGAAGTGTTATTTTGAAGGGAGAAAGAGGGCCCCACTTGATATTCAGGAAGGAAAAAAGGTAGCTGATCCTTCGCCCTTGCAGTGGATGACAGAGTTAGAAAATCTGCCTATGCTTTTGACTTCGCCATCTTTATCCTTTTGTTTGATTTTTCCCATCTCAAGTGGGAACAAGCTTGTAGAGTCTGGAGCCACTTCCTTCTTTACTTTCTTCATCTCTCTTTATATGAATATAATGATCACGGTCTTTTGTGCACATATTTATATCTTAGTTTCTCTTTGAAGATCTATCTAATTTGATTCTCTTTAATAATAAAAAGAAAAAACAAAGAGAAATCTTATTCCTTGATGTAAACCCCCGCACCATTCATTAAAAAAGTTTTTTTTTTTTTTTTTTTTATAGAATTACAGGAATAAGCCACTAGCAATGGCTCGATTAGTACCCAGATGAGTTGTTTCATACACAGGCAATTCTTCTCTATACCTCTCTATTCCAATAACAGAAAGATTATCTAATTCAAACAAATCAGAACTTGCACAACTTGCTATATCGTCATCGGATTCTTCTTCCTCTTCCTCGCTACACGCTTGATGAGTATTGTCATTGCAAAGATCAGTACTCATATGATCAAACTGCTCTTCCTTCTTCTTTTGATAGTTCTTTAAGAGATCCCTTGCAACTTCCTCGATTCGGCGATTTTCATTCATGACATGCAACTTAAGCTCTTCATCACTTGTGGGAACATTGTTTCTTGTAGCAGTTGTAACTGCAGCTGCCACTAAAGTACTACTCATCTCTTGACGATCACTTCCATATAGATTTTTATGCCCGCAAGGCCTACAATCTTCATCAACAATCACACTAACAGGATAGAACCTCACTGACCTTTTGGCTCCATTGTTGCTACTCAATTTCCCGCCTCTTGAAGAAGGGGTTTTGCTCAAGCAAGACCTTGAAAATGAAGAGGCTGAAGAGCATGTAGATGCTTGCTCGGACTTCAACTTCCGCTCTTCGTAACTTCCACCCGGCGTCGAAATCTTGGCCTTCTTTGCATTGCCTGTAGTGAAAAGAGAGTTGAGAAAGCTCGCAAGCCTGCGGCCAGGCGATATAGGCTGCTTGACCTTCTTGAGATCACCATAAATCTTTAAGGCCTTTGATTTTGTCTTGACAAAACTGCCTTCAGATTTTGCCTTCTGGTTTGGTGCGTAATTCCTCTCATGATGTTGAAACATGTCGGTTTGATGAAGATCTTCACGTCTTTGGTATTTCTCTGGCCTAGCAGAAATGCTGGTTCTGACAGGCTTAGGCCTTTGCATGGTGTAACTAGTTGTTGATGATCTTGATGAGTTGACACCATAAATTGATTCGGATTCTGAAGATGAGAAACCACCACCACAGCTAGATTCTGAGGAACTCGAGCTTGAATTTAACAGCACAGAATCCAAATCTTTTCGAGATTTCTTGTCGAAATCAGCCATGGATTTTCTCCTAACGGAGACCTTCTCGTGGCTAACTTTCTTCTCCATCCACTTCTCTATCATGCATGCTCTTTGCAAACTTGTCATTTCCTCACCTTTAAAGCCATGATTGATCTCATGTTTCTTTCTCATGGTTTCTCTGTACAAAATCAGCTGCTCTTCTTCTCCTTTGCCACTGCCAGACTCGTCTATGGAACGGTAGATAACATCAAGAAGAGTAGAGGAGAAAGATGGGTTCTGCCTTTGGTGTCTATACCTATCATCTCTTAGTGGTTTCTCCCATCTATCCATGTTATATCTTTATAGAGAATGTTGTTTGAAGTACAGTAGTACCACGCAAGAAATAGTAGCAGATTGAATGATATTGTTTTATCTTTGTTGTCTGCTTCAAATAGTGTTAAAAGCTGGGGGAGAGAGAGGTAAAGAAAGTAAAGGAGATGATAATGGAAGCCAGAATGATTATGTGAAAGAGAAAACCAAGACAAAACAGACTGGAACTCTGGTCCTTTTGCTCTCTCACTATGTGAAATATAAAAGACAAACGAACAAAGCAGACATATTCATTGTTGTATGCTCGATGGCTTAAAGAGAGAAGAGAGTAGAGAGTAGAGAGAGAGAGAGAGTAATGAAAGCCAAAAGCCACGCCTGTGAAGGAGGAGGATAGGAGGAGATGATTGAGAATTGGTTGCAGAGAGTTTCCGTGCTTTCTTTTCTTTCTCATGCTCTTATAAGGCCACGCACACACACTCTCTCTCTTCCAGGTGGGGCCAATGCTTGGTTGGAAGTGGTGACGTGGAATATCAATTATTAATTAACAAGATAGCAATAAATTAATTGCTATTGTAATTACTACAACACTTTTGTTTACTGTGTGTCTACACTTTGTTTCTTCTCACATGAAGTGACATAAGATCCTTGCTTTTTTCTTGCATTTGCTATAAAGAAAAGAAAGGGGATTAACTTCTTAATGTGCGTGATTAGGCATACATGTTCTTTTTAAAAAAAAAAAAAAAAACAGCTTGAATTATTTTCTTTTCTTCTCTTGATTAAAGGAAAGTGATTTTCCACTCATGGGGGATGAGAAATCAAATTTTATCTCCATTATTATTTTTTTTATGTAATTATTATTATTATTATTATTCCATAAAATTAAATTTGTTGAAAGTTAAGATTTTTAATTGAACCAAGCTTTAGGATTTCATAAATTATAAGTTTTAGATATTAGACTAGGTTTAAAAGGTTCACTCGGGATTTGTTTGGTTTTTTTTTTTTTTAAATTTGATGTTTTCTTATTTTTTATTTTTTTTATTTTATTTTTTATTTTTATTTTTTTGGTTTGATTCTATTAAGCTAGCCTCCTATTATTTTTTAATCTATAAATAATCTATCAAATTATAATTTTTTTTTAATTTCACCCCTTATGAGTTTTTTAATTTTTTAAATTTTATCCTCATTCTTTTAATTGCTATTTATTTTGTTTTGAATCATTTTTAAAAAAAAAATTTCAAATTTCACCCTTCATAAGTTTTTTTCTTTTAAATTTTATCATCATTTTTTTTTTGGGCTTTTGCAAGTTTTTTTATTAATATTTTTCAATGATTTTATTAATTAAAATTAAATTTATTAAGAGTTAAGCTTCTTAATTGAAATTTGGTTTAAGTTGTAAATTTTAAAGATTAGACTAAGTTTAGAAGATTTATATGAGTTATACTTGATTTTTTTTAAAAAAAAAATTTATGTTTTTTTTAATTTTTTTAGTTTTGCTTTGTATTCTTTTAAGCTTGCTTTCTATTAGGTTAGCATTATGTTGTTTAATAATCTGAATAGATTTATTTTTTTATTTTCATTTTTTATTGTTTTTTTATTAGTTTAATGGTTGTTGTTATTTTTTTATTATTTAAATTAATAACTTGAGACTTAGATTTTTTTTCCCTAATATTTTTTTATATCAAAAATAAATTTGCTCTGCCCGCGGTGAACTGCGGGTAACAAATCTAGTGGGAACTATGGAGGTTGCACACTTCCATCATACTGTGAAGAATTATTGCCTAAGCAATATTGCCTATTTTTGCACAGTCAACTAATGCGGGCGGCTCATTGGATGCTTTGACTTACAATGCCCTCAAGCAATCAAGTGAACAGAAATAATGCTGCCTTTTGTATTAAATTCTTCAAAGTTTTTTCTTGGATTTTTATATTTTCTTTTCAAATTAAAACATGAGTTAACAGTTCGATTGCGTTGACTTCGAATATTTTAAATAATACGGTAGATGTTTTTTTAAAAATAATTTTTATTTTAAAATATGTTAAAATAATATATTTTTTATTTTTTAAAATTTATTTTTAATATTAACATATTAAAAAAATTTAAAAATATATAAAAAATCAATTTAAAAAAATCATAAATTTTTAAAAATATGTTTGAGTCACGATAAAAAATATCAAAGGTTTTTTAGTATTAATATAATACTTGTTTTTCAAGTTATTTTTTATTTAAAAATATATTAAAATAAATTTTTAATATTAATATAATAAAATAATTAAAAAAAGTATTTTTTTTTTTCAAAGACCCAGACACGCGGCGTTGCCGAACATGTCATAATTAATGAAGGGTGATAATACATTTCATGGGAAACAGGGAACAAGATCGTAATTCGAATGAAGAAAAGAAATGTATATAATAATAATAATAATAATATGTACTTTACCACCTCCTGTACTTACGTGATAAGTAATAATTACCGTGTCTTTTTCTGTCCGCTCAAAATATTTTGCCATGCCAGCTTTCTTTTTATCAAAACTAATCCTTTAAAAGAGATAGACTGTCAAAAAAATTTATTTTTTAAAATATTTTTTATTTAAAAATATATTAAAATAATATTTTTTTATTTTTTAAAAATTATTTTTATATCAATGCTCAAAATAATTTAAAAACAAAAAAAAATATTAATTTAAAATAAAAAAATTAAAATCTTTTAAAAATATTTTTAAAACACAAAAACAAACAAGATCTAAATATCATTAAGGTATTTATTTCTCAAATAAAAAAAAAAATTACAAAGTTATTTTCTGCAATGTTTTTAGCAAGTTGTAAGGTATAGAATCTGATGTATATATAGATATGTTTTGAGCATTTATATTTTTCAAGTGTTTGCTTAAATTTCTCTTAACAAAATTCTTCTGTCTTTTTGCAAAATTTTAATTAATTTCCAGAAACTAAGAGTTTTTGAAAAAGAATTCATGTCTTTAATAATCATGAATTCAAAATCAATTTAGGGTGGAAAGCTAAAGGTCACGTAGAGAGAGAAAAAAAGGTGTTAATTATTTATAGAACAAAAGGTTATTATGTAATTCAACAAGGTGATTAATGTGTCATTTATAGATTATAAACTTGTTTTGTTGCGTATTTTAAGAAGCTTTTTTGTTTTTTAACATAATAAAAAAATTAATAAAGTAACACAGTTAAGAAAATAATTAAAAAACTAGCATATTTAAATAAGTCACAGATGATATATGCGACTTGTTTCAAATTAAAAACCAAGCATCTCTTTTCTCTTTCTCCTTTCCTATCCTCTCTCTTTCCCTCCTCCCCTCACCACCAGCCAAGATCTCTCTTTTCTCCACCAAAACCACCCTCTAGCAGCCCTAAAACACTCATCCTTCTCTCTCTCTAGCTTTACCTGTGGCAGCCACACTCTCTCTCTATCATTATCATTAGCGAGTGTTGGATTTTTCAACTAAACCAACCATCACCAATCACCCTCACCACTTGTATTTCATTCCTAGAGGTATATTAAACACTTTCATTGTACTTTTTTACGATACTCGATGATTTTTAGTTCGTTCAAAATTACATCTAGGGAGGAGTCATGCTATATCGGCAACTATGCAAAACATGTTTAAAAAAGAGAAAAAATTGTTGGGTGTCTTCTATTTCTTTATGTATATGTATTTTAAATTATTTGATTACTAGAATTAATGACATTTTAAATAAGAGCATATTTATATCAGGCGTTCAAAGAGCTGAGGTAATAACATGATTGACATTGTCACTCAGAGGCCACTCTTCATTGCTTTTAGGTAATAATAAAATATAATTGATTATAGTCAACATGTTATTTATATAAATTGAATGTAAAAAGATATACTGGATTTGTGGCTTGTCTTGTCAGATGGTGAGGAGCTAAACATTTCTTAGTAAATCTCACTCATTTCCACTAGTTTTATCGAGATGAGTTGGATGCATGTCGACCATGTCAAATATATATTACAAATGTATGTAATTTTTTGTTATTTTAAAGGTAATTATTTAGTTTCAATTGATTATTTGAGATGACTATTTTATATACTCTGATTGGTTATATGGATTCCATATATGGAAGACTTGATACTTTCAACTTCGCTTATACGCTGTGAGAGATATGGCATTTGATTAGCACAAGTCCCTTTGCACTGCTTTAACATTGTTGAGATGCATTGTCTAAATTGGATAATGCAGCAATTTAAACTATCTTAGCATATACCGAATTATCTTGATACCAAATAGGAGTTGCACAGCGTTAATCGTCAAGTTAAGTGCGAGTGGGAATTAGTTGATAATTCATGCATCTTACCTTAATCTCTGGAATACTTGGAGAGATCGTGTTTTTGAGGATTGACAACCTATGATTGATATAGATACCTACATGACATGGTATAAATCCATTACATGTTGTTTCATTACACCGACCTGGTTGCGTTTCCTGAGAAGTCCACGCAACCCGATGCTCAGAAAGTAGCAATGGATCATTAATGTTTTACATTATTGATTGATATGTAATATTATTTTACATTTATTAAATACTAAAATAATTTTATTGTGAATTATGACTTATTAATGTATGTATACATATTAATTACTTGGTATAAAAAGCTCTGAAAGCACTAATGGCTATCCGTAAAGGTGTCAAATGAGATGAAGCGTATTGTGACCAATACCACACATAATTTATGTCGTGGTGGAATTTAAGAGGTTGAGGGGTTAAACATCTTGAAGTAGAATTACTGGAAGATGAGAATGTCTAATGTGGGAATGCTGGGGATGTTGACCTATCTATAAGCATCTCAGGCCCGTCCACGAGCAACATGGGTCCATCCACAAGTTGGGATGATATTGTTCCTCCTCAAACATACATGGATATTACAGACTTGATTTCGAGTTGAATGAGTTGAAGAGATTATTAGATATAATTAAATATTATTATATGGTATGATAATTGTGAATAAATATATAGTTAGATTAATTTTCAATAAAATGTTATGTTATCTTAATTATCAGTATACATTTGTTATTTGCAATTTAATATATTATGAGCTACTTATATTATTTTTGTGTTTTAATGGTGGAGAAATAGTTATTTGTAAGATTATGCAACAGGTATGCTGAACATTGCCTTTTGTTAACAAATAATGAATGAATTTCATAGAAGTTTAACTATTCACTACAGTCTTACAACTTTTAAATAAAAAGAAATTTACCTCAACATTTTTTTTAATTCGGTGATATTTGTTAATGTAATAGCATAATTGATAAAGCACCATACATGTATAAGAGATATTTTAAATAATAAAAAATACATGTACTTCGTTTTTGGATTTTTATAACAAACAATTTATTACAAAATTACATATTTATCATTAAATACTGAATCAAATGGGAGATAATTAAATAGTTATATTTGAATGAGAAAAAATTGAATTTTAATTGATCCTTTCAAAATCATCATAATAATGAATAATATAATTTAATTCTAAATCTATAAATTAATTTATTTTTTTAACTTCATATACCTCCTGTCGTACTTTCTAATATAATGTATATTAATCATCGCTATATCAATTTTTTAGGAGCTAGTTCTTTTATTTTATTAATATGGGTATTTAAATCAATTTATATATATATTAATTAATTATATGAAGTCCTGAAATTATTACCATGTTATCAAAACAAAAATATTATATTAATATATAAAATATTTTTCGCTTACAACGTCTTAATTCTTTAAAATCAGGGTATCGTTTATACATAACAGGGACTAGAGCTACTTCAGGGTGTGACAAGGTAACGTGGTTAGCATTCTGGTGAAAAATTGACATTTGGGGTAATTGCTCGCATACCTGGAACTTTTTTTTTCCTTTACTTGACAAGAATTCTTTTTTTTTTTCTTCTACCCGAATTAGTTTTACATTATCAATATTTCACTTAACCCAAATTTTTTACTTATTAGTCCGTTATTATTATTTTTATCTAAAATACTAAAAGTATTTCAACTAATCAAAATTAGGTTCAAGTAAAACTTCGAAATGTTAAATTTAAAAATTTAAAAATAAAAAATTTAAAAATGTTGATGCATGAGGTTTTTAAGAAAAAATATTTTTATTTTTTTTATTTAATATAGAAAATTAAATAATATGCTTAATAATTTTATTTTTCCTAGATTGTTTGTAACTGTTATTACTTTTTTTCATTTTTAAGTTTTCTAATTAATTTGTTTAAGTTGGTTTTATATTTATTTAAGGAGTTGTAAACATTTTATAGAGACAAACAACTTGAAAAGAAATATTTAGTAATAAAATTTTGAATTAAAGTTTGTGGTGTAATCCTATTCGGGAAAATTTTATGTTGATTATTCTTGTTGTCTTTCTTGTGTTGTTTTCATCTACATTAATTGGTATTAGAGCTCTGTGTTAGTTGGTATTAAAGCACGAAGATCTCGATGATTATTTTCTTTTTATGTGTTGGAATAACCATGGTTGAAAGAAGTAGAAGAGCATGGTGTGCTTATGTAAGAAAAGATGAGGTGTTTCTCCCTTTGTAAATGGTCGTTTAAGAACTAGTGATATAAAACATGCAAAGACATATTGTAAAATTGATTTATTGATTAGTGGTAATAAAGTTGCAGAGGCAAGTTGAAGAATTATTTTGTCAATTAACAGCGATGAAGAAAAGAAGACTAGAGGATAGTGATTATAAATTCATGGCCAGTTTTGAGAACATGTTTTTGGAGGCATAAGCATAGTAGGCAAGTTGTAGATTATAATGAATATCATGGAGATTTTGATGATCTTGTCTATGGTAAGACAAATATGGATTTGTATTATCCACTATTTTATAATATTTATTTTTATTATGATTATATTGATAATGATATCATATACAATGACAATAATTATAGTGATGATATCATTAATGGTGTCCTCATTGATAATTTACAAATTGAGTGCAAAGAAAATATAGAAAATACTCAACAAAAAAAATATTAATTTAAATTATATTAATTCTTTTGATTACAAGTCTATAATTATCACAAAGGTATATGGATATAGCATATATTGATGAAGCAAGTTTAAGGTTTATAATTAATTACTCTAGAAGTCAATGAAAGCAAAATGATTTTCTAATTATTGTTTCTTAAATAAATTATAAGCTGATATTTGTAATACCATTAAGCACTGTTGAGATATTGTCTAATGATTTTTTTATTCAATAATAAAGAGTATTTTCGGATCAACTTCTATATTAATTAAAATTAAGTTTTTTTTTTTTTTTTGAAAAATTTTGAGAGCACAACCCCCGTTTCATCCCCTTCTTAAACTATTGAATAATTGTTTGGTTAAAAAAGAGAGGTTATTTTGTTGGATTTCCTTTATAATTTCGACAAGATGTTTACTTATAATTAAAAAAAAAAAGGTTTATAAAAACTTGTTTAGTAGTTTGATTATGATTGTTTTTTAAATAATTTTTTATGTCAAAATATATATTAATAATTTTTTGATATTAGTACATCAAAATAATTTAAAAACACTAAAAATATATTAATTTAAAATTAATAAAAATATATATATATATTAAATTTTTCAAAAAATATTTTTAAAAATAGAAATAAACAGGCATAAAGGTGAGTAGCGCAGGTATTCTTGACGTTTTCCACAGTTAAACTAAAGAGAAATATCTAAGGACCTTTAATTTCTTTAGACAAATTATACATTGTAATTCAGAGTCCCATGTGATTGTATGTACGTATAATTCAAAGTTCTCGGCATGCCGTCAAAAGGGAGTTCAAAGCGTACAGTATCCTTTAAAGACGTTATCGAATAATAAAAAAATACAAATTAATTAATATCCCTCAGCTTTGGCTAGGCGTTGCGAATTTCTTTTTTTTTTTTTTTTTTTTTGGAAATTAGCTTGTTCAATCGTCTACGTTAGTTTTGAAAAGTAAAAGGGGAGCTAGAGAGAGCATGTTCATAGTGGGTGCATGGTGCTTATTTGCACGATGATTGCACTCGTGGCTCCGAGACTTTATACAAGAGAAGAACAACTTTAAGAAACTAGAGCTCGCTACACCAAATAACAAAGAAGATGTGATTTGATTATATAATACTTTAAAGAAAGGATTAGGCCACAAGGAAATTGATTTAATTAAGAAAGAAAGGTGATCTATTAACAGTATAAAAAAGGATTAGAACAAGTGAAAGTGTGGGCTAAAAAGAGAAAAGGCATGATTAAGCTATGCGTGTACTCCTACTTTAAAAAAATTAAAAAAAAATAAATAAATAAATAAAAGGAAGAAGAAGGAGAAGGAGAAGGGAAACGTCAGAAAAGTAATGTGCGTGTGCAATGTTGATCTTCTACTTCTTTCCCTTTTCTTTGGCTTTTCCTTTAATCACCTCCCTTCAAGCCCACGAAATTTCTTCATCATTTTTTGTTGTCGATATGCATTGATTATACTGTGAGCACAGATCGATTGTGTCAATGTTCAATTGTCTTGTACAGGAGAGCTTCGTTTATGTTTCTCTTTTACAAGGAGCTAGCTAGAGTTCACAATCAATTAATATAGGATGTTCGAGCCAGCTTGTATTGTATCTTAATTAATTTTCACAAAGGTTTTAAAATTAATAATTAAATAAATCTTAATAGTCATTAATATTAACAACCATAAAACTCGAATTTGAAACTACAAGATAAACAAAATCCTTAATCCTAAATTCATATCACTGAATCACCTATCGGATGGTTACACAATAAAATTTAAACTCCAGCAAGACCTGAAATGGGACTCTCTTGAACCAAAAAATAAGTAAATCCCATTCTATGAATAGAATTTTATAGTCTCCAATCTCCAGTAGCAAAACAAGATTAATTAATGAATTTGCCAAGGGAATTACTAGTTAATTAGTCCATTCAAAGCTACAAAGCACTTCGTAAATCAATAATATGTTCTTCTCTTAAAGAAGGGCTCCCAGAGCGTATTCATAACCTTGTTTTGCTTTCCCTGGTGGTCCATGGCAAACTGATCAGCTGAAGACGTCAAAGAGAAGCAGATTAATGGAAAATATTTCGGCTATCCTAGTAAAGTTAGTGGGGATTAGGGTTTCTAAGAAGGTTGAGAGATTCCTTTCCGATCATGGGAGTGATACAAGTAAAATGGAAGAGGAGATTCCAATCAGATCGTGAAATGACCATATCTGGGGACCCAAGATCCAGCTAATTGTCCATTGACATGCCCTAACGAAGAAAAAGCTCTCTCCACCTTTCCCCACTACCATCATCCCATCTGAGAAGGAATCTGAAGACGTTCTTGGTGGACGTACGTAGAGTCCAGCCTCCACCACCCTACATCGGATTTGACACATCACAAGCCATTGTTTGCTAGCACACGGTGTACTGTAATTAGGTGATTTGTCCAAATGCACATAAATTTCCATTATGGTATCGACAAGAACACAAGTGGAAATGTTGCCAAGAAAACAAAAGTTGTCTCTCTTCTGTAGATTTTGGCACATTAGTGGGATCTTGATGCTGCTAATGCAGTGGTTTTAAGCTATCAATATAGATTGGACCGAAATTGGTGAGCATCATGCATGCTAATCAAAATCGATGGTGCAATTTATAATTAAAGACAAAGGGTGCATGTTGCTTGATTTGATCCCTCAAATCCTCAGTCACAGAGCTCGTAATCCACTGGAAAATGCTGGTGTAGTGGCCTCCAGAATGGATGGGAATTTCTATCATGAATTTGATTTTGAAAAAGTGCCCTAGTACCCTAGCATCCACTCCATTCCGTGGTTCAATAATCCTCTGTGCTTAGAAATCATGCTTCATCATTTTTATTTTATTTTTCGTGATTTCCATTTCAACAATGGGTCACCCAGCATTAGCTCCACTCAAGATCCTAAATCGCTTTGGCCCATCTTTGAACTTTTCCTCGTATTGCCAAACTGCCGAAGGAGATGTGTGATCTCATCATGGATACCGCAAAGAAGGACAACCTAACCTCAAATTTAATTTGATTAATAAATGCTATTTTTCTTGTATATATATATAAAAGAAGTTGATTTCTGATAAACCAGATTGGAACTCGTTATTGGTCCCTTTTCGCTCTTCATTAATTAACCACAATTAACAGTTTAGTTAAAGGTAGCATGAATATTGCTAATTAGTTTCAAAACAAAGCTTCTCATGTTAACGATTATTTCTTTCTTTCTGGTGGGTTTAGCTAATTTCTCAACATAATAATATTGCCGTCACATGATTTTATTTTTGTTTTTTTATTATTATTATTCTCTGATTCATTGCAAGCCTTTACAATGTTCCGTTTGTCTCGGTGCTTCATAGTAAAAGGTAGCCCATAAAAAAGAAGGGGAAAGCCATGACAGAAACCACAGGGAGGCAGGCCACCAAGTTGAAATATTTGCACGAGTGACCATAATTATCCACTTAAGATTTCCCATTAGAAAGCAATGCTTGATTGCTTTGAAACCCACTAGCAGTAGCTCGTGATTGTCTCGAAATCTGCCAGATTGCACACCAACTGCACTTCTTTTTTCTTTTTCTTTTTCTTTTTCCCATTTTATAAAGGAAAAATCTCGGGGCCCTTGTGATTAGCAGTAAACTACTTACGTAACAGCAAAACCAGCTGATTCCTGAGACCTCTAAACTACGAGTCTTATATTTCAACAATTGGAATGAAGAAGAACCCTTCAAGGACATTGAGTTCTTCAACAAGCTCTCAATGGCACGTCTAACAAACGAAGATCTATTAACACACCTCGTGCAAAACTTAACAACTTGCAGTACTTCTCGAACTAAGATGTTTTCTCAAAATGCCAGATTCTTGACTACCTGGATCAATAATGATACGAATATCGATCTCCACTTCTTTCTTCTTGACATGATATGTAGTTGCTGTCCGTGTCGTATTGGTGTAAAGGTTCGAAGGGTACTTAAGATAACTTGTAAAGCAGCATTCCAATGAGTTGGAATTTGATTTCAGATTGAGGTTATCATGTCCTTAAGATGCAAAATACGAGAGACAGATAAAGGAAGGTCCTCCTCTGCGTGAGTGCTTTTGGCTAAAGTAGGGAGTGGGGATGAGGCCAGTGAGTTGTGCTCGTGGAGAAGCATGGAACACGAAAAGGAATTTAATGGCGATCCCGAGAAACAAAAGCAAGTAGATCTCACTCTAAAAAGAGGACAATCAGAGACACGACAGTACAAAAATGCCTCCTTCCCTTTCCCTTTTTCTCTCCAAAGGAACAAAACTATATCCTATTCCCTATGTTTCTCTTCCACACCCGCGTTACTACGACGACAGCAAGCAACTGCACACGTCAACTCTTTATGTAACAATGATCAAACACAAAACAAAGGCATCGGTAACAAACAAGGTTACATTGATATACTCGACCAGTTTTGGATAAATTGGGCACTTAGCATACAGAATATTAAAAAAAAAATAGAAAAAGGAATTAACAAAGTAGCAAAATATCCAGGAGAAATAATATATTTTTGGATGTTGTGATTTTGAAATACTACAACAATTAAATTTAAAATTAATGGATAAATGGTTATTATTAAAAACAAGAGTCTGGTGTGAGATTTTTAAAATTTAAAGTAGCAATTTCATAGTTATTCTAAAAATACAACCTCCGTAAATTCTTCCAGAAATTCAAGCATAATCAAATTAAAAGTTATGATTTTTTTGAATTATTATTCTAATCTAGTATAATCAGACCTCTTCTTGGACTTAAACATAGCTTGCTAGTTCAAAAATACACCTTCTAAGTTATTCATATAATCTATTTTGAGCATATACTCATCTAGTTGTGGTAAACTCTCACATAACTATTTAAAATCACTCATTATTGCAAGCCTGACTACATCATTAACACTGAAAAATTAAAAATAGTAACTTTTTGATATTTTGAATGGTCTATTTTTTAGTTTATAAATTAGATAAAAATATATATTTCAATTCATAAAGAATATTAAAAAAAATTAAAAAATTATAGTTTTGTGACAAAACTACATGTTATCACCATTCAAAAACATATATTTAAATATTATTATTTTGTATCACAACTAGATAATTATTGCGCTTATTTCATAAAAATATATTATTTCCCCTTGATATTTTTTTTTCAATAGTATTCAAACAAAACTTTTAACTTAATGTACTAAATTTTAACTTATTAGGGACTTCATATACGCAGAACAAACCAATCGTGCCGACTTATAAGAACAGACAGTGGGGTTTGATACGTCAGCGTATAAGCCACCCCTAGAAAAGCCATAATCCACCTGTATAAAATTCATGCAACACGCTCTTTTCCTTGTTTCCCTATATATCTATCGGTGTGCATGGATTGAGTTTCGACGATGTGGTAAGCAGAAGGCAGCCTAAATCGGACCAAAATAGAATGCCTAAAATTTTACTTTGATTGCATTAAAGAAAAGAAGATAAAAAGGTAACACATTTCACAAAGAAATCTAAATTTCTATAACCGCTTGAATCCCTTAGAAGCACGGGGTTAGATTTGACATCTACTTTCAGAAGTTTGATGTCCAGTTGAGATGGCCTAATTGAGGTTGCTGATAAGCACCCACCTGTGCCCCAGGAGCAGACGGGGCAACACCAACTCCAACATTACCACCCATAACGGGACCCAAATGGTGTGGACTTGCCATTGCAGTTGGCTGTGGAGTAGGAGGATACAGGCCTGGGAATTGCATGTGAGAAGACTGTGCTGCAGCTGCATTGAAGGAGGCGTGGCCAGTGTGGGATGGCAAATAAGCAGTATGTGTTTGCCCAGGCAAGTTATAGTATGGAGCAGATTGCAAGCCCGGGATCTCCCTTGGGTTCTGAATCCAAATTTCAGATGCCTCGGCCTGCAACAGCAAATTTGAAGGTCAAATTAATCTTCCGGGTACTAAAAAGCAACCAACAAAGGAAATGAACAGGGACCAATTCATATCTTTGAGCAGTTAACATAAATCCAGAAAATCAATTGAAGAATAGAATGACATTGGGCTGCTTCTTTTATTATTTGGATAAATGAGGCGGCATTCGAACCACAAGAACACCCTCAATGTGCATAGGCATGCCATGAATGCATAATTGCATGGTTAGCCAATAAGGTACAAGGATATGCATGTCATATACAATGTGATTGACCATCCAAGCCAAACAAATGGCAGGAAAATATGTTGCACACATCATCAAATGGAAAAGAGCACAACAATTTCAGCGAAGTTGCTTAGTTACAACAACATATTCAAACTCAATGATCCAAACTAGTGACATTTAGGAAGACATGTGTCCATAATTGCTCCTTGTGTACTCATTAGAACTATACGTTAGATAGTTATTATCAATAATGTTTTACCTGTGGATTAGGAACATAAAGGTTTCCATCTTTGTACTTCATCCGAGATGAGTCTTCGAGGCCTGTTGCACTTCCAACCACACCAGGAGCATTTATAGCATACCCACTTGGACTCACAAAATTTCCAAAACCAGCAGGATTGTTGCCAGGAACTGGCTTATAATGCTGGATTCCATACTTGAGGCCATTTGCATTGAGATGGGAGCCACCTCCAGGCATCAGCAAGTAACTATTGCCATTTGAAGGATGTGGGTATGCAGGGCTGCTGGAGTAGCCAGGCATGGGCATTGGTGGTACATAAACTGGAGAGATGAACTGACGATATGGCACAAGATTTGTGAATTGTGAGACGTGAACTTGTGGGTACATTTGAGCCATTGGAGGCTGCTGTTGCACCGTGGACATTGTTGATGCAGGAATGTTGTTGGCTGTATGAGTGGTTAAGGCCTGAAGTCATAAAAGGTAACAAATATTAATTGAAGCCATAATGCAAAATATAATATAATGCCTAAAGAAGTGTTCTTTTACGCACATCACTTGCCAACTTTTAAAAAGCTAAGTGCCAAAAAAGGGAAGTGTTCTTCAAAACAACACAAGGAGGAGAACAAGTAAAATACAAACAAGTGGCAATTGTTTTCCCAAATAACACAGTTTGTAAGGACAATTTCAACCAGCACGTACACTATGTACTTTTGCAGAACCAATTCGACAACTGCTCCTTACCAATTCACGTCAATATATAAAAAACTGGTTGGGTGCACTTTTGCAAGCATGCATGTTAGCATGTTGGAGGGATATAGAAGCATGCTACTTTGGACATCTAAAAAACATTATAGCAGATAAATTTACCTCATGTGGAGATGGTAGACCCTGACCTCGTACTGTCTCGTCAATTTGGGGTCGGAAGTATGATATATCATAGCCAGTCTGGGGATCATATGCCTGCTTGCACACAATCACATCAGAATTTCCAAACAAAAATGTGCAAATGACCATGTAATGAAACTTAATTTTATTTTTTCATTTGAAATGAAATGAAAGTTTTGTCACCACTCAAGCAACTTGGTAAGCATTCATTTTAAGCTGGCATAAAACATTTCATTAATCCAAGAAGTGAACACACCGAAAAGCTTGGTAACTCAGGATGATCTTGCTGCTGCTGTGACTCTGAAGGAGCATAGGATGGACTGCTGTTTCTAACCAAACCAATATCAGCATAATTATCCAAGTTTGGAGGACTTGATGACTTCACAGGCAATGGATGTTCTGATTCTAAACTGGCTGCAGGTGAATCAGATCCATAATTTCTTGCTTGATCATCTAGCAACTCAATCTGCTTTCCACCAGAAGCGTCATCACTGGAAGACTCCGGAGCAGATGCTGGTAAACTGTCATCACCAGTATTATTAAATATTTAGCTCAGATTAGAACACTGAACTTAGCATTGGAATTTTCAGTTAACAATGTTTGATCAACTGTTTTTAATATGAAAATTTTCTTCAACTTTTTAATAGTACTTTTTTTTTCTTGTCTTTAATCATAATTCTCTTCAACTTTTCTTTTACTTTCACTCTACTTTAAAATTCCTATCCTTACTCTTCAGGTGATATCTATACTTAGTACTGATGTTATTACATTAGTAGACTTACTCTAACCATTACTATTTATTACCTATATTTGTTCAGAGCAAATGACATCCTTACCACCATTCACATTGGAAAACAGCATGGGTCATCTTGAGACAATTATATGGAGAAAAAAATCCAAAGCTTTCCCAATTCAAGTATCTGAATTTGTAAAACCTATGTATAAAATTATGCAAAATATAACAGACCTGATGGCAGATTCCCCATTTGATTCTTCTGAAATCCCAACTGCTTGAAATCCAGGTGTACTGGAAGCATCAAATCCCACTCCAAAACTCCCAAAGGTCAGCTTGCACCTATCAGTCTCAGGGACTCGAATATGTTGTGCTATGATTACATTCTGGTTTTCATGGATGTTTATTCGTGAAAACTTGTCCTGCAAATTAGCTGCATCCAATTCCATGTTCTTTGAATTATCTGTGGGAGGCGAACTGGATTTTGTAGGTGTTCCAATCACTCCAGGGCTAGTAACACTTGATTTCTGACTCGACTTTGGTTTCCACTCTTTGTTATGTTGTGAAGCTGCAAAAAACCTTTTCGGTCAATCATGTCCCAGAAATTTTTGAAAAAAAAATGCAGAGCAGGCCAGTCATTTCAATTTACTCATTAATGTCCCCCATACTTACAGGTGTACAAACTACAGAAAGAAGCTAATAGCACAACTAAAATACAAAAGGTGAACAATTTTCATAAATTAAAATTAATTATGAAATATGATAGAATGAGATTAAGCACAGGAGACATAGTGGTTAATATTGAAATCCATTAGGTCATTTCTATCAGTTTTCAAGTCAAAAGCAAAGGAGTTGCTAAAACACTCTGGAGTCTGGACAGCATTAAATGCTTGATAAATTACACCCTCGCAGAAATGGCATCAATAAAGCCCTGGTGTAATGTTTTGGATTTCTACCAGGACATAACGACTTCCTGATGATGCAACACGTGCCATAATAATAATAATAATATTGTGGATAGAGAAATATCACTCCATAACAACCATGAGTGGACAGAGAAATGCCAATGAGTTCCTTTGAGATGTCAAATAAATGAACCAGAAATGGATTGTTCATACCAGAAAAGGACATCACATACTGTTGTTATCAAAAGAGCACCAAGAACAATTTAAAAGACAATTAACTAACCAAAAAAGACTTATGGAAGAAGTAAAACCTTTAGGATGACCCATGGCTTGTTGATGTGGCCTGCTGTTATACTGATTGTTTAAGAATGATCTGTTAACAGGGACGCTGGGCATTGGTTCAATTGCAGCAGTTTGGCTGACTTGATCAGTCTTAGATATTGCAGTGAAAGGACGAAATGATTCTGAAAATGAATTACTTGATGACAAATCTTTGACTGCATTTTCAAAGGACTGGCGACGACCACCCACCACCCCAACCTCACGCTTAATCGCCCCAACAACACCAGATGACCTGGAATCAGGAGATGGAACGTGCACAGGATCTGTTGAGGAGGAGTACACCCCAACAACAGGATTGCTTGAAGCTTGCAATGCATTGTGTTGTTGAGAATTATTGGATTTCACCACTTGTACCCTTGAAGTAGTAGCATTAGAAGCTATAGACCGCTTTTCCTCTGATACCACTTTCCTATCACCAACACTTGAATTAGCATCTCTGTTGTGTCTAGGTTCTGAATCAATAGGCCCGTTAGAAGCTTGGTGTGAACTCCGTGCAACAGAAGGCTTTAAGTTGCTTGAAATTCCTGTTGAACTGCTAAAAGAAAAATACGGATCATGTTCAATGCCTCAAAAATAGCAAGTTGGGTTCTCAACTGAAAATATAATGATAAAATAAGAAAAAACACAGGATCTATCATTAGTATGATGCAAAGCAAAACCACAAAGTGGAGTTCCCTTGTCACTTCTTATTCAGTAAAGATGATATTCAATTCTTTAATAGTATACACTAGATTTCTTTTTTTCTTCTGTACATTCTATGTAGAAACCCGAATAACCAAAGATTTTCTCAAAATCGTACTTTCTAGGTGGAGTGTAAATGGAGAAAGAATGACCTTTATAAAATTAGAAAGAATACCCAAAATCCTCTGCTCCCTCAGTTTCTTTATTCCTTTCCACAATACCTAATTCAAAGTCCTATTTACCCAAGCTTCCTTAAGTTTGCATAAGAACATCCCATGTGGAAATTAAATGTTTCTTCATTATCTATAATTCATCATTTAGAACATTGAAAACCAGAATAATTATCAATTAAAAACCAGAAACTGCAAGAGCTTGGCCTCCCTTCACCAGCTAAGTTTTGTTAATAGAAGCCAGGTGTGCTAAAGCACCAAGAGCTCTTAGAACCTAGGCAACAAGAACAGGTGTGCACTTTACTTCAAAAAAAAAATAGCCAATTGGCTCAAATGTTAGAAAAAGGCTAAATGGCTAAAAAAACACTCAACTAAGCCTAAGAAAAAAAAAAGGACATGAGGGGGAGAGAGAACAGGGAGAGAGGATACAGGAACTGAACAAAATAGAGAGAATATTTGCCTAAAGAAACAAGAGATAGAAAGAGAGAGAATTGATCATTTTTCCACCTATTTAACTAAAGAGCTTTGCACCCTAGATGCTCATTGGTCACCTCAGGTGAGCCTAGGTAAGAGTGCCTAGCCTAGGAGCTTAGAAATGAATTGGCTTTGAGGGCTTTTTAACACTATTCCTAATAACCTAAGGCTGAAGGTTCGGAAAGCTAGTAATTTGGCTTGATTGCAGATACTTTCAAATTGATGAAAACACACATGATATAACAGTAACACTGACTGCATTGACTGAACCCTCCTTCACACTAGGATGACCGCAAATGCTTTCGGAGCTTGTTACCTTTCTTTTTCAAAAAAGTAAAAGTAGAATTTAAAATTTATCCTAGTAATACAGCAGCTACTTATGTAAGCATAAAAGCAAATGTGATGTGGACAACAAAAGAAGAAAAACTTGTGTCTTTTTGTAGACAAGGTATTTCTTTGATTTATGGAAAATCTGGAAATTTGTCCAAGTCTGGGTTTTATTTTCTATTTAGTACTTTATTAGTCCTAAGAAGTAATTAGTTTATTAGGTTTTCCCTATTCTACATAGAGTTAGTATTTTCTTATTTAGGGATCTAAGTCCTTATTGGATTTGGACTATTAGCACTCTATAAATAAGTATGAAGTGAAGCTTAGGTTTTTCTATCCTCAAGTGTGACTCCTAGAAACCCTATTAGTGTGACTCTAGCAGAAAACCACATTAATACAGACTGAAACTGCCCTAAACAGCCCCTAAAGTCAGAACCAGAACAGCCCCCCTAAGCTGTCCTGCATCAGAATGCTTATAACTAATTAACAGTGACTTCATGACCATTGCTTGTAGCACGGACCCTCTCAAACTGAGGATTATGATTTATTAATAGGTCATGATCAGATCAGATCTGCCTAAGTAGAGAACCTTGATTGTTTATCAGTCTCTGACAAACAAGAACAAAACATTTTTGCATCAGCCATGCTGATAATAGGGGTAAGAGGGTGAAAACAAACAGATAAGGGGTGGCATTAAAAATTTGTGAAAGAACCTGAAAAGGCATACCCTTTTTCGGTAACAACTTCACTGCCTTGCTCCTTTGCTGATGTTGAACCGTGCAGCAAAGCAGGCTTTGGTTCTCTACTTGTATTTTGGTTAACTCTGTTGTCTCTCACAACACGGAATTCTCTGTTGATTCCTCTATTACCAGGTGAAGCAGTTCGAGTATAGCCTCCTCGTTGAACATTACGATCTGAAAATGTATGAGGTCTCATCCCTTGACCAAAATTCTCAGAATGTTTTCTTGAATCAACAGAGCCTCTGTAACTCATATTCTGAGGCCATAAACATATATACTCGTGAGTAAAATGTTAGATCAGCAAACACACTGCCAGGGAAATAAACACAGTAACTCTAATATAAAACGCCTGAACTTCAACTGGAAACAGGACTGTGTACCTTTCAAAAAAAGACCTAAGAGTCTAAAACCATGTAAATTATGTTCAGTTTTAGTAGCTTTTCTCTCGAGTGTATTTAAAAACTTTTTGACAGAAAAAAAAATTAACTAATGGAGATGTAAGAGTAAGAGAGCATAAATATGAGAACGATGAGAACACAATCTCCAAACAACAAACTCACCACAAGCAGAATACAACAATGCCATATCAAAACAAAAGAGCCTTCAACACCCTCTGAATTTTTGAAATTGCAAATTAAATTGAGGCAAATTTTCCTTGAATCTCGCATTGCATAATCGATTTTACAGGTAGCAGAGATATATTCCTTAATTTGACCAGTTGCAAATTCTTAATTATGTGTAAACAATAAACATAAATTGGACTTATTGAACATAACTATATGATGCAAAATTCCATCTGAAAAAACAGAAAATAATGTAATGGAAGATGTTAGCTCCACAACTTTAATGAATTTATAGAATCAAATGTCAAGTGATCATGGCAATCATGTTTAACAAGAATTTAGCAGGTCAGCACTTTCCAAATGCCAAGCATAAAGCATATTGTCCCTCCACCACAATAAGTAATAATTCACTTATAAGATCACGATAGTAATAGCAAAATTATACCAAAACAACAGGACAGCATTCAATGAGGCAATTTGGAAAGATGTTCACAATTTCATACCTCTTTCTTCTTTTCTCTTTTTCTCTTTACCTCATGAAACGGATCTGGTAAGAAAACCAAATAAGAATTCACCTGAATAAGAGAGTTACACCACTAACACACAAAACAAGAAAACTTTAAAGTATGACCATACCAACAAAGTAGCCAACACAAGTCGAAGAGGGAAAAATCACAGCACATGAAGACACCATCTTAGAGGACCAATCAAAAGGCTCAAGAAACCCATATTTTTATTTGTAACAATAAGAGATTTTCCAAAAAGAAATCATGGATAGCTGCAGCATTCTTCCGAACCTTCCTACAACTCAAGTGATAACCACACACAACGTTTGAAGAATTGAAGCTCAACGACCAACCTACTTATCCAACTTCCAAAACAGGTACCATAAGCCAATGTCCATGGCTCGGTGATCACGCACCATGGACTAAGAACAGAGAGCTATAATGCACCTAGTTGTGTGGACATTAGATGATCATAGAGCAATGATAATCAATAGACGAATCTCGTTCTTGACCACTGCTGTGACTCAAGTGCCAGAATGAACATAACATGCCAAACACATTAATATCATGTTCTAGAAATTGCACATCAGAACATTAGTTAAGTATTCTCACATTATACAACGATGTGCTGAAGGCTTATGCTATATTTAACAATTATCAAGGACCTCTGAACCAATATGTAAGAGAGAAAAACATCTATTTTAATAGCATTTATGTAATCAGATAATTATTGCCTCACCCTTTCATCCTCTAACCAAACAAAGGAAAAATACTAACCTTTCATTTCACTACATCTAAACCCAAATAATGGGAGGGTATTTCCCCCCCTTCTATAGTTCCCCTCCCTTCCCCATCCACTCTAAAATCCCAAATACAAATTAAAAAATTAGGAATGAACCCTACAACAATCTACTTTCAAATTACATACCAACAACTACAAACTGCTTCCAAGGGAATAAAAATATCATAAACAATTTGTCTTTCAACTCTTAGCATATTGAAAACTATGCACTACTATTAAACTTCTTACTTCAATACTAAAATATCAGCACAAAGCAACTAATACCCATTACTCAGAGCACAGCATGAACACCAAAAGCATAGAATGGCAGCAAAACTAAACATAATGTGATTTTGAAAAACCCAACAGAAACCATAATTTTCAACAACCAAGCTGAAGCAAAACGAAATAACATCGATTACTCAAAACATGCCAAAAACACCAAAACCAAGGCAAAAAAAAATAACTTGCTAGCGAGAATTTAAAAACAAAACCATATCCTCTAGCATTATTCTCCAACTTGCAAAGTCAAAATGTTTTTCACAAAAAAACGAGCGAAAAAGAAAAGGCATAAACCTTGATTGAGCAGTTTTTGAGCGCTCTCATTAGGATCCATGTCGGTCTCTTTAAGGACCATGTAAATATCAGCATCGGAGAAATTACCCACAATTTCTTTGATCGATTGTATAGTTTTCCTCACTTTCGCTGACAGTGTATGCGTCTGCTGCTGTCCACTACTAGTACTAGCACTAGCACCAGCAGCAGCAGCAGCTGTTGTAGTAACCATCTCTCTCACACACTCTCAATAATCAAATATCAAAACCAAAAATATTAGATAGCAATCAGAATTGCTGGGTTTAATAATAATAAAAGAGAGAGATTAGGGTTAGGTTTGGGATTAGGGTTTTATGTTTTTAATTATTGAAGGGAAGGGAAAGGCGGAAAAGAAGACGGCTTTAGAAGAAGAAAAGGGTAGAGGGGAGGGGTTATGTTACGTGTTTGTTTGGAAGAGGGTTTTTGAAAATGTTTTTTAGCTCTCTTTTAATGCCTTTTTTTCAATCCGGATTTGCCCTTCCTTTTTTTTACTTTTATTCCCTGTTTACTCTTTTCTTTTCTTTTCTTTTCTTTTTCGAAATTTATGTTATTGCTTTTTATCTTTTTTATAAAAAAAAAAAAAAAAAAAAAAGACATCCACTTTAACAATTATATATTGGTTTTATGCATTTAACTTTTTATTTTTTTAATTTCGATCTTTATCATTAAATTTTTTAAAAGTGGGTATCATTTTTTTTTTCACTTACTTTCTATTAATTTATCTCAATTTCATGATTTAAATTATTGATTTTAACAAATTAATCCGGATTGATTAGGTTGTTTTTTAATTTTTTTTAATTTTATCATTTAATATTAGGTCAGTTGAAATTGAGTTTTATGTTTTATTTTATTTTTTTCAATAGAATTATGTCGATTTTATAATTTGAGTTGTAAGTTTAGCTAGTTAACTTGAGTTGATTTTGTTTTTTATTTTTTTTTTGCTCCTTTTTTAATTGGGGTTCTTTTTTTTTTTTTTTTTGCTTTTTATGAGGCTATCCTGATCTCATGACTCAAGTTATGGGTATGGCAAGTTAACCTGGATTGATTCGGTTTATTTTTTTAATTAATTTTTTTAATTTCACCCTCAAACAATTCAATCTTCTTTTATTTATTTAGTTTTTTTAATTTTATTATTCAATATTAAGTTGATTAGAAATTAATTTTCATAATTTATTTTAATTTTCTAGTGATAGATTTCTAACAGTCTTTTAATTGGAGTTAAAAAATTGATAGGTTAACTACAGTTAATTCAATTTATTATTATTTCAAAATTTAAAAATAAATTATTATTTAATAAATCATCATATCAATATTTTAAAAAATAATATTATATAACATGCATCATATTTTAAGTTTATTGTTATATTTTTTTATTATAAAACACATCAATAATGTTGGATATTTTATTATATTAAAAACAAAATCAAACCATTCTGCAACTCAATGCTGGCAAATAATCTAGTTAAAGAACTCTAAAACGCGTGGGGAAATCATTGTAGCAGCTGTGATTTTTTTTTTTTTTTTTAACAGAATCAATTTTTTTTTTTTTACATTTTTTTTTCCTGTAGCAGTTTTTTAACTGTAGCATTTTCTTTTTTTTTTGCTTTTGTTTTTTTTTTTTTTGGTTACTTTTTTTTCTTTTTTTTTTACCCAAAATTGACTTCTTTGTCTTTTTTTTTTTCTTTTTTTTAATTTTTTTTTCAAAATTATCTTTACTAATTTTTTTTAAATATTAAGCTGGTTAAAAATTTAACTATATAAGTTTTTTTTCTTTAAAACATTGTGGATTGCTATAATATTCTCATACATTGGTTTTTTTTCTTTTTATGATTTTTTTTTTCAACATGATCCTTGTAGATTTTTTTATATATATATTAAGTTGGTTGAGAATTTAGCTTTGTAGTTTTTTTTTTAAATAATATGGATTGCTACAGTGTTTCCCCTATATAGTTTTTGTTTTGCTGTAGTGTTTCCCTATATATTTTTTTAAAAAAATTATATTTATCGAATTTATTTTTTCAATATTGAGCTGAATGATAATCTAGCTTTAGCTTTCCCCACATGTTTTTTTATTTTTTTTATTTGTTTTTATTTTTTTTCAAATTGTCAATTTTTGCATTTTTTTTCAGAATTTTTTTTGTTGATTTTATTTTTTTACTATTGAACTGGTTGAAATTGTAGTTTTTTTGTTTATTTCTTTAAAACACTGTACTTTCCCAACGTGTTTTTTTTTCCGCTTTTGTTTTCTTTTTTATACATGTTTTTTTTTTTCATTTATTTTACCCAAAATTGATTTTAAAAAAAATAGTCTTTGTCGTTTTTTTTATATTGATCTGGTTGAAAACTTAGCTTTGTAGTTTTTTTCAAAAAAAAAAAAACACTATGGATTACTACAATATTAGCTTTGTTTTTTTCTTTTTAATTTTTTTTAATGAATTTTTTTTTTATTTGGTTTGTTAATGTTAAAAAAAATTTTATTTAATTATCAGATTTTCATGATACGGATCTCGGGTTTGATGGGTTGACTTGATTTGACGAGTTATTTTTTTCATTTAGTTTAGTTTGTTAAAGTTAATTTTCTTTCTATTTAATTATCAGACTTTTATACTTTCATGATACATATCCTGGGCTTAACAATCCAAGGTTTTACGGCATAACCTGGTTTAAAGGGTTAACCCAATTAATTCATTTTTTTTCTTCATTAGTTTTTTACTTCTTGTTAATTTTTTTTCTTTGTTTTTTGTTAATTAGTTTATTTAATTATCACACTTTTATGACACGACCTTATAGCCAGACCCATATCCAATATTCTTAAGTCCAGTGTTGCAATCAGGCTCATTTAAACTTGGGTTATGCAAGTTTAATTTTATTATTAATATTATAACTATTACTTCTAGGTCAGACGTTGCAGCCAAACACAAAATTCTTTGTGTATGGCCTTGCAAAAAAACCCAAGATTTTTAAATATTTTTTTTTTTAATATTTTTATACAAAAAAAATGACCCGCGGCATCGCGCGGGTACCAAGGCTAGTGATTTCTATACTTTGTTGATTCCCACGACCTAGTACATCATTTTTCTTGACCTTATTTCCTAATTATTTAAAATTTAACAATTAGATGTAAATATTTTTCATGTTCATCAGAAAGTATTTTACACAGAAGTACATCTTAATATGAAATCAAGAATTTATTCATTGGTGAGTTAGAATCTATTGATAATAAATGAAAATTTATTATGTTTAAGTAATGTTTTGTATGCTAGATAATATTGATTGGACTAGACTGGAGAAATAATTGTCTTGTACTTTATTTGATACACTTTGGAGTAGATTGTACAATTTTTTTTATTTTGTGTTTGTTAGACAGTAGATAAGACTCAATCAACTCAAGGTCTAAAATATTTTGAGTTTAATAAAAATAGAGGAAGGATTAATCTGACCTGACTCGGTCAAAAACTCAAGGCAACCTACGACCCAATCAACCCGAGATAAAACACAAGTAAAACATTCATTGACTTTTTTTGTCAAAACAATGTTGCTTTAATTATTATTATTTTTTTTGGGTCAACCTAGGTTGATCATTTTAAGTCGTGACTCGAACCTTACCCTAGGTCGACCCGAAGTTGGGTTTTAAAACAATGCTAATAATTTTTTATATTATTATGTTGTTTTTGGTCAACTAGGTTGATCCCCAAGTCGGGTTTTAAAATTATGATAACAACCACTTTTATCTTTATATTGACCCAAGTCAATGGTCAACCCAACATGTAACTCAAGTCTAACCTGGGTCGACCCCCAAGTCAGGTTTTAAAATTATGATAATAATTATTTTTATTCTTACATTGTCCGGATCAATGATCAACCTGGACTGTGACTTAGGCTTAGCCTAGAGTCAACCCTCCAAGTTAGGTTTTAAAACTATGATAATAACCATTTTTATCCTTATGTTAACTTGTGTTGATGGTCCTAACCTGCGACTCAAGCCTGACCTCGAGTCAACTTCTGAGTCGAGTTTTTAAACTGCAATAACAATCATTTCAATGTCTGACCTAGGTCAATGATCAACCCGACCCATGACCCTGGACTGGCCTTAATTCAATCCCTGAGTCGGGTTTTAAAATTATGATAATAATTTTTTTTATCCTTACATTAAATCGGTCATTGTTCAACTCAGCCTGTTACTTTGGTCAACCCTTAATCGAGTTTTAAAACTATAATAATAGCCATTTTTATTCCTATGTTAACCCGAATCAATTAGTTTAACCTTTGTGTAAAGAATTGGACAAGCTTGTCCTACCTTTTTTTTCTAGTAGAATAAAAAAAATCTCAAACAAAATTTAATATATTGAAGCATCATAGAATCGTCATTTTAAATGTAAAATTCCGACTATGAATAATATTTTCAATCCATCATGAAAGAGAGATGTAGCAATCAACTTGGCTTTTAACCTTTGTTGTGCTTGAATTAAATTGGGCGAGGGTCAACTTGTGACTAAATTAATCTAGAAGGTGAATTGCAATAGTCAAACCATTAGGACTCAATTTGACTTTTTTTAAAAAGAAATCCAAATACTCATCTTTTTAACATTTGTTTTCTTATGCAGAAATATTAAAACGAGAACTTTTTAATTTGACAAAGGTTAACTCGTTCATGAGATTTATCAAATTTAATAACTTTATTTTATGGCATTTATTTTTTATTTAATTATATATTAATAAAAATAAGCAATCATCATAGAGACAACAAATAAAAGTATGAAGGAGAAAAGTATTTTTTTCATACTTTTTTTTTCTAATTCTTGTAAAAAAGATTCACAAAAAAAAATAGTCTTTTTTATTACCAACAAAGTTCATTGAATAAAAACCAAAAAAAATAAGAAAAAAAAAAACTTAAATGGTTTGAACAAAAAAGGAAAAAAGCATATATATATTTGATAAAAAAAAAAAAAAAGTCAATCTTCAAGCTCACGTATTTTTTCCTATTTTCACAAAATATATTTTTTTTATAAGAATCATTATTTTTTAAGAAAAAAATTATTATGATTTTGGAAAAAAGTTTCAACTAAAAAATAAAATAAAAATAATTAATCAATAAATTTGAGATGATTAAATAAAAAAATACAATAAAAAATAAGCAAAAATATATTTTATTGTTATTCAATATTGATGAGCAAATTATTTTAAAACTTTTGTATATAAAACTAATACATAATTCTCCACAAACCATTGATAATACAATCATAATAAATAAATAAATAAATAAAACAATAACATAATATGTTATTAGCAGCACATTTTTTAAATAAACAGCAAAATGTTCAACCATTTGAAAATAAAGAGCAAAACTGTATCTCTCTAATCTAAACTTCATTCCATTATTAATGAATCCATTTATTGTTCAAATGCAAGCATGTTTTTTTTTTTAATTATAATTACTGTTTTCTAAATAAAAATTTATTATGATCTCAAAAATAAGTTTCAATAATAAATATTAAAGTAATGTATCAATATTTTACAGGTGATTGAAGGGGAAAAAAACTAATTAATGTGATAAAACCATTTCAAAAATCTATTTAAAAATAAATTAAAATTCTTTTATCTTCACCTAGTATCCATGAAGAAAATTTTAAAATTATTGTTTTTGAGTATTATGCATGTAATAATTGGAAAATAAAATTTTAACATTCCTATAAAAACACATAACATTATTAAAGAACAATACCAACATCAAATACTAATTAAAATATCATGACAAACAATTTATTTATAGTGGATTTCGATAAATAAAAAAAAACATTAAAACAAAACATATAAAAAGGTATGTGCCTAGACCTAAAAGATTGAGCTTGAGTATCTGGCCAAACAGAGGGAAGTGTACACACCAGGTCTTTTTTATTTTTTTTTAAGTTTAAGTATGACAAACATGTCATTTATCTTTTTATTGTTTATGAAAAGGTAAAAAAAAAAAAATGACATGTTGTCTTTAGAGGCAGTTAACCCATCATTTTCTAGTTTAGTTTTAAAGCATCAAAGAAGTAGCCAAAAAGCTAGGTCAAGGATTTTAAGATCTCAAAATCATTATCAACCTATTTTTATTTGAAAATACTTAATAAACACCTTAAAAAACATGATAAACCAATCTTTAACCCCAATACACCCCTAAGTCATTCCAAAAACAAAAAATCAAATAAAAATACTATCCCTTAACCATGATCTACATTTTATGATGACATGGAAGCTAAAAAAACATATTAATATCACTTCTCTCATTGAAAGAAACTCATCGCATAAAAATCAATTCTTTTAATGAGCGAAATATGATCAACCAATAACTTTCTCTATTCTCTCCAAATCTTTATCAAGTTTCTCTCTTTCCTTAAATTTTAAAGACTGAAATGTAAAACAAATAAAGTTCAAGACTGAAAATGAATAGCAAACCATGAACAATAAAAAAATAAGGGACCGCTCATTTGCCCTGTTTTGTACAAACTACAAATGAATGTTAGGCAATAATAAAAGAAATAGTAAAACAATATGTTCTTCTAGTTTATTGTATGATAAAATTTCATTTTATTCATGCAAATTATTTATTTCATATAAATAAGCCTAGCTTTGTAAATGAGAAATAGATAAGTTTAGAAATAAACTTTTGTTGTTGAGTGTAGGTTACTTGAGTCTTTGTTACTTGAGTCTTTTTTTTTAAAGCAAACATATATAATGAATTATCGGCGTCACACCATGATGTCGACCAAGACTTTTCAAATTTGAAGGGAAAAGTATATATCGAGAAAAATTAGAAGTTGCCACCTAGTAATTAGAAGGAACTAATAATCATAAAAATTAGTACTGGTTCAGATATTTAGGTAAAGGATTGGTTATCTCTAAGGAAAGAACAATGCCACCGTTACCACATCTTTTATTATGGAATGTTACCTTTATTATATGTTTTCTCTTAAATTAATCTTTTTGATTGCCCTTAATTATTCTAATTATTTTTAGTTTGTTTTTAATTTATTTTTTATTATTTTATGAAAAATTTGACATTAGTCCCTAAAAATAAAAAACTTGTCAATTTGGTTATTCATAAAAAATTGAACCTTGACATTGGACCTTTTAAAAGAAGACTTACATTTTGGTTATTCATAAAAAAATTATCATCAGTACCCTAAAATTTTTCTTTAGCTTTATTATCTATTTATATTTGATTAATAAATTTAAAGTAAAGATAAAGTTCTTTCGACAAAAATACTTTGCAAATAAAATTATAAAGTGGTTATAATTATGAGATTCTAATTGCATTAAGGTATAATATAACAAAAGCTAAATAGTGTGGAGAAATTACTGTAGATCAAGAGACCTTTTATTATGGATTATGATAGTAGTTTCACTTTTAATTTCTCATCTTTTTATGAGACATTTCTTTTGCTTTCTTTTTCTTCCATAGCGAATGGGTGGCGCTCGTGCCATAAAGAAGGTGCATATGACGCTTTCCAGTGGCCAAATTTGGTCATCCGTTGTCTCATTGAATGTACAATCATATCCTCTTCCACATGGTGGGACACGTGTAGGCAAATAAACATTGGATTGGCGTTGGTGATCAATTGTTTGTGTTTTTTTCCTTTATTTTCTCTCTCCTCACAACTAAAGTTTATAATTATTCTATTTGTTTATTGATTGTCAAATCAGGCATAATTACTAAACCTAAGGCCTTTGGGTTTAAAATTGTGCCAAACCTAAGTCGTTTGGGTCTAGACCCAAGCGCCCAACCCTGGCAACCATGCCAGACTCACGTGTCTGGGCTTGACAATTCACACTTAGATTTGACAACCATGCTAGACCCACGAGTCTGGGTAAATAAATTTAAAATTTTTCAAATCCATGATTAAACTGTATAAACAAACACAGCCTTATTCAAGTAGAATTTTTCATTCATATGTAGTAGACATTAGTGTGTTTGGTATTGTGGTAGTTGTTGTGGTTGTGGTTTGAAAAAAATTCTTTTATAAAAAGTACTTTTAGTTAAAGTTGATTTGGTATTTATATATGTTTGGTTAAAATTATGGTTGAAATTGAGGTTGAATAAAAAGTAATTTAATGTGTTTGGTTAATAATGCTTTTTAAATTGAGGTTATAAAATAAGTAAAAAATATATATATTAATATTGATAGTTTTAAATTTAAATATTATAGAATTAATTACTACTATTACATCATAAAATAAATAATACTTTATATAAAATATTTTTTATTATTCCATTAAATTATCTATAATTTCATTACGTATAAAATTCATCCGATAAGAACTATAGTTCCCATAATTTTTTGAACATGTAATAAAATTAGATAAAATATTATCAGGTATAAAATTGATATTATAGTGTGAGTGAATTTAATTCACTCTAAACTATTTTTTTTAAAAAAAAAATTGTTAAAAAAATTAACACACTGAAAAAAAAACCTAAAACTGTTCACGTGAACAATACAAGTGAATTGCACTCTTCATTAAGTGAACAGTGCAATTCTCTTGCACTGTTCACATGAATAGTGCATCAATGTACACTGTTCATGCTAATTGTACTATTTAGTGAATAGTGCAATTAGCATAAACAGTGCACAAAAAGCAAGAATTCCTTGCTTTTCTTTCCCTGTGTTTTGGATGCAAAAGTAATGTGGGACCCATAAACAAAAAATCTCATTTTCATGTTTAACAAACGACTAAAATATGTGGTTTAATTAAAACGCAACCGCAGCCGCGTAAACAAACACACTCTAACTTTAAACTCTTTTTTATTTATGTAACTTATTTTATAAATTTGTTATATTCGAAGAGGAAAAAATAAAAAAAATATTGAGTTATAAGTTATTTGTTTCAAGTCTTCTAAAAAAAAAAAAAAATTCCTTTTTTTGCATGCATTGTGGTTGAAAATATTAATTTTATGTTTTCATCCAAGTGTTGGACAATTTTTAAAGGGTTCATGCTTTTTTAAATTCAAGATGTTGTTGCATGATCTAATAATCAAAGTTTGTTATAAGAAGAGTTCATTCTATATTATAACTATTAGTATATACGAAAATTTGAAATACATGATCATAAAAGAAAACTTTTGAACTTTTGAATTTATACATTATGTTGTAGGAAAAGAAAATATTGTATATGTAAAAGACTTAATGTCCTTTTGACTATCTTTATTTGTGCAATTTTGTAGATGATTTATTCACTAAAATTATAGATTAATAAAAACAACTGAGTGAATTTTAGGGATACATGTGGTTAATGTCCCAAAATAGAAGAAAAAAATTTAGAAAAGATAAAAAAGATATTTGATTAAAAAGACAAAGATGAAAAATACAAAATAAATATGTTTTTAGAACAATTACAGGTGTATTCCTATATTTTCAAAAAACAAAAAACATGGTTCTAGCATGGTTGCCAAGCCCAGGTGCGTAGGTCATGCTAGACCCAAACACAAGTCTAGCATGGTCGCTAGACCCAGGCTCAAGGCTGGCATTGTTGCCATACCCAAACGCTTGGGTCTGACAAGGTATTTATTGCTTTTTAACTTAACAATACATTAGAAGTCCACGAAGAATTATTAGTTTGATGTAATGAAACCATTTAACACATTTACATGAGTATTTTGATACTTAACAAAACAATTACCTTTGTCTGACTAATGAAAATTATACAAATCCTGGTCGTTAGACCCAAGTGGCTTGCGCCTCGCAACCGTATGTAAGTGTATTGTGGATGAAGATATAGTTCATTATAGACTTGCTTAGTGTATTTTCCAAGCTTTGTAGGCTTAGGATGAGGTTAATGTTGTCTTTTCATAGAAAGTTAAATTATTATTATGCTCTCTAGTTGAAAACATTGAAGCCCTGGTTATGGGAGTATTTCAGTGTTTTTCATAGACTAATTGGTCATTAAACGTTTGAATAGGGGTATTGTAGTCTTTTAACCTTTACTTGAGTGTCAAACCCAAGGCTCTTGGATTTGGTATGACTGCCAAACACAAGTCGTTTGGGCTGGCATAACTACTAGATCCACGTGTCTTAGGTCTGGCTTGGCTACCACACCTAAAACGCTTGGGTCTAGTAAAAAGTTGAGTGAAGGTTTAAAAATTAATCCACATTGTTAGGTTTAATAACATTGTTAAAACATTCTTCATACTTTAATATGTTTTTACATTTTAGAAAAAAAAAAATTGATATTGACTCAATCTCTAGACTGGACTCAATTTCAAACTAAAATAAATTGGAGTTGACTTAGTGTGGCCAACTCACTTGGTGGGTGCACCCACGACTTAGTCAACCTCGCCAAAACCTGATTAGACTTTTCATGAAAACTAAAAACAAAAACATTAATTTAATTTTTTTAAATTTTTTTTTTGAAATAATGATGTTTTGGAATGACTCGGTTCAAACTAAGTCAACTTGGGTCAAACTAGATTGACTCTTTTAACCCCTAATCTAGATCGTCACCCTAGCCACGTTTAACAACCTTGCTTTTTAGAATACAACTTTTATTTAATTAAATTATTATAAAAGTATATATTTCAAAGGAAGACAATGAATAAATTTGTCAAGAAGAAATGTATTTTTTTTTAATCAAAATTGTATTTTCTAATTCATGTGAATTTTTCTTACAATATAATTTTTTTTTATTAGCATCATAGTTCATTAAATAAAAAGAAACACCAAAAAACCAAGCTGAGAAAAGCGATAATGGTTTGAAATAAAAAGGAAAAGGCATATATTTTTAATAAAAAAACTAAATTTTATCATTCACTAGTTTTTTCTAAAACTTTTAATTTTTATGAAAAGTATTGTTTTTTAAGCAACTACTCATTATGATCTGAAAACAAACATCAATTAAAAAATAATAAAATCAAGAATCGATCATCTATTTGAAACTCTCTTAAAAAAATGAGAACAATAAATTCCAAGAATTACATAAAAAATTAAGAAAACAAATATTTTATTTTCATTCAATAATAATGAGCAAATTATTTTAAAAACTCTTCATATCATAGTAATACATGATTATCCACATGGCAATCAATAATATTACCATAAAAAGTCTTACTTTTCTTAATGAGAGAGTCATATTCTTATTTTAAGGTCATTTTTTATTGAATAAAAGGAAGCGACAACTAAAATAATAGTCTATAAAAATATTTCAGCCATTTTAAAGAAGTATAAAAAATAAATTTCTTCAATCTAAACTTCATTTTCTTATTAATGCATATCTTTATTATTTTTAAAAAATCATGATTTTTAATTGTGTGCACTGCTTTTTAAAGAAAAAACTATCATGGTCTCAAAAGTAAGTTCTAAAAAACATATTAAAATAATATTTTAATTTTTTTTTATGTGAATGAAGGTAAATTGTATGTAATAAATATGAGAAAATCATGTAAAAAATATATTAAAAACTTTAATGAACATAAATTTTATTTTCATTTAATATTCTTAATTATTATTATTATTATTTTGCTTATTAGGTATATAATACTTCAAAAAGAAATTGTTAACATTCTCATAAAAACTTATAATATTGTTTAAGAATCATGGCTAGATTGAATAATAATTTAAATATTATGTTAAACATTTTTTTGTAGTGTATTTTAATCAAAATCCATTTTTTTTAAGAAAAAATCCATAAAAAAGCTAGATATCTAGGCCAAAGAGATAGGGCTCGCGTGCATCAAGCAACAAAAAAAAAAAAGGTTTTGCTTGCAGGAGTGTGCAAGGCCAAACTCGTGCAACTTGTTTTTTTAGTTTTTTATTTTAAGGGAGAACGACATGTCATCCATCCTTTTAAAAAATCAAACAATCCAAACAACATGCTACTTGCTATGGCAAACAATACTTTGTTTGCTTTCCCAATTTTTTTACCATAAAAAAGATGGCCAAAAAGTTGAGCAGGGGAATTTTAGACTAAAAAAATTATTTTCCAACTTTTTTTCACCTAATAAACACCTTTAGAATCTTTAGAATCAATTTATTAACTCAAAATACTATTACATCGGTCCAAAAACATAAAGTAAAACCCAAACAATTCTTTATCGACCTTGATTTATATTTTTTGATAATATAGAAGCTCAAAAACATTCTAGTGGCATTCCTGATAAAAAAGAACTTAATGACACCAAATTCAGCTTTTTCGCTCACAGAATCTGGTTAATCGACCGCTTTCACTCTCCTCCATCATTTTTCATTAATTTTCTCTCTCCTTACAAGATTTAATGATTATAATGCAAAACAAATGAAATGGAGGACCGACATGTTGAAACCTCAATAAATAGGGATCAAGAAGAAAAAAACTTTGAGGTCCAAAATTTTTAAAAATATGTCTCATGTATAGTTAAGAAAACGGGGGTTATTTTTTGCTTCAGTGTCAATTTTGGTCTCTGTACTTTTAATTTTTCATAAGCAATAAAATTAAATTTGATTTTACGAAGTTGAGTTTCAACTTAATATTGAGATGTTGTTTTTAATAACATGAGAATTTTATAAGAAAAAAATTAAAATAAATTATCAAGCTCAATTCTTAATTATATTATAAAAAAATAAAATTAAAAAAAAAATTCAGCAACTATAGAACAAAATGCTTCAAGGATTATAAAAAAAAAAAAAAAAACATTGTCGTAATCTAAATGTTGGTAAACATACACTGTTTTCGAATCTCTTTTAAATTTCTTTGTAATTTGAGGTGATAGCCCCTAATAATTATATAGAATTGTTGAGAGAAAATAACGTTGTCATTTAGGTCATCTACTTAAACATGGATATCCGTAATACAATGCTATGAGCCCGGTTATGTTTGGAAAATATGGAAATATTTAAAGTTGTAAATCACCTGCTAGACATGGAGAGTACATGGAGTAATTAAGAAATCGGTTTTTTTTTTTTAATATGTTATTTTTAAAATATATTAAAATAATATTTTTATTTTAAATATTAGTATATTGAAATGATATAAAAAATATGAAAAAAATAAATGAAAAAAAATAAAAAATATATTTTAAAAAATTACATTTTAAATGCCAAAAAAAAGAAAAACAAGATTTTATAATTCTAGAAAATTATGTAAGCCATCATTATTATGAAGGGTATTGAGAATCTCGTTGACGTCCTTAGCCCAAAGGGGTATAATAATGCATCGGTTTGAATTCTTCGGTTTTTTTACATACTATGAACCATTAATTTTGAGCTTAGACCTTGTCTTGTGCTTAGCGTCACGGTCATGGCATTCTAGATGTAAATCCACTCTCTCTCTCTCTCTCTCTCTCTCTCTTGGTATTTTATCAAAATGATTATTTAAAAAAATATATATATAGATTAAGTTTGCAAACTAACTCACAAAAAGTTCTATGGTGCTAGTAGTATCTTATTAATTATTTATCAGGATTCATTTTGAAAAAAATACAAAAAAAAAAGAATATAAAATTAATGATCCTTCAAAAGTTATAGAAATATATTTAGAAATGATTTCCCTTTCCTAATAATATCTCTATATTAATTTAAAATAAATCTCGAAAAGTAACTAATAAAATGTCACTAATTACTCTCTAAACACCATAAAATTACTTACCAACCCACAAATCAAAACGCCTACCATGTGACCCTGGTCTTGAACCAGATTAACTTCCTAGTTAAGCTTTATAACCAAGCTATGTAAGGGGTATTTTTGCTTATTAACACCATTTTAAAAAAAATGTTGGTCAAATAACATAAATAAAAAAACATATTGGTGAAATAGCAAGCATGCTATATATTAAGGTTTGAAAATATAACATTTACAGTTGTTGATGAGAAATCGACAAGTCAAAATAATTGTTAAATGAACTGTATAAATTATAACAAGGAGAGATAATAAAAAAAAAATAAAAAGAAAGAGACCTAGGCACTCTGAAACTTCAATTATAACACCGCTGATATCATTAAAAATATTTCAATGAAACAAATTCAATAACACTAAAAAATGTCACCAATGATGATTAGAGTAGGACACGATCTCCGCCTAAAAGCAAGTAAGAAATTACAATAAAGAGAGATGAGATTAGAAAAAAAAAAAAACGAAATAAAAGGACCTCATTAGCACATCAAAACTCTAATCATAACATCACTAGTATCATAAAAAAGATATCGACGAGATAAATCCAATAATACCAAATAAAGTCAACAACAATGACTAGAGTGAGTCATACTTTTTGTCTAAAGACAAACATGCAATTACTTTTGAGGAGAGAGAGGAAGGGAAAAAATATATAAATCTTGAAAAAACATCGAAGTTTCGATTATGACACCATTATTATTTTAAAAAAGATTTCAATGAAAAAAATCAAACAATACCATTATTATCAACGGTGATTTTTTTTAGTGTTATTGGATGTTTCATTGGGATCCTTATAATGGCACAAATAATATTATAATTAGAGTCTTCCTTCTTTATTTCTCTCTTTTTTTTTTGTTGTAATTTGTGTAACTCATTTAAATTTTTTTGACATAGAGCATTTCCCATCAACAACAATTTTAAATATAATATTTTTCAATCGTGACTTTGCTATCTCACCAATTCACTTCAAATTGTATTATTTTGCTAAATTTTTTTAAAAAAAAACAATTCTAATTTTATTTTTAAAAAAACCATTCTATATTAGATTCTACAAGATTCACTACATAAAACTAGAGACGATAAAATTATTTTATTGACTGATAGTAACCGATAATATCTTATTAATTAAGTTAATATGAAAATGTTAATTTTCGAATTAGTGATTTGATGATCGTCAAATGTGTGTTTTAATAATAATAAGACAAAAAAAAAAAAAAACTAAATGAGTCAGCATGGTCTGTGTTTAAAAATGAGCAGCACGTAAATCCATCTATCAACTCTCTTTCGAAAACAATATGAGAAAGAAAGAGGGAGAGAAAGGTACGAGGTTCTTGCCCGTTCATGCCAATCAAGTGAGGTACCAGGAAATCAGCTAACTACTCATCATTGATTCATTGAAAACCAAAAACAAGAAGCATGACAAACAAGGTGTCAAGATTTTGTACATTTAGCAGCAATGAAATGACTACTGGGTTTTAATTTTATGGACAACAATGGCTCCTACAGTTATGATTCAAAAGGGAGTATTAAAATGAGGAGACAAGTTTAAATTATGAGCGAAATGATAGTGTATATTACTAAAGATCATCTAGAATAACCATAACTAACACTTCCTATGGACTATCTAATTTCTACACCCCATTCACCAAACTCCAAAGCCACCTAATAATGGCACATTATCCACCCACATAAAAGAAGAAGAAGAAGAAAGGAAAGAATCAAGAAATATTAAAGCAAAACATGGGACTGGGCACATGTGATACAAGAAGCTTCATCTATTCAGCTCGCAAGATCCATGGAATGCCTACTTGTATAGTTGAAGGTAGACACATTTTCCTAGCACCGCCTTCTCTTCTGTTTGCTAATCTACAAGTACTGTTCTTGTATCCTGGCTCGGTTCTCTTCCCACCACAACCTTGCTTGCGTTTCTTCAAATCTTTCTCGGCTGCATCAAGCATATAAAAATGAATTTTACATCCACGTCGAATGACAGATGATTTTGATGATTATTTTACGGGCAAAGCATATTGTCAATCCCTATGTGGTTGGTTCATTCATGGATAATGTAAAACTGGAAAATGAGAGGCCCGATCACTAAACTTTGGAAATATACAACACTGTCCATTTAACAGTATGGTATCAATCAGAGAACAGTGTAATCACAAATAATGCCTAAAAGACAGCCTTGGTTTCTAGATCATCCATGAGAAATCCACGACTCCATGACAAATTTTCACAAGCAAATAAGATTATCTAAGCCATTATGATAGATGGCATGAGCCTGTAGTGCAGGTAGGATTTGACTCGTATAAATGAAAGGATCAAATTATATTTTATTAGCTCTAAAAGTCTTCCAAAATCTAATCAATATCCCCATATACTATGAAGTGCCTTGTTGAGTTGTTCTAGCCCAGCAAAGCAGATGCTAGAAAAGCCAGTTCAGTCAGCAATGATCTTGTTCAATTATTGGCCAAATAACTAAAATGATAAGCAGTTTCACACTCTAAATTATTAAAACCCACTGACCTGAACCTGACACGTCTAAGCTCCCTAGAGCCTCCAGGCAGAGCTCTGATAGTGATGTATACCCCTGGTTCATCCTGTTCAACCCATTCAGTCTCCATATCGCTTGCATTACTGATGGAAAGTTCTTCTGAGCGATCAGACTCTCTTGACATACTAGTCCTCACTGAACCATCTATTGATGATGTCTCAGTTTTAGCCCCAGCAATGCCAGAGAGCTTTGGTGTTGAAGCAAGACCAGCTGAATCATAATATTGGTGGGATTGCATTGGGTTGTGGTCAAGTGAATCTGATGGAGAATAACCCATTCCTGTTGGAAGGTGGAAATTGTGCGGGCATCCTTTGCCCAATGGAGGAATCACAGGGCTGTCTTTGGCAGATTCAGGCTTTGAGCTCTGCAAATGGAGATTAGGTAAAAATTAAACGATGTAACTAGTTCTATCATCAATGTCAGTTTGCAAGTTCTTCATAGTACAATGAAGTAACTGTGAGCACTAAATACCATCGACAGTCAATATCATATGAAATCCTACAAAACTGAAGTTCATAAAAAATAATAGAGGACTCCAACAGTGCTCATCGACAGTCTAACAAGATTCATGCTGATTACCATACAGTAGAAAATGATCCATTCCAAGTAAATCAGATGCACACATTTCCTATCCCTAACCAAATATTGCTAAACTTCAAACTTTAATTCACACTCACCTCATCTTCAGATCTTGGTGGAGTTGGAAGTGGGACTGCTTGATGATTGAACTGTCGAACATTGTATAATTCCATGACCTTGTCATAGTTCTCAGCCCACCACCTTTGAGCTTGCCATTTGTTGAACATTTCACGACTAATCAAAACATCAAAACGTCAAAATGATGAATAGGGACTGTCAACATCTATGCATCCCTAGTAGAATGTTGGAGAAGGATGAATCATCCAATTTTTTCAAGTGTTAAAACTTTAAAGCAGCTGGTTATTGATGGTTGCTCATCTAACAGGTTCACATGGCTATTGTATGAGGGAAGCTAGTTTGTCTCCACAGCAAGAACCAATGGACCATATTATCATAATTCAAAACATCATATATACTTATCAGGAAGAAAAATCATATACAATTGAGAACATCACAAATATGAACGGTAATCAGGTTGGCATGACAATGATCATAAAAAGATTACAGAAGTTATTATTGTTTTTCAAGTGCCAAAGCAATGATAGGTTGAGCACAAAGAATCAACCAAGAGTGAAAGAAATGAAATTATCTTGCTTATTCAAGCCTTCTGGAGCTGTAGGCAATATTCCTCATTAAATCATAATTGTTGGATAGAAGTGAATGCTAAACTAGTCCATTAAGGTTCTCCAGAAAGCCCACAAGTTAAGACACGGAACATTATTCATAATTCTTTAAAGTTCTCTATTTCTTTTTTCTTCTTGGCAAGGTGGGGGATGATGGATGATTCCAAATGCAGAATGCAGATAGTAATGCATAAGCTTGTTCTTGATTCCAGAAAAAGAGTAAGTAGACAAGCAAAACCTAGGTTATGTTTATTTGCTGGAAAATAGTTTATTTTTGGAAATTAATTTCTATTGAAAATGAATTCTTATAAAAAAAAATTATTTTTCAATATTTGATAGTTTGATAAAAAAATGAGTTGAAAAACACTTTCTAGTATTTGGCTATGTAATAGAAAATGGCCTTCAAAATAATTTACTAGTGTTTTAATTTGTTTTTCAAGTTTATTAAAATAATAAGAACCAAATCTGACAGATAAAAGAGTTAAAGAAGAATGAAATTGAAAAAAAAAAAAAATCATAAATTATTTTATATAAAAACAAATAGTAATTAAAAAAAATAAAGATCAAATCTAACAAATATAAAAATTGAAAGATTATGAAAATAAAAAAAAATCATAAATTATTTTAAAATAAAATAAATAAAATCAAATCAGATAAATAAAAAATTTCAATTAAGAAAAGGATATGAGAAAAATAAATAACAATAAAGAGAATGAAGACCAAAGTTAATATAAAAATCAAATTTGAAGGGATGAAATTAAAAAAAAAAATCAAAACAAAATATATAGCAATCAAAAGATTAAGAATCAAATTTGATATAATCAACAAATAACAAAATATTTTTGAATTTTCCCCAACTAAAAAATATACTTTTTTAGAAATCAAGTTAAATTTTTCTTTGATTAAAAAATATTTTCTATTAACTAATTTTTTTAATAATAAACAAACATAGAAAAGTTTATAAAATAGTTTTTAGTAAACTAATGAAACAAACAATGCCTGCATAAGTGTAATAAAATAAAGTCCAATTTGTGTCGTGGATGGTTACTTTCACTAGGCAATGTAATTCACTGATCAGGTTCCTACATTTTCTACTGTTACGATACAGCTGACTCACAAGTTTTTTGCCCTCTGCAGCATCTCAAACACCAAAGTAAATCACGACATGCCTGTATAGAGGATGGGATGCCATTTCCCTATCTATCAGTGTACGAGTAGAACACAAGAAAAGGAACCTAATTTAATTTTTAACCCTAAATTTGAATCAGATACCATTCAGAATGATCAAGCTGTAATGAATGTTAGCAAGACAACCACAGCATATTTAGAGCCACCCAACCATATTGTTAATGCAATAAGAAAATCATCTGTACGCACCTACATAATGAAAATGGAGAATCCCACAATTCTCAACTTTAATCACCAGTTCACCACCACCACACCAAAGAAATTTGATCACACCCTTACAAATCAAAACCTTCAACACCATACTAAGAACAAGAGAGAAAGGACAATCCAGGTATGGCCCAATTCCCACTTTCACACCAACCAACAAACAATGAAGAACCTTTCAGCATCAAGAAAGAGGTCGCCTACAAACAACAATCTCAACACCCCCCCTCCCTAACACACACATTCACACGCGCAGCCAGAAAACTAGTGATTGCATTCAAACAAATTAGATAAAAGACAGCAGAAAATAAATGTACAGCATCAGTACCTGAATCGAATCCGCTTCAGATCATTACCACCATCAGGCAATGAAAGAAAAGCGATGAGCACGCCTGGCTCAACCTGTGCAACCCACTCCTTAGGCTCGTCTTCCTCCATAAAAGCCACAGACTCTGTCCGGCCACTTACTGAAGCAGGTGTGCCTTCACCACCTGATAGCCCTTTTAGTCTTGCCTCCATCTCTTTCCCCCACATTCTCGGGGTCGAATTGGAACTTCCTGTTCTGCGATACGAGAAGTGGAACCTGGCTGAGTCTGAGGCTGCATCAGACTCGGCATAGTTCCGGTTACTGTTATTGCTCGAGGATCCTGAACATGGCTTGCAGTTTCTATATGCTCCTGATGCCTTGACTGCCATATCCTTTATCTAAAAAAATAATAACAATAATCCTTCATCATTTTGCAATAAAACGAAGACAATTCCAGGTCTAATTCTATTCATCAGCCTTTCGCACCCAAAATCTAGAAAAAATGAATTTAAGAAACCCATGTTGCTGATCTGGTCTTTGGTTCCAATCCATAAAAAAAACCCAAGCCAATCAATCATTATAATTTTCTTTTTTAAAATAAATTTGAAAGAAGTACCATTGTGCTACACGGTAGTAAATCAGATCCATATCTCACAGTGATTAATTCCAATTCTTCTTTCACTGTTTTTGTTTCCGGCAAGTGTCAATGCAACAGAAAACGGGCAGCCCCTCCACGTCGCTTACCCCCTTGATGAAAGCCAAAGGGCAAAATTTTGGGTTTTGCGGAAACTAGGCAAAAACAAAAGGACAAAAAAAAAGAGCAATCATGGGATTTTTTTTTTTATTTTCACACTATTTTTTTTTCAAAAATATAAGAAATAAAACATAACCCCTTAAATCCAAATGGTCAAAACACACAGTATAATTCAACCTTCTTCCATTACTGTATGCTTCGGTGCTTTCTGGGCTCTAGTTCAAAAAAAAAAATTAAATAAAACTCAAATCTCTGACTCTATTGCAGCAATCAAAGATAAAAAAGTGAACGAAGAGCAAGAAGAGGTATACATACTTGAGCAGTGAGAGCCTTGATGGCCGGCTTAGTCCTCGGTGTCTCCAAAGCAGCAACATCAACATCCTCTTCTCTCCCCCTTTGTTGCAAAGATTCATTGTTAAGTTGCTTTGAACACGCAATACAAGTCAACATCGCCTCACGATTCCTCTACACCCACAATCTATTTGACCCAAAAACACAGATCAGAGGCATGCTATACACAGAAAGAAAAAATAAAAAAACTGTACACCAAAATGAGCACCATGTTCCATATATAATCAATGTATGCAATGCTTACAATGAGAAAAAGGAAGGATTGAATTGCAGATGGGTTCAGTCTCTTTGAGATCCCGCGGTTTGCTTTGCAAAATAAATGTCGAGGTAGAGAGAAAGAGAGAGGTGACCATTAATGGAGGAATGAGAGGAGGTTTTTGAAGTGTTGATAAAAAGAAACAACGGGCTCCTTTCTTTAAAAACACTTCCTCTTTACTGCACTACATGGTCTACACTGCTAGTCAGAATGAGTAACAGCTAAGAAATGCTATGAAAGAAAGCCACGCACAACGCCTTCTCACTCACTCTCTCTAACAGAAACAAGAAAAGCACATTCCCTCTTGAATGTGCAAGTGGGTAATTGAATGTGAGGGGGTGGGAGTCAAGAGGCAAAGCAAAGGTAGCCGCTGTGTGTCCGCTGGTGTGGAATTGGATGCGGGCGCGCGATCTTTTGTTTTATGTTTTTTATTTTATTTTTTTGGTTTGGGTAATTTGGATGTGAGGTTTCTTTTCTTTTCATTGCTTGTGTTCTTAATGCAGGAGTATTTAAAATTGTTTTTATAAAATATATTATAATAATATATTTTTTTATTTCTAAAATTTTATTTTTTACATCACTATATCAAAAACAATATAAATTAATAATTTAAAATAAAATAAAAATATTTTTAAAATGCAAAATCAAACAAATAATTGCACTGACATTCATGGATGCTAGGATCCTTTTCCTTTCGAGCTTTGTTTGGCTTCTGCCTTCACTTTTATAAAAAAAACAAACATATATATACCCATCCAACTAAAAGAACCTCGATAAGCTACAAAGGAGAACATTCTAAAGGTGGAAAAAAATTACATAAACTCAACTCGCTATTGATCAAGTTAAAGTTAGAAAACTTGATCTTATTCATGACTCGGCTAAAATTTAGATCACGAACAAGTTAACATAAATAAATAGTTACTCAATTACCTTCATTAAAGACAAAATTTTAGAAGCTCGCCCATGAACATATATGGAAGACTTTGATTTTTTTTTTTTTTCTTGTGATGGTATTATAAAGTAAACGTGTTAAACAACCTAGAAAAAAATTATCAAAGCTAAATAAAAACAAAAACAAAATTTTGAAAAAAAAAAACCAAGTCGCATTGAGTTAACCTAACAAACATATGACTTAAGATAACTCGATAAAAAAAAAGGTGTAAAAAATAAGAAATCTCGAGATCCAATAACCCAACATCAAAGTATAAAATAAAAAATACATTAAAAAATAATCCAAAGCAACTCGCTTTAATTTGACTAACCTGCAACACACAATAATCTCAAAGGAAAGAAAGAGAAAATGAATAGAAAACTCAAGGCCTAATAATTTAATATCAAATAAAAAAATTTAAAAAAAAAAAAAAAGTTAAAATCAGGCTAATTTTTAAAATTAGCAATTGTGGTCATGAGAATGAGATGATCCTACAAAAAACAAAAATAAATCTTGAACAAAATTGCTAACTTTTTTTTTAAAAAAAAATAATAATCAAGACAATAAGAATCAAATCTGGTATAAAAATTAATGAAAGAAATTGAGGGACAAAAGTGAAAGAAAGAAAAAAAAGCAAACCAAGAAAAGGATAAAAAACAACAATCAAGAGAATGAGTACCATGTTGATATGAAAACAAAACAAAAATAAATAGAAATGGATGAAATTAAAAAAAAATTAAAAAGAATTCAAAAAAAAAAGACCAATCACAATAAAAATATATCATAATTGAAAAACAAAATAAATGAAAGGACAACCTGAAAGACAAAATAAATGGGAGGATAAATCTGATTTTTGGCTAACCTGGCATAAATTTCAAGGAGCAAAAAAAGAAAATAGAAAGGAGGGAAAAAGTCAACCATTGTGATTTGAATAACATGTGACACCCCATAAGCTTCGCTTTCACTGGACATTTCAGAGAACACATTAATTAAAAAAATTTATCACCGAATGATAAAATATGCGTCGCTTGAAAGGTACAAGAAGCATCTACTCGCTAACACTTGTCTAACGCTCATCAATAAATTTTTTTTATTATCATTTTTATTTATAAAAATACTAATTTATCCCTAATCAAACAAAATATAAAAACACTAATTTCTCACATGACTGAGCTCTTTGAGGGTTTTTTTTATATATATATATAATAAAGGAACAAGCATGACCTGCGGGTATATATATAATCAATGACCATGACCGGGAGGACATAGGTGGCAGGTAAAGGGTTAATGCTGCCACACGAAGGTGGCAAGGAGCCAGTCTCTGAACAGGGATTTTGGGCTGGCACTTTTCGAGCACTCCATGGAGAGTCCTGCATGGCTGCCCTTTCCAGGTTCTATCAATTCATGGGCGAAAAGGAGGGTGGCTGCATACAATGATGACGGCGATAGGCACTGCACGGAGCACTCATGAAATCCTCTTTCGCGAAAAAGAAGCTGTCCTCTTTCTGCTCGCTAACTTCTATACACTGCTTAGAATCAGTAAATCCCACCTGGGTTTTGCAACCACCAACTTGCGGTGGTCCAAAGGGGGCGTTTCTAGAACACGTCTTTTGTTAGCAAAAGTTGAGATTCTTAGGGTTTAGAGATTTAGATAGCATCCATGGTTTACCACAAGCTCTAAATTTAGTTTTCTATATTGTTTGTGAATTTATTTTGTAAAGATTGCTTAGGTGAAACTAGGAGAATCATCGGAAGAGTTTTGGTGGGTTTTAATGTTTCATTCATTATTTATTTTTATTTTTTTCTCCTGCCTATTGTCTTGTTTACTATGTTTAATTAAATCTTTATAAAACATGTATATTGATTATTGTATGTATAAATTCCTGGCAAAGAATGTATCCATACTAAAAAAAAAATTTTTTGCTTACACCTAGTTGTGCAAGAAATACATGCTGGTATTGACTACCTAGCTAGTTTAGGAATTATTTTTTTAATTATGCTAGTTTAGATATTATTTTTTTATATAAAAAACTCTACTTAGAGCATGTTTAGGAAATTCGTGGCTTTTAGCTGTGATTTTTAGATGTGATTGTATTTTAAAAAAAATTATAAATTATAACTTTCTGAAAATAATACTTAAAAACTATAATCACAACCGATATAATGATTCAAGCATATGATTTACAAAACTTTATAATTTTTAGCCACGACTTTCCTAAACATATTTACTCTCCAAAAATAAAATATGCTTGAATTTTTAAAATTCTCATAATAATTAGGCATTTAGCCCCTCCAAAAATAAAATATTTACTCTCCAACCTTGTAGTTTTTATGATGATAAAATTCTGTAGTTCCTCTCCTGTGTATAGACACGCACACAGATAGGTAAAAATTTAAAGGAAGCATGCTAGTTTGAATTCGACTAGTTTTTGAAAGCATCAAAACAAAATGAGGGAAGCTTTTAAGGAGCATGAATACCTAGCTATCTAACAATTCTATCGCAGTGAAACACGTTGTAGTCCAGTGGTGGCAAGGGTTTCCTTACCTCTGCATTCTGGATTCAAGCCTCAGCGTGTATGTCTGTCACCCCAGCGGTGCCTTACCTGCTCACTGGGTCTGCAAAATATTCAGTGAGCCGTGAGATTAGTCGTGGTGCGCGCAAACTGGCCCGAACACCCATGTTATAAAAAAAAAAAAAAATCGATATATCGTACAAATAATCACAATTGAAGTGTGACCACTCCTATTCCACAATAAACACAATGTCCCTCACCTATTTATAATTTATTTATTTATTGTGTTTTAAAAATATTTTAAATATTTTATTTTTTTATTTTAAATTTGAATTTTTATTGCTCAAAATAATATTTTTATATTTTTAGATTGTTTTTGATGGGATAATATAAAAGATTAAGTTAAAAAAATATTATTTTAATATATTTTTAGATTAAAAAAAACATTTTGAAAAACATAAACCAGTAAATAATAAATGAGAGGAAGGGACATGCATGGATTTGTGTAGAGGGTGGACGCATTTTAGGCCACCAAAAAGATGCAAGACGGACCTTGACGACGATGATTACTCTGATGTAACTGACCACAAGAAGGGAAAGTTATGATCTGGTAGGACCATCCCTCACCCCCACCACAAGGCCTCTGTTTCCCTGCCGCATCCTATCGCTTCTTGGTGGTGATTTTTATTTACACCTGGCTGGACTTATTTTAGGAGGGTGTTTGAAAATGCTTTTTAAAAATATTTAAAAAATATTTTATTTTTTTTCTTTGAATTAATATATTTTTGATATTTTTAAATCATTTTGATGTACTGATCTCAAAAATAATTTTTTAAAAATAAAAAATATTATTAATATATTTTTTTAAATAAAAAGTATTTTTAAAAACAATAATAACTACAAAAAAAAAAAAAAATGTAACAAGACTTGTCAAAGATTTTGAGAGAGATCCACCAACTTGTATCTTCAAAATATTCGCTAGGCTCCACAAAACCCGGAACCAGTGACATGTCACTTTGCTGAGGGAATGGCTGGCTATATGCCAATTTGTGCTCCTTGACCCCATGTGAGACCCCAGCAGTATAATGAAAGTTAAGCGAGGGAGAAAGCCAACAAACCATTTTTTTAAATAACCTTTTCTTTGTAAATTGTATTTTTTTTTTATATATATAAAGCCTTTTTAACCATGAGTATTATCTTGGAGAAGCACTAGTTTGATTTTTTTTTTATATTGAGAAAAAAAATGTTTTTTTATTAGTAGCTTAGTTAATTGAACAAAAAATAACATCAGTTAATAAAAATTATTCGTTAAAACTTTAATGATTTGAAAAAATAAAAATTTATATTTTTAATAAAAAATTATTTTTTTTATTCATGTATTTATTTATTGTGTTGATGAAAAACATGCCTTTTTTTTTCCTGAGAAGCATTGCATTTAAGTAAAAACTTATTATTATTATAAAAGCAAGTTTTGATTAAAAATTCATGAATTTATCGTTTTTGAATACCTATTTGGAAAAAAATGAGAACAATAAATCTCAGAAGATTATATAAAAATCAATAATAAAAATATAAATTGTATTATTATTTAATATTAACGAACAAATTATTTAAAAATTATGCATCTTAGACTAATATCATTATAAAATGAAATAATCTTCTTAAAAATAGTGTCATGATTTGACAATCATTTAAGTATTATTTTAATAAATTGATTTCAATAGAATTTTTTTACCAAAGCCTTTTAAAAAAAAAAAAAATCAAAGAAACATCTTAGAAAAACACCAAACATGAAAGCCCAAGCATGCAGGGCTTAGAAGGCCTAGACCTTTTTTTTTTCAACGAGCAAATAATATGTTGTTCACCTTTTTTTTTAATATAATATATCATGCATTGCTTGTAGGGGTGAGTAAAAAAATCAAAAAACCGAGAAAACTGGAAAAAAAAACCGAAAAAACCGAACAAAAAAAAAAACCGAATTAACCGATTAAAAAATCACAAAAAAATTCCAGTTCGGTTCGGTTTCGGTTTCTAAAGTCTGAAACCGATTGAACCGAACCGAACCTGTAAGATCCCACATCGACGGGTGAGGGATGTGTTGCTGGCCTTATTAGTAGTGCTGATGCTAACATGTAGAACGCGTCTTGGGAAGTCAGGCCCCATGGTTGGGCTCGCTTCTGCAAGGACAAACTCGTGCGGGCCTGTGAGACCCAAAGCGGACAATATTCGGGCCAGGTTCCGCTGCGTAACTCTACGTGTTTTGGGGCGTCAGGCTCAGAAGTGGGCTCGCGTCACCAGGAACAAAACCGTGAGGGCGGTAAAGCCCAAAGCGGACAATATTCAGCATACATTTGGTATCAGAGCCGACTTCACTGGCTGTTCGGTTGTGCCGACGAGGTCGTCGAGCTCCTTAAGGGGGGTGGATTGTAAGATCCCACATCGGCGGGTGAGGGATGTGTTGCTGGCCTTATTAGTAGTGCTGGTGCTAACATGTAGAACGCGTCTTGGGAAGTCAGGCCCCACGGTTGGGCTCGCTTCTGCAAGGACAAACCCGTGCGGGTCTATGGGACCCAAAGCGGACAATATTCGGTGCTAGGTTCCGCTGCTTAACTCTGCCGAACGCGTTTTGGGGCGTCAGGCTCAGAAGTGGGCTCGCGTCACCAGGAACAAAACTGTGAGGGCAGTAAAGCCCAAAGCGGACAATATTCAGCATGTTGGGCCGGGCTGTTACAGAACCAGTTCAACCAGGCCACCATTTAAAAAAAAACAAGTATAAATAGAAAGTTTTTAACCCTAAACCTACATTCAGCCCCCCCCTCCTTTACTCCTCCCTCCCTTTGCTCTCTGCATCTCCCCCTCATCTCTCCTCTCTTATTTTTGTTCATGCTTTTTTAACCCTAAACCTACATTCAGTCGCCACCCCCCTCCTTCTTTGCTCCCCCCTTCCTTTGCTCTCTGCATCTCCCCCTCATCTCTCCTCTTTTATTTTTCTTCATGCTCGGCTCCATGATTGTTGCTTATTAGTTGTTGAGCTCCTGCTTCATGCTCCTTTGCTTAAGCTCCATCTCTTTCAGCCGCCCCCTTTCCTTATTCTCTATCTCTCATCCCTCAAATGATTTAAATCAAATTTGTCTTATTCTCTTCCATACTTTTTATCTATGTCTCTCATCTCTCAGATCTGCATGTTCTTGGCCCAAATGTTGTGGTGCTTGATAGTTTTAGTAGGTTCATCTCTCAGATCATGCTTTTGTTCAATTGTTTTTGGAAATGCTTTTGGTTGAATCAGTAATCATGGACTTGATCTAATCTTTTGTGACCTCAATATGATGAGATTTGGGTGCTGGGAATTGCTGGGAATTGATTTCTATTTGATTGCAATTGGTAGGCCTTGTAACATTCCATGGAGAAGGAGTGAATTGAATATGAAATTTGCTTGAGCATCATAATTTCGGTTTAACCAGTTTGGAAGGGGAAAAAACTGAACCGACCTGAACCGAAATTAATCGGTTTGAACCAGTTTTCGGTTCGGTTTGGTTCAAGAACTTAAAAAAAAAAAATCGATTTGGTTGTTAATTTTGGTCCAAAACCGGATCAAATCGAAAATACTCAGCCCTAATTGCTTGCGTGGATAAATCATCTTTTGATTGATTTTTTAACCATTTTTTATGGTAAAAAGTCAAGGTCTGTGTTTTAAACGTGAAAGCCCAAGCATGCAAGACTTAGAAAGCCAAGACCATGTGCCTTTTTTTTTTTCAACGAGCAAATAATATGTTGTTCAGCTTTATTTTTTAAAATATAATATATTATGCATTGCTTGCTTGGGTAAATAACTCATCATCTTTTGATTGATTTTTTGGCCATTTTTTATGGTAAAAAAGTCAAGGTCTGTGTTTCTAAAACTCAAATTATATTAAGAGCTTCGATAAACTCATTTCAATTTTTTTCTTAGAAAAGCCTAATAAAAAAAATTACAGGTTCTTTGAATTCGGTCTAAAATCAATTTAACCTCGACCTAACACCCTAAAGCCATGTTCTTGATCTCGACTCATTCTTCAGGGTTCCAAACTCGACCTTTGGACCCAATCCTGTATGCCTCAAACCCGGTCCAAAATCCAAACCTTGAGCGCTCTAAAACTAATTGCAATCCAAACATAATCCACATCATAGCCACTCCAAACCTAATCACAATCCGAACCTAGTGTACTTGAACTTGAACCTTAGCTAACATAGGTTCTTCGAATCCGTTTCTCGTTTGAATTTTGAGTAATCTAGAATTGATTTTGACCCGGACTCAGATTCTAATTTTGCTTTTGTATCCACATTTAAGTATTCCAAACCCAATTCTAACATAAAACCTAAGCTTTATATACTCATTTTTCAAACTCCTTGAAACTAGACTCAGTTTAAATTTAAATGATCTAAACTTGATTTTAAACTCAATATGATATTCCCATAAACCTTAAGCCCCTTGAACTAGATCTTGTCATGGATAAAAAGACAATAGGGACTTTTTGTAAGCTTGAATCATGGACACCCCATAACTAGTTAGAACTTACCAAACACTCCACACCATCTCACAATCTTAGAATAAACCTCGAGCATCCAAATGAGGCCTCCAAACATGTTATTGAATCGACTCCCAAGCACCTCGGACAACAACATTAGTCTTAGATCTAATTTTCATTATTTTTGATTTGGTCTCGAACTTACTCTTAAACACCCTAAATGAAATCCTAACTTAACTTTTAGTTATTTTAAACCAAAATTCAATGCGAACCGTGATTCTTTTAAAAATAATCCCTAGTTGAATCTTGAAAGTCTCGAACTAGATCTTAGCTTAAAACTTGTTTATATAATCAACATCTATTTTGTCAGACTCTCAAACTTGACTTGGCTCTCAAAATATAATTTTGATAATGTAAAAATCTAATTTTAAAAACCTCTTAAAACCATTTCCTTTTAAGTCTTCAAAACTTTTTGCTACTTTTATTTGCAGGAAAACAAAAAATTAAAGGAATATAATATAAATCAGTGTCTATAGTTTTGATAACCGAATTAATTAATTCTTCTTATTTTAAAAATTAATTATTTAGTCATTTGATGAGTGTTGACACCAATTGATTTGATATAAATTTATTTTAAAAAGTCTTTTTTTCATTATTCTGTCTATAATATCTATTTATTTTTCCTTTCTTATTTTTAAAAACAAAAAAATGGAAAAGAACATAAAATGACGAAAGAAAACTAAATATATAGTTCTTGAAACAGGAGAGACTAATTAACTTGTTTCTCTGTCAAATAAAAATAAACAAGTTTTCATATGTCGTTTTTTAAAACTTGAAAAAAAAATAGTAATTATTTATTGTAAAAAATACCTAGACCTGTGTGACTGTGAGCAGGACGAAGGGCGTGACTATCGCGTGACAGCACGTGCTAGGCGGCCCCACACAAAATGCCAAGGATAAGGAGGTGGTGCCCAAAAGGGTCTCCTAGCTCTGGTCCTCCGGGATTCCCGTAAAAAGCAACTCCTCGTCGTTCTCCTCTTCCGTGTGTTACAATACATAACTTTTTGACACTTGTTAGATATTTTTTTATGTAAAAAAATTATATATATAGATTTTAACAATGTATTTTTCTAATTTAAAAAATTGTAAGTATAAATTAAAAGGTTGATATACATATATAATAATAATAATAAATTCAAAACTATATGTGTTAATAAATAAAAAATTATTAATAATAACTAAAAATAAAATTAAAAAATTCAAGAAACAAATATAAATTAAGATATTTAATCTCGTAATATGTGATATTTACACGATTGTGATTACAAAATTTTTTATTCAATCAAATATATAGAAACAGACACGTATTAAAATGATTGAATAAAATAAAAAAATATGTAAGATGCTTATATTATAAATATTATTTAAAAATAAAGTTCAACTATAAAAAAAGATAAAAAAAAATTTATAAATAAACCAGAAAAAATTCTTCAAAGATTAAATTTTCACATAATAATTTTAAAAACATCCTTATCCAAAAAAACTAAATAAAAAAAAATCACAGATGTTATATTAATTGAAAAATAAATTAAATAAAGACATTAAATAAATGTATCAACTTAAAAAAAGCAAAAGTTTTAAAAAATAAAAGTTCAAAGGTTATGGCTTAACTTTATACCTTTTTTCTTTTAAATTTATACTTAATCCCCCCTCTCTCTTTAGAGAGATAGAAAGGGAGGAAGAGTTCAAGCGCGTGAGTCTCTAACCCAAGCATGCATGAGCTATGATAAGAAAAACCCCAAGTGTGTGAATGAGCTTTTAAGCTTTGGGAAGCGAGTTTCAGCTTCATTTAATTCTTTTAATATTTTTTTAAAGGGATAAACAATTTGTCATCCACTTTTATTTATTTTTAAAGAAATATGTAGATGACATGTCGTCTATGAGCCTAGATTTTAGACATCATTGTTAAGGTTGTAAAAACAAGTGACTGTTTTTTTTTTTTTTTGCAATACAATTTTTTAGTCATTTCAACCCAAAAACAAACTTCACCAGCACTTAAAACCAACCCATCAATCTAAAAACCCCAAAACTGATAAAAAAAAAAAACCTAAAATCAAACCGAGTTAGATTTATCTTTCTTAACTTAGATTTGTTTTTTCCATGCAATATTAAGACTCTAAAACACCACTATCAAACCTATGTCATTGCATGAAACCCGTGGAAACCAAGAAAATCTATTTTGATAGTTATAAATGACTTGAACGATGATTATTTTTTTAGCTTTTAATAATTTTTTGTGTGTTACTATATCGTTTTAATATGCTGATATTAAAAATAAATTTTAAAAATAAAAAATATATATTATTTTGATGTATTTTTAAATAAAAATCACTTTAAAAACAATATTCACCATACTAATAAAAAAAAAAAAAAAAAACCTGTCTAAGATGTTAAAAAGAAACGGGCACCAATGTTAGGTTCAGATTCATTAATGCTTGATAAACATTATGAGATTCATCGGTACACATCAAACCTCGTCTGTTTCCCCTTTACAGAACAAGTAGCTAGCTCCTAAACCCTAATCTTTAATTCGATAGTCTTAGTTTCCCTTTTCATAGTCTGGATTCAAGAAATACTTAGCTAGCTGCCTTGAAGAATTGAAGCATGTAGCCAGCAATTATTGGCTAGCATTTAACAACAATAATTTGCGAGTTAAGGAAAAGGTTGGTCACGAGAATGCTTTTCTTCGAAGTTTTAAGGTAACAACAACTCTCCTCTCTTCGAAGGAGAAAGCGGAAAGTAGAGAGTGCGTGCTGTGAGCAGAATTATCTAGAATACGCTGTCTTCCAGCTAAGCCTACACTACTTTTGCAACTTTCTGTATAGTTTTAAAACTCGGTTCAATAAGGTTAGTTTAAGATTCGAGTTTTAAGTTTTTAAAAAAATCAAAACGATATCGTTTCAAGTAAAAAATTAAAAATAAAAAAATTAATGGATTTGTAACCGGGTCAACCATGTCACAAGTTAACTCACCGAGTTTTTTTTTTTTTTTTTTTTTTAATCCTAGTCTCAGTTTTCAGCTCAACTCAATTAAATTCAGACCAGATTTCAAAACTATGTCCTTGCATACCATATGTGATTGTGGGAGCTATTAATATAACGCATATGCTTAGCATTCTTAAATCAGTATTATAGTGTTCGTCTTTGCAAGTAACTTGGGCTACTCAAGCGAAAGGCTTTAGGAAAGGACTAGACTTGGGCCGGCATTACGCCGGGGAATTGTTTTTATATGTGTTTTTTTTTTTTTTTTGTAGAATATAATATTTAGATATTAAAACCCTGTTGACAAAATAAATTTATTTTATTTTAATTAGTTGATAAAAAAATAAATAATAATAACAAATAGACCAAATGTTTCTTAAAAAGGGATCATGATAACATTTTTTCAAAAATATAAAAATAATGTAGTTCAATTTTCAACCTGTTAAACAAGGAAAGATAAAATTTGATAAAAAAAAATACAGCTTGAATCAACCCAAGTTAGTATAGCAAAGGCATGTAATTTAAATAATAAAAGGCGAGCCAACCTAGATTAACCTGCTAAGCTCATAATCCATATTATAAGATTGGGATAATCGAATAGAAAGAAATCAAAGAAAACCACAAAGCCAATATTTTTTTTTAAAAAAAAATGTCGAACAATGAAATCAAAAACAAAAAAATAACAAAATAAATGATGTCAACTAGCGTTAACTTTTCAAACCTATGACTCGAGTCATTAAATGGAAAGCACTATTCATTCATGAAAAAATCATGAGGCCCAGTCCCTAACTAATCAAATGTTGAAGGATAAAATCGAGAAAAAAATTAATTATATGAGAAGATTAAAAAAAATAGCAATTAAAAAAATAAAAATCATAATTGAAATAAATGGATAACTATGAATTTTTGATTGAAGGATGAAACTGAAAAGAAAAATTATTTTAAGAAAAAGAAAAAAAAAATAAGAATGAGGACCAAATTTAAAAAATAATATATCATAAATTTGGATTGAAGGATGAAATTGAAGAGAATTGTATGAAAGGATCAAGAAAAGAAATTAGAAATCAAAGTAATAAGGATCAAATTAAAAAAAAAATTAATATATCACAAATTGAAATTGAAGTTGAAATTTAAAATAAATAAAACTTTTACAAAACAACTGAGAACAAAAATTAGAAATAACAAAAAATAAAAATTGAAGTTAAAATATCAATAACTAAAAGGAAAACCCTGAAATTTTGAACAACTAGTACAATTTTCGAGGGAATAAGAGAGGAAGAAAAAAGAAAGTTTTGTCAACAACAATTCATCCTATAACCGCCATCACATGCCACCTAATAAAAAGAAAACACCGTGAAGGTTCCAACGACAAGATAAAAAGGTGTTTCTGGAAACCAAAAGGTGTTGTAGGTGCTAGAGCATGCCTTTCATGCTCTAATAATTTTTTGTCTTCTACAGATAAATCAACCATTTTATTGTGCTTGGAGAAATAAAAAGACAAAAAAGCTCTTACATGCAAGTTTTAAAAGATTTAATGTAATTTAGTAATTTTAAATGTAATTTAGTAATTTTAATGTTTTAAAAAAAATTAAAAAGACACATTCACCCTCCCTCAATTAATCTTATAATGGCTAATAGGCCGTGTGAAAATATCAAAATATCCTTGACACTAAAGCCATTGTTTTTTTTATGGCACAAAAATAATTACATTATCAATGTGAATAGTAAAATGTGTATATTAGTATATACCATAGTATTTTTGTCTTCTGTTTTGCATTTTTATTGCCTCATTTGATTTTTCAAAAGAAACATGATCAATTACTAATTATACTAAAACTACTCGCTAAGTTTCGGTAGCTGTGAGATATTTTTCAAATTCGATACTCAATTTTTTTAACTGCATCCTTATATTCCTAATTTGTCAAAAATTATTAAAAGGAGAAAAATTCAATAAAAAGGCAAAGTGTAAAATAAGAAACAGCCTCGTGGCCATGTGAAATTGAAGGAAAAAGGGGTAGCTCAACTGGTCAAGTATTGGTTTTGTTTTTTAATGGTCACAAGTTTGAGTTCTTTCAGAATCACTGGAGAGTTACATGGTCGTTAACTTTAGGGCCTGTAGGATTAATTTAGGTGCTTACAAGTGTCCGGACATCATGTTAATAAAAACAATTGGAGGGAAAAGTTTTTTTTGGTCCCCATACTTTTCTTTTCCTATCTTGATAGTCTTTATAATTTTTGTAATATAAACTTGACTTAAAAGTTTGTTTCTCTTACATTTTAGTCCCAATAAGTAAGAGAGAAAAGAAAAATTCACCAATTTTAGGTTGAAGAGAGAAAATCATTGGTTAACACTGATTTCGACCATGAAAGTCATCGCTCTCTGGTGTTAACAAGTTCTATTCAGCGAAGGGAGTTCGATGGTAATTGATTCGGAGCTTAATTATGCCTTGCCTTGAAAGACAAATTGAGGTCGAGAGAGAAAAACCTTTCTTGATTGGATTTTGTGTTTTTAAACTATTTTGAAGGGTTTTGGAGTTGATAATTGAGTTTTTGGAGGTTCTAAAAATTATTCATCAATTTTTCTAAGTAAAAACACATTTTTGAAATAGAAAGAAAAAATTTTCCACCACCAGAGTGGTCGTTGGATTCTAAAAAACAAGTGACACATTATCTATATTTTTTTTTTATCTGTAGAAAGTTGCATCATGCGATCTTACTTGATCTTCGTGCTACAAGATACAACACACCCCTGACTATTTGTTGTTTTGTTTTTTTATTATATTTTCCCTTTGTATTAGCTATATTTTTCATTTTAGTGTATAAAATTAGGCATGTGATTTGCTAACCAATCTTATTTCCAAACAACAATGTTGCGTAATAGGGCAACATTCCAACTCAACATACAAAATCAGGCGACCAAGGTTCACCCTCCAAGTTCCATGAGTTAGAGCAGCCAATACAAAAGCAATGATCCTTAATATCAACCCCCACAGAGGTACCTACTTGTATTTGATCTGATTTCTAACTGTTAAATTCATTCAATGTTTAGAAATCACAGCTGTTGTGTTCCTGAAATTTAAAGTAATATTTGATCTAATTTCTAATGATTAAATCTTTATTCGCAGTGAAAATGATAAATTTAAAGTAATATTTGAGAGTTCTTGGGATCTTATTAAATAAATTTAGAGTTATTTATGAATTTATTACTTAAAAGATTTTTTTATGTGAATAATTCTTTAAAGGCTGGGTTGTTGCAAACCACAAGTCGTTTAATTGTTCGGTCTTCAACGATAATCCATACAATTACCAATAAAAAATCTTCTAAATCTTTATTTAGAAGATGAAGATTATTATGCTTAAAGTGCTAGCTATTTATTTCAGTGACTTAAATAGTTTTCTGTCTAGCATATAACATATCTAAAATAAGAGGTATAATTTTATATTTATATGGAATCCTAAAAACCCTATAAATGACAAGATATTTATTTGACTCTTAAATAATATCTGTATATTATTTAAGGATAATTTTAAAAATTTAATTAATTAAGTCCCTACTTTATTATTCTAAGACTACAATTATAATCCCTGAATTAAAGACATTTTAGTGCTTTATTTCTAAATATTATCTCTTCATTAATAATGTTTTGATTTAAATATTTTAGCATGAAGTATGTCTATCATGTCAAATCATATTTGATCATTTGAATAAGATTTGAAATTTTTTTCGAATCTCATTCTACTTTGCGCAAGGATTTAACAATTAATACTATTTGAGAACATGCATAACATTTTTCCAAATTCATCTAGAGTGATAAATACTCTCCTGATTACTCAAATGCCTTTATATAATTTAAATTATATCTAATGTCTGTCCATTTGTTATATTTACCAAGATAACATATAAGAAGATCAAAACATAACACTCTCTATATAAGATAAACTCGTGATCTCAAGACTAAGATCATATATGCAACCATCATGTGAGTATTTTTATAAATATAAATGGTATCTCCATATAAAATTCTCATGCGATTCAGTTCAATATACATGTCTTATGACAACCGTCTATATATTAGTTTTAGGTGTAATTTCATAAAAGAAAATAGATAATATGTATTAGTCTCTACGGCTTTAATAAATTTCTAATATTAAGAGATTATTGACAAAGAACATTTATGAACAATCCTTTAATTTAATAGGAATCCCATAATTATAACATCTTTATAATTTTCTTTGCAAAGTGTTTTTGTTACATGGACTTTATCTTTACTCAAAATTTATTTATCAAACATTAAATTCAATCAATTAAATATAAATAAATATTAAAGAAAAATAAAGCTTTTATTTAAATAAAATTAAATATGTTTTACATTAATAAATTAATGTCACGTGTAACTAACTAATTAGCTACATGACAAAAACTAACAACAACACCATCCACATCTAATAAAGCTTTTTTTTTTTTTTTCCTTTCATTTTCTTTATAATTGTCATAACTTGATTTTTAACCTTTAATTTATTTTTTTTTTTTCAAAAAAATCGCAAAAAAACAACAAAAACAAATTCAAAAAAATAAATTTTTCATGTATTTGCGTTGTTTTTGGCATTTTCAGCGTCTTTTCAAAAAAATTAAAAGTTTAAAAATTTACTTTCAATACGTTTAGTTTTTAACGTGCTTATTTCAAATTTTTTGATTTATTTTCTCATCGAATCAACGTTAACATTGCCTTTTAAAAAAACAAAAAACAAAAAATATTTCAACAAAAGGACCAAAATGCAATGAATAAAAATAAAAAACCAAAGTGATTTTGTGTTGATGTTATCAAGTTTACTTGGAGTCCAAACAATTAAGAGGAAAAAAAAACAAATTGTTTTCCTCGCACACAAATAAAAAAAAAATTGAGGAGAGCATTAACAAAAAAATAAAAAAAGTTAGAGCATAAAAAATCACACAACAAAGAACCGAGAAGTACACTTATACTAAAAAAAGGAAACAAACAAATACATAAAAAAAGTTTCTCCAACGTCCCGTAGACACACAAAACCCGTGAGAGCAGGAGCTGAAGCAAGGGGGGGCAAGCAGGGGCTCAGGACTCCTCTCAAGACATTTTAATTTTTTTTCATTACCCAGAGGTTAAGGTGGCCTTATTACAGTGACTTTACTTTTGATTTCCAATTTACTCTAGTGACTTTACTTTTGATTTCCAATTTACTCTTTGACACACGTGGAAATAAAAAAAAATAAAGAAATTTGTTAAATAAAAAACAGAGCCATATAGCTATCAATTTATCCTAATATAAATTTCACGGCCGATCAAATAGAGAAATAAAAACATAAATTGCGAGCAAAGTTTTTTTATAAAAAAATTGAAGCGGAGCCATCAATTAATTTATTTTTCATCAAACAAAACAAGGTAATTTAAATTTAAAATCTATTATCAATTTATCCTAATATAAATTCTGCGGCCGATCAAACAGAGAAATAAAAACACAAATTGCGAACAAAATTTTTTTATAAAAAAATTAAAGCGGAGCCATCAATTAATTTATCTTTCATCAAACAAAACAAGGTGATTTAAATTTAAAATCTATTTTTGTTTTGTTTTGAGATGTTTGTTAATAATTTGATGAAGTTTTTTTTAATAATTCTATTATTTTTACGCCCTTTTTTTCCTCAGATATGCTAGTTCTACCCATTTGTTTTTTGAATTATTGTTATAGTGATTTTTTTCTAATTAATTAGATATATTTTATTGGTTTGTTTTGATTATATTTGAATTTTTTTTATGTTTTGTTTTTAGCAGAAGCCACCAAAATTATCAATTTTTTCTTACGATATATGTTTTGATTTTAGCTTGAGTCATGAACAAAATAATAAGAATTGTTTTTTTTTTTTTAAAAAAAATATATTGATAACTCACAGCCTTGTGAACCAACTTCAATTTGTAATGTTGAAGTTATGGTTAAGCAGCCCTAATGTGTTTTAATTTACAAAAGAATTTGCGTTGATTAATGAGCAACCTCTTACTAAAATCGACATTACTTATTTAATTAGAGATCCAAGTAATCGTCCTTAAATTTGGGAATTCCTGGTTAATCAAGAAAACAAAATTTGAAAGACATACGTTAATCTGGGGTCATATTAATTTTTGATGTCTTAATATCTAATGACTAGTAAAAAATATCCTCGTCAATATCAGTTTTATTGGTTCAAAAGTTATCCATGGCTTGAATATTTAGAGAAAAAAATATTATATCTTATTATATTAATTCTGATTCCCTCTAACAAATAATCCTAGCTTGTTACTGCGTGAGAGGAAGAGAAAAACTAATTCACCCTTCTCTCCTGGCCACCTGTGACTTCTTCTTCTCCAGCAACAGTGGCTTGTTCACAGACCAGCACAGCCACCATGATCTCAGCCGTGAAAAGCATCTTCTTACAACAACTGTTTGAGGGAGCAACATCAGTGTAGCGTTGCAGTCGCCTCTCTCAGCAGTGCAGCAACTGACATCTTCCTCAGCTGTTCGTGGTTTTTATTAAATCATCATCGAAGAGCAGCTCTGCACCAGCACAACCCTTGTAACTTCATCTTCACTGCACAACATTAGCAACATCTCGGTCTTTATTAGCTGCCTGCAAACACCTGTTCTTTGTTCAGCAACAGCAGCTGTTTCCTCCTCATCAGTTCAACAGCAGTGACCGACATCCTCTTTCAGCTCCTTCTTCAGCATCAAGCAGCCTCCCAGTCCATTTAAGCATTAAAGAAAGAGCCAACAAGCTGCAACAACGGCTTTTCTCTTCTGAACACAGCAGCGCAGTAACATCAGCTTGCTCCAGCAGTGTCGCAGTCGTTAGCAAAGCAGGGTGCATCACTTCTGAGCAGCAGTTCCAGCCGCTAGCTCCTCCAACACCAGCAATAACCTTTCTTCTATGCATCCGAGAGCTCTAGTGTTCCAGTGGCCGAGTTACAATTCTAGTAGCCGGCCGCCGCCATCTGAAGCAGGAGTCTTCATCAGCAGAGGCTGAAGTCTTCAACAGAGTAACTTCTTCTTCGTTCAGCAGCGCAGCTTCACTCCAGCATCACCGTGGAAGATGTCAACACTCCAGCTTCTGTGAGGTAAAACTTTTAATAAACTATAGGTATCTTTTTACTATATATTTGTTGCTTTGGGTTTGCCAAAGGAAGGGAAGGTACTGCCTTCATAATGCATTTTTTTGGTGAGAAAAACGAAGGGAAAAGGAAGCATGTTGTTTTGTACCTAAATGAGACAGCAATGGTGACTTTTTCTTTGGATTGCATGGCATGAAATATTGGTGAAATGCTTCATTTTGATCTTCTAAGCCAAAAGAGAGCACCTATTATTGTTTATGGGCCAGTTTATTATTTTATTTTGGGCTATGTTGCTGCCGGTCCAAATAGACCAGGCCAAGACTAGACCTAAGCCCAGGCCATATGGCTGATCTGAGCCCATTCTAGAAATAAGAGCATGTTTGTCAGTCAAAACACAAATATATTTTTTGTGTTCTTAAGATATGTTTTGTCAAACACGGCTTAAAACATTTTTTTGTTTTTTTGATTTTATAAATGTGAGTTTGACAATATATCTTACTATTTTCTTTCAATACTTGTTGTTTTTATTTTCAAATTTCTTAAAATGCAAATGTTTTTTTTTAATATTTTTGCAAAATACACAAGTTATTTTCTTTCTGAGAATATGCAATTGATTAAAAGGTAATAAATAATAAATGGCTATTAACTTAACAATATTAATATTTGTTTGCGAGTATTTGTCATAACTTGTATTTTTGTTTTTAGGTGCTTGTAAAAATATTTTTAGTTTGCAAAAATATTAAATTAATGTGTTTTTAAGTATTTTTATAATTTTGATAGAAAAAAATATAATTTTTTTTATTTTAATATATTTTCAAGTTAAAAGCTATTTTAAAATTCATTTTATAACATAATTTCAAGCACTAAAATCTAAACTATGGTATCACTTTTTTTTCCTCTGAACTCATCGAAGAAAGTATGATTTTTCAAATCTATTAAATGAACAGAACAGCAGTTGAATTTTGAAATTTCCTCTTTAGAAACTATACAGCCTCGTATATGTTAATTTCCATCTTAGTCACTATTAAGGTTTTTTTCTAGGATAATTAAAATTAAGTTTAAAAAAGCTTAATCACAATTTAATTTCAGTTTCATATAAGTTTATTTTAATTGCATGTAAAAAGGTGTTATCAGTTTTAAGAAACTGCCGACCGTTTCTTAAGCACAAAAACACGAGGCTACCTTTAACGACCCATCCTCCACCATTCATTCATTCAATCAGGAATAAGAGATATATTAGGAGATATTCTTGGTAGACTTTATTTTTAAAAAAAAAATTTTTTAGATTTTTTTTTTAAATTTAATTGAATTTTCATTTTAAAAAACTATTTTATAAGTGTATTTGAAAATGTGATAAAATAATATTTTTATATTTTTTAAAAATTATTTTTGATTTTAACAAATAAAAAAATTAAAATATATAAAAATATTAATTTAAATAAAAAAAATTAATTTTTTTTTTAAAAAATATGATTTCAACAACATTTTCAAACGTGGCCTTTACATGCCCGGAGACCCATCACCCAATAACAACCAGCCACGCCATATCTTTTATTTGGCCATCACTATGGGACCCATTACATTCTGCCCGCATATAGTCACACGTACAGCATGTGTTGTTGCATGGATCCCACCTCTTCACCGTCCGATCCAACCTTACGGTCAGCAAATTTCTCAGTCAAAAGAGGAAAAACTCGATGCAGAAAATATAATTATAAAGGGAGACGGTCGGTCAGTGTGCGTTCGGTCATGCATTAAAGTTTTTAAAAATATTTTTCTTACATAAAAATATATTTAAATTATTTTTTAATATTTTTTACTTATTAATTTCAGCACATTAAAATTATTAAAAAAACATTATAAAAATATCAATTTAATATATTTTGGAACCAAATACATTTTTAAAACACAAAACAAACAACCAGATTTATTTTGGTGGTTTTTTTTTTCTGAAATTTGAAAACATTACAGTTATATTATTATTATTATTATTATTATCATGAGAAATAGATAACGAATGATTGTCCCACAACATGTGCCTATTACAGGAAGAGAGAGATGCTAGCACCTTTCAGAACATTCGTGATCATTTTAACTTTCCTTACTAATGGAAAATACCACATGAACATGAAAAAAACACCAGTATTTATTTAGAGATATTTATTTTTATGTTTAAAAAATATTTTTAATTTTAAATTTTTATATTTTTAAATTAATTTGATGTATTAATATAAAAAATTATATTATTTTAATACATTTTAAAGTTAAAAAAAACGTTATATTATTTTTTAATTTAATTTTGCATTTGTTTTTAATAATTTTTTAAAATATTTTTAACTTGAAAAATATATTAAATTAATTTTTTTTAATATTTTTAATTTTAATATTCTAACTTAAAAAATAAAAAATCTAAAAAATTAATCATTTTAATATATTTTTAAATAAAAAAATATTTTAAATCAACCAACATTCCACGCATAGGACGTTTTCAAATAAAAAAGTTTTCGAGTTTTTTTTTTTAAATAGATAAGAGAAAACCCATCTTAGCTTAAAAGGCCCATTTTTATGTTTTGTTCGACTCTCTCGGTTAAACTCAAACTGCTCTGTTTCTCTATTTCCTGTACTAGATTCTGCTCTTTTCCATTTTTTTTCTCCCTTTTACGCTAATTAATCACCCCCCCCCCCCAGAAACAATGGCCTCCGTTCGTCGCCGAAAAACCGTCGAACCCAGGAACACCTCAGTACAAAAAGAGGAGGAGGAGGAGGAGGAGGAAGAAGTAGAGGAGGACTATAGCAAAAACAAACACAGTAGGAAGAGTGACAAAAAATCCAAACCAAAATGGTCATGTGTAGACAACTGTTGTTGGATTGTTGGGTGCATATGCGTAACCTGGTGGACTTTATTGTTTCTTTACAACGTTGTGCCTGCTTCTCTCCCTCAATATGTGACTGAGGCAATCACTGGTCCTTTGCCTGATCCACCTGGTGTAAAGTTGAGGAAAGAAGGACTCAAGGCAAAACATCCTGTGGTTTTTGTTCCTGGAATTGTAACTGCAGGGCTTGAGCTGTGGGAAGGGCATCAGTGTGCTGACGGGTTGTTTAGGAAAAGGCTTTGGGGCGGAACTTTCGGTGAAGTTTATAAAAGGTAGGCATGGATGATTGAATGGTTTTATATTTATTTTGACTTGCTATTGATAGAATACTTTGTGTGTTTGGTGTGTGGGCGCCTGTCCTCTGAAATGGAAATAGAAGTGGTAGGTATGGATGATTGTTGGGTTTTTCATTTGTTTTCACTTACTGTTGATAGAATACTCTCTGTGTGTTGGTATCCGTTGAAATGGAAATAGAAGTGGTTTGTTCTTTCAATGAGTCTATACCTTTCTTTGCCAAATATAATACATGGGGTTTGTTAATTTGGAGGCGTTTAGGTGCTGAGTTTTTCATGAGCTCTGCTGATTAAGTGTTTTCATTAGGCTTTGCCTGTCATTGTTTTCATTAGGGTTTAGTTTTTTTGGGCCTCTTTTCCTATTCTTAGTAGATTTGATTTCGGCATATCTCTAATTGATTTTGTGTGGTGTAACTATCACGGGAAGGAATGTGGCCAGTTGTCTAGGAGACAAATTAGTTTGTTCTTGGTTGATTAATCAACTTGTTTCCGTTTTTGGAAATCTTGGTATCAATATTTCATTTTAAATGGCTTTCCTTTTCGCAAGACTGGTGTTTGAGATGTAGAATGGAAGAAGGTGGAGAATTATTGTCAATTAAAATTGCTTCTTAGTTGGTATTGTTCCATCTATAAATAGGCAAATGCGATGTCTGATATCATGTGCACTTATGATGAAGTCAGGTTCGATCACCTTAACTGATACTTTGAGAAAATGACCTTGCCCTTCTCCTGGTTGACTAGGACCTTATACACTACATGCTACACCGCAGAAAAAGAGTGAGGCAGTAGCTATCTGGAACAATAGTCTATAAAGACATTCCTAAGGGTAACACTGCTGGTCCAGATTAGATATCATTTCCAGCTTTCTCACTGTTAGTTGTGTGTGAACTTATGGAGTTTCATAAATGCCTTTTGTGCTTTGTCTGGTGATTCTTCATTTTCTTTGTTGGGTGTTTCTTAGGCCTCTCTGCTGGGTAGAACATATGTCTCTAGACAATGAAACTGGATTGGATCCTCCTGGTATAAGGGTCAGGCCTGTCTGTGGACTTGTGGCAGCCGATTACTTTGCTCCGGGATATTTTGTTTGGGCAGTTTTGATTGCTAATTTGGCACGCATTGGATATGAGGAGAAGACAATGTACATGGCATCATATGACTGGAGACTTTCATTTCAGAACACTGAGGTTTCTGTCTATTATTTTTTAGGAACTTAAGTTTATCATTTGTGTCCTTTATGCTGGCAGAATTTATTTATTCTTTGAACCTGGTACTTTCACCATGAATGAATTTATTTATTGAACTCAATTAATCAGGTCCGTGACCAAACATTAAGCCGCATCAAGAGTACTATTGAACTTATGGTTGAAGCAAATGGTGGAAACAAGGCTGTTATCATACCACATTCCATGGGTGTTTTGTACTTTCTGCATTTTATGAAGTGGGTGGAGGCACCAGCTCCAATGGGTGGCGGGGGTGGTCCAGATTGGTGTGCTAAGCATATCAAGGCAGTGATTAATATTGGTGGACCTTTTTTAGGTGTTCCAAAAGCTGTTGCTGGTCTTTTCTCTGCTGAAGCGAAGGATATTGCAGTTGCCAGGTCGATCTCTAGCTTAACTTTACTATAGCTGATGGGTAGCAAGGTTCTTATGGCTATAACTCTACTGTAGTTAATGGGTAAAGGCTTCTCATGGCTTGTTTAAAGATAAGTGTGACTCACACGGGGAAATCATAACTTGCAGCAAAATGATACATCATTTTGAATATTTTCCCCTTAGATGATGACCATAAATATCGACCTATTTAACTCCATTTATTTCATTTTCAAAGTCTGTTCTTTGATGACATTCTGAGATGTCCTAAAGGTCTCACTCAGTAGCCTACTATTTACACACCTTGGACAAAAATTCCTCTTGTCTGTGACCTGAAACACTGGCAATGCATGTAAACTTTTGGAGCAACGTAATTTGTGCATGCCAGAAATTCCTCAATTTGCATGTTAAACGGGAGAAACTTATTACGGGCAAGTATTGTGTTATGCTATATTGTGTTCTGAGGAAGTTTTTCTTTTCTTGCACTGACATCTGAATTATTGGTTCTTGAGTGGCAACTTTCTTAGTCTAATCTCTATCTATTGTCTGTCTTAGTTATTTTCTCAAGTACAAATGATAATTGGTTTGAATGATTCGAAATTTTATTTATTAAAGGCATAAACTTTCACATTGTGATATCATTGTTGACAATTTTTTTGGTAGGGGCTAATCACTACTACAGTTCTAATTGGAACCACTATACTTCTTGCAAAATTTGAGATTTGGGTTTCTTTTCTTTGCCTGATTTTTAATATCTTTCTTGCTTTCTACTCGTCCTATTTCAACCTTTTGTTCTTAAATCTGCTTTTTTTTTTTTTTTTTTTTTTTTAATTTTTGAGATGAGAAACTGCTCTTTTATTGCTGAAGGACAGTTGGTCATGCTATTGCTTTCCTAGAGGCTCTTGCTCTTATGGACTTACTTGGCACAATTTATTTGATTATCTGTGCACGACTGCTGGTCTTAATTTATCTATATATCTGTATACCAGCACTGGTCTTGTTTGTAGTGAATGTTTTAGAACATCCCTCAACCTGCAGGGCCATTGCACCTGGTGTCTTGGATAATGGCTTTCAGACAATGCAACATATAATGAGAATGTCTCGCACATGGGATTCAACCATGTCAATGATTCCTAAAGGTGGAGACACTATTTGGGGTGATCTTGATTGGTCACCTGAGGAAGGATATACTCCTATGAAGAGTAAGCAAAGAAATACTGACACCCAAAAAGCAAGCCAAGATGGCCCTGAAAGTGAGATCTCTCAAACAAAGAGAGCTAATTATGGAAGGATCATATCATTTGGGAAAGATGTAGCTGAGGCACTTTCATCTGACATTGAGAGGATTGACTTCAGGGTAAGTTTATTTGTTTTCCTAAATTTTTTGAAAAGACAGCTATATCTTTAAATTTCTAGCTTATCTGTGCAAGTTTTTTCCTTTTACCATTTGACCAAATTATATTATGCAGATTTAATAACTTTTACCTTTTAGTCTCTTGCGGTCAGTTTTAAGATTAGAATTTTTCATTTTGTTAATTATGACTGTCTATTCTTCACAGAAAGATTATACTAATCTCTCATTCTGAGTTTTAGTGCTTTTACACATCAGAATTAGCTTTTAAGAAGCCCCATTCTCTTTAATATGTTTTGTTCTATCTTAACATGCAGGATGCTGTTAAAGGTCAAAGTGTTGCAAACACCTCCTGTCGCGATGTGTGGACAGAGTACCATGACATGGGATTTGGAGGTATTAAAGCTGTTGCAGAATATAAGGTTTATACTGCTGAATCTATGGTAGATCTGCTGCGCTTTGTTGCCCCAAAGATGATGGAGCGTGGCAGTGCTCATTTCTCTTATGGAATTGCTGACAATTTGGATGATCCAAAATACCAGCACTACAAATATTGGTCAAACCCCTTGGAGACAAAGTGAGATTCTGTCCGCTTAGTCAGTTATGCATGGAAACTGTGATATGTTAGCCTTCTTGGCAGTAGTTTTGTGATGTGTTGAACAATAGCTTCTAGTCATAGTGCTTGCATACACTCCCATTTCACAGGTATGCTTATGTATAAACGTGCCAACTATAAATAGCTATTTTTTAAAAGGAAGCCAAACTATATACTGATTTATAGTGCGAATTGTGCTAAGAGATATAAACCCTAAGAATTAATTTGAAAATTTTGAATGACTATTGCGCCACTAAGAAAGCTAAATCAACACTATCAAGTTTGAACATGGGAGATTCTCTGATGTTGATTTTTTTTTTTTTTTATAAACATGCAGTTGTGTTAATAAACATGCTAGTCTGCAATTGTCATAGATGCACTGTACAAAATTATGTTCTTGATATTTAAGATTTCTCTTTCCTTGGTGTCACAAATCCACTTTTGAATTCCATTTTCTCAAATGTTTTCTGCTATCAAGTCTCTTGGGTTGTTATTTTTTTCATTTCTTTTCCATGATATCCAATTACCTGATTGAATGCCCTAGTGATGAGTGTCCTACAAGGTCTTCACATCGATTGCTGATAACCTCTCACTCTGGTTTTACAGATTGCCCAATGCCCCAGAAATGGAGATTTTTTCCCTGTATGGAGTGGGCGTACCAACCGAAAGAGCTTATGTTTACAAGTTATCTCCTTCAGCTGAGTGCGCTATTCCATTTCAGATTGATACATCAGCTGATGAACAAGATGAAGACAGCTGTCTGAAAGGTGGAGTCTATTCCGTTGATGGGGATGAGACTGTTCCTGTTTTAAGTTCAGGTTTAATGTGTGCTAAAGTTTGGCGTGGGAAAACGAGGTTCAACCCTTCAGGAAGTCGAACGTACATTAGAGAGTATGCTCATTCTCCTCCGGCAAATTTCTTAGAAGGCCGGGGCACCCAAAGTGGTGCTCATGTTGATATAATGGGAAACTTTGCTTTGATTGAGGATGTAATGAGAGTGGCAGCTGGTGCTACAGGAGAAGAACTGGGGGGAGATCAAGTTTATTCAGATATATTTAAGTGGTCTGAGAAGGTCAACCTACAACTGTGATTGCAAGTGGTATGTGCCTTCTGATGTGGGGCCAATTTTTTTCTTTTGGAGAGTGCATTTTTCTTTTGGTTCTTGCTGTTCGTCCAGGTCTTGTATTCTGGTCTGAGCATTTGTGGCAATATCCATTCTAGAGTCTTGACCATAGCTGCTACAACAGTAGACCTTTTGCATGTCCTTGTTGCTCCATGTCCATGTTGTGGATGATGTCAATCTTCATGGATCCAGCAAATCGTGGATGGATTTCTAGCAATATTGGATCTTTCATTTCAATGTCAAGCTACTTTCTTCTGCTATTTGATTTGTGGCTAATGTTTCCTTCCAAGTTGCTGCTGCCCGTTGGTTTGGTGTTCCTATTTGTTGTCGACTTTCTATTAGTGGACATTTGAGAACACGGTTGAAACCGTGTTTCTCAAAAATTTTTTTTTTTTATATATTTTTGAATTATTTTGATGTGTTGATATAAAAAATAATTTTTAAAAAAAATATAAAATATTATTTTGATATATTTTCGAGAAAAAACACTTTGAAAAGCAATCATTACCGCACTCTCAAGTACTTCCTTCAATCTTTTAAAGAAATTTTTTTTTTCTTTTATCTGTTATCATACTCCATGGCCCGGCTCTTTTCATTTCGTTGCCAAACAGCTGCACTCAATTTGGCGGTCCCTATTTCCTATTTGAACAAAGTTTGGCTGAAACTTGTGTCATTTGTTTTTTGGTCTGTGCAGAGGTGTGAGGCTTCAGGACAATGTTAGTGATTCAGTCTTGACAGACCTTCTGTGAGTTTGTGCTTGTCCTGAACATCAGAGCTTGAAGACAACGCTGGCAATGGAATCGAAGCTTGTTGATTTCTTCTTTAAAAGTAATTGTGAAGGAAGCAGCAGAGCAGGTTACAAGTTAATGGATCAGTGGATATAAACTGAATCGCAGCTACTATCTTTATTCTTTCTCTCTCTTGATTATTATTGGTTAATATTCATCAATTGCATTTGTATAATTCCTATATCTGTGTTCTTACATATGAAAATGTATTGAAAGGAAGTGATGGCGCTCAGGTGACTTGTCCTTGGAACTGTAGTTTATGGTGGCTATATATATGGGAACCATTTCTAGAGCTAAACGAATCCTGACAAGGATTCTGGCATGATGAGGCTGTTGTTAAAGCTGCAGAAGATGCAGAAACGAACTGAGGACGGTGAGGTTGCAAATTTTGGATGTTTTAAGATGAAGATACCATGTGAGGAAATTCACGTCCATCCCTGGTATTTTTCTAACATCTAATTGTCTTAAATATATGATATTTTAAAATATTACATTGGACACAAACACGTGGAAAATATATTGTTTAGGAAGAAAAATAAAACCATACAAAAAAAAAATATCATCGGAATTAGGGGGCTGACAGGGATAGAGCCTGCAAGGAGGGGTATTTTTTTTCAGCCCCATCTTCAATAAATTAGATTTTTAATTTTTTAAAAATAAAAAAAAAAATTAAATTTCACCCCCCTAAAATGTTTTTTTTTAAAAAAAAAATTAGCCGTACCAAACTAAAACTCCTAATGGTCTCTCAGTGCTAAACCATAAGGTAAATAAACATGTGCAATTTAGCGATTGACTGTGTATTTGGTAGTTTTTTATTTTTAATGAAACTAATATAATTATATGTTTTGTTGAAGTGAAAATAGGTTCTTAGTTAGATTTTTCAAAACAAAAGCTTTATAATTTTCTAATCGTAGCATGAATTATATTGACACAAGATTTTAGACACAAAAGATCAAAGATTAACATGGAGTTGAAAAACAAAACAATAATATTTTGTCCCAAACAACTTTTTTCTTAGCTTGGTAGTTTTCTTGAACTTATTTATGGAATTTTGAAAATTTAATTTTGAGTACCTTTGCAAACACAATAACCCTAAAAACTTTGGCCCTCAATGTTCTTAAAAAAATATCACTCCCTTCAAAAGTTAAAATCTACCTAAGTTAAACTTAGTTTTTTCAGGAAGTGTGATAAATATTATTTTTCAAAGTATTATTTTGTTAAAAAATACATTAAAATAATATTAATTTTTTTTTTAATATCATCATATCAAAATGATTAAAAAAAATAAAAAATAATAATTTGATGTTAAAAAAAATTAATTTTTTTCAAAAATACAGTTAGACTATAAAACCAAACAAGGTCTTACGATATATTTAGTTGAAGTGAGTTTGGGTTTTCTAGGTACAACTCATTTAGAGCCTGTTTGTCTATGTGGGTGTGTTTGCGTCTCTGCTAGACGTATTGTATCAGTCGTTTGGTAATTGATAAAATACAATTTACTGCTAATGGGACCTACTAGAATTTGCTTTTAAAACGCAGTGCAACTGAAAGCAGCTCCAAGCTGCTTCTCCTCTCTCCACACAGTGGAGAGTTTAATTTATTCTCCATCGTTCACTTAAGTGAACAATACACTCTTCATTGTTCCGGTTGAACTGGGTCCAACCTAGTTAAAAAAAAATCAACTTTTATTTTTATTTTCAATTCTATTTTATTCAAAAAATTAGTGTTTAACATTATTCAATGACATTACATAAATTAGAAGGAGATCGATTGATGACGTAACATTTGTAGAATTTGATTGCAATCCCAAATTTGTTCCTAATGATATTTTACATGATGTTGCGCGCTTAATAAACCAAGGAAACTGTAGTCCTTTTCAGATGGATTTCACACGTGATGAAATTGTAGATAGTTTAATGAAACAATAAAAAATATTTTATATAAGTATTATTTATTTCATGATATAATAGTAGTAGTTAAATCTACAATAATTAAATTAAAAACCATCAATATTAATATATATCTTTTTTACTTATTTTATAACCTCAATTTGAAAAACATTCTTAACCAAACACATTAAAATACTTTTTGTTTAACTTTAATTTCAACTACAGTTTTAACCAAATATATATAGATACCAAACTAACCTCAATCAAATTTACTTTTTATAAAACAACTTGTTTCAAACCATAACCACAAAAGTTACCACAATACCAATCACCTTATCCATACCTCACTAAAAGCTATAATTATATGCTTTTTGGTGCTTTGTTTTTTCGACCCTATCAAAAAAACTCAAACTCACTTCACCTCATCGCACTCTTAAACACACACTTATGCCTTATTTGACATTGTGTTCCATATAAAGATTGGGTAGATTTTGAAATTTTATTTGCTTAAAATTTTATTTTTATGTTTTTTGATAGTTTTGATATGCTAATATCAAACATAATTTTTAAAAAATAAAAAATATTATTTTGATCCATTTCTGAGTGAAAAACACTTTGAAAAGCAACTACTACCATATTCTTACATGCCTCTTCAGTTTATGTTTAGGATTGAGGTGGGGTGAGATGATATTAAGTTTTTTTGTAGGTACAATCCTCTTAAAGCACAAACCACATCTCATTAAAAGCTAAAAATACATGTTTTTTTATTTTTTTTTTTCCTACAAAAAAACCGTAACCACACCTCATTCTATTTAAACGTTTAACAGTGAAATCATGAGACATGTGACCCGTGCTATGCCGTGGTCTTATTTTATTTTTTTTAACATACAACATGGATGTTTAGGCAACTATAGTATTTGTAAATACAAAAAAAAAAAAAAAAAAACTCGATGTTTGAGTCATTAACTTGTCTGGATCCAATAAGATCAAGTAGTGTAATAGTTTGATTTAAACCATAGACAACAACAACAGATGAATTATAATAAAATATATGGTAACAATTAACTAAAACAAATGAGACACCATTATCATACTTAAAAAGAGAAGAAAGAAAAGAACGTTGGAGACTCGTCATCATTCAACTGTGGACAATGCCTACTACCAAAAGACCTTTGATGGGACGATCCAAACCCCACTACAAAAGAGTGCATGACAACATTAAAAGAAATTGTATGGGTCGCTAGAGCAACGCTGTAAAAAAAAAGAGTGATTATCTACCTATATTCAACAAATCAATTCTATTTAACTCAAGAATTAAGTTTATCTATGAATATAAACTTAATAAAAAAAAAAAGTAAAAAGACACAAAAGAAACCAATCAAATAAAAAAACAAAGGATACAAAAGTTGGAAAAAAAATAGAGAATAATCTTCAATTAAATAAACATCAAAGGATAAAACTGAAAAAACATCAACTTTTAAAAAAATTAAAAAAAACAAATGAATCTTGAACGAACTCTCTAAAGTTTGGTTAATTTTCAAAACTCGTAATCTGTGAAATCCTAGACCAAGAAGCTAAAATCCAAACAAATAAAAAGTTGAATGATGAATTTGAGTAAAAAAAAAAAAACTATTTTAAAAACTTTGCAAAGAAAAAAAAACAACAATAAAAAAAAATAAGAATGAAATCTGGCTACTAAAGATTTATTTAGTCGTTAACTTCAAAACCCATGGGAATTAGTCGAGATACGCGCAAGTTGGCCCGGACACCCCATGTAAATACAAAAAAAAGATGAAATCTTAAAAATAATAATAATGGAGGGTAAAATCAAAAAAGAAATCAGATAAAAAAACCAAATCTAATAAAGCAAGAACTTGCTATAAATAAAGAAAACAATAACCAAAACAACTTGGCCTAAATAAAAAAAAAAAAAAAGAGAAGTTTAATGGTTGATCTAAAAAACTTATAGGTAGACAGACATAATGACCGAGGAAGAGGGAGGTAAGGATGGAGAAAAAAAAAAGGATTTATCACCGGCGACAAACCAACAAACTTATTTATGCATGCACTTTTTTTTTTTATGGAGAATACACCGAGGTGCATTGAAAACAACCTTGAAAAGATAATTTTGGTATTTTGAATCAGCTGCATGCACTATCCTAAGACTCCGGAGTTGGCATGCTAACGCTTGTACACGCATCAACTTTTTTTTTTTTTATTTTTTATAATTCCTTTTTATTTATTAAAATACTTAAATGACCCGCCTCAACTCATTAATTATATATATAAAAAACCAACAATAAAATAACTTAAATACTTTTTAACCAAAGGGTTAAATTATTTGACATAAGGGACACCAATAACTTTTTATTATACAACAAAAATTAAAATTATGGAAAGCCCTATTGTCAGTTATTTTTTTAATCTAATAGTAGATATATTATTTTATTGTTCATATTTCAATAAAAATACAAAACTAACCCTTAGTAGAAGCTAAGAAAATTATTTCTTTCAAGGCTAGTGATGTAAATTAACTATATAATTAAAACATAAAATATCTGTCATATCCCTAATTAATTATGTAAAATTGTCCCAATGCAAATATTGTTTTACCTTGAGTACTTTGCTAAATGTTTTTTTAAAAGGCCAAGAAGGAGAAAATACTATTTTCTTTCGTAGTTTTCTCCTTTTCTTTTAGGTTTTTTTTTTTCCGCCCACCAAACACTCCCTTACATTCGTATATACCTGATCATTCCTCCTCCGTTTCAACTTTTATCACCACCCTCTGTATTTCGCATTCTCTTCAAAATAACATACCCAAAACTCCACCCCCTCCCCCCTCTCGATCGATCACACCGAGTCCGCTCACTTCCCCTCGCTAATACATGTATATACACTCTCCCCTCGTGATTTACGCTCTGTGATAAAAAACCCTAACTCAGCGAGTCTAACACCCCCCCCTCCCCCCACTCGAGTCGTCGACGCTGCGTCAAAAGTAAATTACAGCTTAATTATTTAAAGCTTATTGCAGGTAAATGACGATCGTTTTCCTAATTACTTTTGTGTCTCCATTGATTTCACACTTTCAGTATTTTCAAGCGTAATCAAATCAAATAACTGCTTGAAGTTTTGAATCATAATAGTTTAATAAGCAATTTGTGTGTTAGGGTTACTTTAATTCAGCCTTTTGTTTATTTTCTGGTTACCAACTTTAGGGTTTTATACTGTTTTATTGTCTATGTGTTGATTTTTGTGAGATGAGATGCATAAGGGCTGTCAGATTGACTTGTGTTATGTCGAAGAGCTGCTGAGTTCTGATTGTTAGGAAAGGTGAATTTTTAAGACAACTGATGTTGTCTTTTTAGGGTGTCGCTCTAGTTGCAGGGATGATGATCTCTTGGATTAAGAATTTATCAAGGGTCTGTTGAGACTGGTTAGAGAATGCATTCTTATAATAGAAGAAATCGTACTGGAAGTAAGGGGGTAAGAATTCCAGAAATGAGAGGAACGGTGTGACTGAGTTTCAGAGCAACTGAGCTAATTAAAATTCTTATTGACATGAGGCTATTCTAGATTTGTTGAAATGAGTAATGTAGTTTCCAGTGTTGGGTGCTACTAGTTTTACTAAGTTATGCATCGGCACTTTTTTACATGTTATACTAATTTAAAGCTGCGTGTTTAAGACTGAGATAATAACCCATATTGCTAAGATCACTAAATGAACAGGATAACACAAATGAATATAGCCTTTTGAAATTGTCACATCTTGTTGGCGGTGGGTAGTATCATGTCAGTTATGCAAGTGCTTAACCAGTAACTGCATGGCACCTGTGTTACTAAACAAGGTGTTTGGTTCAAACTTGTCAGGGCTGGGTAAATTATATCTCTATGTTTTACTCCATCTATGGCCATATTGCTTCCACATGTTTGGAAATTTTTGGCGTACCCTTTTCCCCTTAAAATCTGTTTGTTATTGCATCTATATGTGCTTTCAAGGTATCTATACTTATCTTTGGCGCCACACTGTAGTGCATTGATTTGAGCTGACTTTAAACCTGTTTCTGTTTGTCAGAGGAAGGTGCTGCTGTTGAGATGAGTTTGCAACAGGCTATGCAGCCCAAATCTTCTGCTAATGGTTTTGGTCGTCGGAGAACTGAAAAAGATTGGGGGACAAGGTTTGAAAATAAGGTGCAATCTGGAAAAGCACACGCCAATAGATCGAGTAATGCAGGTGGGCTTCCATGGCCTGAAGCTCTTGTCACTCTAGATTATATATTCCAATTCTAACAATGTTGATATAGGTGCAACGGGAAAAGTTGGAGTTTATGAGAGTCCTTTGCGTGATCGGCTAGTATATTTAACAACCTGTCTTATTGGCCATCCCGTGGAGGTCCAGCTGAAAAATGGATCTGTATATTCTGGAACATGTTACACAACAAATGCTGAAAAGGAATTTGGTAAGTTTTGTCGATTTAGTTTAGTTGAAGAGATTTTACACTTGTTGTTAACTGTGTTGTAAATTGATTCTAATTATGCTCTACTATCATGTGCAATCCTGTGTTTAGTCTATTTCCTTCTCAGCATTCCCTTGTTTTTCAATTTCAGCAATAATTTTGAAAATGGCTCGCTTGATAAAGGATGTTTCTCTCCGAGGCCAAAAGGCAGAGTGTGTCAGCAAGGCTCCATCAAAGACTTTGATTTTACCTGGAAAAGAAGTTGTACAAGTTATTGCAAAGGTTCTGCTGCATTTCCTTTATTTTTTATTCTGCATCCTCAAGTATGGTCTCTTCTTGAGTGAAGTTGATTTTCAAGTTGTTTACATGTGGTTCTGAATGGAACCTTTGAGATGATATTTATTGGATAACAAAGAACAAAAAAGGAAAAAAACTGCATTTGATTAGCTAGTTAATGTTGTAGAGGACAAGTTGGTTGTGTCAGGCTATATGGATGTTTATGTTTTTGCTCTTTGTTTAGTGGTGATTTAATCAGGCTCTATGATATATGATGCCAGGATGTCTCTGTTACCATAGATGGGATGTCCAATGAGCTCCAACATGCAAAGCAGCAAGAAATTATGATCGACTCCTCTATATCACAGTCACGACTTGTTGAAACAGAGAGAGAGCTGGAACCTTGGGTCCCTGACGAAGACGAGCCACAATGCCCTGAATTAGAGAACATATTTGATGGCCATTGGAATAGGTTGTTATATTAAGTATTTCTTTCCCCAAATTTCTTGGTAATTGTTCTACTGTTTTTAATCTTCTCTGGTAGAGTAGAATATCAACTGACTGATTTTTTACTTGCTGTCAGTGGCTTGTATTTTTGTGAATTAAATTTGTTTTCTTGCAGCTTTCTAATCATGTTTTCCCATCCTCTCCCATTTAAATCCATCACAGTTATAGTATTAATTTGAACTGGTCAGCAAGATATCATAGAAAACCTTATTCTGGAAGGATTGCTTTCAATAGATTACATCCCCTGAATGATGTCTTTGGGTGGACATATTCTCTGCTGTCCCTGCTTCTTAACTATGGTTAGGTTTTTCAGGATTTGATTAACTTTATGAAAATAGAGGTATTGAAGTTCAGGTACAGGTAGGCTAAGGTTGTGGTTGATACTATAATTGAATTGGAACCCAGTGTCACATAGACATTGGAGTTTTGGCTGATAGCCTGCCCGCCCGCGCCCCCCCCCCCCCCCCTGCGGGACCTTTTTGATATACGCATCTTAAAATTTCTTTTGTTTTTTTTTTTCATCCCCATGTTATTTTTATTACTGATTTGAAACCTATTTTTGTTTATTGGCATATTAGGGGCTGGGATCAATTTGAAACAAATGAAATGTTGTTTGGAGTAAAAAGCACCTTTGACGAGGAACTTTATACAACAAAGCTGGAGAGGGGTCCTCAGACGAAAAACTTGGAAAGGGAAGCATTGAGGATAGCAAGAGAGATCGAGGGTGAGGAAACAAGAGACCTTCACTTAGCAGAGGTGAGGTTATCCTAATGTTATTTTCTGCTTCTATTTTGGTTTATTTTTTCTGCAAGTTTGTCTTATTTTTTTTTGTCAATTTATCCAACAGGAAAGAGGCATCCATCTTCATGAAAGTTTTGAGGTTGATGAGGAGACCCGATTCTCTTCAGTCTATAGAGGTGGAGCCATTGATGATGGTGGGCATGAAGAACTTGATGATGTAGTGTTGAGTTCTCTCAACGGTGAAACTTTTGGAGGGCCATCTGCCTCTTCCATTAAGAAGCCTGCTGATTTGACCCATGCAAAAAGCAATGTTGGGACTCGAGTGTTATCAACCTCTTCCTTGGTATTTTCTCAAATAATCACTTTCAGTTTATGTAGATATTATTGTTTAGCATTTCTATTCAGAGCATATTTTTTACTTGCTTTATAATTCTAAAAATTATTTTTTGCATATTTTCAACATGGAGCACTATGTAGTCATTTATTTTAAGCATCCCCTGCCTGGTAGTTAGTTTTGATTTGTTATTTCTTTTTCAAGGAATTACTACTTATTGTCATACTTGTACTGTATTTCTATCTTTCTTTTCAGGATGAGGTACAATGTTCTCAATCAAGCACTTGTGCAGATTTGCATCATCCAGGATCTCATGATCATGCTGCAAAGCTGGCATCAGAACCTCCTACTAGTTTGTCCACTTCAGATGGTGGAAGCAGGTTTACTATTGTATTTAATTCAGTATTTCCTTGATGATAATTTAAGTTGCATTTCATTACACGAAAATGGTTTTTGGGAGGACAAATGAATTTGTCGTGCTGTGAAATTCTTGAATTCCATTTGTAATAGGGCCCAAGAGGATCGACATTTTGAACATGGAGAACTTGACAGCATTAAGGAGCATGTAGAAGAGAAGATGGTGAGTCAAATTTTAATGACTAATTTTTTTTTGGCTGAAAACTTGGAAGAGAGCTTTATTAGTTGTCTTTAATTGTGATGCCTCTAATATAAACTTGTTCTTCATTTCTATTCATCTAATTACAGCTAACTGAGGATGCTCAATTATCAAAAGGTAAGGGTGAGTCAGTAATTTTGCAATGCTTTTACTTCATTCATTCATTTAAGTTGTAGTATGAACTTCTTTTATTATGAAGTCATTGCATAAACTTGTCAAAAAATAAAGTGAGTTATGAAAATGTCATAAAGAAACAATTATTTAAAAAATTTGTTCAGTTTACTTTCTTACATTTTTCCAGCTACACTTGGCCTATTTAGTGTTGCAATTTTTGCGTAGAAAAGTAGGGTACTTGTTAGAGAACAATATAAATTATATTTTGGGGTCTCATCTAATAACTTAAGCTTTTGAATTGAGATAGTTTTTTAATATGATATCAAAGTTTTGATGACCAAATAGTTATAAGTTCAAATTTCACCACCCCTATTCTATTTAATTAAATCAATAATTCAGCACAAGATACTAATGGACTTGTGCAAGTTTCAAGCCTAAAAAGTTTTCACTTTAAGGTGTGGAGGGTAATATAAATTATATCTTGGGGTCTCTTCTAATAGCTTAAGCTTTTGAGTTTAAATGATTATTTGACAATACCTACGGTAATGGCACATGCGCATTTTGAATTTCTTCATCTTTCAACAATCATTCTATTTTTTTTCTGTAGATTCTAAGTCATTGGATGACAAGAAAAATGAATCTGATAAAGGGAGGCTATCCTCTAATACCACTGCATATACCCCTTCATCCCATGTCTTTTCAAAAAATAACAAAAAGACTAGTTCCCCTGGTCAACTGTTAGACAGTGCGGCATCTGCCAAGGGAGCTGTAGATTTGCAGCCAGTAAACTCTCGTGGACGACCTGGTAGTTCCGCATCATCAAATTCTGATCGTGCAGGTGCCTTGCCAGCTTCTAGCGGTCCTGGTTTATCACCAAGCTCATCAATGGGTTCATTATCTTCTGAGAAGTCAACGTTAAATCCCCATGCCAAGGTTTGTTTGGTTCAACATTGTATATATGAATGGATATACTTTCTATTTGTCAGCAGTAGCACAAGCACATGGAACATACTCTATTTGTCATACATATGAAGGGCACGGCATATTTTAGAATATATTATCTATAGTTCTCTGACACTGGCTAATATATTTGAGTGTTCTTTCTTTCTATTTTTTTAATTTGGTTATCAGGAATTTAAACTTAATCCCAACGCCAAGAGTTTCACTCCTTCTCAAACACCTGCTAGGCCCCCTTCCCCATTGTCAGATGGTTCCTTCTATTTTCAACCTAATCTTTCTGCTCCACCACATATGCATGGGATGCCTGTGGGAGTCGGAGTAAGTACTGACTTGACTTTATTGCTTCTAAGATATAACTTGATTGCTTATTTGTTCTGCCTTTTGTATTTAGTTTAAGTATAAGAAGAGCTAGGTTCAGTGATGCTTTCTTATGTCTTTTTAGTCTCCATACTGTGGGTGGAAAACTGATGGATGATTCTTTTTTCTGTAGAAATGAACTAAAAAATAATAGTGAAAAATGTAAAACTGATTTATAATATCATTCTTGAATTATCTTGATTCAATGGTGTGATTCTATCTCTCAATGCTTACAAGTACTCTGGGAATGGTGATTTGTCCTTTAGATGTAAGAATATGTATTCAACAGATGGTGTGGGTGGTTCTTTTTGAACTTTACATCCAATTTCAGTTATCAGAAGTGACTAACTTCCAAGATTTTGCAGCCTGGACCTTCATTCAATGGGCAACAGCCTGTCATGTTTAATCCGCAGGTTGCACCTTTGCAAGCTCCACAAGCATATTTTCATCCAGGTGGACCTCAGGTACCATATTTAATCGTGTTTGAGGTGATTTTGGGATTCTTCAGGGCATGTCACCTCAATGTAAAATTGTTTAGATAGTTATCCAAATGTACACACATATATATATGACTAGTTGTATACATGTAACTGCAGTTCGGGCAGCAGATGCTTCTTGGCCACCCTAGGCAAGTCTTGTACATGCCAAGCTACCAACCTGTAAGCAATTTCTGATCTTTAATTTTAATAGGGAGGACCTCTCCTGTCTGTTTTTTCTTCCTTGCTGCATAATAATGAGTGCTCTATAAGAAAGACACTGAAGCTGGTTTCATCTGCATGATGAGCGAGGAGCTATCATATTTCTGAAGTTATATTGAAATAGAGAACAGCGTGCATAATTTGTTTTTCAAAGAAGCCTAAAATAGCTATTTTTCCATTTAACAAATAGAGAAATAGAAGTAATATTTGAAGCTTATATTTTTTTGGGAAGGACTGAATTCTGACCATCAATTCACTAGTCATGACTTGGTATGATGTGGTTGAAGATTTAAGGAATGTTTTATTTAATTATCTTTTTCCCGTGGAGGAGGATATGTGGCAGTGAAAGATGAAGGAATGCAATGCATTAGGCATATGCAGCTGGGGTGGAGCATATTTCTATTTTCTTGAAAATGGAATGTAACTTACCTTTCCGTCCATATGAGGTCACTGGAACTGGTATTAGCCAACTTATGTACATTTTATTGTTTCCATACAGGAAATGCCATATAAAGGACGCGAGTTTTAGGTTATTGACTGCTGTATCAACGGTTTCTTACACTGCACATTAAGAATGGATTTTGAAGAAGTTGATTGGAACAATTACTGGGGATTTAAGTCTAGTGTCCATGAAGATTCTGCAGTTCTCGACATGCCATGTTGGGGCGGAGGAAGTGGATTTATTCTGGGATGTATCCTTATGACCTGTGTGCCTCATTTATACTGACTGGATTTTTTTTTTTTTTGTCTTGTACTTATTTTGACTGTTTTCTTTCGATAAAGTAGTTTTGGACCAAATAAGGTGTTAAAGTTTGTGTATTGTTTATGTCCGTGTATATTTAGGCAGTTGCATGGGGCGATTAAACTTCCAACTCAATGCATTGACATCTCATGTCAACCCTAAATATCTGGAAAAAGAATAGTTTTAACTCTGTTCTTTGTTTTATTGCAAAAATAAAGAAAACGGTTTTTCGAGCCTTTGAGGTTTGGCTCAGGTGGTTGGTTGGTAGATTTGGGTGTGTGTGTGTGTGGCATATCCAAAGTAAATTTGACCCGTTAAATTCCTAAAACCCAGGAGGTGTAGTTTTCTAGCATGTTCTTTTATGGACTGCAAAATTCTAAGACCACTGCAGGCCTGCCTGCTAGTGTGGCTGATTGCTGTGTTTAATTATTATTTTAAAATAAAATAGATGACGATAACCAGGCGATGAGATGAAATAAAAGATTAAAGATTATATTGTGTTTGGTTTTGACGTATAAAATACAGCGATTGTTCGGTTGATGAATGAATTTATTTTGTCTATGTATTATAATAAACTTGCATTGTTTGGGGTAATAATGGACATTATTTTCCCTTTAGTTTAAAATGAGCATTATTGTTTTTTATCTAATTTAAATTAGTAATTTTTTCACTCATTAAAATCATATTGGTTGATCTGTGACCATCATAAAATATATGTTTCATTGCTAAAAAAATTGTATAATTATATTACAATTTTCTTTTATATTAAATTATTTTTTCAAGTATATTTAATAATAAAATAAATAATAAAATAAGTTATATATCAATTAAAATATTTTCAACAACATAAAATTAATATCTAACACAATTGAAACTCCAAGAAAATAATCTCACCACAAATGGATATTTTTTGTTATCATTCACCCCCCGACCTCTCCGTCATTAAATTTAATTTTCTTTGTGAACATAACCAATTTTCATTCTCTATACTATATATGTTTTAATTATTTTATTAATTTTTTTAATAATGTTATTCATTTTCTTTCATAATGTTAATAAACTCACTCATCAAGTGAAAACATTTCTTCTTATATTTTTTTGGTTAATTAATTTTATTTAATTCATTTAAAAAAATAATTTAATCTAATTAATTTATTTTAATTCTTAAGATTGATTTTCTATATTAATTTGATAAAATAAAAAATGAATATAATTATATTTGAAAAAAGTATTTTGAAAATAAATCCCCCCCTCCCCAATTAGATCTTTAATTTAGTTCTGAATTTCATCTCATTAAGTTTAATAAAAACCTAATTAGGAAGAGAAGAAGGATAGAGAAAAAAAGAGATTACATGGACCCTATATAGCTTATTATTTTTCATGTCTATTATCTAAGGTTTAGAGTTTAGCTTAGATTAACTCAGATGATTAAATATATATTGTGTTTTAATCTAAAAAAATGTCATATATATTTTTTTTTTTTTAAAAGCAAAATCACATTTTGACAAGTTGTTCATGTTACTTTTGGACCTTCTAAATCGATCGAGGTTACTTTGGAATAACTTCAATATGGATTTAATTTGAAGCTTAGGCTAGGTAGAGAGTCAGGATGGAAGGTTCTAAGGTTAACTTACTGTATCATGTTTAATAATATTATTAATAAGTCTTTTATGTTAAAAAAAACAATGTCATTCTATCTATCAAGCCATGTTATGAATTTACATAATGTTAAGACACTTCAAATCTGAATCCACTTCGTAACTTGAGCAGCATAACTAGTTGCATTTATTTTACTTGTATATTGATATTTTCAATAGAGTTAAACAAGCATATGAAATAATCCTCAGCATCAATTAGAATTCAGTAGTTTGGAGTTGAATAAAATGATTTTGAAATAAATAATTTGAATTTCCTTTTAAAGAGAAATAACTAAAATAACTATTAATTGTAAAAGATTTTAACAAACCACTAACTTGGTGAAATAAATTTTAATAATTGAAATTCACACTAAAAGATCTATATTTCACCAGCACCGTTATTAGTGTTAAAAAAACGAGAATATGTTATCTCTAAAATAATATTAAAAATTATTCTTTTATTTGAAATTTATTTTTAAGTTTTTAAATTGTTTTGATGTGTTAATATAAAAGTAATTTTTTTAAAATAAAAAATATATAATTTTAAATAAAAAATATTTTAAAAAATAACCACTATCATATTTTCAAATATTTTTTTAAAATTATATAATGTAGGTACCCCACATCCTATTTTTATATTTTTTGGCTATATGTACAGATAATAACTAAAAGATTACATACTTACATGTCAATATATTTTTATTTTAGTAAATAAAATTTGTGTTTGTTTAACGTAAAATTTGAAAAAAATATGTGAATGAAAAATATTTTATCATAAAATAAAAATAATCTTGAAATTAAAATAATAACTTTCTTAAATATTTTACAAAACAATTTTTATTTGAGTCCCTCCACTTATTAATTATTTTCAAATATATTTAATTAACACAGGAAAACAATGAAACATAACACATTTTTTGAAAAGATATTTTTCTCATAAATATATATTTTTTTAAAAAAAACTATTTTTTTAACGAAACAAATAGAAGAAATATCATATCGTGCGAAAAAAGATTTGAAATTACCTTCGGGAAAAATTCTCTGTATAACTGACATATCGACATAGCGTTTAAAAATCTCTGACATGTCGTTTAATGCTTGCCCGCGGCAAGCAAGGAGCTGCTGCTGTTCTCCTACAAAAGCAACGCTTCTTATTTTTCAAAATTACGATTTAACTAATAAAATTATATATTTAATAATTAAAATTAAATTAAAAATTTGAAAATTAGTAAAATTAGATTTATCAGTAAAATTATAAATTTGATCTGATTTTATAAATTTATAATATGAATGAAGTCAATTTTAAATTTGATCTTAAAATATTTACTAATTAATTTTTTAAAATTAAACATATATTTCAAATTATATATTGGATAGAGCTGAAATTTTACAGTGAAATATTAGACACATAAAAATATATTGTAATAAATTTTTAAAGTCAAATAGAGTTTAAAAACATAACATTTCAAGATTAGTCAAATTTAATAGATGAAATTTGTCGAATATATAAAACTAGACCTTGTATATTATTTTGGATATATCTAAAGCTACTAATAGAATTTTGTTGTGGTTAAAGGTTAATTGGAAACTAGATATTTGAAGCTTTTTCAACCGAGAGAGAACCATATATTGTAGACCTAGTAATGTATCCAAACAAAAGAGAATAATATATTTTAAATCAGAACTTAAATATATCAAAAATATATGAAAATTAGAGATTTAGACTACATGAAGGAATTTAACATAAAGATTTTTTTATTTTTTTTATTTAATTTTGAATTTTTTTTTAATTTGATTTTTTTTACTGCATTAGATATTATTTAGGGGTTTATTTTATTATTAAATCTATATTAATTAATTATTAGTTTAAGCTCATTAGCTTACAACCCATAAAGAATCAATTAGAATTTATTGTAATAGAAAAAATCAAGTTCTTATTAGCTTTATATGTACTTTTTACTAGTAAGTGATTCTCTTGTATTGAAAAGTTTTATTTTATAATTTTTTATTTATTTATATCATTAATTTATTGATTCATGTTATTTAATTTTTTTTTATTTTCATTTAAATCATTCATTAATTATAATATTATTGATATATTTTATCAAATTTTAATATAATTTATTTTTATCTAAAATTATCAATATATAATTATTAATTAATTAAAAACATTTGCTTATAATTTTACTATTCAACTTCGCTATCTAAATTTATATTATATTTTTCATGTGGTCTTCAAAAAAAAAAAACGTTTTTAACAACTGTATACTCTACACTGTCTTGAAAAGCCTAAAATCACAGAGAAAGAAAGAGGGTAGAATCAATCACAATCACAAGAGAGAAGAAAAGGAAAATGGGTTGGATCGGAGACACCGTAGACTCCATTAAATCGATCCAGATTCGGCAGCTACTCACCCAGGCCGTCAGTTTAGGTCAGTTTCTTACAGATACATTATGTAATTCCTTTTTTCAGAGTTTGAATTCATTTGGTTCTTTAAGAGAGCGATTGTTTATGCCTTTTATCGTTATTTTTTTTATTGCCTGGTTATTTGTGCATGGAATGTGGTGCCTGGTGGGTGAAACCGCCGTGCAGTGACGATACTGAGAAGGGCTTTAATTTCAGTTGGTTTCAAATTTGGAGCTTCAACATCATAAAGGACTGAAATTTAGTGAGCTTAATGTAGTCACTGGATTCATATCGAATCGTACAATGAGCTTATTTTTTTTTTTTATTCGAGATGAATAGACCATAAAACACCAGATGCAAAATTGCCTGAGAATTTTCATTTTTGGACTCTGTATTGTCTTTATATGTTATCAGTGAATAATGGGTTTAAGCCTTTGAGGCTGACCATGATTCTGTACCAATTGGTTGCTTGCCATTTAATCATTTATTGAAAACAAACTGCGAAATTATTGCAATCTGTTAATGTAAATACTATCTCTTGCATGGTTCAATGCAATTTTCGGTTAATTAAGCTAAATCCCATTCTACTGTAATTTGTTTATATTAGTTTGGGACTGGGATTGTGGTTGACATGATTAGGTGTTTAGATTTCCATTTTTTTCTCAATTGAAGAACCTTGCATGCAAATTCTTAGTCCCTTTCATAAAATGAATAGCATAGAATAAAAGTAAGCAGGTAATACCTATTCTTAGTCCCTTTCATAAAATGAATAGCATAGAATAAAAGTAAGCAGGTAATACCTAGATTCTCTAATATTCGATCTGTTGTAGTTCCTTAATTATGTAAGCTAGATAATTCAGTTTATGACATTGAATACTCCTGTTACATTTGTGATTTGTTTGCAACTGGTTAAGTTACCTCACCTCCACTTTGACACTTTAGATAGCATGCCTTATTGAATTTCAAATTTTCAAGCACAATCTGTTCGACATTAGAGAAGAAAACTGCAGTTCTAGAGAACTCTGTGCTGGTGTTTTGTTGTATTCCTTCTGCTAGGATATCTGGTGTTTTGAACCTTCTTCTTTTGGCTCCAGGAATGATTGTTACATCTGCACTAATAATATGGAAGGCATTGATGTGCATCACTGGCAGTGAATCTCCTGTGGTGGTTGTTCTCTCTGGAAGTATGGAACCTGGCTTCAAGAGGGTAAGCAGACTAACATGGGAATCATGGGAATTATTATTGGTATAAGATGATCTATAATCAGTCGTGTTGTCTCATTCTTCACTCTTAATTCATTATCTAAATATATGATAATATACACTTACAGTAACAATAATAAAGGAAGAGACGTGCATTCTCCCCTATTTTGTCAAGAATGGAGGATCAGAATCATTTCTTTCACCAGTTTTCACAATTATGGAAGCTGAGATTGAATTCTTCCTCAGCCTTGATGTTTTCTCAGCCAAATGACCTTGTCTCTTGGAGGCTTCAAAAGAAGTCAAAAGTACCATGTCAATTTTTGTGAACAGTTACCTGTATATATGTAGGGGTTTTTATGACAAAATGTTTACCCATCTTCATGCATTCCCCTTGTTTTTTTTTACCTTCTCTCTTGAAGTTCTTTGATTGCGAGCACCTTTTTACAATTTAGTGGTGGTGGCCAATTTGTTTTTGGGAATGCTTTGTCTTAGCATAATACTCTTGGTATATCCTTGACAAGAATTACACACTTTTTCATAGGATTTTCATTTTAATTAGAAAGAAAGGAGAAATTGAATTGAATTTACAGTTTTTAACCATCACAAATAATGGGGACTAAAAATATTTATTAACATTGCTCCTCCATGCTTGAATTTCTCTCTTGTTATTGACCTTGTTAAAATTTGATTCCCCATTTCTTGTACATAGCTATCATAACTATTTGCATTATCTGACCAATGCTTCAGGTTAAGCATAAACAGTGGCAACACGAAACCACATTATGTAAATGATTGATTTGGATGCAATGGAAGACTTACAGGACACCATTTGCTTGTTATTTATGTATTTAAGTACTCTGCTCCTTCTGAATATTTTCAATGAAGTCTAGCATCAATATTCAATTAGCTAGTTGATTTAGTAAATTCATTTTTGAATATTTCAGGAGATTGTTGTAGTAATGCTTCAACTAAATATTTGCAGTATAAAGTTCTTCTTAGTGCTTTAACCGTTCTCCTTGGTTTCAGTGATGATAATACTGTTTCTTTGCACTTGAACTCCTTTAATCTATAGTATTTGATCAGAATGCTTGATTAATTATATTAACTTTTTACAGGGTGACATTTTGTTCTTGCACATGAGTAAAGATCCTATTCGCACAGGAGAAATTGTTGTTTTTAATGTTGATGTAAGTTTCAGATTTATATATATATTGTTTGCATAATATTCTTGGTTGCATTCTCAGTCTGCTTTTATGTAGAATGATGAGGCTTCCTTCTGTTTTCCAGCATCTGCTTTCTTTTCAATTGCTTTGAAATGAGTTTTTGGTTTTGTGACACTATAACTCTATTATACAATCAATTTTGACTATAAAAATATTTGGTTTTGCAATATTAAGTACTACTGTCGTAAAACTTGTATGCTTGATTATACTGATGGCTGAAGTATTTAGGTTTGGATTTTATAGAAACTGAGGTCCAATGTTCTTGTCCTGAGTGATATGCTTGCGCATCTGAGCATGGATATCAGAGGAACACATTTGGTTTTAGGGGCCTTCTGTTTGTGAAGATTTTTCATGTGCTTTTAAGTCTGGTTTGAGATAACTTGACACAGTTTTACCCTTCTCTATTATTTCAAGCTTAGTTCTAATATTCCTATGACATTAAAACATAGTTTCCTTTATCAATGAATAGAAGCTTGCAATCTTATGATGGGAGATAATGGGAAAGGACCGTCAATTTATTGAACAATTGCATATATCAGATTATAAGAAGTTCTACCATGTTGATTTTACCTTTATATTGGTTGAAAGATGGAGTTTAATAATTTATTTTAATTGTAAATCAGTTATATGTGAAACAAAATTTTGTTTTTCATGGAAAACTGTTATCAAGTTTTTACCATAACACTTTAAAAGGCAAATGGATGTTAAAATATAATCTAGCATATCAATTAAAAAATGGTCTGTAATGTGATGTAGTTTTGAATTTTCAGTTGAGTGATTATTTGGGGCTATAGTTTCAATACAAATTTTATAGATGTTCTTGGAATATTTTCTCCTTCAATATTTGCTCATGTTTTGTCATGCTTCTGCCTCTTTTCCCCATTAATATGCTCATTTTGAAAATACTTTTTCATTGATCAGGGTCGTGAAATTCCAATTGTCCATCGTGTGATTAAGGTAAAGATTTGGCTGACCTTACTGCACATTTAGTTTAATGCCATATTGATATCGAAAACTACTTTGGATAAGCTGGGTGGCACTACATTTGAAACAACAAAATTGAAGTGATGCATACCAGATGCCAATACTAGTGAGAGTATGTGGGTTGTGTGTGATAGTTGGGTTGGGAGGAACATGTCCTTTGTTTGCCTATCAGTTAAACACACCTCAAGTATGTGGAGATGGATGTTAACAATGTCCATTTGCAAAGAAACTACCAGGATAAATAAACTATGTTGGATAGTAGCTGATATGACCTCCTTAACCTGATCTCAAATCAAAATCTTCTTTCATGAAAATAAGGGAGAAAACTAAAAGGCGTCTCATCATTAATTGCAAACATATTTTAGTCAGTTATCATCCTACTGCTATGTAATGGCATAGTTTTAATTTTTTTGCAGGTCCATGAAAGGCAAGATACTGGGGAAGTTGATGTCCTCACAAAAGGTGGTGGCTTCTTCTAGATATTATCATTGTACAACCCTTCTCAATGTTGAAAATTTGCATATGATCTCACAAAAAAAATTTGTTGTTCTATTGAAAATCCTGATATACTTAAATGATACTTTTTCCAGGAGATAACAATTATGGGGATGACAGGCTTTTATATGCTCAAGGGCAGCTTTGGCTTCAGCGGCACCACATCATGGGCAGAGCTGTTGGGTAAAAAGTTTTGACTGTAACTCTATCTTCTTTTCCAGGATTTGTTTCTTGTGTCATGCTTTTTACTCCCCCCCCCCAAAAAAAAAAAAAAAGTTTTAGAACTTGATAGTATCAAGTAGATTCTTCATGTTGCTGGCTTTCATTTTTGCAGATTTTTACCATATGTTGGTTGGGTAACTATTATAATGACTGAAAAGCCTATTATCAAGGTACATCTTCTCTGTCAATCATTTGCCAAAAGTGAAATCTTGTTTCTTGACTGTCACTGTGATACAAAATAAACACCCTGTTTAATTAATGACCTTCATTCTTTTCTTGCAGTATATTCTTATCGGCGCTTTGGGATTGCTTGTCATAACTTCAAAGGACTAATGGCTGAAACAAAATTCAAAAGCTGCAATGTAGTAGTTAGTACCCATTGTCCTGGCTTTTCCTTGAATGTATCATTTTATTAGCCATTTTATAAGTTGGACAAAAGAAAGAGTTGGTTTATTTGATACATTAAACTGGTAGATGATCATTGTTTTGTTAGATATTTGGTTTAACTGTTCCACATTTACTGCTTACGCTTAACTCCCTCGACATTTTAAGCTGAGATGCTCGAATGAAAGCCGAATTAGTGAAATGAGTTGATTATGAGTTTTTCAAGTTAATCTTTCCCTTTACAGCCGATGTTTATTGTTTTTATACTGCGATTTTCATCAGGTAAGCTTCAGCGCCTTCACAGAACAGAACTGTGAGGGGCAAAGCCAACCTGCAACCTGATGAATTGAAACAACCAAATAGGTTCCATGCTCTATTTTATTTATTTTTCTGGAGGATAATTTTAGTTTAATTCTTTTGTATTTTTCTTTGGATTCCATATATATATATAATGATGACTGATCGTTCAACAGTTCTTTCTTTCCTAAATTATTTATTAAAATGAGTGTCCCGACGTTCACTCATTTTTTACATCTTGAGCACACCTATGTTCCAGTCACATGTTTTTTAAAAATTTGATTTTTTATTTTAAATTATTTTAACGTGTTTATTATAAAAATAAATTTTAAAAATAAAAATTATTATTTTAATATATTTCTAAATAAAAATCTATAGCGACTGCTCACCTCTGTATTCGTATAATCCTCTTCGTAGTGGAACTCTTTTCCATGAATGAGTTTAGGGTCAAATTTTTGACACGAAACAAAGCCCGAATCCCCTCATAACCGTTCGCAGATACACCGGCTTTCCATCATCTTCCCAAAACACTTGGCAAAAATGCATAAATCCTAACTTCAAAACCTAACCCCCCGTCTCCGTTGAAGAGCCAAACCTCACTCTCTCCCTCATATCCACTCTCGCTTTTTTTGCATATTTGTTTCTATAGCCCCTACTCTCTCTATCTCAAGTTTGCTGCTTCTTTTTTTTTTTTTTTTTTTGAGTTTTCATCCTTTTTGTTTTTCTATTTGCCACACGGGTTTTGAAGATTTCTTCAACTCGTTGCCTGGGATCATGGTTTTAGCATACGGGTATTCTTATGTTTGATAAAATTCCTCTGCGAGCTTTCCATATGTCGTGGGGATGCATTTTTTTTAAGATTCTTGTCAAGCTAGGCTCTTGAATGTGGGCTGGCTTTTTGTGTTTGTTTGATAGAAATCCTCTTTTTTTTCCTGCGTTTTTCTTGTTGAATGGACTGTGAAGATTTTTTGACATTACTGCATAGAATCTTGAGGTTGGGACATGAGTATGTTTCAATTTGAGGAAGAAATCAAGATATGCTCTCTCTGCGAGTCACTCGCAGATTCCGCAACTTTGCTGCTGCCGTTGCATTAACTCACAGCCTTCTTAAGCTTAAAGCTGAGAGAGACCTTGAAAAGCTATTTAATCTTTTCAAGGCCAATGCTGAGAATAAGCTTGTTGCGGAGAATCGGTTTGCACTTGAAGATACCGTTTCTCGCCTAGCTGGTGTTAACAGGTTTGATTACATTGAGGATTTACTTGAGCACCAAAAGACTCTTCCACAGGGTAGGCGCAAAGGGTTTATGGTGAGGATTATAATGTTGTATGGAAAGGCTGGAATGATAGAGCATGCTATCGATACTTTCCATAATATGCATTTGCGCGGCTGTAAAAGGACCGTTAAATCCTTCAATGCTACACTCAAGGTTTTGACTGGAACCCGTGATTTAGCAACAATTGAGACCTTTGTTAACGAGGCCCCAAAGAAGTTTGATATCGAGTTTGACATAGTTTCAGTTAACATTATTGTTAAGGCTTTATGTGAAAGGGGTATTTTGGATAAATCATATCTGCTCATGGTAGAGATGGAAAAGTCAGGGGTAACGCCAGATGTCATCACATACACCACACTTGTATCGACATATTATAAGAATAACAAAGCAGAGATTGGCAATGGATTGTGGAACCTTATGGTGCTTAAGGGGTGTTTACCCAATCTTGCAACATTTAATGTTAGGATTCAGTATTTGGTCAATATAAGACGGGCATGGCATGCAAATGATGCGATGCGTTTGATGCAGAAAATCGGGATTGTGCCCGATGAGGTTGCATATAATTTGGTTCTAAAAGGCTTCTTCCTTGCTGGTAATCTTGAGATGGCCAAACTGGTGTATTTTTCCTTACGTGGCAAGGGGCATAAATTTAATGCTAAAGTAGACCAAATAATGGTTCATTATTTATGCAAGGGTGGGGAATTTGATTTGGCATATACGATGTGTAGAGACTGCATGAGAACCAACTGGTTTTTGAACGTGGATACCATTCATACACTGCTTGAAGGGCTAAAGAAGAATGGGCAGCTTAACAAGGCTAAGGTAATCTTGATTTTAGCCAAGAGGAGAATGCCACCTTTTCCTTCAAGTCATTTGAGTTCCTTGCAGAGCTGTATTGTCTAGAAGTTGAATTGGGGTGATGGAAATACCCAGATAAGCCTGATTTTGTAACACCACAGCTTGACAGCAGGGACTATTCTTTTCACTATATCAAACAACAGAACTAAATGGACATCATATCTTCATCCTTAACATCAAACAGGGAACTTCCCCTTTCTTCGATTAATTGATTTTAGCGCCTTGATTAAGTTCCTGGTGAAATGAAAGTTCTGAACTTCTAGTGGATGGTGCCATGATTCTTGTAAGTTTTCATGCAATTTCTTCCTTTATCTGTTTCAAATCCTATGATCTCTCTTTCTAATCCATGAGTGTTGGAGCATGTGCTTTTTGGACTTTCACCGTGTCAATAATCACTATACTTGCTGAAAATCAATGTCTCGTGCCATCTTTATTCACCTTTGTCTGCTTGGATTCATGACATTTTTTTTTAAAATCATCATGCAACTTCCTCATTGTGTGGGGCATTTATTTATGAATACGACCATGTCTTCTGCCCTGACTTGTATGTTAGGCAAATTTTCATCAGATGTGTTATAGAAATTGGCTTTCAACTAAAATTCTGATTTGATTTTTCATTTCTAAGGTGATGCCTTTTTTGTGAAACTTTTGCAGCTTCATTTGACTAAGAGTTCGATAGCCAGCTGAAAAGGTTTCATCTTTTTCATATCTATTACTTAGATGGCATCGTTGGTAAGCATCAAATATTTTGCACATTTTTGTTTGCTGGGCTTAGCAGATGCATCGAGTTGATTTGTGGAACTTACTGCTTCATTGTTCTAAATGCCTTCTATTTCAGATTTGAACTTGTGTTAAGTAAATCACTATAAGCTGATAAATGTTAAGAGTGATGGCTGATGTTTTGATACAATTTTTTTCTATTTTCATTGTTATATACTTATATTGGAGTATGTGATGCAGGACAGCTGGAGGCTGTTTTAAGGCTGCAAACTACGATGTGAACAGTTATTTTAGGGTTTGAGGTGATCTTTTGATGGTCAATAGCTATAGGACTGATTGGGCTAGAACGTGTGGATGTTTAGTAATTAAATGGAGGTTGTTTGATGATTGGAATATGGGGGGGATTTGAATTGCTGGAACTTGTAAAAACTATTAGCCACTCTAAAATGGTTTCTAGGAGTCGCACTAGAGGATAGAAAACGAAGCTTCACACCTAGAGTTCTTAGGAGTCACACCTAAGAGAAGATTGAGTTTCTGGAATTTTTATTCATGAACTGATTCTTTCTGTATTGAAAGATTACATAACCTTTATATGGACTGAATCACTTCTATTCATGTATATTTACTAACGGATAGGTAGGAACAAAAAGAAGACACATTGGAGGGTTCTAATGAAATTGATTCATGAATACATGCTTCTTGTCCCGCCGTAAGGGAAAAAGGCATCCTTTCCTGTTCTTGAAATCCATCCCTCTGCTCAAATGGTAGGAATTCTTACCTTTTTCGTAATTGTAACTGTACAGGACAAAATTCACAAATCAAAATTGGCACAGCCTGAAAGGGAAGAGAGGAGACCTGTAAAAAGGATGCTGTTGCAAAGTAATGGGGCTACGGCCACAAGGTGGAATATTTTAATGGGGCTTTTTGGCAGCAGAAAATGAATTTGAATTGACACATTCTTGGTTTGTGGCATTCTATTAGAAATTTGACCTCATTGATTGATGCATTCAGTGCTCAACAGAGTAACATTTTATGGCTAGTCTCTGGTTTTGCAGATCTGGATTAAAGTGGGAATTGCTAGCAAACAATTGGTGCTGCATTTTTGGGCAAGAACAATAATGTCTTGTGATTGAGATACCTGAACGCCTTCCGCCGCGTTGTGAATTGAGTTTGGTTGTTTATAGGATTCTGTGTTTGACTAGGCAACTTCAAATGATACTTTTTAGCACTAGTATGATGAACGAAGCTTCAACCTGTTGCTCTAGTTTTGACTCTATGTTTCATACCTGAAATTCTTGTTGATCCGCGGTTAAATGTGCGATCTGCAGTTAAATTCCACTTTCTACAAATTGTTTTGGTTTTTACATTTGCTACAAAGTTTAGTATTTCTAGACAGGTTAAGGCGACAGTAATTTTAAATGCACGAAAGTCATTCCTGGATATCACACGATAACGGGGAAGAAAAACACACGACTGGAAAATCACCATGTAAACACGAGCCACCTCCCCAGTCCATGGTTTTCTGTCTCCCCTTGCAGCTTCAATGGCTTCTATGGAGGCAGGAGAAAGGCCTGAGTATGCTACCATGTCAGGTTCAAATCGAAGATGTAGCGAAAGAAAGGGTTTTGGTATAGCTTCCAGAAGTTCTGCAGCTTTCTGTTCAAAGGTTCTTGCAAGGCGTAATGATCCATAACAAGCTTGACAAAGTGCAGCTTTTGCATACTCTTTCTTTTCTATAAATTATGTATTTGATTCTGCAGCTCTAATATTGACTCTTATTATTTTCTATAAATTATGTATTTGATTTTCACTTTTCTTCGTATGCATATCCTTTTTTTTAAAAGAGAGTCAATTAAAATAAATAATAGGATGTCACGCAATATATAATAAAAAACAATGAATTCATATTTTTTTTAATTAACAATTAACAACAACATTTTCTTATGATATTGGATATGAAAAAACCATTCTAAAAGTTTTATAGTATTTGAGGAGTAATTAGCAAGACTTCATTAAATTCTTTTTAAAACTAAATTAGAAAAAAGAAGAAGACAAATACAAGAAAATAAAAAATAAAACTTATGATTCATCAAAAATAATAATAATAATTGGAAACATTCAATATTGCCAAGGAAAAAAGATAAATATGAGGACAAACAACTTCCGTCCAGTCAATCACTGATTTTCCGGGAAAACTCTCCCGGTCTCAAATTTGTTTCCAAAAGGCAAATAGCCAGCCCATCATGGTAGGGGTGTTGTGTGTTAATTTATCCAAATTCCACGTCATTGAAAATGACTACTGTACGAAGACAGCTAATAAGCCGTGGAGTTTTTGAGCATGGAGGCGGTGCTCATGCCATCCAACCCGAAAAGAAAATTAAAAATGGGTAAGGCTACGTGTACGTGACCCGATAGAGTAGGTGAGAAGCCTACTCAGCATGTGGGCTCTGATGTGTCGGAATCATCCAAATACACGTGGCGTACATGAAGAGATCATCACCACCGTGTTCTTTCTTCTATAAGTAAAACCCACAGATTCTATCCGTCTGCATAATCGGAGTTGCCGTGACCATTTCGACTTCTTCGCCTCATAATCATTCGCCTTTTGTTTTTGGTTCTTGGATTTGTTTGATAATGAAGGACCACATGGGAAACTCACTCCACCTCAAGTCTTTTGAATCACATCTCACTTTTGTGTAGATCAGTTGAGGAATCCATTAATTTCTACCGGGATGTTCTTGGTTTTGTGCCAATAAGGAGGCCGGGATCTTTCAACTTTGATGGGGCATGGTACGTAAATCGCCTTACACCCCCCGGCCCTTGCAACCCGATACTGTAAAGATCTCAAGAAATTGACTTCATAGCAAAAAACAAAACATCACAACTTTCTTCATAAAGGGATTTCTTTTTTTGATCTTTCATCATTCTGTTTGATTGTTCATGCAGGCTATTTGGTTTTGGAATTGGAATTCATTTACTGCGATCAGAAAACCCAGAAAAGATGCCAAGGAAAAGTGAAATTAATCCCAAGGACAATCATATCTCGTTTCAGGTAATTTATTAAGAATTGGAATTTATTCAGAGTGATTTCACCATCTAATTAACAAGTTGTTAAAAGCTAAAATGTTCTTGTTATGTTAAGAAGAAGGAATATGCATGCTAAATGTAACGCGTCAACTTCTGTCGTCGTATACAGTGTGAGAGCATGGGAGCAGTGGAGAAGAAGCTGAAAGAACTGGGAATTGAGCATGTGCGAGCATTAGTGGAGGAAGGTGGGATTCAGGTTGAACAGTTGTTCTTTCACGACCCTGATGGATTCATGATCGAGATTTGCAACTGTGATAATCTCCCAGTGATCCCTCTGGCGGGCGAAGTCGCTCGATCATGCTCTTGCTTGAACCTTCAAACGATGCAGCAGGAGAGGCCAATGCTCCAGCAGGAGAGAGCAATTTAGGTGCAATATGGTCGATAAAATTCTATGAATCTTGTTCGTCAATGAAGCCAGTGGTCCAGCAGGGGAGAACACAACTTGGTTGGCTGGTGCCATATGGTCAATAGAAGCAGCTTCTGGGTCTCTGGTCTCTGTTGAGTGCATTTTTTATATTCCTTTTTGTTGGTTGGTTCTTGTACTGTTAATAAAAACAAAGCAAATGAGATCCTATGTGGAGATGATCATCTTGCTTCATTCTATTTATTCATTTGATGAGAAGGAATCTATTGAAAGTTTTCTTTTTTGTGGAATTTTTCTTCGTTGCCCCGGTAAATAGAAATAAATCAATGCTTTTGGATTGGTTTAGAAGATATCACGACATATGTTTGGAGCTTGTTTGGTTTTGTCTTAACAATTATTTTTGTAAAATAATTTTTATTTAAAAAATATATTTAATTCTTCCTGAAAGTTGGATGCCCCCTCTGCTACTTGGAACCATATAGGCCGAGTGGTTGTTTTTTTCTTTAGGTCGGTGAATGGAGGTGGTTCTTTTTTGTTTTTGTTTTTTGAAATGTGATTGAAATATAAATTCATTTGATGAATTAATATTAAAAATAAATTTTAAAAAATAAAAAACTTTATTTTCTCTTGAAGTATTTTTTACACCAATATATTTAAAGCCGAAAAACTCTATTTTCCCTCCTCCAAAGCGCCTACAAAAACATATATATATATATAATCCTAATAAATAAATAAATCAAAGAACTAACAATGAAACATAGAAAAATAATAGAAACAAGGTGTAAAATTCAACTCTTATCAAGTCAGAAAAAGAAAATTTAAGATTTCTTGTTCAAATACAATGCTTCTCTATCTAGAAAACTAGTTTTTTAGTTTTTCAAATTTATGGTGACTTTGAAAAAATATATTTTAGTGGTTCTTCATAGTTTTCTTTTACAAGTTTTTTAATATTTTCTAAATTAAAAAAAAAATGGACAGTAAAATATTTTATTTTACATACAAGCACTTTTTAACAATGTAAACGATTATATTGTTTTTTTCACATTCTTATATTTAGTTAGTTTCACAAATTTAATTTTTATTTTTAGATTTAATATAAAATATATTTAATTTAAAATATATTTTTTCATTGTATTTTTTAATTTTGAAGGAAATAAAAATTAGTATTATAAATTAAATTATCCCGAGTACAAAATATTAAGATGACTATTATAAATTCTGGTTTTGATTTCTGTAAAAAAATAGCTGTAATGTTGATGTATTTTTTAATTTTTTCAGATGAAAAGACTTGTCTTTTTTTTTTTTTTTTTAATAAATGAATACCTTTTCCAATCTTCTATATCAAGAAAAGAAAAGAAAATGAAAAAAATAAGAAAAAGGATCACAACCAAATGTCAAAAAGAGGCAAGTTAGTGAGTTGGGCCGGCTATTAGTGATGGGTAATCTTATAATTTTGAGTTGGTCTCGACTAATAACTTTTTTCTAGTATGGGCTTTTCCCAGAGCCTAATTAAAGCCCATCCAGCATGTTCAGATCATAAGCATAGCCCAATGGATTTTCAGCCCAACTCGTCCCCCGCCCCCCTAAAACCCCTTCTCATGAGTCTCATCTTGCTCGCAGTCGGAGTTCAACGTTCATCATCATATCATATGGAGTCTCTCCACCGATGCTCTCTCCGTCTCCTCCCGATTTCACTCGCTGAAAAATGCTTTAAACCCACCGCTCTCCCACCGATATTTCGTTTTACCCGAATGCTCGTTCCAAAACCCGAGTTCATGAACCCAAACCCCCACTTCACTACCCGGAAATCTCTCTCTTCCTCTCACACAGCCAAAGCGGGCTGGCTTCTCGGTATGGGAGAAAAGAAGAAAACCAACTTACCTGATATAGTTAAAGCGGGTGACCCGGTTCTGCACGAGCCCGCCCGGGAAGTTGACCCGAAGGAAATTGGGTCGGAGAGGATACAGAAGATAATTGATGATATGGTTAAGGTTATGAGAATGGCTCCTGGTGTTGGTCTCGCTGCTCCTCAGATTGGAATCCCCTTAAGGGCTGGTTTTTCTGTTTCCCTCTGTTTATTTTTTAAAGAAAGTTTGGTGATTGTTAATGCTTTTTAGCTTACATGGAACTGAGGGTATACAAAATTGTGAAAATCTAGGGAATGTGGGGGTCCATCTTTACCTGTTAAAGATTTGTTTAGCACAACTTTGAATATGCTAGATGGTGATGGTGATAGACTGAAGTAGAATTAAGTAGATTACAGTTTTGGGTTTTATAGATTTTGAGTGATGAAAAGTTCTCAAGTGCCAGCGTTTAAGTTTTTAGTCTGCATTGAAATCAAAGGAATAGGAAAAAAACATTGACAGGTGATTGAGAATCCAAGACACCATTTCCCCACTACCACGACATTTATTGTTAGCAAACCATTTGATGTGCTATATATCCAAAGGGTTTCAGCTCTTGCAAATGCCTTGCAATCCCAACACAAGAAATCTACTCCATGTAACAAAAGTTTCACCATTTTTCATTTCTGCAGATCATAGTTTTGGAAGATACAGCAGAATATATTGGTTATGCACCCAAGAATGAGACTAAAGCACAAGACAGACGCCCTTTTGATCTCTTGGTACGTTTGTTTGTTTGGTTATGGAGAACATTCCAATAAATATATAGATTTTCAGCATCCAAGAATTTTCACTTTACTTTTACAATTTATTAGCTAATTTGGGGCAGGTGATCGTGAACCCAAAGCTTAAGAAGAAGAGCAATAGGACCGCATTCTTTTTTGAGGGGTGTCTGAGGTAAGATGGAAGATCCATGATGAAATTTGGTTTCCTGCTGCGTAGTTCTTTTTTCACTTTTGACCTTTTACCTATGTTCCAAATAAAATGCTACATTATAACTAAATGTTCTACCATGGTACATATTCTTATGTGCACAAAACAAAGTAAATAATACGCACATGCACCTTTCGTTGTCTGAAGTTTATTAAAAAGTTATGGAAAATATTTTCCAGAAGCTGACATTTCATCCCTTGTTAACAAGCAAAGAAATTGGTCCTACCTTCTCCGCTTCCTCAGTTCCCCTAGTGATTGTGTATATTGCTAGGAAATTCACTTAACTATCTTCATATAATCATGCATGGGGATGGCTTTTTACCCTCAATTTTCGATATTAAATGGTGGGTTTTAAGACTTATGGAGTGTGAACCTGAAAGAACCATGGCAATTCTGTTGATACTTGTGCACACACACTCATTTTAGGCTCCTAGTTTTGTTTGTATGCTGAAATCAGATCATTCGGATATGTATCTTTGACACACTCTGATTCACACAAAGTTGAAAGCTCATTCTTTACAAAGCTATTTGTTTTGTAAGTGCTTAAGTTTGTGCTTTTCTTTTCCCTTCCTTTCTGTTTCCATGCATTTATATCTTGACAAATATTACAGAAGTTGAGGCTCACTGTATAATCAGGCTGCTTGAGTTAGTTTCAAGATGTAGGACACAATATGACAGCTTAGGCACCATAAAAATTTCTAGAGAACGAGATGAATGAGCAAGATTGAAGAGATACGAGATAAGGGGTCATTGCTTGGTTCTGCCATAAAACTAGAAGTCTTAGGCTTTCAATCTTAAGGGTGCAGGTTCAGGTCCCGAGAGCAGTCACTCATGCAAAATGATGGAGCGTAGGACTGTCACCAAATTCACCTCTTATGCTTCCACTTTAATGGTGTCAAAACTAAGTTATGGAAATATGCATGAGAGGTGGGCACCTCTAGTCTTATACATGCTATATTTGTGAATTTTGAAGCACTTGCTCACTTACAAATGTACCCTTCTTTTAATAAAGAAAAGAGGAGGTTTAAATGTTAGAAGGCAGATGCAATGTTCTTCTCGTTGGAAGATTTCATCCTGCTGAAGTTGATCTTGTACATTTAAAATAAGAAATGTTCATGAGCCTTGATATGAGAGGTCTCCCCAAGTTGATTTCTGTTTGCTAGCGTTTTGGTGAATAGATGGATCAAATTTGTTCCCCCAGTTACAATGCCACGATATTTTGCATTTTGCAAACCAGTAACAGGTAGAATAATTATCGATTAAAGGTGCACTTATTTCTCTACCACTGTTTTTTTTTTCCTCCTTCTCTTTTCACCAAGATACCATCCAGGTGTTATTGGTTTCCATTAGCAGATAACAAATTGTTAATTTCTTTATGGATAGCGAAAAGTTTTTAAATTGATGAGCAATGCAGGTAATCTTTTTTTTCTTATGGTATTTTTGCAGTGTTGATGGGTTCAGAGCAATTGTGGAGAGACATCTTGATGTTGAGGTTGAAGGTTTGAGTCGCGATGGCCAGCCTATCAAAGTGGATGCTTCTGGTTGGCAGGCTCGTATCCTACAGCACGAGTGTGATCATTTGGAAGGAACTCTTTATGTTGACAAGATGGTCCCAAGAACATTCAGAACTGTGGAAAATTTGGACTTACCTCTTGCTGAGGGTTGCCCAAAGCCTGGTTCTCGCTAGCTGGTGCTAGAGGTTAACTTTTAGTCTGAAATCCAATTTATGGGACATGGTGAAATCAATTATCTGATGCTTCCTGATCAATTTGATTATGTAGTAATCATAGCTTTAAATTCTCTTTTTTTTCTTTTGTTCTTCTGGAAGAACTGCACAGAAAAATATGATTATTCGTTCTGCCAGCATGTTCCAAATGGTTTCTGCTGTTCAACTTTGAATGTTGTTTCAGCTGAAAGTAAATGGATTTTTTTTTTCTTGCTCTAAACTGTTCATGGCTGCAAATTGAGATTCTGGAGTGTCCAGATGTTGGCACTACTGATAGCTTAAAATTTGCATGATGTATTTTAGCATGTTCCCTCTTTATAGCTGTGACACAAATGCTATCATTTGCAACACCAAAAACTCAAAAGAAACCATCACATAAATAAAAAAGACTTGGGAAGAATATCATAATGAAATTTTGATTCCGTATTTTATCGTTGTATTCTATCATTCTCTCGATGACATGCAGTAATCTGTTCTGGCTTTCTTGCAGAAATCTGTAGTACACTGACTTGTTTCTAGCAAATAGGCAATGATACTGGTTAATCAACAATTTTGTTAATGCTTAGAAATCGATGCGGCACTGGTCTAAAATATATTCATAGGATTTTTTATTCCCCATGATTCATTAAATTTATGCCGCCTGTCACTTGAATTGTCAAGTTAGTTCTTAGCTTGGTAGCACAACAAATAGAAAACAAAATACAGGCAGCGAAAGCTGATTTTTTCTGTGAAATTGCTAACTACTTTTCATTCTCGGTTACTTGAAGCCACATTGTCTTCATGGACGGAGTTAGAATTATTTATTAGAAAATAAAAAAAATATAATATTTTTTTAAATTTATTATATATGAATTGTAAAAATAAAAATAAAATATATGATTTAGTTTTATTTAAAGAATATATTATAAAACATATAATAATCTTTATACAGGGTAAGAGGTTTAGAGCAATATCAAAATAACTTAAAGCGATGAAGTTAATTTTAATTTCATGATGTATTCATCACTTTAATTTTATTGGTCTTTGTACTTATTAAATACAAACATACAAAATATATAAGAAATATTAGCTAAAACGAAGCATTATTTATGTTTAATAAACTTTGAAATAAAATAAAAAATAATAAAGAATGATTCTTACATATTTATTTTAATTGTGCTCGTTGTTCTTTCATAGAATAGAAATCATCGATTATCATATCAATTGTGAATCTTTCAGCAATTTCTTTTTCTATATAGACAATTAAATAATTTACAAGAAAATCATCATCCATTCAATTACGAAGTCTTGTTTTAATAATCTTCATTGTTGAGAAAACTCGTTTAGTAATTACTGTCGAAACATGAAGAGTCAAGATAAGCCAAATCGACTTGTCAATGAATGAATAAATTATTGATTTTTCTGTTTCAACCAATCATTGACATAAATCAGCAATTGATAATATATTCTTTAAGTTTGGATGATTGGGCACATCAAGCTTATAATGTTGCAACATAAATCTCAAATGAATTTTTGCTTGGTCAAAAAAATCTTCAAGATAGAACTTGTCAACAAGTAAGCATATATCTTCAACATTGAATAATTTATAGCTATTTTTAGGATCTAAAGTTGTGTTCAATTTTAAAAGCTTGATCGCTTGTTCATTGAATCTATTATTTAGTTCTTGCAATTGCTAATCAATGATAGCTGTAAATATATAAACTCGGTAGTGATGTTCAAATGTTACTGATTTTATTTTACAATGAGATCGTCCCACACTAGAAAAACAAGCATCCATATCAGGAACTTCAATGCCTTGATGCTTATAAAATGATGTAACTTCTTCTAAAAGAGTTTCTTAACCATCATATCTTGACTTCTGAATTAAAGTCTTTGTGCTAGTCATCAAATGCATAGCATTTAAAATGTCTTGAGATTTTTGTTGCAAGGCTTGACAAAGCACATCAATAATTTTTTTTTTAACCTTTTTTTTACTTTATATTACTATTATTATTATTATTATTATTCGAATTAGTAGTATTATAGTAATTTACTATTAAATTACTATTATATTATTAATATATAACATTCTTCATTATATGTAAGTTACCAAAGTATGGATATTCACTCTCATAATATATATATTGTTTGTCATTGTACTGTTAATGAGTCATTCTTTCCTCTCTCTCTCTCTCTCCCTCTCCCTTCTTTTCATTCTCACTAGTCTAATTAGTATTTTCTCTTCTCAATCTTCTTCATAGTTGACTTTTATCTCTACTGATTAGGTCACCCTACCAACATCTAAACTCTTTAATAATCTTTTTTCTCAATTTGTCTTGTCTCTAGTAGTTTAGAAACAAAAACCTACATGTTCTAAGTCCATCTTATCTTCCTTTTAATATCCACACCCCCTCGCCTTTCTCTCATCATATTGCCACTCTCTTTCTAATGTTCTTTTTATTCTTATCTACCACTCTAAGTCTAAATTTTCTTGTTGATCTTGGCTCACTACCACATCATCTTTCTTTTCTTTTCATATCTCCTCTAAATGTACAAAATGAACATCATATAATCTTATGACTTAATCCTACTTGTCCTTCTAAAGCGTTGTTAGCATCCTTTCCGACTCTATCCCTAAACCATTATCTTTTACTAAGACTAAATGATATCTTAAACGACAATCAACTATGAATATTAAAATTTTTGCTTTGACTTCTAATGATACTTGGTTCTTGGTACCATAATACCCTATTATGAATATGGTAGGTTGTGAGTAGGTATACAAGATTTAATGTAGGGTATACAAAACTCTTAAACACGACAAAACATGTTTAGTGGACAAAGGCTATCATCAACAAAAAAAAGGGTTGATTTTCAATAAATATTTAGTTTAGTAGTGAAGCCTTGTACTGTTTGGACAATGCTTAGTGTTAGTGTTACTCATGGCTTGTTGGTACATCAACTTGATGTCCAGAATGCTTTCATTAATAGGTTTATTGATGTAAAAGTGTATATAACTTAGCCCCTGATTTTTTTTTATCCTTAGTTGCCACACCATGTTTACAAACTTAGTCATTCTCTTTATTATATTTGAAAAACACCATATGCATGGTTTGATTGGCTTAGTTAGTTACTGGTCTCCTTTGGATTTAATAGCTCTAAAGCTAATACTTATTCATTCTTCGTTTTATTAAGGCTATGATATTTCTTTTGGTTTATGCTGATGATGTTTTACTAACTAGTGGCAATTCAGTCTTTCTAAAGCATTTTATTACACGTTTAGGTACTAAATTTACTATTATGATCTTGGCCTTTTTAATTATTTCCTTGGAGTCGAGGTTTCTTCCAATGTAAATGATCTTGTCTTTCAAAATTATAATACAATGATGATCTTTTAATAAAGCTAGTATGTTTGAGTGTATGCCAATCACTACTTCTATTGTTGCTGGTTCTTCTTTGTCCAAATCAACTAGCATTCCTTATTCAAATCCTATACAATTTAGATGATTAGAGGTGCTCTTTAGTAGCTCATGTTCACTTGACCTAATATATGCGTTGCAATTAACAAGATATGTTAGTTTATGCATTCTGTCATGGATATTCAATTGTTGGTACTTTATTATTTAGATTGCACTTAATTCATTATAGTTATCTCTCACTCAATAGGTTTAGTGATTCTAATTAGGTTGGTAGTATTGATGACTAAAGGTCCACTAGTTATTATGCTATTCAACTCAGAATAACTTGATCTCTTTGAAATCTAGCAAACAACACATTGTTACTCACTCTTATATAGATGTCAAATATAAAGCTATTGTCAATTCTATTATCGAATTCAAAATGGTCAAATCTCTACTTCATGAACTTTGTATTTTCAGAACAACTCACCATTTAGTATAATGTGATAACTCAGAAGCCATTATCTGTCTGCTAATTTAGTGTTACATGCTTGCTTGTAATATGTGAAAATTGATTTTCACTTTGTACATGATATGATTTCTCAAAAGAAACTTTGAGTTCAATTTATTGTTTTTAATGATTGGATTGTTAATGTGCTAAATAAAGGTAACCTCTCTTATCATCTCCATTTATGTTTTTATGATTCAAGTTAGATATAGTACCTATCCCATTCGTTGAATATAGTACCTATTCCATTCAACTTGCTAAGAAGTATTGAAGTAATATATGGTCAAACATAACTTTAGGCTCAACTAGATATAGTTATTTGTTGTATTATTAGTAATACAAAGCTTATTAAACCAATGTTGTCAATTTCATTTCGTTTCGTCTGGAATAACCAAAACATTTCATATCAATTAAAAAAAGGGAACAAAATGGAACAATTTTCATCTCATTTCAAATCTCGATCCGTTTTGGATTTTTCGGCTAAATTTCGGATGGAATGTTCTAGTTTCATTTCACATGTTTCGTTCCGGTCTTGAAAAGTCATTGAAACAAATGGAACCTGGTTCAATTTAATTAATTAAAACCACCCAAGTATAAAAAGCTCTTTTTTATTACTATTTTCAATAACAATGATATTAATAATAATATTGAAAATTATTATTATAATTTTTATTAACAATGATATTAATTTTTTAAAATTAGATTTATCATTAATATATATGGTTTGTATTCATGTTTTTTTTTTTTTTTCATATTTATACTTTGTAGAAATTTGCGCAAAACAAGAAATGTTTTAGATCCTATTAGCCTTGATAACATTGATCTAGCTTTATATTTAAAATATTTGTGTTAAAACATTTTACTTTCATAATATTTTAATATTTTGTTTAAGTTGAATTACTTTAAATTAAAAATCTATTTAATGTTGATTATTTAAAAATATTTTAAATTTTAAAATTATATTTATTTGACATTATGTTTGTATTACATAACTTATAATTAATTTATTTTGAATTTGAATTATATTTATTGAATTTTATATATATATATATATATATAAAACACCTATCAAAACAGAAATGAGAAGCTTGCATTAAAGTTAGCAGGTGCTGGTTGAATCACTCCCTGTGTATATGCAATACACCTGTACATACTGATTATTGAAATAGAATACACGACAACAACACACGATTATAGTTCACGGCAAGTTTTCCCCTTTCTCACGAGCTGTTTCTCTACCCTTGTTCTATTACCATGTCTTAAACTTATCACAGAGAATTGAGTCCTAAAAAACATGGACCATGATTCTCTTCTGGTTTGGCTTTTTAAATTGTGCAGTTTGTTTTCAAAAAGACTGAAGGAGGTGGGATGGGACTTTCTCCTTGATGAAGCCTTCGCTGCATGAGAAGCAAGGAGAAGGGTGCACTAGACCCCGGCTTGAGCCATAAGCTTGCCAACAAAAAGACCTTGTCGATCCCCCTGTGTGTGACAGAAGTTGAACATCTTCCAAGTATAGTCCTTTACAGGGGAAGTCGTCGCTGCAAACAAATTTTATAGCTTCCTCAGTTGCTGAAGTTCCTTTGATACGCCTAAAGGATATATTCTCCACTTTAACAGCTGAAGTCTGCATTCCACGGCATTAATAAGTCATATAATCTCTTCAATTCAAGAAATGCATTCAAATTATATACCAGCCAAAAAGAATCATGCAGCGGTAGCTATCCAACACAACCGTCTCAGTGGCGATTAACTAGGACGCATTCCTTAAGGCTACTGACTGGGAACATGTCACTGTAACCCTTATTGTTGAATGTTTGACCATCGTGTGATGAGTGTGAGATGCTGGCCAAATCTATATGCATTTAAAGGTCCAATATGATTCATAAAAAGCGTGGCCCATTGCTTATAAATTCGTCAACAATTTCATATTCCTGGCTCTAAAATCTGATAAAGGCCAGTACCATACCTGATTTGCACATGGCACGTGTGCATCACAATAATACTGATCTATTATAATTGGATTTGATACGTTTTCCATGAATATGTTCTGGAATGTGATATTTGTGGCATTACCACCACCTCCCTGGTGAAGTTCAAAGAGGTCAGGATTCGATTAATTACAAAGAATTCACTAGTTAAAACACCTGTCTATCCATTCAGAGATGCACGTAGAGATTTGTGTGTGCTCAGGTGTGTGGCAGAGAGATAGAACTTTACCTGCCATGTTTTTATCCGCACCCCGTTATCAGTGTTGGAAAGGAAAGCTCCATCAACCATTACATCCCGCACCAATGATGACGAGTTTGATTTCCCCAAGCTCCCAATGCTAATGAATACAAACAAGAAAAGTTTAAGAACGTAAGACGTTCATGATACTGCAGTGCTAGAGAGTGCCGGGCTTTGTTATTACCTTATACCATGGCCTGGCCCACAGGCAATGTTTCTGATTTTGATTCGTGAAGAGTTGCTGACTATAGAGATGCAATCATCTCCTAGATGCAAAATTGGAACTCATGATAACATTTCCACTCAAAATACGCATAAAAAATGCAAGTGTGAAGCCTCAAGCTTTGCATACCACAAGTTCACAAGCTTCGTTTGAAAGACATGGAGTTGGAAAAGGGATCATCATGTTCTGTTCCACCATATCAGCAACTAAAATAAAATAGATACTCTTCTTTTCTTTTTAAAAATTTGAGCACCATTTATTTAAAGGAACCAAATATCAACGAATCAATATATCTATGGTTAAATCCAAGGTAAGTGACTTTTTGATACAATGGAAAGCTCTTATAGACCATTAACTGAATTTGAAGTTCACTGTATGAAACTTGTGATTGATTGAATAGGGTGTATCATAAGAATATACATATGATGCTCTATTTAAATTTGCACATAATGAAGTGATATTTTGATGGCAAGCTCCGATCCAGGCTAACACATCAGTATAAAAGACTGTAACTGATATCGACCACCTATATCTTGTGTTCATCGATAGTTTTCTTGGGAAATTCATTAAAAAATCAAGTTTAGGCCTCCATAACCCAATAGCCTATATTTTAGGCCTCCATAACCCAATAGCCTATATATCTCCCAAATCAATCCTCTGCACAAACAATATCATTCTGGTCCTATATCTCACGAATTTTTTTGTGAACCTCGGGAAAAGAAAAAAAAATCCATCCCTAAAATCCCAACTTAAGATGATATACTCTAGCTAACCATCTTTTTCTGAGTTAGAAAAGTTTAGCTTCAAGAAAATCCAATTCGAGATTCTTTCTCCAAACTATCTTCAATTAAACATACTGTGTTATACTTTAATGGGCAGCATCTTATGGAGAAAATATAATGGATATATGGAACATTGTACTTCTGCTCTGAGCATGTAAGGTAAAACTAGAACCCCAGAACTTTTTTGTAACATCATAAGCCAAGTCTTAACCACTTGTGCTCAGCCTAACCACAGAAATATCATGTACTTGTGCATTTAACGAGCTACAAGGAATATATCCATTAACAAGCTGATATTAATATGGAATTGAAAAAATATTATAATAGAGAGGTCATCACACATGTTGAAAAATTATTATAGCAGAGAGGTCATCACACATGACAATCAAAGAATGAAACAGACATTAAATAGTGTTGCAGCAGGTATTTTTATTTCATTCTCAATCAAACCTGATTAAACTATTATCATTAGCCCAAATGAAAAGACACATGACTTCCAAGTGCAGCTATCAAAGCAACTAAAAGAATTGTTGAAATGAACTCAAATGAAATAAAAATATCTGTTCATAAATGAAGATTCCTGCATGGCATGTCATAAGCAAAATTATTAACATACTCTCTTTGTTTTGCAGTTGCAAATAACATTATCAAATTATACTTATAAAGAAATGTCTACATGCATCAAAAAGTTGCAAACTTATGAAGCAAACACAGAAGGAAGAGAAAACACATTTACGTCATGATGCTAATAATAAAACTATGTGCCAGTTTCCAGAATTACCAACCTGTTCTAACAACACTATCCTTGATCTTTACTCCATGGGATGCACTGATGTGGATTCCATCAGTGTTGGGGCTAACAGCAGGTGATTTCACTACAAGATGGAAAGTCATAACCCTGAGACAATTAGTGAATGCTATGTGCATCTTTTGACCACAGACCACCTTAAGATTCTCGACTTTCAAATCCTTGCACCTGTGGAAAGTAATGGCCTGCAGCACGATTACTATACTAGATTAGAGTGTTTAAAAAGTGAAAGGAAAACATTGTTCTTGAGGAAAAAATAGGATGAAAGATACAACAGAATAAGTAAATTAATGGAACTAACTGCATTGCTTAAAGAATAAAGCAGCACTAACCGTTGGAGCATTTCGGCATGGCTGTTACAAACAATTGAAGCTATAGTTAAAAAAAAATGCGTGAATAAAAAAAATATGAGAAAGATTTAGGTACGAGTCACAGAAATACATTGGTTTTGTTGATCTTGCAAGACTGAGCCCACCATAACCATCCCCTACCATTGACAGTTCCTCCCCCTTCTACTGTAAGGTGTTTTACCCCATGGAAGTAGAGCCACTTGCGATGATTTAAACCTTTCCAAGCAGCAGGGTCTTCAGGAGCAACAATCGTACCAGAGATCTATTAAATCACAATTCCAATGCAGTAACTGATAGGGGAACAATATTCACATAGAAGGAAGAAATGATGCAAATCACAACAAAACAGTTAGTTGTTATGCTTACATCAAGAGTGACCTTTGACTTACAAGGCCCTCCGAAATCAACCGGATGGACCAGAAAATTATAACCAGCTGGAATTACAATCCTGGTTCGACCCCGGAAAGAACAAGCCATCTCCCAAGCTTCTTTGAAAGCCTGTAAGCCAATAAATAATACCACGTCAAGAGAATTTATACTTTACAATAACTTTGCACATGGTTAAAATACATAGTAAGACATAAAAAGTCCAAACAAACTCTTAAAAAGATCTGAAATTTTTGCTTGAAAAGCAGATAATTGGCTGCTTGGTATTATGCAGTCTATTGCATCTCAATAGGCAAGGTTCAAAACTCTTTACCAAGACTTGGTAAAGAAAACATGATGGCTGATCGTATAGCCAGGTAATGGAGGAAAACAAAGAGGAAATAAAAAATTGTTCAGTTTTCACAACAACAATTGTTTAACCATTAAAATTGAAATGACTGACTTTCATTTGTTATCGAAAATTTGGTGAGACCATTCACGTGCACAAAGATGAGAGCATCATTTTGATTTCTTACAACATTCATTTTCTTTACATTCCAATAGAACAGAAAGAAATATATTAACCCAAACCCCACGTTGAAATTAAAATCTACAGCCTGAAGCTCATAACAAGTTCAAGTTTTCCTCGAACAGAAAACTAGCTGTGCTCAAGAAATATGATGTTCACTAGTTGCAATAGAAATTAAAGTTTTGTTGTCTAAACGAGCTCATACATTCCACCAAAAAGAAAAGAAATGGGAATCATTCAATTAGACATGGTACACCCACACATAAAGTTACTCAAAATTGTCCAAAATATACATGATTGCTGATTTGCTCAGAATCTCAAAATCGAATACCCCATACAGAGCCCATAAGATTCTAAACAAAAATCATGCATTCTTATAAAATGGGCATCATTCAACATGTAACACCACATTGACATTGACAAAAACAACCTATCAAGTCGAATGATCAACACTCAAGTAGAGTAACCAAACCACGTCGCACAACAGAAGACACAGATCAAATAAAACATTAAAAAAAACGTAGTGTATATAGTGGAAACCGTATAATGATGACATGCCTGAGTATCATTACTAAGACCATCTCCTTTTGCACCAAAATCACCGACAACAAGGACCCTTTTGGAACCGGGTCGGATTCTGGCTGGCGCGGATTGCGGGAGCTGAAGTAGAGAGTCAAATCCTTGTACACATACAAAACATGCACATATAAGCACACGTATAGTGCTAGTGCCTTTTGGACAAAAACCAAACCTCAGGTTGTTCATGTTCTGTCAGAGAGAACATGGGCATCAGAAACCTGGCGCCGACAGTTTTATGAACAGCAGATAGATCTAGTTAATCTATCTAACATTCTAAATTGAAAGCCGCTGTCACGGCCTTATTCTTTTCTTGATGCTGTGACGTCGTTTGAGGTCTTCCCGTTGTCATTCTGTTAATCATTGCCCAATGTCTGTGCTGTGTTTTATTATTAGTTTAAACAGTTCATCTCTTTTTTTTTTTAAAAATGATAATTAATTTAAGAAAGTTATATGAAACAATTAAATGATAAAATATATATTTTTATTTTTATTGAATATTTATGAGCAATTGTTTTTTATAAAAAAAAATTATACGAGGTTCATATATGATTATTTAAATATAACCATATAAAAAGTTCTAATCTTATATTATTTTTTAAAATATTATTTTACTAACTTTATTTAAAGATATTTTTATTAAAAAATTGTAAAACAAATAAATTAAAAATGAACAAAAATAGGGTGAAGAGCCAGGAATCGAGCTCAGGCCCACGAACATAATTGGGTTTGGAAAATTAAACCTGCGAGTATATCCTTTAAAAAAAATCAAATGTCATTGCCTTAAAAGGCTAAGCTTGGGTGTCCATTGTTCTTGTTTATTTTTATGTTTTAAAAATGTTTTTAAAAAATATATTTTTTTATTTTTTTATTTATTTTAAATTAATATTTTTTGATATTTTTATATTATTTTAATGTGCTGATATCAAAAATAATTTTTAAAAAATAAAAAAATATTATTTTAATATATTTTCGAGTGAAAAAATATTTTGAAAAACAATTGTAACCATACTTTCAAACAGGTTCAATTATAAACAATGTATGACGTGTTCTTTGCCTATACAGAGACAGGGGTGCCATTCACCGCAACTAATTTAGCCACCAAATATGGCTAGAAAATTAGGTTTTGATTAATTTTGTTCTTCAAACTCAAATTTTAACTTGTTTTTTTCTTCTCAAACACATAAAAAGATATTTTAAAACCTCAATAATCCTATTTTCAATCCCAAAATACCCTGAAATCAATCACAATACTCAAAATCACATGCTAAAAATCAAAACAAACCTTATAGATTTAAATGTATTTTTATAAATATATAATTAAATAATTAAATCACTTCCATCAAACTTCCCTTTTCATTACAAACCTAAAATGAGTCTTTTTTTTTTTTTTTATTGTCAAACAAAGATTTTCTTTCTCATTTTTCTTTCAGATGATTTTCTCTTCTCTATAAGATTTTAGGAATTGAAATGTGAGAAAAATAAGATTTTATGACTAATATGTAAGAAGCTAAAAATTAGATGGACTAAAGATGAAAAAAAAGTTGCAGTGACTATTGAGCACTTTATGAACAGTTGAAATTGCACTGAGGATTGCAAAGTATAATTAAAGAACTCTAAAACGCGTGGGGAAAGTACTGTAGCTTTCCCCACGGCTTTCCCGCCAAGATATATATCGTCTCTGCATTGTAGTGGAGTGTCTCGCTCGGTTTCCCACAAAATATATTGTCACTGTAGAAGATTGAAAAAAGCGACATCATGATACCAGTGTCTTAAATGCTTTGAAAAATTAGACTGTCATTTTTTTTCCCCTGTAATTGGGTCTTCTTTTTCTTCTGTGAGGTTTATAGGGTTCAAGGTATGCTGAATTATCTGACATCTAATCACCTTTAGAATAATTAAAATACCATGCAAAGAAGCAATGAACTTACACGTCTTCAGGTTTCATTAAAACGCGTGGGGAAAGTACTGTAGCTTTCCCCACGGTTTTCCCCGCTAAGATATATATCGTCTTGCATTGTAGTGGAGTTGTCTCGCTCGGTTTCCACAAAATCCCACAAAATATTGTCACTGCAGAAGATTGAAAAAAGCGACATCATGATACCAGTGTCTTAAATGCTTTGAAAAATTAGACTGTCGTTTTTTTTTCCCCTGTAATTGGGTCTTCTTTTTCTTCTGTGAGGTTTATAGGGTTCAAGGTATGCTGAATTATCTGACATCTAATCACCTTTAGAATAATTAAAATGCCATGCAAAGAAGCAATGAACTTACACGTCTTCAGGTTTCATTAAAACGTGTGGGGAAAGTACTGTAGCTTTCCCCACGGTTTTCCCCACCAAGATATATATCGTCTCTGCATTGTAGTGGAGTGTCTCGCTCGGTTTCCCACAAAATATATTGTCACTGCAGAAGATTGAAAAAAGCGACATCATGATACCAGTGTCTTAAATGCTTTGAAAAATTAGACTGTCGTTTTTTTCCCCCTGTAATTGAGTCTTCTTTTTCTTCTGTGAGGTTTATAGGGTTCAAGGTATGCTGAATTATCTGACATCTAATCACCTTTAGAATAATTAAAATGCCATGCAAAGAAGCAATGAACTTACACGTCTTCAAGTTTCATTAAAACGCGTGGGGAAAGTACTGTAGCTTTCCCCACCAAGATATATATCGTCTCTGCATTGTAGTAGAGTGTCTCGCTCGGTTTCCCACAAAATATATTGTCACTGCAGAAGATTGAAAAAAGCGACATCATGATACCAGTGTCTTAAATGCTTTGAAAAATTAGACTATCATTTTTTTCCCCCTGTAATTGGGTCTTTTTTTTCTTCTGTGAGGTTTATAGGGTTCAAGGTATGCTGAATTATCTGACATTTAATCACCTTTAGAATAATTAAAATGCCATGCAAAGAAGCAATGAACTTACACGTCTTCAGGTTTCATTTGGACAATGTCAAATCAGCCAGTGTTTTTTTAATGGTGCATTAAATGCTTTCAGGCTTCATTTAGAATAACGTCAAGCTGGCTAATCTTCTTTAATGGTGCATTAAATGGATGTGGCGTTGGCATCATTATACACATAAGCTTGCCTCCGTTTTCATTGTTTCATGTTCAATTTTCGTTGGCATTTTTATTCTGGTTAGTGTGCTTTCTAATTGTTTAATTGCATGGGATGGTGCTATTTTGAAATGGTGTTTTTAACGACCCAGTTCTCTCAGCTCCTGCCTCTCTTATAATATTTGAAGGTATGTTTTCCTGCAACTTTTGTTTGTTCAGTATTCGGGTGGCCATGATTTGTTATGCTTTCCTTTGCAGTTCATTGTTCCCTTTACATGGCCGTTCGTTGCTGGCGACAAAAACAAACTAGCTTTGCTCATAAGTATTGGTTTTTAGAACACATATGATTCATCATATTCAATATTAATTTATATATCTTTCTCACCATCAGAATTGAAGCTTGGATTATATTATATTCATTAAGACATGTTTTTTTTTTTTTTAGAGGTGTGGGCATTACTTTTTCCATTGTGCTTGAGAGAAAATTTTTTTTTGACACAGTATCATTTTACATCTGATGTGAAAAGAGAAATTCAGAGTATTCATTGATATGTACAAATAGACACTTTTCTTCATAACTGCCATACATGTGTTGATGGTGTGGGTGACATTTCATGAAATAACATAAGACTTATACTTTTATGATGAGGTTAGATTAATTATTATTATTCGTTTGGGGTATGAGCTTGCAACAGATTTCACATGTCTAATGATCATATAAAGAAAGCAGGTCACGGGTCCTTAGTGTTTTTGGCAATGTTTGCATAAGTCAAACTATGGGTTATAGTACAGTTTCGAAAATAAAAAATTTTCTGATCCTATGTTTTGATTTTTTAAAAAACATTGCAGGACACAGGACATTCTTATTAAAAAAATTACAAAGATTGTTCTGGTTTTTTTTTCCCTTTTTTCCTTTGGTTTTTTTTTTAAGCGCTTGCTGAAATTGTGATCTTAATTTCTTTTACCTAAACATGTTGCCTCATCTTTTATTTTTATTTCTGTTTGTTTTTTCATGCCTCATTGTCTAGGCCTTATACCACATGTTTATTCGTTTTTATTCTTGCACATATTAATTATAATTTAACTTTGTTTTTCAGATCTTTTAAAGCGGCCACTTTTATTTATCGTCGGTATTTTCTCAGGTTTGTTTTGTGCCTTTCTGTTATTTACTTTATGCGTTTCTATTTCCTTGCATGCTTAATCATGGTTATGGTGTTTCTATGTTTAGCAACATGTAATGCCCTTTTTTTTATTGCTTGATTTTTTATTGTTATATCTTCATCCTTTCCTGAACCAAGGAGTTGTGTTCTTAGCTAAGCCTGCCTTATCATCATGTCTCATAATATATCAAAGATTTCAGTCTAATGTAATTCCTTCACCTTGCAAGCCAATTAATCTTTGGCCAGCACTTAATTTCATTATGTTTTGTTTTTTAATTACTTATTATTCCTATGTTTACATGGTTTCTTTAGAAAGCACATGTCATTAAGATTTTCTCTATCCCTGTGTTTTCCTTCACTTGGCCATGATCATGTACTAATCATGGTTTTTTTGTGTTTTCCTTTCATTTAACTTCGTGTTTTATTTCCATGGTTTCATTAGAGCATCAACATGACAAGTCCTGATGGACATGTTCAGCCGGATGCGTATACGCCATCTTCTCAATCCTCACAATTTGTTTTGAATGGCTATGAAACCCCTGTTTATAGAATCTTGCTATCCGATAACCCAAGCTCTTCAAATACACCACCTACTCCACAACATACTCAAGGGGTTGGCACTTTGGTCTGTTCACGCCAGCACATAGATATACAAACCACCTTCTCCTTATCAAGCAACACAGTGCAAACTAAAACTAATGAAATTAGTGCAACAAGGCTATCCAATCCTTCACAATCTACCGCCCTTGCTTCATTTCACTGTAGTGATGTAGTTTCAAGTCATGAATCTAAAGGATTCTCTGAGCAAACCGTTAATCATCAATCTACTATAAGCCAAGCATCATATCAGAAAAAAAAAGGCGTATGTAATCCAATCATGTACCTTTTGTGGCCATTTTTGCTTTATTTGTAATTACCTCTTTTTATATCATTCCTTCAAGTATCTTAGCTTCATTTTTTACAGGTTATTTAATTGAATACATTGATTTTGGTGATAAAACATACAAGTGTAAGCATTGCAATGCTCTTTTTTTGGTTGCAAGAATGCTTGGCCCGTTCATCCAAAACAAACCCATGCTTTACACTTTGTTGTAATAATGGGAAGGTCGTGCTTCCTGCTCCACAAGAAACACCTAACTACCTTGATAACCTCCTTAACCCAAACAATGGTTCATTATCCAAAAACTTTCGGCGTGAAATTCATGCTTATAACTCAATGTTCGCTTTCACGTCTATGGGGGCTGTGGTTGATCATTCTGCTAATTCTTAACCTGGATCTTATGTTTTTAAGGTCAATGGATACTGCCACTATTTTATGGGTTCTCTTCTTCCCATGGATAATAAAGGCCCCAAGTTTGCGCAGCTTTATATTTTCGATACAGATAATGAGGTTTCTAACCGTCTGCAACCATTCTGCAATGAAAATTTTCAATCAATCTTGGATAGTGAGATTGTTGTTGGTCTGATCAATATGTTTGATTCATCTAATCAATTAGTTCGTTTGTTCCGTCATGCTGGACAAAGGTTTGGGGATGTCGACATTCCAGAATTCAAACTTCGGTTAATTGGTAAAAGAGATGATGACTCAAGGCAATACGATGATCCTTCTTTAAATGACATTGGTGGTTTGGTTGTTGGAGACATTGGTCATTGTCAATCTGATCGGGACATAATTATTGAAAGTTTATCTGGAACACTTCAGAGGATCTCAAAGCTTCATCCAAAATTTATGTCCCTTCATTACCCACTTCTTTTTCCATATGGTGAGGATGGTTTCCACACTGATATTCCATTAGCTCATCAAGAGCAGTAACCACCTAAAAAAAGACAAAAGGTTTCAATGAGAGCCTATTATGCTTATCTCATTCATGAAAGAGAAAAACAAGAAAGCACTCTCATAAAAGGCGAAAGATTGTACCAACAATTTTTGGTTGATGCATTTGTTAATGTTGAAGAGGAACATTTAGATTTTATACGTGCAAACCAAGAAAATCTTAGAAGTGAGCATTACAAAGGAATACATGATGCTATTGCTCGAGGTGATATTGATGGATCAACTACAGGGAAAATTATACTTCCATCTTCTTTAACAGGAAGCCCTTGGTATATGGTTAATAATTACCAAGATGTTGTGGCCATATGTAGATGTTATGGGAATCCTGATCTTTTTATCACATTTACCTGCAATGTTAATTGGCCTGAAATTTGCCGAGAAATTAAAAAAACAAAGAGCTATCAACCTGAGGACAAACCTGACATCATCGCAAGGGTATTTCATTCCAAGCTAATTGATATGATGTCATTCATCAAGTCCGGAAAACCTTTCGGACGAACAATTGCTGGTATTTCTTTTTTATTTCTTAAATTTCAAGTTCCTATTTTTATCCTTCTGCAAACACCCATTTTTACTTCTTTACTTGCATTCTTTTTTTAGATGTTTGCGCTGTGGAGTTTTAAAAAAAGAGGTTTGCCGCATACTCATTTGTTAGTTTGGCTAGCTCTAGAATTCAAATTTTGTTCGCCTGAGGATGTTGACTCTATTATTTCAGCTGAAATACCTGACAAGCATCAAGATCCTATTTGCTTTGAGATAGTTTCAAAATTTATGATGCATGGTCCATGCGGCGCTGCAAATCCAAAGGCTCAATGTATGGAAAAGAATAAATGTTCCAAACGATTTCCAAATAAAAACAAAGATGCAACCATCTTTGGTGAGAATGGCTTTGTTTACTATAAACAACACATGCAACCTAGTGGTCACATTGTTAAAAATGGCATTTCCCTGTCAAATTGTCATGTTGTCCCGTATAACAAAGAACTTTTGCTTCGATACAATGCACACATTAATGTTGAAATTTGTTGTCAATCTCTGCTTATCAAGTATCTTTTTAAGTATGTTAGCAAAGGAGCTGATCGATGCAGAATGGTTATGAAAAAAGATACTAATGATGAAATACAAGCTTATCTGAACTGTAGATTCATTTGTCCATATGAAGCAGTATGACGTTTATTCCAATTCCCAATCCATTCAAGGAGCCCAGCTGTTAAAAGACTTCAAGTCCATCTGCCGTTACAACACCATATGTTTTTTTTCAGGAAATCAATCCTTATCGTCGGTTCTTGGAAGACCTGGCATTAATAAGACAATGCTCACAGAGTGGTTTGAGCGCAATAGAGTTGATGTCAATGCACGAGATCTTTTTTACTCATAGTTTCCAAGCAGGTATGTTTGGGATGCTAAGCAAAAAGAATGGATTATTAGATCACGTGGATTTTTCCTTGGTCGCATTGTGTATGTCCATCCTGCAGTGGGGGAGTTGTATTTTCTCAGAATGTTACTTAATCATGTTAGAGGAGCTAAGAGCTTTGAAGACTTGCGGCAAGTCTCTGGTACAATGTTTCCAACTTTTCAGCTTGCATGCAAGGCTTTGGGGCTGTTAGGAGATGATAAAGAGTGGTCAGATGCATTTGGTAAGGCTATTCCAACAGCTTCTTCTCCGCAACTAAGGCAAATTTTTGTTAATATTATTATGTTTTGCGAGGTTGCTGATCCAAATTGTCTTTTCGATCACTTTTGGCATTGTATGCATGATGACATTGAATATCATCTGAGATCTTCTTTCTCAATGTTGAATGTTTGTTTATCTAATGAAGAACTTAGGAACTATGTGTTGTGTCATAACCCAATTTTGGGTTATTCCCCAAATTTTCAAAATAAAAATCAAAAAATAAAATAAAGGCTGGCACTATGGAGGACTAAATTGAAAATCAGAAAAAATCCCAAATTTTAACCCAAAACGACTTTGCTTAAAAACAAAAAAAAAAAAAACGGGTTATTGTTCATCATCTTCCTCGTGAAGCTGCCCAAGTGGCAGACTTCCAGGCGCATTTTCTACCTCGTTTATTCCCCAAATCCGACAAGTCATGCACCAACATGTTCACCTGAAATCCCTTTATCCCGTGGAGTGGTCCGGTCGGGTCGAAAATCTTGGAAACGACTCCGTTTATTGGCCCAAAGTGGCACCCTCGGGCAGTCTGCAGCCTTGGATTGCCAAATTTTGCAGTTCGAGGTGCACACTTCGAACCAACGACTTGGATTCCTCGAGTCGAATCAAGGGCTGAGACTTTTTCCCCGTTGAAGAAAAGATTACCCTCTTTCCATCCCTATAAATAGGAGCCAATTTCGTGCTTAGAGGGAGGAGAAAATCAGGTCCAAAGTAAGCCAAAAAGCCAGCCTTCCTCCCTTTTCCTGCTGCAGATTTTCTTCTTTTTCTTCCTTTTCCAGCTGCAGCCGCTCCAGCCAACTCCACCGCCGTTTCCACCACCAGCTTCAGGTCCTCCTCCTCCAGCCAGCCATCGCCGCCACGCCAGGTGGTCCGCTCACCTTCCTCTTCTTCTTCACGTCACTGTTCACGCATGAACAGTAGACGTGAATTATAATTCATGTCTACTGTTCATGCCTTTAGTCTTGTTCATGCCGTCACTGTTCACTGTTCATGCCTTTTAGTTTTTTATTCGTTTTTCTTTTTTATTTTTTAAAAAAATTTCAAAAATATTAAAAAAAAAATCATTTAAAAATTTTGTGGTTTTCTCAAATATTTTTCCACCAAGTTTGCTTAATATTGGGTTGTATACTTACATTGTAAGATACAAGTCTGGTATTAAAATACCCGGTTTTTTGAAATATTTTTTAAAAAAAAATATCAAAAAGAAAAAATATTTTATCGCATACGGCCAAGTCCTAAATATTTTCCAAGCATGTTTTTTTCAAAAAAATTGCATCTTTCTCACCTTTTGAAAAATCCAAAAAATGGATATCATAACTAGTTTATGATTATCCATTAGGGTTTGGCCAAAATATCAAAAATCTTTTGCCAATCTTTTTTTTCTAGGATCTAGATGTAGACTTTAATATTTGAAAGGTGTAAAATTACATGATAAAGTACACCCTCAAGTATTAAAGATACAAGATGTAAATAAATATCATTCAGACGTTAGAACGGTTAGGTTTTAATCCAATAAGGTAGAGACTTTCTCATGAAGATAGATCTACCTTGAATCTTAGAAAGACCAACGAATAGAAATTCGACCTAGAAAAAACAATCAAGCAACATTGCAGCTTACCTTAGGTAGGGTGCACTGGGGGTGATGCGTCTTCCCCTTGCACAACCAGTCCCTTACTCAGACTCTCGCAGACCATAGGTTCCTAGTGACCATAATACTAGGTGGCGACTCCAATGAACCAAGCAAAACACAAATAATAAACAAATCGCCAGCCGATGCGCGCGGGATTTTCCGACATGCGACAGAATGGCGACTCCACTGGGGAGGTATTATTTCTGACAATATTGGACTAAGCTTTGTGTATTTGATGTATTTAAATTTTGCCATTTTTGTCTTGTTTTATTCTATGCATGCATTTTATAGAATTGTTTCATGCATCACTTATTTATTTTTGAAAGCACATACAAGCTTCTAAGTTAGGCGGGGAGTAGCAGTCTATCTCATGACTTTTAGTCGGGGTTCAGATTTGTGAAACATCCAACTATGAGCTGAGTGTTTACTCGGTAATGGCGGTCACATGGTGCCCCAACCATTCCATGTAAACCCCTATACTACCTTCACGTGAGGTCGTCACTGGGCAGTTCATAGACCCTTTTGAGACCAGATAGAAAACCTACCCATGTTCATACAATGAATAGAACCTGTCCTTAGGTTGTATGTGCTATCATTTATTTGCATCGGGGCGAACCCTTCTTGAAGCATCTTGAACTCAAGATTTGTGGATGACACCATGGTCGTCACTCAGAAAATTTTCATTGTAGAGTTTGGGCAAAAATCATGATTCTTGTTCCATCATACAAGATTTACGACCATGTTGTCACCCCTCGAAGGGCAAGTTCATCATATAGACTTCATGTTCATACATTTGTCATGCATGCACCCAGATGAAAGATAGGTCCCCTCTGAGGCTACAACACCTGATTTTGAGAGAAACATTGGAGACAAAGAGCGTGCTCATCTCAGCATCCATTTCCAAGAAGAGTTAGAGTCTCTGAACAAAAGTGTGACTCACCTCTAGCTTACTCGAGGAAACACTTAGAAATGCCTCTAGTGAAGGTCCTTCCAATCGGCCAGTCATTTTTGTTCAAAGCCCCAACAAAGACTCAACCCGAAGAAATTAGGGGCCAACATGATCAAGAGCCTCAACACAATTTGAAGGGGAATTGCATCACCGTTGCAGAATGGAGCCTGTTCTTGCTCTGTCAAAATAACTACCTCTGTTTGATCATGCCTCCAAAAACTTGATTTTTTATTTCAACCTACTCCAGTTTTTGTTGGCAATTTGGCTCAAAATTCCACAAGACTTTCCATGTCCATTGAGCCTTTCTTGTGTTTTCCTGTGTTCATCACATGCCTTTATTTTTGTTGTTTCATGCAAATAACACATTGAGCATAACCTTCAAGCATGAAACCATTGCGTCAAGAATCTTTGGGCGTGTTTCCCCTTTCTTCCAAAATTGTGCATGTTTTCACAAGGATTTTTGGGAATTCAAAGTTTAGTACAAAAACAGAAATCATGTTGATGTTTGTCCGAAACAAACGAGTTCTGGAAATTCAGGTGATTCCTTAGAGAGGTAACCATACACCTAGAAAACCAAAAAAAAAAAAAAACACCATGAAGTGACTCCAAAAGCTGGGTTTTATTTGCATGAATAATGAGAAATCACTCTGCATACTCGCATGAAAGCAAGGCTTACCGATCCTAAACGCATGCATTCGAGATGAAGAAAGGCCATCTTTGATAATCCTTTCGCAAGACTGAAATATATCATTTGCAGTCCCTTTTTGAGCCTAATAAATTTTTCTTGAAAAATAACTTTGGCTAGGATCACACCCTACACTAGGGGGCAAGTGCAAAAAATCCATAATGATTGAAAGTGCCCAAATAACTCTTGGGGGCATGAAAAAGTCTTCAACGATGAAAGTGCCTAAACAATACTGGGGGGCATAAAAAGAAATTTCTCAATCATCAAAGGTGCCCATACAAAGTTAGGGGGCATGAAAAAAGATCCAAAGGATCCAAAATTCTGAGCATAAAAAAAAAAAAACAAGGCCAATGCAATGATGCTCAAAATCCAATTAAGAAAAGAAAAACAAAGAGAAAGAGCCCAAGCCCAACACTAGAGGGCACCGTGGACCATTTTACAAATCAATTTCAAGGTCCAGAAATGTATGAACAAAAGAGTTTGGGATATAAGCACTTGTGATCCTTAGTCTTAAAATCCCTTAAACACCTTTTGAGCCTACAAATATCCTTTTCTTCATAGCCAAGAGCCCAAGCCTACATTATGTGCCTAATCAAGCCCTTTCTGATCAAAGGCAAGCAATCTGGATCGGTAGGCAATGCTTTCTCATGCGAAATAAAATCATTATTCATGCAAATAAAATGAATGCTTTGAAAACGGTTCTCAATAACCCTCAAATTGAAATTTAAACCTTTTGTGACCAAACAGATGTCACTTCGTGTTTTTTCACATTTTCACAAACGGTTCTCAATAACCCTCAAATTGAAATTTAAACCTTTTGTGACCAACCAGATGTCACTCCGTGTTCTTCACATTTTCACCAACGGTTCTCAATAACCCTCAAATTGAAATTTAAACCTTTTGTGACCAAACAGATGTCACTTCGTGTTTTTCACATTTTCACCAACGGTTCTCAATAACCCTTAAAATTGAAATTTCAACCTTTTGTGACCAACCAGATGTCACTTCGTGTTCTTCACATTTTCACCAAAATCAAAACAAAAAGTTTTCATCACTTTTGATAACCTCTCAATAGGAATCACTTGAATTTCTTCAGAATGAGTTCACTTTGAATCGATGTCAATATGATTTCTGTGTTTGGAATAGCTTTGAAATTCCAAAAATTCTGCATGAAAACAACTCCTTATCAAACCTTCCTTCACATAGCCTCATCCCCAAACCCGAATTGAATACTTGGGGCATGATCAAGCTAGGGGGCAATCAAAACATCTGGTAGAGCCGACTCCATGATTCCCTTTCGAAGAAATTATTGGGCAAAATTGGCAACCCTTGAGATAAAAGGGGCGGAGAACAAAGAAGAATGATGGCATCAAGTCTTTCATAGAGGCCAAGATCGTAAGATATTTCTCGAGTAAGCAAGGGGGACAAAAGCCATCAAAGCTTACTATCAGAGACTCAAACTTTTGAAAAAGGAGAACTCCATGAAGAAAAGGGGACCTATACTTCTCAGGTAAGTATACATGCATATTGATCATGATGCATTACTTTCATCCTTGACAGATCGGTGTCTCACCATCACCTCTTTTTTAGTGTGCCTTCGAGCCCTAACCTTTTAGGTAGTGTGTTTTCCAACCCTACCTCCTTCTGAGGGCGTCTTTTAGCCCTCACCCCTTAGGTAGTGTGTTTTCTAACCCTACCTCTTTTTTAGTGTGCCTTCGAGCCCTAACCCTCTTAGATAGTGTGTTTTCCAACCCTGCCTCTTTTTGAGAGCTCCTTGGAGCACTCACCCTTTAGGTAGTGTGTTTGCTAACCCTACCTCTTTTTTTAGTGTGCCTTTAAGCCCTAACCCTCTTAGGTAGTGTGTTTGCCAACCCTACCTCCTTTTGAGAGCTCCTTCGAGCCCTCACATCTTAGGTAGTGCATGTTTGTAACCCTACCTCTTTTTAAGTGCGCCTTAAGGCCATCAACCACTTTAGGTAATGTGTTTTATAACCATACCTCCTTTTAAGTGCGCCATAGAGCCATCAACCCCTGAGGTAGTGCGTTTTCCAACCCTATCTCCTTTTGAGTGCGCCTTAGAGCCTTCAACCACTTTAGGTAGTGTGTTTTCCAACCCTGCCTCCTTTTGAGTGCGCCTTAGAGCCATCAACCCCTTAGGTAGTGCGTTTTCCAACCCTATCTCCTTTTAAGTGCGCCTTAGGGCCATCAACTCCTTAGGTAGAGCGTTTTCCAACCCTATCTCCTTTTAAGTGCGCCTTAGGGCCATTAACCACCTTAGGTAGTGCGTTTTCCAACCTTACCTCCTTACCTCCTTTCGAGTGCACCTTTGAGCCCTCACTACTTTAGGTAGTGCGTTTTCAAACCTTACCTCCTTTAGAGTGCGCCTTGGAGCACTCAGCTCTTAGGTAGTGTGTTTTTCTAACCCTACAACCTTTCGAGTGCGCTCTTCAGCCCTCGTTCCCCATCGAGTCCTATCATGTCGTCCCTTTTAAACATTTTGCCTTTTCGCCCGGGTAGGTCACCCATTATAATCAGACCTCTTTCAAAACACTTTTCATCTTCCATTTGGGCCGGTTGCCCATAACAATGAAACCATTTTTGAGAAATCATTGCATTTCTCCCCACCTTCAAACTTTTTCAATTTGGGCCGGTTGCCCATAACAATAAAACCATTTTGAGAAATCTTTGCATTTCTTACCACCTCCATAACAATTTCACCACTTTGAGAAATCTTCGTATTTCTCACCACCTTAAAAACTCCTTTTGCTTTCCATTCTGGGCCGGTTGCCCATTACAATAAAACCACTTTGAAAAATCTTTGCATTTTTCACCACTTTGAAAAATCTCTGTATTTTTCATCTCTTTGAAAAAATCTTTGTATTTTTCAAAACCTTTCACTTGGGCCGGTTGCCCATTACAACAAAACCACTTTGAAAAATCTTTACATTTTTCATCATTTTGAGAAATCTTTGCATTTCTCACCATTTTGAGAAATCTTTGCATTTCTCACCACCTCTAAAATTTTTCACCATTTTGAGAAATCTTCGCATTTCTCACCACTTTGAAAAATCTCTGCATTTTTCACCTCTTTGAAAAAATCTTTGTATTTTTCAAAACCTTTCATCTGGGCCGGTTGCCCATTACAACAAAACCACTTTGAAAAATCTTTGCATTTTTCACCACTTTGAAAAATCTCTGTATTTTTCACCATTTTGAGAAATCTTCGCACTTCTCACCACTTTGAAAAATCTCTGTATTTTTCACCACTTTAAAACATCTTTGTGTTTTTCACCCGGGTAGGTCACCCATGACAATTCGACCATTTCAAAATCTTTGAATTTTCAAAAAAAAAAAAAAATCTTCCCTTTTTCTTCTTTACAACGCTTACTATCTAAAAGTCTCCTACGAGACTTTCTATCATAAGCATTGTAAGAGGGGGCAACTGTCATAACCCAATTTTGGGTTATTCCCCAAATTTCAAAATAAAAATCAAAAAATAAAATAAAGGCTGGCACTATGGAGGACTAAATTGAAAATCAGAAAAAATCCCAAATTTTAACCCAAAACGACTTTGCTTAAAAAAAAAAAAAAAACGGGTTACTGTTCATCATCTTTCTCGTGAAGCTGCCCAAGTGGCAGACTTCCAGGCGCATTTTCTACCTCGTTTATTCCCCAAATCCGACAAGTCATGCACCGACATGTTCACCTGAAATCCCTTTATCCGGTGGAGTGGTCCGGTCGGGTCGAAAATCTTGGAAACGGCTCCGTTTATTGGCCCAAAGTGGCACCCTCGGGCAGTCTGCAGCCTTGGATTGCCAAATTTTGCAGTTCGAGGTGCACACTTTGAACCAACGGCTTGGATTCCTCGAGTCGAATCAAGGGCTGAGACTTTTTCCCCGTTGAAGAAAAGATTACCCTCTTTCCATCCCTATAAATAGGAGCCAATTTCGTGCTTAGAGGGAGGAGAAAATCAGGTCCAAAGTAAGCCAAAAAGCCAGCCTTCCTCCCTTTTCCTGCTGCAGATTTTCTTCTTTTTCTTCCTTTTCCAGCTGCAACCGCTCCAGCCAACTCCACCGCTGTTTCCACCACCAGCTTCAGGTCCTCCTCCTCCAGCCAGCCATCGCCGCCACGCCAGGTGGTCCGCTCACCTTCCTCTTCTTCTTCGCGTCACTGTTCACGCATGAACAGTAGACGTGAATTATAATTCATGTCTACTGTTCATGCCTTTAGTCTTGTTCATGCCGTCACTGTTCACTGTTCATGCCTTTTAGTTTTTTATTCGTTTTTCTTTTTTTATTTTTTTAAAAAATTTCAAAATATAAAAAAAAATCATTTAAAAATTTTGTGGTTTTCTCAAATATTTTTCCACCAAGTTTGCTTATATTGGGTTGTATACTTACATTGTAAGATACAAGTCCGGTATTAAAATACCTAGTTTTTTTGAAATATTTTTTAAAAAAAAATATCAAAAAGAAAAAATATTTTATCGCATACGGCCAAGCCCTAAATATTTTCCAAGCATGTTTTTTTTCAAAAAAAATTGCATCTTTCTCACCTTTTGAAAAAATCCAAAAAATGGATATCATAACTAGTTTATGATTATCCATTAGGGTTTGGCCAAAATATCAAAAATCTTTTGCCAATCTTTTTTTTCTAAGATCTAGATGTAGACTTTAATATTTGAAAGGTGTAAAATTACATGATAAAGTACACCCTCAAGTATTAAAGATACAAGATGTAAATAAATATCATTCAGACGTTAGAACGGTTAGGTTTTAATCCAATAAGGTAGAGACTTTCTCATGAAGATAGATCTACCTTGAATCTTAGAAAGACCAACGAATAGAAATTCGACCTAGAAAAAACAATCAAGCAACATTGCAGCTTACCTTAGGTAGGGTGCACTGGGGGTGATGCGTCTTCCCCTTGCACAACCAGTCCCTTACTCAGACTCTCGCAGACCATAGGTTCCTAGTGACCATAATACCAGGTGGCGACTCCAATGAACCAAGCAAAACACAAATAATAAACAAATCGCCAGCCGATGCGCGCGGGATTTTCCGACATGCGACATGTTGTATGAACTTGAACAACTTTTAAATGCTTCCGGGACATCATTGGAAGATCATAAACTTCCAATGCCAAATGGTCGCTTGATGGACGAAGTCAGGAACAAGCTTTTAAGAGAAGAGCTTGACTGTGATCTTGTTGAGCTTAGAAATAACCATTCATTGGCTATGCCACTTCTTAATCCATGTCAAAGAAACATTTACGAATCTGTTATTACATCTGTACTACAAAAGAGACAAGCGGTCATATTTGTTCATGGTCATGGTGGAACAGAGAAGACTTTTTTATGGCATACAATTATTAATCGAGTTAGATCTGAAGGTTTAATTGTTCTTGTTGTTGCCTCATCTGAAATAGCTTCTCTTCTGTTACCTGGAGGGCGAACAACCCATTCTAGATTTAAAATTCCATTAGAAGTTAGTGAGAGTTCAACATGCGAGATTAAACACAAAACTCACCTTTCACGACAGCTAGAGATGACATCACTCATTGTTTGGGATGAGGCTCCGATTTTGTTTTGAAGCTTTGGACAAGTCTCTACGAGATGTTCTTAGACTTAACAATCCATTTAGTGGCAAGTCCGTCTTATTAGGTGGGGATTTTCGACAAATTCTTCCTGTTATACCTGGAGGAACAAAAGAAGAAATTATTAATGCTTCTTTTACTAGCTCATTGCTTTGGTCTGCATTCACATTCTTCACTTTGAATCAAAATATGCGGCTATCAGCTGATGGTTTAAGCCCAGGTCAAAAAGATGAACTTAGACAGTTTGCAGAGTGGATCCTTTTGATTGGTGATGGACAAATATGTGATTTGGCTGTTTCAGATGATCATGATGCAACATTTATCAAAATCCCATGTGAGCTTCAGGTTCAAATAATTGATTCTCCAATTGCAGCTGTTGTCTCTGCCATATATCCTGACATTGAAAGGGCTCATCTTGACCCATTCTATTTTAAAGACAGGGCAATTGTTACACCGAAGAACTTAACTGTTTCTGAGATTAATAATTTTATCCTTGATATTATACCTGGTCATAAATACAACTTTCTTAGTTGTGATTCTATCCAAACAACTTCTGGTGATATTGACAACATTGACTTATTGTATCCAATTGAATTTATCAACCAACTTGACTTTAATGATTCTATCCAATTGAAAATTGGCACACCGATCATGTTACTTCGGAACCTCAGTCCCTCTGCTAGTTTATGTAATGGAACAAGACATATTGTTACACAGCTTGCCGATCAAATTATTGAGGCCCAAATTATTACTGGTTCTAACATTGGAGATCGAGTTTTTATTCCACGGATTGTCTTTCCAGTTAATGATAAAAAATGCCCCTTCACAATCAAACGAAGACAATTTCCTATTAGGCTTTGCTATGCTATGACTATCAATAAAAGCCAAGGACAATCACTTAAGTTTGTTGGTGTCTTCTTGAAAGAACAAGTTTTCAGTCATGGTCAATTATATGTTGCTTTGTCAAGAGTTACATCAAAGAATGGGCTTAGAATCATTTCCTTCGATCATGAAGGAAAACCATAATGTTATGCTAAAAACATTGTTTACAAAGATATCATTCAATTATTACCAAAAGGTAATCTTTGTATTTGTTGTTGTATCTTTTGTGTGTTAAAATTTTCTATTCATAACCTTGAACATCTATGAGTCTTCTTTCAACATAAAAAAAAAAATTAGTTCCATTTTAACTATAATATATTTAAATTTTTGCTTCTTTTGTTTTTTGCTGCATACGGACAATAATTTCTCATGCTCCTCTATTTTTTATAAAGTCTTTTCATGTCTTTTCAGGTTAGTCTGTCACTTCGTCTGCAATTTATTTTTCTGCTTTGGATCAACGAATTTGCTCCCTGCCTTTGCTGTTTCATGTAAGTTTTTTTTTTCTTCACAGCCTTTAGTCCATGCAGTGCACATCTCATACATTTTGTCAATATTGCTACCTACAAACAACAATCCACATCTTTTTTAGATTTCCAAATCACAAATCTTTGTTTTTTTTTCCTCAAAACATCTCTTGTGATAAGAAATATTCCACATTTATATTCAAGAGATCCTTACTCCTAACAAATTAATTCTATGTGTCAGATAACAAATGCTAGCCCTATGAGATTTATTGTTGCCTACTTCATAGAAATATCTTGGTCCCAATATGATTAACTATATTTGATAAGAATTTTAACTTATTAAATAAATATATAGAAACTATGCGTATAGTGTTTGTGATGGCTGTGCTGTCTTTCTATTCTCCGCTGAAGATAAAAAATCATCAGCAAAACATGGTAGCCATAATGGACCTATAGATTAGTGGTCATAAACTTCATAAACTTTCTCTAAAAGTCAATTGAGAGCACGGTGGCATAAATATAAAATTAGAATCACAAATCACTTAAACACACCATCTTCTTCCTTTAGTAAGAATTGCCACCTTTAAACCTGGAAAGCCACTTGATAAAATCGTATGAACAAAAAATGAAATAATATGAAGGTGATCTCATTCATGATCGTCGTCTTTTGCTTTACCTTAGCATTTAGCTCTCTTTCTCTGATTAGCCTACAAATGCATCATCATTGATGGTAGACACTCATTGTTTCATTATAAAATTCCATTTCATCTCTTTTCTCTAATTTCCTTGCAAAGTTTGGGATGAAAGAATACATTAATAAAAATATAGTTTCGTGATTTTAAAGACCATTTTATGTCCATTCTCTTGCCTTTCCGACCAAATAAAAGAATTTCTTGTGTCTTAAATTTTTTTTCCCTTTTCACAGTCTTTATGTTTCCACAAAAATTAAATGAGTGAATGCTTTTTCCATGTAATAAATGGCCACACAAAATGTTGAAAAAGTTAGTCTAGAAGACCACTTAATCAGTGAGGATTATTTCTTTCTGTTTTGATATATAAAACCATATTTCTTTCAACATAATTCTTTCTATTTTATGTATAGACATGTCTTAAATACTTTGAGGAATTATGTTGTCGTTTTTTCTTTCTCTGTAATTAGCTTTTCTTTTTCTTCTGTAAAATTTACAGACTTAAGCGAATAAAGAATTATCTGACATCTCACCATCTTTAAAATTATTAAAAAGGCATCCAAATAGTCAATACACTTAAACATCTTCAGGTTTTCATTTAAACTAAAGTCAACCAATCACTCTTTTTCATAATACATTGAATGCCTTCAGGTTTCATTTAGATAAAGTAAAGCCAGCTTGTTCCATGAAAGTTGTCCTGTTGTTTATCCACTCATCTTCAGTCTCATGCTTTGTGAGACAAGATCCTGCATTGTTTTTTAGGTAAAACACACCTCTCTCAGAAATTCCTTAAAACGTTCAACATGAAAGTCTTGCTCCATGAGAATTTTTTCACAGCAACATCCTGCAATTACCACATATATTCAACTTTTTTTCCAATTGATAGGATTGTCATACCCAATTTTTTATAAAGAATATAAAATCAATGATTATATATATATATATATATATATATATATATATATATATATTTGAGAATGGGGTTAAGATAACAAATTTGAAGTTTTAGGGATAAAAATATCAGATTTGAGAATAAATTGTCAGAAATTGAAGAATTGATAAGTTTGAAAATTTATTTTAAAATTTGGATTAGTTTAATTAATGAAATTAAAAGAATTATTAAGTTTGTGGACTTAATTAAACTTTGGTTTAATTAATTAAATAATTCAGGGACTTACTTGAAATTTATCAAAAAAGGGCAGAATTGAAAGAATTAATTAAGGACCAAATTGAATAATCCAGGAATTAAAGACTATTTTGTAAACATTGCCACCAATTGAGGGACTTAATTGAGAATTTATCCAGAAAAGGGCTAAAATTAAAAGGAATTTTTTATTTAATTGAGATCCAACTGTTACAATTCCAAAGTTTAGGGGTCAAAATGAAAATGCCACTGTTGCTGAAACGGTGCCGTTGATATTGGGAATCCAGTGTTGCCAAAACGTCGTCGGTGCGGGTGGAACAGCCGTGTTCATCTTCTCCATCCCGAGTCAACAGGCCGAAAATCTGCAACAGATTGATCCGATCGTGGATCACGGCTCTCACCCACAATCTCGTTCATGGAAGATAACAGTCCTGCAAAGGCAGGACTGAAGCGGGGTGTCTCTATAAAAAGGGGAGAAGCAGTAACCCTAAAGAAAAAAAAAAAAGAGAAAACCCAGGGAATTTTACCCAGAAAAAGCAGAGAAGAACGAGAAAAACAGAGCAAACAAGAAAAACACAGAACCAACAAACAGAGCAAAAAGACATTATAGAAACATAAACAAAAAAAACACAGAAAAAAAAGAGAAGATACCGAGAAGAACAACAACATCAAACCCAGCTTTCGCCCGAGCTGCTAGAAACCAGTTTTTTTCATCTGAAACTGTTTTCGCCCTTCGCAGTATAACCCACCACCAGCGTTGCAACCACCCCTCAGCATCGTTTGAAGCAGCAAGCAGTCGAACTCCCTCAACGCTGCAGCCTCCTTCAATCGGGGCCAGAAACAGGTGCGCCTTTTCCCTTTTTTCTCTGTTCTTTTCGTGTTGAATAACATTTGCAACAGTGCAAAGGTAATTTAATTACCTTCGCACTGTTGATGCACACGTGAAATTGTTTCACGCGTGCATCTGTTTTCTTTCTTTATAGCCGGGTCACTGGCTTGGGCCAGTGACCCGGGTTAGGTTGTCTGGGCTCAGCCCAGCCCATGTGGGCTGAGCTGAGCCCTGCCAAAGATTATATGCTGGGCGGGATTTTAGCCCAGCCCAGCCCAAAATAAAAATAAAAATAAAAATAAAAATAAAAATAAAATAAAATAAATTAAAATAACGAAAAATGCATATGCATGAATAAAAATAATGTAAATTTATTGGTTTATTCACTGACGCCAGAGTCAGGAATAAAAAAAACACCGGTTTAAATTTATATTATTTTTATTCGTTGCATTTTATCTAGCTAAAAATAAGAATTGCATGCAAAAAAAATAAATAAATTCATTGGCTTATTCACTGACGCCAAGAGTCAGAATAAAAAATACTAATAAAAATTTATTTTATTTTATTTTATTGTATTTTTTTATTTTTATTTTTTATTTAGCTACATAAAAATAAAAAAATAATCTGCATGAGTAAAAAAACAAAAAAAAAAAATATACATTGATTTTTATTTGTTTATTCACCAACGTCAGAGTCAGGATTAAAAAAAGGTAATTATTTAAATTTATTCACTCTGAAATCTACGTAATATTACCAATGCTAGAGTTGGAAATATCCGTTAATTTAATATTCACTGACGCCAGAGTCAGGAATATTATATGCAAACCATCATGATATAATAAAAAAATATATATTGTTAGCAATAATGACAATAATAGCAATGCAGCCTGCCTTAGGCAGGACGTTTAAAGGGTGATAATATCTTCCCTTTTATGTAACCAGTCACGTACCGTAGAATCTCTGTTGGCCAGTTAGGGTTCCTAGTGCCATGAATACTAGGTGGTGACTTCCTTAAACAAGAATATTCCCATGAAAGAACAGGATGCCAGAAATCCGTTCTTTCAAAGATTTAAAATTATTTTTAGGGTCGCCCGCGATGTCGGGTGCGACAAGGATCATAATATTAGTTTAAAATAGACCTCAAGAAAATTCAATCAATGGAGAAGGCAAACAATATTTAAATATCCAGTAAAAAATGACTATATGTATAAATGTACATCCTTCTATTTTCAAACGCAACAATGACAAATGATGCAACCGATGATGACCACAGATAAAAAAAGAAAAATTTAGAAACAAGATAAAGCACAGAGATAGACAATTCAGATAATAAGGCAGGCAAGTAATAAAGACAGCAATTGCAAAAAACAAAGATAACAGAGCAATCAAGCTATAAAATAAATGAATTCTTCAATTTTTCTCTATCAATTGACACACAGCTACTAAAACAGAAAATTTTCAATGGCTATACCCACGGCTAATTCCAATCTTCAAAACCTCTTATCAACTAACCTCAAATTCCTACAATATAATTATTCATTCACACTAAACACAAAACAAATCCCAATGCAAATCATTGTTAATTTTTTTTTCCTTCTTCAACACAAGGAAACATCATAAACATAAAATTAGTATATAAAATAAATAAGTCGTTAGGAGCACATAAAAATCAAGATAGGATTATTACATCTTAAAAAATAAACTGCTTGATTCTACATTATTACACACCTGGAATACCAGAATCATAACAAAAAATCAAACCTCCTATTGCTGCAAAAACGCAACTGAAGAACACCCTCAAACTTAACTTTCCAGGGTATTTCTTTCCACCACATGCTGCAACAGAAGCGCCTTCAACCATTCTCTCTTTCTTTCTCTTTATTTCTTTACGTATGAATCGTGGAATGCTACATCATATTATATATATAATATATATATATATATATATATATATATATATATAGTAAACTGATTCAAATATCTATGCCAACATTAATCCAGACAATTTCTCCGCTTCCATTTCTTTGTAGGTGAAAACTTACCTGGACTTTATAAATAATCCAACAAACTTCTTTATGCTCTCTTTTTAATTAGACTTAACATTGTATGACAGTCCACTGCCCTTAAGCTTATCAGTAAGCTAAGATCTTCAATCTAATTAAATAGTTATTGCATGTCATATAAAGATGCGACCTTCTTTATTATTCAGTAATGATACAGTTTAAAATATATTTTATTTTTTAATAAATATACAAAAATATTACAATCTAAATGTTTTTACCCTTTCAAAAAATTTGTGAGGATTTAACGATGTACAAACACACAAAAAGCATAACAATGATTGTGTATAATTTTATAATATAGAGTATGCCCAAAAATAGAACTAGCTGAAAGCATATTCTACTAATATTCTAAGTATAAAGTTGGCGCAGCAATTAACACAAAAAGATTAAAACATTAATGAAAAGTCTTTCTTTGAGTCTTTCTCAATAACATAATTTAAAGCACTACCGATTACTAAATACATTATATTTTATAGCTCAATATACAAAACAGCCTCTCTGAACAACATTTTTTGTAACAACTCATAAATCTTCAAAAGACTTGATAAATCCATAAATTTAAAAAACACGATTTTTTTAAGACAATTTAATAAGAAATTTGTAATTAAAATTATCTTTTGATTTATACACCTATCAATTATTAGTATATAACCAGTCTTCTTTAAAGTTTCTTGATAATCTTCAATATAAATCTTTGCTTCTTCAACAAATACATGATAATTTGGTCGATCCACGCATCACGACTATAAAATTATTTCAATTATATTAAATATCACACATACATCAATCAATTCATTTTATTAATAGTTAAAATCATACTCTTCATCTACTCCTTTATTTCTTCAGCTGCAAAAAGTTGTTCTCGACATTAAAGAAACCTCAACTGTTATCAATCTTCTTTATTTTTCCACTGCTTATAGCTGTTGTTTCAAAGTGACAGCGTTTTTACTTTGAAACTCTTTCTTACTTTTTTCCTTTTTTTACTTTGTTTGGTGGTAGCATCTGCTCAACAATATCATCATATGATTCTCTACATATCCTGTCTTCATGCACTCTTTATTATGCACTAAAAATATTAAAATCAACTTGCATCTCCTTAGCTTTATTTCTTTCTTCAACAGTACAATCACCCCACTCGACCTGGGAATTAAGGTTTTAGAGGAATCGGCTATCCGCGGATAACTGTGTGGAGTACAGTGAAAAAAAGAAAATAACTTAAATAAGTAGATATTAGAGCAAGAAGATATTATATTTATGTAAAATAGCATATGAAATACAGTAGCAAAATCATGTTACCATGACCAGCACATGAATTAAGTAACCATTCATCGATTTTAATGTTTTCAAAAGGGAGAAAATCAAAACCCATATCCTTCCTGCTAATTAAACAAACACAACTTGGAGACAAGATTTCCTGTTTAGCAAAATGCTAATAAGGAGTTACAGGAAACTCTTTTTTTTTTTTTTGCTATATAAAAACAAACTTTGTAGAAACACACGGAGTACAACTCATGCTCTCACGTTGTTCATGTACATTCTCCTTGGAGATCTCAGCTAGATAGGAAATCAATAAATAACGTCTCTCTTCTCAAAATTTAACTTTAGTTTCCCATGTTTTAAACCAAGCTTTTCTCCAATGTTTTAACATCTTTATACATAAAATACTACTATTGTAAAAGCATAATTCTTGATTTTTATTGTTCCTAACCATTAATTTGTTTCATATACTACTTTCACCTCTGCCATACATGTATGAAAATAATCAATTGCCATACACATGTATTCATGATCTGAATTATATTTCCTGCAATTAAATAGAATTTATGCTTTTATGATGACACTTTTCTGCCATATTATCTTTATATTTTCAGATTTGGGTTCCATTTGGATCTACTGCTATCTTCCTATATTTTAAATTTCTCATGTTTAATTATTCACTTATTTGTTCAATTTTTCCTTGCTTTTTTTAAATGCAGAGTGATGACTATTCATTTACATAGCATTAAAAAATATGTTTTCTACCCTTTAATCCGAGCTCGAGTATGTCGTGTTTGGATTCCAAAACAAAATGGACAAGCAACAAACTTCAATTGCCTATTTGTTGATCGTGAGGTATGTAACATATCTACTAATATGATCTTTATTATTGTTTTCTTCAAATTCTTACCTCTGCTTGCATGCTTTGTTTTTTTGCAGCCACTTCTTCTAGGACCAATCAAGGTATCAAACTATTCTAGAATAGAAATATAGTCAATCCCCTTAGCATCCTTATGTTCAAATACTTACATAATCTACTGCCAAGTTTGGTCCATTTTTTTAATTTCCCACACAATTATGCAATGACACCAATTATTTGCCTTTTTTTAATGAACAAGGGTGGTGCAATACAAGGATCAGCCAAATCTAGAGATGCTGCACATTTTTCTTCAATCATTACTGAAGGTGGATATTATAAAGTCAAAAATTTCTACACCTTTGAAAATTGGTACATGAATGTTGTTGTTGGCCATGAAGCTGTTGTTGATCTTAAGTCTGACACCAAAGTCACTCGCCTCAATTCTCCCCCACTTTCAATTCCACGATATTACTTTAATTTCACAGATTTTGCACATGTCCTTAACAAAGAAAAAGGATCAAGACTTCTCACAGGTGTTCTTTATTCTTACCCTTATGTACCAAACTGTATCATGCGTAATTTTTTCATTCCACTAACATGATTATTCAATTATTTATATAGATGTTCTTGGTAGGCTGAAAGCAATACAACCAATTGAAAAGATTTTGGTTCGGGGGAAAACACTTGAAGACAAAAGGGAGTTCATCCTTGAAAATATACGATTAATGATAAATTCAAATTATTTATTATATTCAATTCCTCCTAGCATTAGTCTAATATACTTTTATTTTGTTTAGAGGCGAGGAGCTTCGTATCACTTTATGGGGTGACATTGCTCGAAGCTTTGACGACGCTTCTTTGGCAGAACAAGATTCTCCTCTTATCGTTGCTTTTGTTGGTTTTCGTGTCTCTGAATTTAAAGGTTTCCTTCATTCTATCATCAAGCCTGCCATCATTCAATGTTATTAGCTTTTCAGTTCAAATTTCATAACCTCTTCGCATTAAATATACACCGATAAATATGTGGTTGTTACATCTTTTATAGGATCTGCAAATCTAATTAGCACCACAGCTTCAGTTTGGTATTTTAACCCGGACATGCTAGAATTATTAGCATACAAGCATTAGTAAATTTTTATATTCTTCGAACCTTTTGCATTTGTTCAAATCCAATTTATGTATTAATGTTTAAATTAATTCTCAACACCTTTTTCTTTATCTTTCCATAGCTATGCTCAAATGGTTGTTGACTTACACCAGCTGCCTCCATCATCAGGAGCTGTCCTGTCATTGAAAACTCAGATAAATGAAAATAGAAGGACAATAAGAGAGATCCTCTGTATGGACCCATACGAACACAAGGTATCTATGATGTTATTTTTTAAATATTACTTATTGCAATGTGGTTATCAATCAAACACAGTGTAACTCCTCTCATGTCGTGATGCCCAAGTCTAGCAATTGTCTAATAGAGATAGATCATCAAATATAGTATCTAGGATCAAGAATCATGGCATAGAAGTTTAAGGTCTATAATTTTATATCTGATGGCTGCTTCCAGACCCATTTTATATACGTAGTAAACGAATCTTCCCACTCAGCTCATCCACTTGACTTGCTCTCCTCCCATCCACTGATGTAAAGAATGGGCGTGGCAGAGGTAAATTTAACGAAAGCACCTTTCCATACGATCCTCTTCTAAAATAAAAAAACTCACACTGCTACCGATCCGGAAAAAGCCAGGTCTACTGTCCAAGCTTCTTCTTCCGCTCCACTGGCACTCTTTCTTGGATAAATAAAAAACTAGCTCCGACTCCTCTTCTTCCTATTGAATCGAGTGATTGAACTCTGAAATCATTCAATCAGTCAATTCCTTCGTTCCCCGCCGTTTTCTTTTATACCTTTCCTTTCTCTTTTTGGCATTACCCCTCCTACCTAAATACATATACCATTTCTAGAACAAACCTCTCAATGTCTTTCTTCTTGCCCACCTTTTTTTTTTTCTTTTTTGAAAAATAAAGATCTCAGCTTGTATTGTACACCATAAACTGATTTTTCATAGTCTCAATCGGTCAAAAGTGGAGTTTTCCTTGGCACCTGAAATTTTAATTTCTATTCGTTTGATTTCCTAATGTTCCAGCTAAATATATTATTATGATTACACTACTGTTGGCAATCACCAACACTGCATAGCCTTCATTTTTATGAAAAAAAATGTATGACTTTGTACTTTAATTGACACCTGCAGAATGAAAGATTTACATGTAAAGCTTTCATAGTTGATTATGATCTCTTCAAGGGATGGTGGTGTCAAAGCTGTCCAGATTGCAACAAGCCACTCTCTGGACTCCCTAATAATTTACGATGCATAGAGCATGACTATCCATCCTCTGCACCAGTCCCATGGTTCAACTAATATGCATACAAAAACATCCTTGAGTTTTCAGCTGAAACATATATTAACCCATGCTTTTATTTCATTCTTAACTGAAGCTCTTTTTCATATCTTTTAGGTTCAGACTTAATTGCATCGTCAGCGATGGTGAAGATGTCATGAATTTTCTTCTCTCTGGCAAGACAGCTGAGTATTTTTTCAATGTTTCAGCTCATCATTTGGTGTTCGACAAACAATTCACTGACCCATTTACTGTTCCACCTCAAATGATTGAGAAATTAAACAAGACAAAAATATTTCAACTTCGATTTGGAGCATACAAATCTGTTCTCGACAGATGTGAGATATATGTTTGCAACATCTTCGACGACATACCAACTGAAGCATCTGTTAGCCCACCTAGCCCCATTAAAAACATTGACACAACAGCCTCAATAACCTCTGCTGCTGGAAGTTCCAGGACTTGCACCCCTCCAACACCAAACATTGCAGATCCCTTGAATGTAGATCAATCTCAGATTCAAACTCCAGCTTCACAGCAGCACACCTCTCCACAAAAAGACACGTTCCATGACAGCTGCCATCGCCAGTCAAAAAGAGCACTAACCTTCAATGATCCTGAGCCACATGACAGGTTTGCTTTGCCTCCCCATACATAACAAATAATTCCAGTGCAAACATGACACACCAGCCGAGGCCACTATCTCATTTCCTTTATATGCATTCCTTTAGCAATTATTCCTTGCCTGATCTACAACTTTATAAATAGTCTTCCCTTTCATTCTTAGTATCTGTTGACATTGATAGTTGTATGTCCTCCGTTGGTAGTTGTAGTGTTGTAGGCAGCTATGGTCACAATTTGCCCTGTCCAAACCTATGTGATAAAAATTTAGAGGATTTGCATAGTGATGCTGAATCATCAAATGGATCAGAATATAAGATAAAAGATTCCCCATCCTATGATGAGAAATTTGGAGTTGAAGTCCATAGGTCAAAATTACATGCCTATTGTTCTACTGTTGAGGCATTGTATAGTGCAGGGCCTTTGAGTTGGGAAGATGAAGAAAATTTGACAAGCCTACGCGATGAGCTCCACATTTCTGATGATGAACACTTGATGGTGTTAAGAAATTTGACATATGTTAATAGTAGGATTGTTAGTAATTGATTTTGGGATTTTTTCCGTCACCATTATACTGTAACTTTTCTTTGAAAATGCATTGTAGAGTCCATGGATAAGATGTGTAGCTGCTCGACATGTATATCTTTTCTGGTTATTTTGCAATGCCTCCCTCCCCTTGCTTTATTTTTTGTATCCAGTTCTCTGAACCAGAACAGTCACTCAAGGAATTGTTTATATTTGATCTTTTTCACTTTTTAGGCAACAACGAACTTGAAATTGACTAGAGTTTTATTAGAAGTAAACTAAGACTTTTTGTTCTTCAACAGGGTAATTTTGAGTGGGTTATTCAATTATAGAACACATGGTACAAAAATCTGTCATTTTCTGAACATGTGTGGGAAGCAGATTTTTTTGTCTTTTGCGTTGTGAATGTATATATTCTCTACAACTTTTCTGAAAGATCATTCACATCCATGTATTTTCCAGCAGCACATGGAGTTTGAGTTGACTAATATGCTGATGCTATGTCAGCTATATCATTATTTTTATTCTTATTTCTTGATTTCAAGATATTAACTTCCAAGACACCACTATCTCATATTTGCTCTACATTCATCCTATGAAAGTTATTACTTAATTGTTCTACTAATAAATAAATTGTTTTGTCTTTCATTCACATTGTTTACATTTCCCATTCCTTAAGTACTTCCTTTCAACATATGATTCAGCACCCAGCTTCCCCACCCAAAACCCTTGAACGCAGACTCATCAAAGGAGCATCTCTACAAAGATGATGACAATCCTGCACCCCAACTTTCAAAGAAGCAGCACCTCTCTGTTTCATCACCTGAAAAAGTAAGCATCTACTTCTAATTACTTTCCCTTCCTTATGAACTCACATGCTCAACAATAATTACATCTTTATTTCGCATTACTAATTTATCTTTAAGAACATTTAATATTTATTGCTTTATAAAATTTATAACTTACAGTTACACTTATTTTTTCCAATAGGAAACCAATTAACGTTGGGTTAGTCAATGCTTGCTTTTCCAACATCACAACCTGATTGGGCGTCTTCATCATCTACGTTGTTAATACAACTTGCCGCTCATTGGCGTTCAATTCTCTAGCTATATGTATAAAGCATAAAATATTTACCTCTCGCTGCTTTTGTTATGCTTGAATTTAACAATCTAAACTTAATTTTTATTACAGATTTTGACACCTGCAGCATTGCGCAGGTATCAAGGCTAGTGTGTCTCTATAGGCGGTAAGGTGAACATGAAAAACCTTCATGTTTTTTTTTAATTTATTTTTTATTTTTATTTTTAATTACAAACAATTTGAAACCCTCCCTCGTATCATTTTTTGTTTTGTTTTATGTTCACTAGGCTCATGGCAGTGGCGGCAGTAATCGGTGGATGTTATGTTTTACTATATATATATATATATAGAGAGAGAGAGAGAGAGGGGGGGGTATCTAGATCAACTTACACACAACTTAATTAATTCTCTCATACTCTAAAGTTAATGACCGGATAAGTTTGCAGTAACAATTAATATTGACAAATTTATCACTAAATATTACTTTTACTTGTGTTATTTTCAACTTACAATGCAACACTATCTTTTTTGTTAATTTTTTTTTTTTTGAATAATGATTTTATATATGAATTTTTATTTTAAAGATTAATTTTGAATTTAATTTGGAATAGAAGATTGTAACGAAATCTATGATTTAGTTTCTCCAATTAGTTATTTTTATGTTTTAAAAGCGTTTTTAAAAAAAATTAATTTTTTTTTATTTTTATATTAACTTTAAATTAATATGTTTTTAATGTCTTCAAATCATTTTAATGTGCTGATATCAAAAATAATTTTAAACAAAAAAAAATTATTGGCATGCATTTTGACACGAAAAGTTATTTAAAAAGCAACCGCAACCACACTGTCAAACAAACTTTATTGATTTTGTTTCTTAAAAAAAGTTTAAATTCTCAATCTATCCTTATATAATAAAGTAGTTCTTTAATTTAATATTATATTTTCAATTGATTCAGTTTTATCTTAAAATATAAGTTAAGTTTCTATACATCATGATGTATTTTGACTAGTTTTTTAGGTCAAATAATCCAAATTAGTCACATAATTATTTAGTGCATGATTATTTTTTATTCTTAAAGTATCATTGCAAGCTAGATAAATTAAATGCTTTTCATGTCCAAATTACATAGCTAATTATGGTAGTTTAGCTTGAAAATCTTGCTAGAAAGATGTGTTAGAAATTTAATTTAATTGTATAATTAATGATAAAATTGGTTCACTTAGAAATATAAGGAAAAAATTAAAGAATTACCCTATTATATAACGTATAGAGCCATTAAATCGAAACCAAAAAAAACTTGTGATAGGAAGCCTCAAGGGAAAAAAATAAAATTTATAAATTAACTTAGAGTAGGAAGAGAAGAATTCAAAATTTAAAGAATTTTATTGAGAGGCTAATGTGTCAGGATGTTTCGAGAAATTGAATCCGGACCTTAACCATTTTTTATAAGCATGTCCTAAAATCTAAATCTCATGGTCTATAGGTTTCTTACACTTCATGTATTTGGAAGCAGGTTTTTCTTAACTTATTTAATGGGAAAACATATAAAACACCTCATAAATCTTAATAAATTCATATTTAATACAATTTTTTTTAATCATTAAAAAACTAAGAAATCACCTGATTCAAAAAATTCCAAAACTTCAATCTATTTATTTAATGATATTAAAAGAAAAAACATTTTAATGGAACTTTTTTCATTAAATTTAACTTATCCATATTAATTAAGAATGATTTTTTTGTTATTGTAAATTGGCTAGTCAATAACTTTCTTTCTCATTTCCCTGTTTTTTAACTACGTTCTCTCTTATCTCCCAATATCAAAGACTAGAAGGTAAATCAAATGAAGTTTTACACAAAAAATTATATAAAAAATAAAGGGATAAAAAAGGAAGTCAAAGAAAAAACAAATGGAATAAAAAGTACTTTTTCAAAATGACCATGTGATTTTTATTATTATTTAATTATTATTTTTTAATTATATCTTTAAACTACAAACTAAAACTATATTTTATTAATTAGCATCCAATCAAGATTAAAATGTGATAAAAACCTTTAAATCTCTAGATAATGAAAAAACAAATAAATAACCATCCACTCACAAAACAACAAAAACCAAGACACTATAAGATGTAACCAATAAAGAAGTTTAATGATTAAAAAAAAAAAGCCATTATAGTGAACTACGAGGGCACCATAGTACTAGCACTTACAGTAAAACACCCTTCAGAGTTTGTTTATTTTGTAGTTGTAATTATACCATCTCAATTTTACCAATGAGCCACGTCTATCATCTGGTGGTTCCGAAGCACAACGAAAAGCATATTTGGTGCTGCGTTTGAAATTGTGTTTTGTTTAAATTTAAATTTTTTTTTTTAAAAAAAAAAAATTGAGTTTGGATTTGTACTTTTTGTATCGTTTTGATGTGCTGATGTTAAAAATAATTTTTAAAAAATAAAAAAACATCATTGACATGCTTTTCGACACGAAAAACTATTTGAAAAGCAACCGCTACCACACTGTCAAACAAGCTAGAAAACTTACAAATACGGACTAACCGGAGCGCATATAAGCTCTGTTTGAAAATGTAATGTAAATTATATATTTTTTTAATTTTTAATTTTTTTATGTTTTTAAATTGTTTTAATTTGTTAATATCAAAAATAATTTTTTTAAAAATAAAAATATTTTATTTTAATATATTTTTAAATAAAAAGCATTTTAAACTACAATCTCTACCACAATAATCCAAGAAAATATCTTTATTTATTTTCCCTTTTTTCTTATTTATATTAAAAAAAAAAAATGGCTTTAAGAAGATGGCTAGTAGTCTGGTACAGTGGTACCTGGAAGCATGGTTTATTAAGCTCATGTTTGGAAGCACGACTCAAACGACAGTTAGCTAAATTTTATTTATTTTTATTTAAAATTATTTTTTAATATATTTTTAAATCATTTTGTGTAAATGTTAAAAATAATTTTTAAAAATAAAATAAAATAAAAATTTATTTTGATATATTTCTAAACAAATAATACTTTAAACTACAAATACTATTACAATAATTAAAGAAAATGCCTCTATTTTTTTTCTTTTTCTTTTTTTATCTTATTTATAAAAGAAAATTGGCCTGAAGAAATGCCCGGTACAGCTTGTACCTAGAACTCCTGTTTGGAACAACGGCTCAAACGAAAGTTAGCTTAAATTTATTTATTTTTGTTTAAAATTGATTTTTTTATATTTTAAAATTATTTTAATGTACTAATATTAAAAATAATTTTAAAAAAATAAAATAAAATATTATTTTATATATTTTTAAATAAAAATTATTTTAAAAAATAAATCCAAATATGACCATACCCAGGGTTAAAGAGTGGAGTGAGTGACTGGGCTATTGACAACTCAGTGGAGAGCATATGTTCTCCATCAATAATTGAGCTTGGAATACGTCACATTGATGCATGGATATCGCTTTTCAATAAGATGATGTGGATGAACCCAGCTACAAGAAGTTGAAGTCAAGTGTTGTCTTTTTTATCGCACATTTAACACGAACCAAAATAAGGCAAATAAAAACGAATTAATATCATGTTATGTTTTTTGAAAATAAAATTTTAAAAATTATTTTTTAAAATTTTCTGTATTTATTTGCTATTAGAAAATTTGATCAACCGAAAAAAAAAGTTAAAAAAAAATTTGGCTTGGTTTTCAAGAAAATGTTTTCCCTTTTAGTTATATTTGTTTTCCGGAAAGTGATTTTTCCAGGAAATCACTTTCCAAACTTTCTTGTGTTTTTTTATCATTAAGAAAGTTGGTCAACCGAAAAAACACTTTCTAGTAAAAGAAAAATTTAGCTTGATTTTCAAGAAAGTATTTTCCTGAAAAATTTGGACAGGAAACTAAAAAATTTAGAAATGTCATTATTTGCTTGATTATATTAAATTTGATCCTCAAACTTTTGATTGCTATATATATTTTGTTTTGAATATTTATTTTTCAATTTCATCACTTAAAATTTTATTTTTATATTATCTTTGGTCCTTATTTTTATAATTGCTATTTTTTTTTCTTATTATTTTTTTATTGAAATTTTTTACCTATCGAATTTGTCCTCATTCTTTTGATTGTTACTTATTTTATTTGAAATAATTTATTGAAATATTGATTATTATTATTATTTTTAATTTTTTCATCTTTTATTTTTTTTTTAATTTTTTAGATTTGATCGCTATTATTTTGATTATTATTTATTTTATTTGAGATAATTTATGAAATTATATTTTTTTCAATTTCATTCTCATTCAATTTTTTAATTTGTAAAATTTATTCCTCATTATTTTAATAAACTTGAAAAAAATAAAATATTAATAAGTTATTTTCCAACTCATTTTTCCATAACATAACCAAACACTGGAAAATATTTTCCAACTTATTTTTCATTACACTATTAAATATTAAAAATATTTCCTCGGAAATTTACTTTCCTTAAAATTCACTTTCCAAAAAAAAATTATTTTCCAGCAAATAAAAAAGCCTAAAAGAAAAAATCCAACCTAACCATAAACCATGAAAAATAATTTCGTTGTTTATTGTTTCCCATTTCCTGGTCATTCCTTCCGTACCTACTATGATTACACGTTTAAAATTCCTCAAATTATTTCAGAATAGATTAAGATGCTAATATGCAGTTTGTTTTTGCACTCCATCCACTTTTTTTAAATAAATTTGATTTTTTTTTATATATTTTTAAATTATTTTAATATATTAATATCAAACATTATCTAAAACACCAACATTTACTCTCAAATTTAGTGAATTGGTTCATAATAACAGCAAATATGGTACCCCAAGTGTTGTCGCTGACAAGATTATAAAATTTGTTTAATATTTTAATTAATTTAAAATTTTAAGTTAATGATATTAAAACAAGTCTACATTAATTGTAGACTCTTTTAATTTATAAAACTTGTTTAATATTTTAATTAATTTAAAAATTTTAAGTTAATGATATGAAAACAAGTCTACATTAATTGTAGACTCTTTTAATTTAATGTGTATTTTATAGTATTTAATATCATGTGTGTTTTTTATTTTTAAATTTAAATATATTTTATGAATATGTTTGATAGTACTTGATTTTTTTTTCTTATATTATGAATGTTGATTTTTTTTTTTCGTTAAAGATTCATGATCAATTTTAAATTTTAAAATGAGACATAATCAAACCAAAAATTAATAATTAATCAATTTTTAAAATTAATAAATTTTAATTTTTTTTTAAATATGCATCTTAGATTGATTGACCATCGATTATCAAGCCTCTATTATTTATTTTTTTATAATTAATCATATTTTTTTATAAGGTTGCATGAAATGTATAATAGTTATTATTTTTTATAATAATTTTCGAAAAAGAAAACAATAAGAAGTCAAAAGCTTAGAAAATAATATTTTTTTAGGTTATAAATAATACAAAACAACCAACCACATCAATTATCTGGGAAAAATCAAAATTGATAAAATAATAAACAACGGGAAAAAATAAAAAGTTAGGTTGTGAATGTATGGGTCTGGTCGCATCTAAGCTCACGCTCTTAGGGTGGACGCGCGCCCAAATGGCTAGAAAGAGAAAAGAAAAACAGAGATAGGCGGATGGCAATTCAATTTTCGACGCTGCTCTTCAACTCTCGACAATCATTTTGTTGCTGAAAAACATAAGGGCAACTGTTTCTCTTGGCCCCCATCACTCGAGTTCTATAATATTTCAATATACTTTATTTACTTTTGTATTTTAAAAATATTTAAAAAATTAATTTTTTTATTTTAAATTAATATTTTCAGATCATCCTAAGATATTTCAAAAACATAAAGTATAAAAAAATTAATTTCAAGTTCTATATATTCTATATTTTTTATAATAGAAAAGGTTTTCACTAAACTATGTAGCTCCGCGATATATCCTTGTGATCTCTCTCAAAAGAAAAAAAAAAGAAGTTGTTATTTTTTTTTTCCTGAACAATTAAAATTTAATAAAAATAGAAAAAATAGAAAATAAGTTGTGAACTTTGATCATAAAAATTTTAAAAGCCCTAAAGAAGAATTTCATAGATTTTTAGTAAGGCTCTTCAAATTATTTTTTTAATATGTGATTCCAAAATTCAATCTATTTTAATCTTGTTTAGGTGTTACATATTTGAGCATGTAAATATTTTGAGAATCATACGCTAAGACTCTTGTTGAGCCCTAACAAAGTTTGAGATAATTCTATTTTTTTTTTTTGTTAATATTTAATGCTTAAAGTTTTTTTTTTAAATACTTCTTGACCTATATAATTTTCAAAATTATTTTTGAAAATAGATTTAATTTTTATTTGCATATTTTTAGCTCAAAATACAAGAGGTTTTTGTTTAATGATAACAATCAAATTAAATTGAGGGAAAATATTTGATCAATTTAAGAATATTGGATATTGTTATCTTTTGTTCAATTTCTTTTGCCTATAATAAGTATTATTAAAACATGAATCCTCTTCTTTTTAGAGGGAGTTTGACATTGAAACCTACTTTTTGGAAAATTTCAAAAAAAATTTTTTTGCTAAAATTGAATGCGGTTTGTACTTTTTGGATCGTTTTGATGTGCTGATATCAAAAATGATTTTTTAAAAAAAAAAAAACATTATTTGCATGCTTTTCGGCACGAAAAGCTATTTTACCACACTCCCAAACACCCTCTTAAAAAAAAATTCCTTTTAAGTCTGAATTATTTTCAATATTCTTTTATTGTTCAAAAAGTCATCAATTTAATTAATTAGTAGTCAGCACCAAAATTTTGAAATACTTTAATTACATTTTTTGTAATTTATAATGTTGTTCATTCAAAATACTCCAATTGATATCTTTCTTTCTTTAGAAAATCTATGGATAAAATTTATTTATAAGCTTTCGAGTATCATTAACATTACTATAAAATAACTATCATTGATATTCTTTTCAACGTACACTCATAAATAAATATCTTTATATAATATATATATATATAACTAGGATGATTTTTTTCTTTGGCGCGCGGCACTCATTACTATATAATACTGATTGTGGAGCCACGATGTTTTTTTCGTTGATATTTTATTTTCATTCCATCTTAATTAACTGGGTTTAGTGCATATGTGGAAAATATTATCTAAGTTTGGTAAATAAGTTTGAAAGTAAAACATTTAGAGAATTTAAGTTTTGGAAATATTGTCATTTGAGAAGAAAAGAACTCCAAATAATCTATTAATATTTTCATATTAATTTGAGTTTAAAATAGGTTAGTTTTTAAGGTGATTTTGTTGCTAAAAATGGGGATTTTGATAATGCAACAAAGACTTTGGTTGAAAATTTAGGATCTATATGTAAGACTAAAATTAATCCGTTAAAAAAATCATCTCAATCTAAAAATTTAAACTATTAGATAAGATTTCAAGATATAATTTATATTATTTTTTAACACATCTTCTCAAATAAAAGCTTTTTGAACTTAAAACTCGTATAGATCCATACTACCATATCATATCAAAAAATCATCTCAATCTAAAAATTTAAGTTATTAAATAAAATTTTAAAATATAATTTATATTATTCTCATAAAATATCTAAAATTAATTTTTTACCAAATCTTAAACAAAAATAGGAGGGACAATACGGAATAGAAGCAAATAATTAAAATGGACGAAAGGTTTTTCAAAAGTAACAGGTACTTGAAAACTAATTTGTGCATATAAAACACATTATTTTTAAAATTCATATGCTATAGAATGGTATTTTTATTAAGGATAAAGTTACAGAGAAAAGCCAAATCAAAACCCCATCAAGGGCATAATAATCCGAGCGCATGTGAATACTTTGGCACAAAGAGACAGGATTGTCTATATATGATAGTTTGTACTTATTACCTAGAGACATTGGATGCAAAGTGGGATGCTTTGAAAGCTTTCGAACATCACAAATTGACTCTTAAGGAGCACGGCCTTTTCTACTCGCCTTGCCTGGCATGGCCGACATGCAGGGTGTGTTTGATTTACACACAAGGAGCGTCGTCATGCTGTAGTGGGGGGTTATCGCTGTTCACATTCCGGTGAACGGAAAGTAGGTCCGAATCGGAATAAAACTACAGGGAAGTAGGTGGATCACCTAAACCACTTGCTAGTTGCAAGGGCACTACCACTTAATTACTACTATTAGTCTATTAGTAGAGTAGTTAACGTACTGCAAGAACCTGTTTAACAGGGCCCAACGATCTTTGGTGATCCCGATAAATCTCTGCCAGGGGAAAAGGTTTAGATTCACCTAGATTCTGCTTTTGTTTTCAATATTTGAGAGCGAGGGAGGATCCTAGAGTCTAATCTTACCTGAAAAAAGAAAAGAAGAAACTCTAAAATCCCATGTATCAGGAATTAAGATTAAAGATCGAAGGCAACCTCCATGAGAGAGAGAGAGAGAGGGTTAAATTTTGATTTTGTATAGAAAAACAGAAATCCTCAAGCACCGAACCATATACGCATAATTGGAAGCTCCCAAACACGAAAGCATGCCTAAAACTAGACATGTATATGGAGTAAAAGAACATATATATAGTCGGCCACAATAAATTAACAGAACACATGCAATCCATAGCTTGGTTTTGTTCTGAAGAAGGTCCTATATCTCACTTTATTAAGATGAACGCCGACAAGTTTTAAGAAATCTACAAGCCTAGAAAATATATGAACATACCCATACGAACTATAAATAACCACACCTCATTTCGACCGGAATAGTCCATCGGGAATTACGAGAACTATCGAGATCTACCGATGACGGCTTTTTTCCGATGATTCTTCCCTGGTTTCCCGAAAGCACCACAAAACCCACATGTAAATACCTTTGGAGAGGGAGGCTCTATTGCCGGAGACACCCTGCCGGTGCGGTAGCCACGTTGTCCACCGTTGGATCGACTTCTCTCAATGGTGATGTTGGGCGTCGTCGCCGATCTTGAAGATGGCCTGGCATCATTTTCTAGCTTGATTTCTGTCCTTTGATCACCTTCATGTTCTTGTTTTTGGTTGACTTGGTTTAGCTCTCCGGAGATATACCTATCATCCCAGATAAGCCCAGAGGAACCTTGCCTCCTGAAAGACACATCAGATCTTTGCAAACCAGCCATTAACCCTCTCTCTGGACCTTTCTTGAATGAGCTATAAAAGAATGAATGTATACGACTTTTCTTCTCCTAATGTATATATATATTTTTAGAGAGGGACAAATGCAAAAGAAGACGAAGATAAGCAAGGGCCGAGTCGGTTTGGTTTCGTTAAGATAGAGGAGGTCACAACGAAGCAATTTGGTCAAATATACCAAGACTTATCCTTTTCTTTTCCTTTTCTTTTAAGATTCATGTAATTCCAATATTATCTCCAAAAGTTTGATAGTACGTAATTTTTAATAAAGAATTTTTTTAATTATAATTAGATTCTTCATAAATGATGATATTAATTTTTTTTGTTATATAGATTCTTTTTCTAGTTCAAGAATCTTTTGTGTTTCTAAATATTATTCACCGATATGATATTTATTTCAAAGAAATATAATAAATTGAATTGCTGTCACAGCAAATGAATTTATCATTGTGATTTCATATATTATATGATCAATTAGACAGGTTGAATACGCGGGCACATTCTTGATCATATATTAATTTATGTTTTCAACATAGCTGACCTTTCCTTGCTCCTCGTCCACGAGAAGCCGCCTTGTTTTAATATATACCATCGTATATATATTATGATTTTTTTTTTCAAGAGTTCTAAAGTGAAGCCAAAACTAGTAATTACAGTGGAATGAAATTGCTGGAATCAAGATTCCAAAGCTTGTTTGACAGCATATATATTGTTTGATGGATGTTTATACCCAGATGAGGTTGCATATACACTTCTTTAATAAGATCTCTAGTTTTTATGTAGTGATAATGAATTTATGTTATGGGTTAGATTAATTTTTAAAAAAAACAAAAATTAATAAAAAATATTCAGATTATTGAAAATATATGAAATGAATCAATCATTCATTTTGGTATCTTATTGAATAAAAATAGTGATATTGTTCCTTTATTGATAAAAAAAATTTGATTTTTAAAAAGTATCATAGACAAACAAAATTCAACAAAATAAAAAAAAATTCGACAGCATATATATAAAGCTTATCATAGACAAGAAACTTTGTTTGATGGATGTTTATACCCAGAGGAGGTTGCATATACACTTCTTTAATAAGATCTCTAGTTTTTATGTAGCAATAATGAATTTATGTTATGGGTTAGATTAATTTTTTTAAAAATAAAAAATATTTAGATTCGAAAAGAATTATTTAATATTTTTATTAAGACTCAATAAGTTAACCTTCAAACTTTCTGATCCGAATACTTATCTAATTTGGGATTTAAAATTAAACTATATGAGAGTTTTTTTTGATATAACTTAGTTTATTTGATAGGTTTAAAGACATCCTGACCAACCTATAAAAAAATTTGATAATGAAACTAAAAAAAAATAATGAAATTAACATAAAAACCCTCCTTATTTAACTTTTTATCTAACTTTGATTTAAAACTAAATTATATAGAAGTTGCTCTAATGTGACCTAGTTGATTTGGTCGATTCAAAGACAACATAGTTGGCGGGTAAAAAAAATCTGAGGAAAAAATTAACAAAAAAAATGAAATTAACAAAAAAAAATAGAACAAATTAAAATTTTTTAAAAAGAGAAAAACAAAGATCCCAAGTTTTTTTAGTATGGAAAGTAATATTCTTGCAGTCATTTGTTTATTAATCAATTTTTTTTTTAAATAACCTTAAAAATGTAACTTTATATCAACAAGATTTTAATAAATTCTTATATATACTATACTAATCTTAAAGTTTGAATTCAAAAGATTAATAAAGAGGGCAAACATCTTTGACCAACTTTTTTACCACTTTTTAAAGCTCAACAAGATTTCTATTAAAAAAAAAGAAGGCATTTTTAACATTAGTTTAACTCAATTCACCTACAATATGGTTTTTACCTAGTGTTATTTGGTTTCTCCCATGATAGCTAATAATATATAAATAATTAACCGTTTTCTCTTCTATAAACAAAATTTTGTTTTAGATAAAACATGACGATATTTGAGAAGGAGAGAACATGTTTCGTCTACAAAATTTTTTTTTTTTAAAGAAAAAAAAAAAAGGAAAAGAATATTTACATATTATTGTCATCGAGCACCCAATAAGGCCGGAGGTCTACACCCACATGTTGTGCTAGCTGGTTAGCACTCAGCTCTCATCAAAGCCATCTCTGAAACCGATTGATTTTAGTCATCCTTGCCTTTCTTTTCATCATTGATTAAGTTAATTATTATTTTTTTCAAAAAAAAAAAAAACTAGTCAACTGTATTTTCTGTTTATAAAATAGGAATTAGAAAATATTGCAAAAACTTTATTGTACTCAAAATGCCCTCAATATTTTTTAAGAACCCTAATGCTTAAAAGGGGTGATTTTGAGATTATCAAAGGGGATTTTGTAATTTATATATATATATATATATATATATATATATATATATATAGAGAGAGAGAGAGAGAGAGAGAGAGAGTTTCTATTAAATATTTAAATATTTAATGGTGTGTGTAATCTCTATAATACCCCAAGTGATTTGTTTTTTATTTACCATTAAAATAAAATAGCTTTGAAAACATCTTGAAGCGCCTGCTTTGTCTGACTGTTCTTCGTTTTGGTTTGGTGGCTGTATCAGCGGGCCGGATTGTGATTAGGAATCTTTGAAATTCTAAATCTTGGAAAATGACAAAACTAGCCAGCCATTATTATTTAATCTATACAAATTCATAATAAAGAAGGGAAAATAATTTCATTAATTGCAGTGATGGAACAGTTTGATTCCTCCTTACATTTGTCAACAGTGGAAATGATGTCAGAGTACAAAATGTCAACTACTTGAGAATTCTGCGAGGTTGTTGGAAGAAATTTTCTCGACCAAGAAATGCAGGGCTCTTAAAAGTATTCAGATGAATTTAAATCTTATTGTTTGAATAAAAAAGAAAAATAATAAGCTCTATGTAGCAGGTTAATTTGGTCCCCCCTCATAAAAACCAAGCATGGAAAATAATATTATTAATTATTATTAAGTTGACTGAGAAAAAATAATTTTTTTTAATTTTAATTACACATATTTGTCATGTTATTTGTGGTAAATGCTATTTGCGGCCTTATATTTTGTTTGTTTTTGCATTTTACAAATATTTTTTAAAAAAATAATAATTTTTTTTTATTTTAAATTAATATATTTTTTGATGTTTTTATATTATTTTGATATACTGATATTAAGAATGATTTTTTAAAAAAATAAAAAAAATTATTTTAATATATTTTTAAATAAAAATATTTTAAAAAATAACTGCAGTACAAGATATTTATGAATACTGAAATTTAAAATTATAAAAAGGATATACACACTTTATGTCAGTAATGACATAAAGATATAAATGTATCATGTATGATAATATTGAACTGAATTAATGTGGAGTCGACCAATTTAAAAAAAAAAAAAAAGAATCTCCCATCCTCGCAACTGGATTAATTGTACATATATTTCCAAAACACAATCAAGTTGAAGCGCAAATTAAAAGTTCATGCAACTAGGTCAAGTAATTATGGACACGGCGGAGGAGACTCTCCAAGGGCGGTGGCCGGTACTGAGCATGACCCATTAATGCTGAGTCCTCCATCTGCAGTCTGCACAATTACCGACCGCCATGCACGGTTCATCGATCAGAACGAAGATAATTAAAGATAGAAGATGCAAGGGCCATTTCTACCTGTGAGAATATCATTAATAACCTACTGACTTCCCTTCCGCCGGTAACATCTACAAGTTTTCTTTTCAAAGATGGCTACTCGTTCTGCGATTGCTTTCCGGAGGAAGTCAAGGACTTGGGATTTTTTTCAGCTTTTGAATGATACTTGGTCGCACCTAAAGGTGAAAGGATGTGACCCACCGCCTTAACTTTTATTGATTATTAGGGTTTTGAAAGCGGGTAAGCTGCCATCATTGTAGCAAGCTAGTTTGGAGTTTATGTGATTTTGTCGGTCCAAAACACAATCAAGCACCAATTTGTAAGTGTCTAATTATCCTAATCATAACATCATCAAAAAAGAGTTTTCATTTACCTCGATCGACAACCAATCATGTTGATCCTCATGAATTGGCCTCGTAACATGCCATTAAATGGAATCATATGATCAGTACTAGCATTCATATGTTAATTTTTTAGAAATGTTTTTTATGTTTTCATAGTGTTTTTTTAAAAAATTAAAAATTAAAAATTCAGGACTAGAATTTGGTCATTAATTAAGACTTCAAGTTATTAATATATTTTTTTATTTGCAAGAAAAATTTTGATTATGAACTTCAAATTTAATATATACAAAATAAAAAAAACTTTAAATTTCAAAATTATAGCATCTTCGATCGATCTAGATGTACCCGAATTTACCTGTCAAACTCGTGACTTGGAATCATTAAACCTACTAGACTCAATAATAATATCATTTTTATGAAATACTTTTTTATTTAATTTTATAACAATAAAAAAACATGCTATGAGGAAAGCAACATGATAATTTAAAATAAAAAAGTAATAATAGGTTATAAAAAAATTGTTAATACTATAAAAAGATTACTATACTATGTCTAATAAATACTATCTAAAATATATTTTTAATTAAGACTATTGTATTCTTATTTGAAAATAAAGTAAAATATGAATGTTACTTAATAAATAATATCTAAAATATATTCTTACTTAATTTAAAATTTAATAAACTAATTAATTTATAATATTTTAAATCTAAATTAAAGAAAAAAAAAACAGACCAAGTCGGGAAGTTTGTCTTCAAAAATGATTTTTCTATCAATTCTCACAAAAAAAAAAACACCATTAAAATTTATATAAACCATCTAACAATCTTAAAACACCCCAAAATAACTAAAAAAAATCAAAATCAATATACTTTTCTTGTCAAGAGTGTTTGTGATAGAAATATAAATTTTCCTTTAATATACAACTCATTCAACGCACAAAAAGCTACCACCAAAAACAAGTTTTTCTTAACTTTTTGTATAGGTTCCATAAAAACACAAATTAAAAAGACCAATCATGCCTCTGCCTCTGTCCCAAACACAACACCTTAAAAGGATAAAAAAAACCACCTCTATATATTCAGCTTCTCTTAAATCTATTTTCACAAAGATCTTCTCTTTGGATGGTTATATTATGGCCAAACAAAACTTTACTATTTTACAAAGAGTTTCTTTATCCCCTTTAATGTCAGGTTGCATGTCCAAAATAAAAACTGTATGATCTCTCATTTGGCTGGCATTATCAAGGAAAACGAATTTATAATGAAAAGAAATCTGCTCAAAAGCTAACTCGCAAATCAACTGCTGCCTGGACTGATATTTGAAACTACATGGCATAATAATCACACCATCATTATGTTTCTGAAAAATGGATTATACAGAATCTATCACTGCGTCACTGTGGTCTTGACTCTGGACTGGTATTTGAAAACAACATGGCATAATAATTAGTAGACAAACGAAATTCAACCAGAAAGAAAAGAAAAAAGTAGACAGACAAAGGGTAAAAGCAAGACCTGCTTTAAGTACATGTTGAGAATCCAATTTTGCAGTAGCAGATTTTGTCAGCCAGCAAGATTGAACGCGGAAACTGGTATCCTATGACCACAATCCAAGATGATGAGTGCTGCAAAATGTGCTTTTCTGGGATTATGAAATGTATCTGTTCTATTGAATTCCTCGAAAAAGTGTCTTCTTGCAGAGGAACCCTAACACTTGGAAGTCATATAGCTTGAACACACACACACACACACCAGTTGTGCTGGCCCTTTTCCTTCTGTTCTAGCAGAGACCTGGGGAAACATAATCAGGCTAAAGATTTGTTCGTTCTGAACCTTTTCCAGTCTTGTTTCGAGGATTCATGACCTGCTTTGGCAATTATATATTGGGATCTTCCGTCTGCAAAGGCATCATGCAAGAAGTCAGAATATATCTAAAGCCGGTTTTGTTTTTTCTTGCTGAATTGTTGCCAGAGAAAGTTGTCGGCTGAACTGAACAAAACTAAAAAGTAACATGTTGGATTTGTTTTAATCTTAACTTTCTAGCTGAGATTGTCTTCTTTGGAGTTCGTTTTCCGATATTCACTTCTCTTTTCCTCCTCAGATCAACAGGGTTTGATGGAAGAGCTTTCAGGCTGACATTAGAATAGTGTTTAGCAATTTTAAAGATGAGGGGAGGCGGCCATGGAAAAGTATTTTCTTGTGAATGAACTGAACTGGTGTGAGTGGCCTGATTAAGACTTCATCAAAGAAGAACTTTTAGTCTCGTGTATGAAAGCTAATCCAAGAGAAGCTGTACTGTTAATATATATCAACAAAAAAATAAAGGAATTTTACGGATGATGTTCAGACACAAACATCCCCTTGCCCTCTACTGTTACAAAATGAAAATAAATAAAAAATTAATTTAGAAAAGTAAAAAATACTAGATTTAAGGTGTTTATTTTATCTTGTATAAAAATAATATTTTTCAGGATATAACTAAACTTTTTAAACCTGAAAAAAAATAAAAAAATGAGACAAATAAAAAAAAATACGTGTGTTTTTTATATAAATATTCTGTGTAATAACAATTTTATTAGACTTAAAATATTATAATAAAATATTATATTTGTTAATATTATAACTATTAATTAAATATATAACTGTTAATGAAATAATTATATTTTAAATAAAATAAAATAATTATTATTTAGTTTTATCCTAACAGTCACACATATTAAAAGTAATTATAAAAATTAAAAAATTAAATTAATATTATTAATATATTAAGTTATACTAATCTCCTAATCCATGTTACAAGTTAATTTAAATAAGTTTTTTTTTTTTTAATTTTTTTTTATATTTTTTTTTTATAGAATTATTATAATCTCATAACCCGAGTTATAAATTTAACATGTTAACCCAAGTCAATTTAATATATTGTTGTCTTAATATTTAAAAAAAAATTCATTTAATATGATATTATATTAATTTTTTTAAAAAATACTATTTAATATGTATCATATTAATTTTTTTATATTAGAAAACATGTTACCAAATCTAAATTTGTTCAATCCTATTATCGGTTCATCAATTTTTTATTACTTTTCCTGCCTTTCTTGTACTGTTATCATTTCTGAGGAGCTGGCTTATCTTTTCTCAGCATTCATTTGGCCAACCAGTTTCTGGTCAAAATTGTCTTTTACAGGTTGAATTTTACACAATTTTGAAGCTCTGCCACAGCAAACTCTTTTCCTCTGGTTGTACATTTCACTCACAGAAACAGATACAAACATCTAATAAAAGCCTGTTCACACAATGATCATTTCTAGAGCCAGCAAGCTGGGAGAAGGCAAACAAGATCAGTCCATCTGAGACCTCTTCCCCACTTCCACTACGCCGTGCCTGCAATTCGTTGATGTTACTGTTTTTTTTACAAAGAAAAGAGGATATCAGCACCAGGTGGAGGATGGAACCTGTTAAACATTTGTTTTTTTTGCAGATTTTGCTTAAGTGAACTTACCAGCCCTCACAGAACAGAAACAATAAGCCGTATTCATTGTTTCAAAATGGATTGTTTACAAGTAATGATTCAAGGCCATGTCTTGAAGAGTCAACTAGATGAAATAATAAACTTGATTGCCTACTTTCTGTATCTACTACTGGAACCTTTTGAACCCTCAGACACACAAGCATCTACCGATGCTAATATTTGAGTCTCAAATTTATGCCCTTTCAAGCAGGCCCTTATCTTCCTAACCACTTGTTGCTTTATCACCCTACGCTCCATCATTGACAGATGCTTACATTTGTCCATGCCCTTGAGGAATCCAACTATAGTTTCACCAGATCCCCCGGTGTTTTTTTCCAATTTTACAAGCTTCTCCACCACCTGCGACGACAACATTTGCTCTAAGCAGGATTTATTTCCTAGCTCAACAAGATCCAAAATGCAATGAACATTCACTTCTCGTGTCTTTATTGATTTGCTGTCTAATGATTGAACCATCCTATCTACGAAACCTGTTTCAAAGATCTTATTCAACACAAGGATCCCACCATTGCCAAAAAGCATCTGGTGCAATGCTGTATAGGCTGAATCCTGCAACTCCACAACATTGCATTGCATCATCTTAACTAGCTCGGGGACAATATCATGGTCTAGAAATTTCTTAATGCATGGTTCTCCACCAGAGAAAGCTAGCTTCATCAGTAAGAAGGCTGATTCGGATCTAATTGAGTTATGTTCTGAGTGTCTACTTTGCAGAAGTTCTGATAGCCTGTTGACAAGGGGACTGTGTAAAATCATTTCTCTGACTCTAGAATCTGCTGACTTCTCAATAATCGGTATGAGATCTTGCATTGCCTGCAATACCTGCCTTTTATTTCCATCTAACACCTTATAAACGAGATCTTCAAAAGATAGTGGCTTTGGTGAATGGGGAACTGTTCGATCTGACAGAACAAAAGTTTCCAGACGATGCCTCACTTGCCATGGCAGAAGGTTTAGATTAGATGGTTGAAGAGAAACATTTTCAGGAGTGCGAGCCACCTCATAAAATCCTTTCAGTGTGACAATGGCATGGTGCTGTAGTACTTCAGATCCATTCTCAAGCAATTTAATAAGTTTTTTTTCGATCCCAGAAGCAAACATTCTCTCAACAGCATTCGACTTTCCAGCTTTGGTCAAAGAGTTCAATACTGTAAACATGCTCTCATGCCATTTCTCAGCACTGGAGGACAGCAAGTCAGCTAGCTGGTTAAAGGGAATGCTATCGAGCACCTTGTCAACTGTCTCAGGGCTTCCAAATTCTGCAAGCTTTGCAAGGACGATTAAAATGTGGATTTGAGTTATGGGGTCCTCCTCACAATACTCTAGTGTTGTTGCCAACCTATTGATCGCACCAGTAGTCTCAAGGGAAGGAAAGTAATTGCAATAATCACTCTTGCTGAATATATCTGTGATGGCTTCTGTAGTCACTGCAATCAGACTCAAAGAATCAGTGGAGATCAAGTCTGCAATCCTAGGGCCTAGTATTCTACTAAATCTTTCCCTGCTAACTTCAAGCTCAGACATGGATTTGCTAGCCATAAGAGCGTGGATGAGTGCTTCTAAGGTGGTGACCACCTGCTTTCCTTCCAAGTCATTAAACAAAAACTCCATCCTTTCTTCAGCAATCTTTTTGACATTTTCTTTTCCAAAAATAAGCAGCCAAGGACAAATAAAAGCAGTTTCATCGGGTGAATATTCATTTAGTAGCATCTCAGTAGAGTCATCTGCCTTGCTAGCAAGATACAAAGAAACCATGTCGTGAACGAGGTACAGGGGATCCATATCTGTTTTAATCAGTAAGGAGCCTTCAACAAGCTTGCAGACAATGAGAGGGAACAAGCTCTCGTCCCCAAGGACTGACCAAACAGCCTCCAGACAAGCTTCTGGTACGGGTTCTGCCCATGAAAGCGAAGCTAGAGCTATGAAGAGCCTTTTAGAATCTCTAGGCATGGCTTCTAGACTGAACTCAAATGACCCAAAGATAGTTAATGTGCTCTCAGCTTCCTTTTCATTTACATATGAGACAGGGCCAGGTGCACATGTGGCAAATGTCGATAAGTTTGTGATCGCCTTTTCCCACTTCTCAGCTCTTACTTCTTTCCTAAGAGCTTTACCCATAACAGCAACTGTCAGAGGGTGGTGGCCACAACGTTCAAGCAAGGTCTCTGCTATGCCCTACCAAATAAATAAGAAAAAAAGCAAAACCAATAATTTATTAATGGAATCAGCAATGTGAAAGCATTTTGCACGTTTAGATAATTTCTACATCAAGCCCGCATATAAGTGCACAACAGTATGATGGTAATACGGTATGATAAATCTGCTGATGGATCACAAGATTTCAGTTGTAAAATTAAACTTACACGAGGATGCAAATGATATACATATCTATGTTAAAAGTCTTTCGACAGAAATCAACGAGGCTCACAACGCGGTTAGCGGCTCTCAAAATGATAATTATGTAAGTTTTGCAGGTAAAGAACTTTGAAAATTTGCACAGCTTTAATGTTGTCTCACATGCACATGCAGACACAATATTTAATCAGAAACAAGTATAAGGAACGCTGCAACCCCCAACTTCAAGTGCAACAGTGTTGATGTTCTTATTGCTTGCACTATGCAATTGTGACATTGAACCTATGCTGGGGGGAAATATTGCACAAAGACTCAATAGGCAGGTTAATATCTTTTCTTTCGGTGGTTTATAATCATAAATGGAAATTTGGAGAGAATCTCTTGTAGACTTGTTATGAAAAAACACAAAGGGACCTCTCACTATATTGCAAGAAAATAAACAGGCAATGAAGATAAAATTGAGTAGGGGGAAAACAGGAGAGAAGGAAAGAAAAATTTGAGGCTGAAGGACTTAGAAAAAATAAAATAAAATAAAAGAAAATGAAATGAGGTTCACTTGACTCATACCGGTAGTTCTTCCTTGCCAAGAAGACTATGGTATTGAAGAATTGCCTTGCTTATCTCCTTTGTGTCATCTTTGCTCAACTCAACCTTCTCGGCTTCTGTTATTTCACAGACTGCTTCATTTCTCGTTGTCACTAAATACTTGCAATCGTTATCATATAGCTTTGCAAACCGTTCAACTATATCCTGCTCCCACACATCATCAAGAAGTATGACAATGCTCTTTCCATACAACGCTTCTTGGAGAATACAACAAACATATTCAAGATCTCCACTATTTTCATCTCTAATCTTCTTCCAGAATCCAATTTGTACCAGAAAGTTGGAAATTTTTCTTGCAAGGCGTCTCTGGTACTCATCCTTATTTCCATTGCAAGCATTTCTGCTGCACCATTGGCCAAATCCAAGTTCAACTGCTCCACCCACAAACTTTGTAGGAGGGTTCGAAGCAACTTGTCGAGACAAACATGACTTTCCAATACCAGATAACCCAACAATTAGAATAACCCGATGAGAATCCTCTTGTTCCAATAAGTTTCTCACAAAGTGGCATTTACTAGAAAGTGGCCATCCTTGTTCGATCTTTATTTTCAATCGAACTGGGACATCTTGTGCTGTTGAATCTATCACCTTCTGAACATGTTGGGTTAACCTTTGAGATTCAAGCCACCAATTCAAGTCATCCCTAATGGTATTTATCAGTTTGCTGAGAGGATCTCCGGCCACAGAACTCCACACGACCTTGGCCAAATTCTTGATCCTACTTCTGGACACAATCCTTCTTGCCTTCGTGATGTTTGGACGCAGCCGTTCTATCAGGGCATTCAAGCTTTGGATTTGGTGATCTAACTGGGGGTTATGAAGCTTGTAGACATGTTTTTGCCTGATTCCGCGTGTCAAATTCTCGAGATCATAGACAAATTCCTCTAGGCTTCGGATTCTCTTTGGAGCTTCGTCAAGATTCCTAGAAGCCTGATCTAATGCACTGACAGCCCCTACCATACTTGAGATTATTTGTGTTGCAGAAGAAATAACTTGCAAAGCTTCCATCGCTGCTCAGAATGACAGCTTGCAAATCCCAAATGATCCAGGGCGGAAGAAATAGTAGAATTCTCTTAGTTTAGGAGGAAGAAACTGGATTGTTGCAATAAATAAACCCAAATAGCTACAATCCAATTTAGCAAAGAGGACAATGAGTACAAAATTCAAGATTCAGGAAATTCTCCACAGCAGTCAAGAGCGCAGTTGCAGGATACTCCGAAAAATCCATGTCTCATCCACGGAGGTGCGCAAATCAACTCTACAAATGTAACCAAAAGAAATAATAATAATAAAAACAAAAATCAACTCAACATAGAAATTTGATGAGAAAAATTTCCAGGCTACTAACATCAATGAAATTTCATGATGTCATGCTAGTTGATCCAGCAGATTAGACACTGAGGAAAAAACTAGCTCCGTATAAAAGTTCACAGTTCCACACAAGACGCGCTTGAAGTGAATCCAATGAAATATACAGACTCTTCTGCAAACCTCCTATATTGACCCACTTAACATTCAATCATTCATTGAGAAGCATGATCTCCAACATATTGAAAACATTGAATAAACATTATTCTTAAACCCAGTTTCAATGCAGATAATCTACTTCAGCTCTAAAAGTACAAAAAGCAAAAGACAGATTCTTTAATATGTTTAAACACAAGTGGAATACTGCAAAACAATATCAAACCAATTCCTAAATCAAGAAGCCTAAGACCATGCAGGTTTGACCTCCAAGTACTGCATTTAACAGATCGACTAAAAAGCTTGGTAAGGAAGTTTTCCATACCTATTATGGCTGTGAAGAGTTTTATTTCATATTACTGTGAGAGCAGTATCTTACTTCTCCGGCGGAGGCGTGTCCATTCAATAACTGTCTTGTCTGTCTGGTCTCATCAACTGACAGAAGAACCTTCAAAGAGATGTTCCCACCGGTCAACTAAACGTTGCTTGAAAAATGGGGTTAATTATACGTTTGGTACCTGTAATTTCCATTTTTTCTTAATGTGATCCTTTTTATGTTTTCCCTTTTCAATACGGACCGTTAATGTATACCTTGTTCCGTTAATAATATGGCCTCTCCATCAGCTAACGTCACAATAGTCATTGAACTGGGGTTTGACCCAGTTAAGGAATTAGTTTGGAGTCACATGAGTTAACTTAAAATGTTTTATTTTTTTAAGTTAAAGTTTTTAAATTAAATTTTTTTTATCTCACATTAAAAAAAATATTTTTTTTTATAAATATAAAGTATATATACTAATGAATTTCTAATTTCTCATTAGAAAAATAAAAACTTTTTTTTAGTATTTATATAATAAATTTTGATATGAATTTGTAATCAACAAAGAAAATGTGGTAGACTTGTGTGCATAAAATTGAGCCAAATAAAAAAAAAAATCTTTGATTGCCTCTTTCATGCCCGTAATACCTATATTTTTTTACCTTTTATCTTCATTAATAATTTATTTTTATCTCTTCATTAACTAAAACCACTAATTTTTTTATTGTTATCCATCCCTAACTATTATCACATAAAAAATTTTTAGTTGACATGCTATAAAAAATAACTAACATAATTAATTTTACAGTTTATTAAAGAAAATGTTGGCATGGAACAAAAAAAAATAAATTCTCCGTATTGAAGAGAAAAAAAAAGGCATAAAAGGAAAAAAGACATCTTTTGGGTTTTGGCGAGTCTCTTAAGTTCTAAATTGACTCGATGAATTATATAGTTTTTTCTAGGTCAATTATAGATCTAGATTTTGCTAGATCTAGACCCGACCAAATCTCTAGATGAACCTGCTAGGTCAAGTCAGATAACTATGAACTTCACTAGGAGATGTCGGTGGTGATATGTAAATCCACTGACATTGAACCAACATTGGTAAAAATAAATAAATACAAATATAATTTGTAAAAAATTAAAAAAATAAAATAAAAGTACTTTTAAATGGAAATTAAGTTTGTTTTGATATCAGGTACACAGAGGACATCATTTAATTTGAATGCAGAGTTACTAGTGAGAAGAGAAGTTGAACCAGTGTGAGTGATGGAGAGTCCCATTCCATCTCCAATCATGACATAATCAGATCCAGTGTATGGAGCATGAAGAGATATATTATTTAGGTTTGTTGTGACATGGTGAGAGGCACCATTATCAAGTAACCAAGTTGAATTGTTGGAGGCAATATTAGCATCAAAGTGAGCTTGAGGCTGCTAAGGAGTTGATGAATTACTAGAATGTGGTGTAGATGCCTTGTTGGGATGATAGGAATCACTTGGAATGATGGACATCTCTTGGCTGTGTGGCCTTGAGTGCTACATATCTGGTAATAGCCCAGGTATGGATGTGATGATGGACGACTATCACAGGGATATGGATGGGAAGTGAGTGATGGGCGCCAACCTATTTGAATTGGGACGCCAATTAGGAATGGTGTTTTGATATCTCTAATTTGTGCAGGTTCTATATGTTGGATTCATAGTCATTGGAAAGTGAGTAGATATCTTTGTTTTCCCTTGTAGAAAGGCTTTAAATGTTAGTAGTTTCTTATAAAGCTCATCAAATGAGATAGAGTTATCACAAGCTTGAATAGCAAGGACCAATTCTCTATAATCTTCTTCTAGCTCATCTAGAATCTTTTCAGTAAGATCTTCCTCATTTATTGGTGCACCAAGTATTGCAAGCTCATTTGCACAGGCTTTAACTAATTGAAGAAAGTCAGTAGTATTTAATTACCTTTGGTGGAATTTTTGAAAAGAGCCCTGACTTGTTTAATATGTCCTTGTAATGGTTTGGCATAGGTGTTGACTAAAATGATCCATGCTTCCTGTGATGTTGTGGATCTTACAATAAATGGAATAAGTGTAGGTGAAAGTGAACCAATGAGAGCATTGAGAATAAGCTGATCTTGACAAATCCATATGTTGTAGGCAGGATTTGGAATGGTTGAATGGTCTGTCAATATAGTAGCAGGTGGACAGGGTTTGGATCCGTTAATATAACCAAGAAGATCTTAGCCAATAAAAAGAGTTTGGAATTGAAGTTTCCAAGAGATATAGTTGCTGGTGGTGAGTTTAAGTGGGGCTTGAGCAGAAGTGTTTATGGTGACGAGTTGAAATTCATTACTATGGAGAATGGTTGAATTTGTTGGCGTGGTTGGATTGGATTGATTTGGATTGTTTGTTGAATTGGTTTGAGTAGCCATTGTAAACAAAGAAATAAATAAACTAAAGAATTATTCAATGGATAAAAGGGAGCTTTGATACCATGATAGAAGTTTGAAAAAAAAAAAGAGAAAAAAGCTCACCGTTCTATTTACTTTCAAGTGTTATGTAATACACGTTGTTATAGAGATAATAAAAGATAAAATCATATCATGTATAACTTATAGATTTGTATTTCAACTATTCAAATTAACTAATAATATGAGAGTAGCTGTCAATACTATTCTCTTTTAATCTGAAAATGTTTAATGAACATTATTAAAAAAAATCATATTTACCCTAATAACTAGACAATTTGATTTTTTTTAAGGGTCAATTTTTCATCCAATCCATAATGTAATGATTTTACGGATTAATGATTCTTTTTAGCTTTTTTTTTTTATATATATGAATTATTAGACTTTTTATTGTAGGAATATTTTTTTTTTTTTAGAATTTAAATGTTTAATTTATTAGAAATATTTATTTTAGTTGTTGTATAGTTAAAAAAAATTCCACGGCAGTGCGCAACTAGCTAATTTGAACCTTCTGAAAATCAAGTAAATTCTCCATTGGTATGTGGGAACATTTACAGAAGGGTGATTTGGTCTTATCCATATAGAAAGTGGCAATATTTCGAAGGGTGAACAATTTGAAAAGCATTTGACTGAATCAAGAGTTAAGAACTCTTACAAATACTTTATATCATATAAATGATATTACTTTTACTTTAAATTCTAATAATATTTATTCATTTTCTTTCTTACATGTTCACACAATAAGAAGACTATAATAAAGAAAATTTCAATTAAAGTATGTTCATCCTAAGTCTTACCTTCGCAATAATTTAGTTGTTTTTAAAAAAATTAAAATAAAATAAATTATACAATTTTTCCATTCAATTTTCAACTAAAATTAACTAAAAAAAAATACCCCACATTTATAGGCTTGTTACACCAATCATGTTTATTAATTTTACCTTTTATGTTATCTAAAATAATAATTATTCTCACAAGATAATTTTTTATAAAAAAAAATTTTACTTTGTTGTTTTTGTTCAAATATCTATTTTAATGATAAAGAATTAAATAAAAAGAGATTTTGATAACTAGCCATTAACATTATATGAGGAAATAACTATTTTTTACTAAAAAATCATTTTCATCCCTCAAGTTTGTAATTTTACATTTTGATTTCTATAAGTGATTATGATTTGATCCTAAACTTTGTTTTCAATTTGATCAATGAATTTTCAAAAAAAAAAAAAAAGGAGTTCAATTTGGTCCCTCAATTTCATGAATTTTTTAATTATTGACCCTTATAGTTTTAGTTGTTTATATTTCAGTCCCAAAACTTTATTTTTCTTATGTTGCCTCTGCATGTTGAAAAAATTTCAATTTATTCCTCTAAGTTCTTGTAAAGGTTAAATCTCATCCCCTAAAGTTTCTATTTTACATTTTAAAAATGATTTTTCCAACACCTAATACCATCGAAGGTTGATGAATTCCCCATGCATAAATATCACTATCCACTTTCTTTAAAGTCAATCCATGGAAAACATTGGTTTTTTCGGTGCTTCATACATTGCCTTTTTTGTTCAATTTGCATTAGTGGCGGAGCAGAGTCAATCCAGAGTTTTTTCTAATTATATATTATAACAAATACATTAGAAATCAATTCAAAGAAATTCAATCAAGAATACTTTCAAAATAATCATTGTTCTCTTCGAGTTTTCATATTTTGATAATAATTCTAAATTCATATGAAATTCATAGCAAAAATACATATCAATTCATCAAAAAAAACTATTTGTATCATTTCTAAAATTTCTAATATTTAATTTCATGTTAAGAGAAACAATTCTTGAAAAACATGAGATATTTTACTTACAAACAAGTACTCTACAATGCAAGAGATGTCTCATGTATTCCTTTCTAATGATTAAATTGTAGATTTAAACATTTTTTTCATATATCATAAACCCTAATATTTTTTAACCTTTACCTAAAATATAAAGCAAAAGGCAAAAAGATTACTTTTGAGAAATTTGCATAATAATGAAAAGAACAAAGCGGCAGAGCAACTCTTGAAAAATACTCTTTGATAGCCAGGGATTCTATATTTTAAAGCTGTAACATCAATTTAATATGAAAACAAAAGGAAAAAGAAAAAAAATTATGCAATGAGCTGTTTATATTTATTATATTATATTATCTACAATTATAAACAATGCAGGTTTTCCTTCCCTGCAGTAAATTCCCTAAACTAATATATAATTTTAAAAAAAAAGTTAAGGGCAATTGCCCCCTTTTATCCCCACGTGGCTCTGCCACTGTATATGATAATAATATCATGTGAATAATACTTTCACTAAATAAGTTCTCATGAAATATTAGAGAGGTTACAAATAATCCTTTAATCAAAGCTTTCTAGACCATTTCTATTCATTGCACTGAGTTTCTGTATTTATGAATAATGTTGTATACGTGAACAAAATCAACCAAATAGCTTTGATGTTATTCTTAAAAAGTATAAATTTATTACTCTCGAATACCATCTTGAGATTTCAAAACTTCTTGACTACTATTCTTTTTCATGATGATAACTTCAACCTTGAACTTTTTGTCCAAACTTTTCAAAATGTTTATATGTTCTTGGTTAAACTATACATATCATATTGTATATTATTTAATCTATTTAAAATGTAATTTTTTATGCATGAAATCACTATAATTTCATACGCCCAAAGCTACCATAATAATGAAATCGAATTCATTATTAGATAATTTTAGCATTTTTTTTTCCTACAAGAACTTAACCAATTTCAAGGTGGGCATATAGATCAATATTTTATGTTGTCACTATTTAAAGTTCAATTCATTAGATTTTTCAAGTTTCTGACTATGCACCATAAAAAAATAACAGTGAAATCCTTACTATTAAAGTATACTTATTGAAATAATATTGGTTGGAAAAAACCGATTCTTGAGTTAAAAACATGATATAAATTATAAAAACAATAGCGAAAATATCTATAAATAAATATTTTGACTTCACAACAAGCAAGTAAAATAATATAAAACTTGAAATAAAACAAGAAGTTTGATAGATAAAAATATTTAAATTATACAAGATAAATATAAATACTTTTTTTTTAATTCAAAAGATATCAAATAAAACATGCATTATCTCAAAATAATATGCATAAGCATGATCATACCAACAAGTTTGTAAAACATGTATAAACTCATAATAATCTCTTAAAAAATTAATTCTAAAAGAAGCTTATACATGCATTAAAGCATACTAGAAGTTTTTTCAAGAAAGCAACATAAAAAAAAAAATATAGTTTTACATCCTATTAAGATACATCATGCTAATATAGGTTTGTTTAAACAAAGTAAACCACTCAAAAGTGTCAAAAAAAAAAAACAAATGTATAAACTAAACAAATATTACATGCAATATAAAGTCTTAAAATTGTAGACCAAAATAAATATATATTAGATTGTTTAGTTTATTATATATATATATGTGTGTGTGTGTTATTAATAGGAAAAAAAAACATATATAAAGATTCTAGCATGCATATTAAGTATAATTCAACTTGCAATTGATATTAAAACAAAGTTTTAGCATTCATACTAATTAACATCTTAATGTAGATGCACTTCTAAAATAAAAATTTTAAACTAAAATAGATAAACTTAATAATTTCTCAACAAAATAAGTCTAAGGAGGAATATAAAAGCTTAATAAATAAGGAGAAAATACTAAAATTTAAGGTAAGAAAGAGAATGCAAAATCATATATATATATATAACTCTTCCCCCCTTTTTATAGTTGATTTTAAAAATTAAAAGTTTAGAAATTAATTACGGTATCAATCATAATTAAATTTCATATTATTATCAACTTTTAATTCACCAACCACCCAAAATCCACAAGAAAACCTAGATCTTAAAACAAATATCTTTAAATTGAAAAAAAAAAAAAAAAAAAAAACCCTTGATTAGGTTCTATTGAAAAATACAGAAAAACTAATCAAATTTTCATTTAAGAGGTTAGACAAAATATTTAAATGGAACAAATCCAAATCCAAATTTAAATAAATAAAATTAATCTTTTAAGATCCCAAACACAGATCCACACCCAATCCAAACCAGCACAAGCACAGGTTTAAACTCAAAACCCAATTTGTTTAAATCTTCTCCCGTGTAAAATCTATGAAGTTTTTCAAACCCAATCTTTAACTCTACAACAAACCCAAATTTGTTCAAGTCTTGAATGTTTTTCAAACTCAATTTGTGTAAACATTGTGAGTTTTATATCTTTCCAATATAGAATAGTATTTTTTTAGAAGATTTTAAGTTTCGCCAAATCATGCTAACAAAAAATCTACTGAAACCAATTTTTCTAAAACTAAAATTTATTTAAATCATATTTATATTTTATGTTAAACACATGCTAGAGACTAAATTACAACAAAGTTTTAACAAAGTACGAAAACTCCACTTAATTTGAACACAAATATATCCAGTAATCATTTTCCTTAAGTAAACACAAGCTCTGTCATTCTTCTAACACCCAGTTATCGAAGTTTGGCAGATTAACTGTAGCCTGTTTCTTAGTTGCAACACCCAACTTCATTCCAACAGAAACTAAGGTCTCAAGTGACCTGGCACTGTTTGCTAGGAGGTCTTCATCTATTTCAATTGCATCCTGCAAAATAACCCCGAGATTAGTCGTGGGTCATACATTTGGATACGAATCACACATTGTGCTAGCGATGCTTTGGTTAGAGTTTGAATGTGGAAAGCTGAGCTTCTTAACCAAAAGAAACTTCCAGAATATTTGGGAAACATCCTAATTCCTACCGCAATAGGCAAAGCACATGAAATTTGGAGATTGTCAACGAATGACAATATTTGACATTGAAGTTGAGAAATCATGGCGTACCAGATATACTAGAGAGGAGAAAATACAGACATTTTGATTGAAATAGGCAGTATCAGAAACGCAGTTCTACATAGTACCAACCTTTTCAAAGACGCAAATCACTGTGCTTCCACCAAATGAGAAATATCCATACTGTAAAATCAGTACAAGATACCAATTAAAAAAGCCACCATCTTGTATATTTAGAGAAAAACAATATGTAAAACATAGTAATAGAGATTGCTCACCTCGTCTCCTTTCTTGACATGGTCACCTGCCTTCTTCGAGAAGGTGATGCTGCCAACCATGGTTGCTCCTATTGCAACAAATGCCACCTGCGGCCAAAATGCCAAAAAAAAAAAGATCTCTTAATGTTCAATAACTGCTAGTTGAAACTAAACAAGTCAGTTAATCCATCCTAGGAATGCAAAGACAGCTCTGCTTGTTTACTCTAGGACAGCTTGACATAAAGTTACGGCAGATAGAAGTTTGAAACAAGCATAACAAAAGGCATCTTCTGTATAGCAGAATGCAAAGAACACGAGATATCTGAAATTGCAAATTATAGATACTCAACCTCACCCCTAAAACCAAGCACATACACAAAGAAATGACAAGAATAGATTCAATAATCTTCCAGTAAATATCATTCAGTCTGAATTGTTAAATGAATATAGAGAAAAAAACTCATGAAGTTTACATCCATGCCTTTCAAGTTCAAACTAAAGAGCAACAAAATCAATGTTCCAGAATTTCTATGATGTCCTCAAGAAAAGAGTCATTGGATCTGTGAACAGTTAGCAAAACTTGGTTTTTTGATTTTCTAAAAAGAACTTGTCTATATGAAAAGAGGTAAGTTCAACTTCGTAAAGTCAGATGATTGTACCTTTCCGAAATGTGCAGTAGAAATAATTGATACTTCTCTCTTATTCTCAGTGAAAACATTACAGTACTTGCTGTTGACAGCGATAGGATTAACCTGGAAAACAGAATGAGATACATATCAGAGGCAACTTGATAACATATAAAAGAAACGACCACGAAAACTAACAAAACAAGTTCTTAGGTTTTATACATACCGTATATAAACACCCAGGTATCTTTACAAATTTCTCAATGGTTCCAGAAACTGGAGAATGAAAACGGTGATAATCCTGCAGCAATTGGGAAAAAAAATATATGAAGAAATCAGATTACACGGTTTCAGGAAGTTCAAGTGTTGTTGGAATGAGAGAAGTCAGTAGAAGAGAATAGAAGCAGAAGGGTCTAATAGTTTCCTAAATGGCAACAAATTTCTCCCTCTGCTGGTCCATTGTTCTGTCAACAATAATTTTTCTTTTTCATGGATGAATTTCCAAATACCTTCTATGGTCTCCTATGAGTGTGGGTGAGCGGGAGTTTGGTTGGTTGAATAAGCAGATAAATAAACCTGCTATTGCGAAATTGTCACATTTCTCTCCTTATCCCTGGCAACAATCAAACTAGGAATAAAGTAAGGCCTCTCCTTAAACTGTCCCTTCTTATTTATATTTTCTACTTCTCTGCTTCAATGACTGAAACAATGCCACCTCCAGAGTAGTATCATTGGACCAATCAGGCACTTGAATCGCTTACTTTTCCAAAACTTAAATTGCAAATTACTAAAGGGGTGTTGTATGAAGTACCTGTGGTGCCAAACGAAATATCACCAAAGTACCATCAGCGAAAGCACTTGAATATGTTTCCTTTCCTAAAAGCCCTTGTACAGAAAATTTGCGGCCCTAAAAATTACAAAAGAGATACCAGCAATTAACTATTATTAAACAAGCAAAATCCAATAATAATCAATAGTAAATAACAGAAAATATTTAAATAAAAAAATACACACATTTTCAACATGACTTCCTCTATTCACCAAAAATAAGTTATCTATTCTACTCATACTTATTCCACTGGAACACATACTCACTGACACAAGCATGATGTTTTGATCAGGGGAGGAGGGGTATTGAGAGTGACAGAACTGAAGCATTTAAAAGCAGGCAGTAGAAATACCTTGATCCAAAATCTTTGACCATCTTCTACCAACTTAAAAGCCATAAGACGGCAATCGGCTGCACATATGGCAACATCATCACGTTCCATGGAAGCAATTGGTCTTGTGCCAGGCTTTAATTCTCTTATGAAGAACTCATTGAATGTCTGCAAATGGAAAAAATCCAAACTGTATGTAATTATGAATCATTAAAGATACACAATGTAAGATTTGCAGTAATATTCAGAAATCTGGTGCCACAGTTTTATTTTATCTCATAAAATCAGTATATGCTTACCTTAAAATGCTCCAAAGGGTACTTCACTTCAGCCAAATTTATTTGATCCTACAACACCATAGTTTATCATATACAAGAAGTGAGATAGCATTAGCATGTAGATGCCCATATTCTAAGAAATAAGAGCCAGAAGCCAAGGTTTCATAACCGGGTTTGCTTTTGATAGTAACAAATGCTGCACTATGTGTTTTACTTGGTAGGTAAGTTTAAACACAAGAGCATGAAGAAAACCAAAACATGGAGATACAACTTAATGCAAAGGACTTGTGAAATTTCAGGGAATCAAGGCTCATTCATGTTTCAGTTATGGCATTTAATTCATTGGTAAATTAGTCTAATTATGAAGATCTCACAGCAACAAATAACATATTGATTATTTCTACTATACTTGCACTTCTATTGCATTAAGTCATAGCAGTTTTTATCCAGAAACACAGAAAAATGCAATCATGTCAAGCAGTCAAAGCAAGTTCCAATCACTGTTTGTATTGTCAATAGAAAGACTTAAGTCAAAGCATACAGCTATTACAGCTGTATGCTTGAATAGGAAATAGGAAAGCATACAGCTGTTACAGCTGTATGCTTGAATAGGAATATAAATGATTGAATAGGAAATAGGAAAGTCACAGCTGTTACAGCTGTATGCTGGAATAAGAATATAAATGATTGATAGAAAAGAGGAAACTTATTTAAATTCCTAGATTCCCTCTTTGTAATGGCCATGTACAACACAACTTTTCCTATATAATGAAAGCCTAGTCGAAAGGTGAAGGCAATTCAAACCATTCTGTTATGGTATCAGAGCTTGGTGTTTTCTCACAGAATTCTTAAGATTTTTTTGTTCTTTCTTAGTCATAGCTTTATGGAGAAGTCAGATAATGTTTGTGTCAGATTTACTGGCAAAAATTATGCTGCCTGGACATTCCAGTTAGAGATTTTTCTCAAGGGAAAGGAGTTATGGGGCCATATAGATGGCAGTGACAAAGACATGGTTGCTGAAGGATCTGTGGTTGCTAAGGCAGCATGGGCTGCCAAAGATGCACAAATAATGTCCTGGATTCTCAGTTCTATGGAGCCACATCTGATCCTTTCTTTGCGTCCTTATAGATCTGCAAAGGCTATGTGGGATCATCTCACTCAAGTTTATAACCAAGACAACAATGCTAGGCGTTTTCAGCTTGAGTTGGCTATTGCCAACTATACCCAAGGAGATCTTTCTATTCAAGATTATTATTGTGGTTTTCTGGCTTTATGGAGTGATTATTCTGATCTTGTTACAGCCAAGGTTTCTGCAGAAGGTGTGCTGGCAGTGCAACAAGTCCATAAAATCAGCCAACGAGACCAATTTCTGATGAAATTGCGACCAGAATATGAACCCGTTCGTGCCTCTCTAGTCAATCGTGATCCTGTTCCATCCTTGGATGCTTGCTTTGGAGAACTATTGCGTGAAGAGCAGCGTCTCCATACTCAAACCATTATGGAGCAAGCAAGAGTTGCCTCTGCCAGTGTCTCAGTTGCTTATGCTGCTTTTGCTTCCAGCAAGGGGAAGAGTCGCGATATGAGCAAGACACAATGCTATAGTTGTAAGAAGTATGGACATATTGCTCCCCATTGTCCTCATAAAATTTGCAACTACTGCAAGCAGCTAGGCCACATCATTAAGGAGTGTCCTATTCGTCCTCCTCCACGCCCCAACAAAGCTTATCACGCTGCTGTTACTGCTGCTGGTTCCTCTTTTTCACAGACTCAGCCTCCAGCAAATTTACTCACCCGAGAGATGGTGCAAGAAATGATTGTGAGTGCTTTCTCCACACTTGGCCTTCAAGGTACTGGTTCTTCAGCCCTTACTTGGATCTTAGACTCAGGTGCTTCCAATCATATGAAAAACTCTTTGCATGGGTTAAGTAATATCCGCAAATATTGTGGATCCTCACATATTCAAACAGCCAATGGTAGTACTCTTCCCATCATAGCTGTTGGTGATGTACCTCCCTTTTTAAAGGATGTTTATGTCTCACCCAAGCTTGCTATAAACTTAGCTTCTGTAGGTCAACTTGTGGACAATAACTGTGATGTAAACTTCTCTAATCGTGGTTGTATTGTACAGGATCAGATGTCAGGACAGTTGATAGCGAAGGGGCCTAAGCACGGACGTTTATTTTCTCTCCAACTTCCTATTCCACGCACTTTGCTTCCTTCCTCTGTTTTAGCTTTCTTTTGTACTGCACCTACAGTGTCCAATGAAGTTTGGCATAAACGTCTAGGTCATCCAAATCCTAGAATCCTCTCTCATTTGTTGAAATCTGGGTTAATAAGTAATAAAGAACATTCAGCTTCAACTGTGTTCCTTGATTGTGCTACTTGTAAACTTGGCAAAAGTAAAATTTTACCCTTTCCTTCTGCTGGCAGTAGAGCCACAAACCCTTTTGAGATAATTCATAGTGATGTCTGGGGGATTAGTCCTGTCATTTCTCATGCAAATTACAGATATTTTGTCACTTTTATTGATGACTACAGCCGCTATACATGGGTTTATTTCTTGCGGAACAAATCAGAAGTTTTTCTCTATGTTCAAACTATTCTTGGCATTGGTTAACACTCAATTTTTCTGCCACTGTTAAGACACTTAGATCAGATTCGGGAGGGGAATATATGTCTCATGCTTTCCAATCATTCTTGCAATCTAATGGTATCATTTCTCAACGATCATGTTCCTATACTCCTCAACAAAATGGAGTAGCAGAACGCAAGAATCGCCATCTTTTGGATATGGTTCGTACCTTGCTCATTGAATCTTTTGTTCCTCCAAAGTTTTGGGTAGAAGCACTCATTACAGCAACTTATCTAATCAATAGACTTCCTTCACAAGTCTTAGGTCTAGAGTCTCCATATTTTCGGCTTCATCATTGCCATCCTATATACAACAATCTTCACACCTTTGGGTGTGTATGCTTCATGCATCTTCCTCCACCTCATAGAAATAAACTTTCTGCTCAGTCAATTAGGTGTGCCTTTCTTGGATATAGTATTACTCAAAAGGGTTATCTATGTTTTGATCCACACACTAATCGCGTTCATGTTTCCAGAAATGTTATTTTCTTTGAAAATCAATGTTTCTTTCCTTTGTCTTCATCCTCAGCCACTTCTCTTGCCTCTTTACCCTCTTTTGATGACTCTTCTCCTTTGCAAAGTGTTCCAGTTGACAGGTTCCAGCCACATTTGGTGTACAAAAGAAGACTTCCTGTGCTGCCCCCTTCAGCTTCTGTCTTGTCATCTGCTCCTCCTTTACAGCCTTCTGTGGCTTCTGAGGTACCTGTTTTGGCTCCTTTACGCCGCTCCTCTAGAATATCTGTACCACCTGCTAAGTATGGATTTACCTCATCTGTGGCACATCATTCTACTGCTGCTCTCTCTGTCACTTTATCCTCTATTTCTATCCCTACTGGTTATTCACAGGCAGCTACAGAACCATGCTGGCAGCAGGCTATGCAGGAAGAGTTAAATGCTCTAGAAGCTAATCAGACTTGGGATATTGTTGATTGTCCTTCTGGTGTGACTCCTCTTGGGTGTCGATGGGTCTATTCTGTTAAAAATCAAGGCTGATGGCAGCTTGGACAGATATAAAGCACGATTGGTGGCTCTTGGAAACCATCAAAAATATGGAGAACATTATGAGGAGACCTTTGCTCCAGTGGCTAAAATGGTACTATTTCGAACAATTCTGGCCATCGCAGCATCCCAACATTTGGTGTTTGCACCAATTGGATGTGAAGAATGCCTTTCTTCATGGTGATCTCACTGAAGATATATATATGCGACCACCAGCTGGCTTATTTTCCATTCCTACCTCTGCTGTGTGTAAGTTACGCCGCTCCTTGTATGGTCTCAAACAGGCTCCTCGTGCTTGGTATGAGAGATTTACTTCTGTCCTTCTTCAATTTGATTTCCTCAAAAGTAAATATGATGCCTCTTTGTTTCTACGTAAGACTGCAAATGGAGTTGTGTTTCTATTGGTGTATGTTGATGATATAGTCATAACCAGGTACTGATTTCGCTCTGATTGATCAACTCAAGCAGCATCTGCAGAAATCCTTTCACATGAAGGATCTAGGTCCTCTCACATATTTTCTTGGTCTAGAGATTCATGCTGGTTCCCATGGCATTTTTTTATCCCAACACAAGTATGCCATGACTTGGTGGCAGCTGCTGGTCTCCAGCATTTGCCACCCCTTGATACTCCAATGGAAATTAATCTCAAGCTACGCAAAGATGAGGGTGATTTATTATCAGACCCAGCTGCATATCGTACACTCGTGGGCAGCTTACTCTATCTTACACACACTAGACCTGATATTTCTTTTGTCGTACAGCAGGTTAGTCAGTTTATGGCTTCTCCAAGGCATCTCCATATGGCTGCTGTTCGCCGCATCATTCGTTATATTCATGGCACAATTCGACGTGGCCTTTGCTATCCTGCTGGTACTTCCCTTGATCTTATTGCTTATAGTGATGCTGATTATGCTGGGTGTTCCGACACTCGCCGTTCCATTACTGGTTGGTGTATGTTTCTTGGTCCTGCACTTATTTCCTGGAAGAGCAAGAAACAAGATCGTGTTTCCAAGTCTTCTACTGAGTCTGAATACCGGGCTATGTCCCAAGCTTGTTCCGAAATCATCTGGCTCCACGGGCTCCTTGCTGAACTGGGTTTTCAGCAGCGCACTCCTACTCCTCTTTTTGCTGATAATACCAGTGCTATTCATCTTACCGCCAATCCTATCTTCCATGAGCGCACAAAGCATATTGAGGTGGATTGCCACTTCATTCGGGACGCATATGCGACAAAGACTATCTCACTTCCACATGTGTCCAGCCATCTTCAGGTGGCTGATGTTTTTACCAAGACTCTCACCCGACAACGTCATCATTTTCTTGCTACCAAATTGCTGCTTATGGACCAGCCCGCATCAATTTGAGGGGGGATGTCAATAGAAAGACTTAAGTCAAAGCATACAGCTATTACAGCTGTATGCTTGAATAGGAAATAGGAAAGCATACAGCTGTTACAGCTGTATGCTTGAATAGGAATATAAATGATTGAATAGGAAATAGGAAAGTCACAGCTGTTACAGCTGTATGCTGGAATAAGAATATAAATGATTGATAGAAAAGAGGAAACTTATTTAAATTCCTAGATTCCCTCTTTGTAATGGCCATGTACAACACAACTTTTCCTATATAATGAAAGCCTAGTCGAAAGGTGAAGGCAATTCAAACCATTCTGTTATGTATGCCCTTGCAAGTAGATAAAAGGATGCACCACAACAAAGAGTCATTCACCCGTGAAATACATTTTGCTTCTAACAGCTAGTTTCTCATGCACTGGTGGAAGTGACAAACCACATATTACGTGATTATTGGAGGACAGCTGGGGGGATTACAAGACTAGCTTTTGTTTCAAATTATAGATACATATCTCTGAACTCAATTGAGACATGTGAGCACATCTTTATAGGATACAGTGATCCTCTTTCTCATATTAACATTTGCTAGTCTCCATTTCAGAAGAAATTTGGCTTTAAATTGCCATCTTAGACTTTGCCAGACCATCATCTTTATAATCTGAGAGACTTCCGATTCCAGTATTCTTTTAACTTCAAGAAAAGAAGATTGTTCATGTGATCAACTAGTGGTCCAGAAATTTTAATCCTCACAGAGAAAGGAGATTGGTGAGGATGGTCCAGGGGAAGCGTTGCAGAGTTAAGCGGGCATGGGTTTTCCACCACTACTATCTTCATTGGAGCAGTTTCAATTACACAGAAAATTATAACTTGCAGCTGATTTTGTTAAAGGATTTCTGAGGTTCTGCAAGTATTAATAGATGGCATAGTTTCTGCAGCACTCCTTAGTGATCAGGTTTGCTCACAATTATACATGAGTTCTTGCTGTTTGCTTTATATGTTTTCGATATCTCCAGCTTTGTATTCCATAAATGTTTTGTCCGAGTCTATTAATTATAGGATGGGGGTCTAGTTTTGTGCTTCTTTTCTCCTTTTCCTCCGAGATGTGCTCCATAGGTTAAAATTATATGTATTGGTATAGGTATTTGAGTTTGACCACCTGACAAAGCTAATAAAGTGGTCCTCCTTTCCTAACATCAAACATACATAATTCTCATTTGATAATGAGACCACCACTTTGTTCACTTGGTTTTGGTATTAAAACTAGATAATCAAAGTACAAAATGTTCCATAATGCCTTAGTCCCTAAAGAAACCAATGCTATTTTTTCTTGACGTGAGATTTTTATTTCCTTATAACAATCAATAAGTCTTACAAGTGCAATGAACTTTTTTTTTTAATGACACCAGATGGGGGAAAAAATCACTACACAAGAAAAGAAAACTACCTCATGGATATCTTGGCAACATAATTCTTTGTAATAAATTTTAAACAGGATATATATTCTGGGGAGACTCAAAAGTGAGCCCACAGTAATCAATGACATAATCAGCAAAGGCTAGATGAACTTCAAAAGTCCTTTCAGTCTTCGGCTCGATAATCATGAGATGAAAACATTTAAAGGATTCTTTGTTCATCAAGCAAGACGATCATACCTTGAAAAATTCAACAAACGTTGGAATGTCTCTAGCAGATTCTGTAGTGTTCATTTCCCTTCCCTGCTTCTCCGAGATGCTGAGCAGGATTTCCTTTGCTCCTGCATCCAAATTAGCCAACCAAATAGTGCAGCTCTATAAGAATAAAAGCAGTATCTTCATAATAATAATTCCAATAACTATTGTATGATGTTAAGATGCATAGAACCATCAGCAATGCTATCCAATTAGAATAGTGAGGTAGATGGCGAAGATCAGAAGACTGAAAAGGAGGATCCAACCAAGACAAATAGTTGGACCTGAGCTTAGATGCATTTGGAGGTGATTGCATGCCCTTCAAGACATTTATATATGCTTTCAAATATTTATTTTACCATTGTTGTTTCAAGAATTACTCAAGCAAGGAATGGCAGTAGAAATTCGCACTTTCCTTGATCACTGATGAGGACCATGTGACTTTCTGATATCAATAGAATAAAAGGCAAGAGGGTGCATGCAAGTACACAAGAAGAGAAACCTATTTTACCACTAAATCTCAAGATGCAGTTTTTTGTGCCATTTATGTAGAATTCAAAATTTCAACTATGAGATAATGTAGAAATGCAACTGTGCCAGATGATCATACAATGAAATCTTGCAATACTTCATAGGGAGTTTGTATGATATCCCTCCCTCCACACACCACGAGTGAGAATTAGCTTTTTTGAGAGAGAGAGAGAGAGAGAAGAAAAGAAGGGAAAGGGAAGAAGTAAAAAGTATTGCCCAGGCTGGGAATATGGAGAAGATAGGTGAAAAAAAGAAAGGATAATTTTGTATACATATCAAGATGCAGTTTTTTGTGCCATTTATGTAGAATTCAAAATTTCAACAATGAGATAATGTAGAAATGCAACTGTGCCAGATGATCATACAATGAAATCTTGCAATACTTCATAGGGAGTTTGTATGATAAAGGGAAAGGGAAGAAGTAAAAAGTATTGCCCAGGCTAGGAATATGGAGAAGATACTTGAAAAATAAAAGAGGATAATTTTGTATACATATCAAGTATTACTGCTTAGGAAGTAATAATACGAGGGAAAATAAAACCACACATAACTTAATAGCATAGAAGAAACGGAAAGAATTATGTAATGAGGACCAAAAATGAAAAATAGAGCTGAGAAAAAACTTGATATGCAATTAGATACACTTTCAAGAGGATGGAACTTCCACAACCATCATTTAGGTTTCATATGTTTCCTTTAACCCTCTTTCAGTTTATTATTGGTCTAGTAAGCCCACAAGAAGACAAATTCTTCAAAGAAGATTAAAAAATTATAAGCAAAGTCATCCATATAATCCATAAAAAAAAGAGACAAAATGGGTTGATCTTCATGTTTATTTTATAGTTGCCATGATCTCATCAATTTTTATATCAACACAGGCACATGTGCTAGCATGATTTTTCAACAGTGTATTGTCCACTAAAAACTTCCAACACTAACCCAACATTTCTTTACTTTTTTGAAATACGTTAAGTTTTCAAAAGAAATAGAGTGTGTTTGCAGCAATGATGGTTTCTATCAAAACAGCATAAATATAGAGACCTGAATTTCCATAACGAGAGGATAAAAAAAAAAAAAAAAACAGGCTTGTAAACTGGTTGGCATTTGTTTCATGGATGCTAATTTCTCCTCCAGGGAATTACACTCCTAAGAAAGAGATCCCAAAGAATATAAAATTTTGTGTTTGCTTAACAATAGAGGATTCCTAGGAGAGTATCACTTTTTTGTTCATTTCTTCATTGGAAATCCTAGAGGCATTTCAACTAAATCACCATCTTATCCTTTATAAAAGGGAAAAAAAGAAGTAACTAAACACAATAATTCTTGAAACCTCACATTCTTGGCTAACTTTCCCCTCTGATTCCATGAACCATACACCGTCTAGATTCTGAGATTGAAATGGAAGGGAACTTTCAATAAAAGAAAAAGGCAATGGGAGAAATTTATGTTGGAGCAGGATTGGGATGAAATTTCATAACCAATCTAAAACTTAGAACGTCTATTAATCAAGCCTAAACTTCAAGTCCATCCTAGCAGACCTGAAAAATCTGAAGCCAAGATGGGCAAATTTGACAATCCATCACATAAACAAATCTATTTGTCAGGAAAGAGGAGAGAGACCATAAGGCGAAGTCCTATCTCTGGCTGGTAAAATAAAAATGAACAAATCTATAAACTAGCAAATTTCTTTTCAAAATGAACATTGTTTTTCATTTGCAAAACTTAACCCATACCTTTGTCCATAAGGCGAAGTCCTATCTTTGACTGATAAATTGCTCTCATTGACAGAACAATCTTTTTATCAATTAACTCTTCCACTAGCCTCTTTGTCTTCCTATCAAATACCTAAAGCATTAAGCTGTTAACTGAAAGTTTATGTTCATGAGATCCCAAATATAATTTAATGACATCTGGAATACTCAGAGCTGTCCAAATGCATAAAACTTCGCGCACCCATGGACAAAATAATTTAATGTGGCATCTTCAGCAGAATCATTCAAGAAAAACATAGGTATTTTGTTAATTTATGTTCAGAATGAATTGTGAACAATTATAGAAAGAAATAGAATTTATTTAAGAAAAGAACTTTCTACCCATCCACCTGCTTAGTATTATTCAACCACAAGATTCCAAGAAGTTGTTGACAATGGATTTCCTCATGATGCCCCATACAAAGAACATTTCTCAACTTTGTAAGAGGTAAATGATGACAACAAAACAACACTTAAAATCTAGAGAAATTGTTTGGAATTAACCAAGATAAATAAAAAGGGGCAACTCAGAAGAACTAGGATATACAAGTTTCATTGGTTTACACATTTTGCAATGCGGTACTGGACTTGAAAGGGGAGCTGGTACTCAGAAGTCTTGAACAAAGTGTTGGCATCTTGAAGCTGAAAACTACTACCATACATAAATTAACTAGAAATGCAGACACAAACAAGACTGTCATATAACACCAAATTCAAATCTCTGATGTGAACTAACCCCAAACTATAGAAGCTGGAAAGAAACATTAAGCATTCTTAAAAATGGCATGGAGGAAAAGATACCAGAATATGTGAAGCACTTGAACCAGAGTTCAAACCAACATCATATGATGAAAAATGAGCCCATTCACTCAGTTTAAACATCCACCTGTCAAAATATAAACTTAATCACCCATCTCAACCGAGACATAAAGCAATGTAACCATCAAAATAGGAGAGACCACAGAAGGAGACAATTCATAAAGTTGACATTGAGGAAGTTCATACCCATAAGAAGCCTGTTTATCAGTAAGAAATCCACCTGTCATAACTTGATTTCCTGTTCCCTCGTCAAAACAAAGACTCAAATGGACCAGGGTATTTAGCTTATCAGAAACTTCAAGAATCTCACCACAAACAGGGCAGCAATTTATAAGAGGTTCACTGCAATACAAGAAATGCATTAAGAGATGTACCAGGAAAGTAACTTGCATCTTACTTGAAAGGTCAGTATCAAGAAAACTTCATGTTTCTAGCTTTCTCAACATATAGTATTGGGGAATAAACATTGGGATGAGAAGAGTTGTGAATAAAATGGCAAATATTTGCAAGCAAGCTGAAGTACACAGCCAAACTCAACTCCTCATTTCTGTCTTTTTTTTTATTATTATTATTGGGTGTTTTGGAGGGATTGGTAGAGAAACAGGCACAACAGATTCACAGGAGATGGTCCAAAAAAGAAGGGGGGGGGGATGATATTGCAACCTGCAGCAAGCTATACAAGAAGCATCTTTTATGCACATAGGTACCAGAATATAATACATTCATAATTCAAGCTTACTGCCATTAAATATTGAGGATTGTTACTTTTCTTGTTGAATGGCAAGAAGTTCAGCCAATTCATCCATGCTTACAGCATCATCCCCATTCTTGTCAGCAGCTTTAAAAAGCTCCTCTTTCTAGTAAACAGGCAAAATAATTCTAAGTCAAGAATACTACAAAACCATGTTTAAAGTTAAGCATATAGTATAGGCACTCAATGGTTAGGATGGCTTTCTGAATTATAAAAAGAAATGGAATTAGAAAATGTCAATTGATCAATTTTAGAATCCCAAACTTCAAATAAAAAGGTCAAGGTGTCGTTTAATAATACCCATAAAATTTAAATTTCTGAAATTCACATCCCAAATCCAAATATAGGTCTCCAAATAACTCATATGTCTAGCATGTTCGTAATTTAGAACAAAATTAAATATGAAATGCATGCAAAGAGCTAAAAAACAACATAACTGCTTATGATCAAACCTTGTTATCTGCCACTTGATTGCCAAAAGCCTTAATTAAGTCAGAGAACTCAGAGAAAGAAAGCTTTCCATCTTCATTGTAATCCTGCGTACAGCATATGGTCACAAAAATTCAATACTAATAGTGTTGTAAAGTAAGGGAAATACTGGTGATTTGTTAGCATGGATTGTACATGAGACATTGGCATAGACTGGTACAAGTAATGCATTTCAAACATTCAAATATGAGCTGCCTCATTCCATGGCTAAACATCTGGTTCTATGGAAAACACAAGTACAAGTAAATCACAAGCCAGCTCAAGAAACCCAAGTGTGTTTGCATAATACTCAAAAAAATAAAAAATAGAAGCTAAACAGGGGCACGCGAATGGGCACTGGAAAATCTTTCTTTCCAATCACCTGTAAATCTTACAACACCAGCTAGACTTGGCATGCACCACCACTTTAACAACTAATCATACGTCTAGCAATATGGAAAAGGAATGCAGGATTATGCAACATACCACAATGGCTAAGATGCGTCTTGCAAAAATTTTCTCTGTTTCAATTGGATCCTGTCGATAATTTCAGGTAATGTTAAAGATGATCAACGCATCCACGAGTCTCAACTACTCAATGGAAGGATAAGTTGTGTACTGCACACCTCAACAGAACATGACAGAGAAATTCTGCCAACAACTTTACCAGTTGCTGCTGGGTCAAAAAGTTCAAAAACTTCAGAGGCAGAATCTGAATCCTGCAACAAAATAGAATTCATGTCAAGGGAAAAGAAAGACAGCAACTCATAAGTTAACCTAGATTTGCCAAAATGAAATGAGCATCTCCAGATACAATGATATGAATGATGTCAACAAGAAAGGAAACCATAAGGAAACTAAAAAGGATATGTTAAGATGCAACAGGTTGTGGGAAAATCATTTTTAAAATCATATAGAACATTTTGTATTCAGAGACCAGGAAACATGAGAAACATAAGACTTCCAAGAAATCATACCATTTTCCTACCAATGTCCAAATTTATCTATCTTGACTTGAAGATGAATGAACCAAAAAGTGTACGATCCTTTTTCTTTTTCTTTTATTTATTTATTTTATTGCAATAACTTGGCTCCTAGACAATATAAGTTCCAATAGACAATGCCCCCTTCCAATTATAATACAGAAACTATCTATGGAATATGTGCATTATGATTATAATCATATAGATTATATTAATGAGGGAAAACAAATACGAAAGGCAACTTGCATCACACAGGTCTGCCAAGAAACAAATCCTAGAGTTGTTACCAACTCTGTAGTGAATATAAGGGAAAGAAACAAATGAGAGGAAACCTATGATATGAATTTTAAAGGACAGGGTCCAGGTGATAGAAGATCAGTACCACAATGCTTTGGAATCTTAGAGGAAATCTCTGGTACTTTTAACTTTATGATTGTATTCCAGGCTGAGCACAACATCCTTATGCACCCATTTCACATGTTAGGCGTAGCTGGTGTATTTGGCAGCTCCCTATTCAGTGCTATGCATGGTTCTTTGGTAACCTCTAGTTTGATCAGGGAAACCACAGAAAATGAATCCGCTAATGAAGGTTACAGATTTGGTCAAGAAGAAGAAACTTATAATATCGTAGCCGCTCATGGTTATTTTGGCCGATTGATCTTCCAAGTACAACCAGTTACCCACCAGGGCAATGTCTTCAAGATCAACATGTGTAAGAACTAGGACCCTTTATAATTTAGGTCAACAGAACTCCCAACAAACAAAGAGCTTTTCTTGCTTGTTGCTTTCTTACAATTGCATGCTTGAGCACAAGAATACAAGAATGATCTGCTCTCTTCTCTTCCTTGACTAGAAAAATCTTCATCACAATATCTTTCATTTTCTACCACCACTAGGATTTTAAATACAGAGAACTGTAAGGGGAGAAAAAAAATGCAATGAGCAGAAATAGATAAGGGTAAAGTGTCTCCCTAAAGTAAAAGACGCACACCCGTCCACTTGTCCAAAGGCATGCAGACTCGACCAAAAGGTCTCCTCGACCAACATGCTTTCTCTTGCAAAGTAGGATCCCAATCAAACCCACCAAGGACAAGTCTTGTCTTCTAAGCACCAGACCTTTCCTTCTCTTGCCACTAGCAATGTTTCCTTAACCTAAGTGCTTCAGTTAAAACTCATTCATAAATGAAAGCAGGTCTTGACAAATAATACTCAAAACAAATCCTTCAACTCCCTAGAATAAAAAAATTCAATCTTCTCCAAAATTTCCTTCTGCTATCAGATTCCTTAAAACACTTCAAACTTTTAACTTCGCCTTGACAGGCTTGATGCTTCAGCTTTTTTTATCAAACAATTTACATGCATCTTCATCAAACAAAACCAGCACAATGCTTCATTGCACACTTATTCCACTCACTCATTTATACAATCTAGGAAGGATTTTAGAAGCGCAGAATCTCAAAGGGCAAGGGACTCAAAGCCCATTTCTTTTAAAAGTCTAGGTTGTTACATTCCCCACCCACCCCCACCACAAGAATCTTGTGTCGATGAAGCTTGCCCCTATCAAAGAAAGTCATTGTGCGCTAGCCCCTTGTAAGCAAGCATAGATTTTTGTATTGTGGTCTCTGGTTGGTGTGCTCAGAAAAGACATTAGACATAGAGCATGAAAAGAACCTCTTCAACAAGGTTCTGAAAGGTATCCTCCCAATCATGCAGAACAAAAGTCTATCAATCCTAGAAGCTACAGCAAGCCTACCAGAAAGAGACCAGTGAATCGAGTAGCACAACATGGAACATCCCTCAGATTATGATGCAAAATGTAATGAAACCATCGGTGATAAAATCTTCCCAGCTTTTCACTTGGTATATAAACTACATTGAAATTTCCCCACACAGAACTTAGAATCTCAAGTTTATGTTAGCAAAAAAAAAAACTTCTATGAACTTGAGTTCCATCCCTAAAACTAGTAGAAGAAGCTTCCCCTATTACTTGGCTATATATACATATTTTAAGTTGGTGATTTAGTGAAGGACTTTGAATGTCATAACAAGTAAATGAAACATGATTTTTCTTTCAATTGCATGGTATATTTTGTTCATTTAGCTGTGTCATGCAATTATTGACTTTTGAATTCACTGGATAGCTGATTTCTTAGAATGAAAGGAATCTCAAATGAATTTTGAGAGAGAGAAAATGAAGGATACCTTTCATGAAATACATTGCAATCAAGCACTAATTGCATAATAGATGTTTTCCATACAACTCCTAAACTTTCCCCTTTTCTCATCACTTACAACTACGGAATTTCCTTTTGCAATGCTATCAACTAGTAACTTAGTTTAACTTAGAATTCTCTCCAACAATTTACTAAATGTTCTTTGTCTAGCACTTGGCAGGATAAAAACAGAGATGCTTTTAGCATATATGCTAATGGTTTTATAATTGCAATAAATGTAAAACTCAACAACATCACACGCCCAGAAATTACACATATGTTAGCGACCAGTAATTCAATGATCCTGTTGTTTACCTGTGTGAGAAGTTCAAGTAGATCAATCTCACAATATCCAACAAGGTTGTTCTTCGATATTCTATTGGTCTGCATCATTATACAAGAAATTACATGATTATAATATTACCATAGCAAATAAACTAAAGTAATGAAAAGGAATGATTTGAAATAAGGGAACAGTTGCAAAAAAGCAACCCACACTATGAAATGAGATTTTGAAAACAAAAATTCATAGAAGAAGCCAAAATGTGCTCACAATTGAGCACAGGCAACCATTACGGTAATAGTTAAGACATTTGAAGTGTTGTACATAATTTCTGCAGAAAGAACAGGTAATGGAATTTCAAAACTTGCTAGAAATTTAAATAGACAGTGAGTCAGGTTAGAGACTTCATAATTGATAATGGATTGTGCCCAAAATTGCAAGGGACAAATATTTTGTGGTACACATTACACTCGTATTAAATGGTGCCCCGTGGATGTCCATCAAACTCTATTCATTGGCATGGAGGTAAATCTTGTAACAAAAGAGAAATGGTATAATCACACGGACAACGATCCAGTGATGGATGGAGTCCGTTTTGTTAGTCGTGACTTGTGACGTCCAACCAGGTCCTAAGAAATGAAAAGCCTTTAATCTAAGCAGGCAAGGGGAAGAGAAGGGCTTCGTATTAGAAAAATTAAAGGGCATGCAATAGATTGGTCGAGAGTAAGGTGATTGAAGACCTCAAAAACAGAAATCCTGGCAAGACGAGGCCCATTTTTCTCCAACAGAAGCTTCTTTTCCTGCATGAGAAAATCTCAGGTCAGTGTTTGTTTACGTACCAAAGACGCCGCATTATCCAAGATGGCTGATTTCTCAATTGTAGAGAAAGAAAAAGATAGAGAGTAGTGACCGAGTTCCAAACAGGTTTTTCAGTCCTGCAAAACAAACAAAGCAAAGAATGAATTAATCAATTAAAAGAAAAGGCAACAAGCTAACATGAAAGAGAGAAAGAGGGTGTTGGTAGTTAAGTTAACTGATCGGAAATATGGGTACGGAAAGTCTGCTCTCCAAAAGAAACACAAGCGAGCCACTTGTCTTTGAATTGCTGCATATCAGCGCTAATCAGAGTGAGAAGAGCAATTCCAGTGAAATCCTCAGCGGAGATGAGTTTGAGAGTGGAGGCGGAGGAGCTTCCATTTCCTCGTGAAACAGGAAGGCGACGGAATATGCGACGGAGATGAGGATGTTTAATTCGAGAGGAGGGAGTCGAAGCTCCTTCGGTATTAGTAGTTTCAGGCAATTCTTTAGAGCTTCCGTGACCCATTCTTTCTTTCTTTCTTTCTGTACTTGTCGTCGCTCTCTGGTCTCTAGATGTTGAAGAGAGAGAGGAGAGAAGACATATCCTAAAAGATTCAGGACAAAAGGAAAAAGAAGAGGAAGGCAGGTACCCTGGGGGGTCCACCCCAGCAGCTCAATGTTTCTTTCAACTACTACAATGATTAGTCCGTTGAAAATATGTAAAGCCACTTTTTAATATCTTTTTACTTTTTATTTCTAAAACTAACCACAATGTTTCAAATTACAATTGTAATTATTAAAATTAAAAGAAAAAAACTACTCGGCGGTTGATGCCATAATATTTATTTTTTAGTTTTATTTATTGTTTCAAATGAGAGAGTATTCTACAATTTGTTGGGGAACGTGGTATGTTAAATTTTGAAATTTTTTTATGTAAAATAATTTTTTAATTTTTTTAATATATAAATATCAAAAATTATTTTTAAAATATATAAAAAATTATTTTTAATATATTTTTTTATCATAATTTTAAATATATTTTTAATTTTTATTAATAACTTTCTTTTATTAATTTCTCTTATTAACTCATAATTTTCATGTCATTGATTTTTTTACTAGATTGACACTTATATAGAGGTATTTATAAAAAGAAAATGAGGTATGTTGTTTAAGATGTTTGAGAATGTGGTAATAATTTAAAAAAAAAATTATTTTTAATAATAATATATTAAAATGATTTTAAAAAACTAAAAATAATAATTTTAAATAAAAAATATTAAATTTTAAATTTTAACTTAAATATAGAATGAAATTCAACGTAAATCATTTCCTAAGTCACAAGAGAGAGGAATTGTGGCATCACTAGAATTTCATTACAAGGTTGTGACTAAAGTGATACGCCTTTCTAATATATGTTGTGATTTTATGTTATTCTATACAAGTTGAACGGGCGACAATGAATAAAATTGTATGATCACAACTTTCATCGTTTGGGCGACTTTATATGTACCAACTTTCAACTTTATATGTATAAACTATTTTTAAGATCCGATTCGGTTTAAGATCAGGATCACTAGGTTTTGATTGGATCATCAGAAAAATTGAGTTAATTTTTTTATAAAAAAAAATCAAAACGACATCATTTTAGTAAAAAAAAAAAATAAACGTCAACGAGTTTGCAACCGGGTCGTCGGGTCAACTCCTTGGTCAGTCAGGTCATACAGGATTTTTCCTTTCCCTGTTTTTTTTCAACCCTACTTGATTCCAGCTCCTGGTCCTGGGTCAACGCGTCAGGTCAGGCCGAGTTTCAAAATTATAATCAATATATTGGATTATTTTTTTATTTTTTAAAATTATTTTTTATATCAATGTATCAAAATAATTTAAAAATACAAAAAAAAAAACAATTAAAAAAATTAATTTTTTTAAAAAATACTTTGTAAAACGTAAAAATAATAATGAAATTCAATGGGGGAATAGAATATGTGTTGATTTGTAATTCGACTCCCACATCTCCATTTACAAAGAACATGCGTTCACCATAATTTCAATGGCACCCTTCTCACAGGCATCTATTTTCCATCTTCTGCTGCTTTACTCGTAGTGTGTTTCGCAGTATGGTAGCAGTTGCTTTTCAAATAGCTTTTTATGCTGAAATACATGCCAATGATTTTTTTTATTTTTAAAAAATTATTTTTAACATTAACACATCAAAACGATCCAAAAAGTATAAACCAAACTCAATTTTAACAAAAAAAAAAATTCAAAATTTCAGCAAATACAGGTTCAAACTCACTACCAACAGTCAATCCTGCTCAATGCTCCTCAACCTTGTGCCAGACAACTTGGACCGAATAGTGAAGAAAAGCTTGGACTTGTGTTCTGGGAATTCCCAGCATTCTTAGATCCACAAGCTCCCATTAATCATCAAACGACAAAAATAATTTCTTATTGCATTAAACGCCAAATACACATGGAGCCTCCTCATATTCATCAACGGTCTGTATCAATAAGTGGTTGAATATCGAATGATGTAGATGGGAATTGCGTTTTAAACTGTTTTTTATTTAAAAAAAATATTTTTTTATTATTCTAATTATTTTAATTTATGAATATAAAAAAAAAAATTTTAATATATTTTTAAATAAAATATTTTAAAAACCAATAGTTACTTCCTAACACCCTGTGTCTTAAATTAGGGTATTTGAGAGTGTACTAGTGGTTGCTTTTCAAAGTATTTTTTATTTTAAAACACATTAAAATAATATTTTTTTATTTTTTAAAAATTATTTTTAATATCAACATATTAAAATAATAAAACATAAAAATTATATTAATTTAAAATAAAAAAAAATAAATATTTTTAAAAATACTTTTTAATCCCATGCCAAACACTTCTCGAGCACCCCATTAACTTTCAAACTTGTGATATAGTTATTAGACCGAATAAAAAAAACTCAATCTCAAACAAATTAAATGTTGAAAGATATATATATATATATATATATATATATATATATAATCAATTACATAAAAGGATAAAAAATAGCAAGTAAAAGAATAAGGATAAAAATAAAAAATAATTAGAGGGCACTTATAATTTTTTTATTGGATAATGAAATTGAAAAGAAAATAACTTTAACAAAATGATAAATATGCTTAATTTGACAAAAAACAAATAAAAATAACAATTGTGTATTTTAATTATCAGGAGAGAGAAAAAAAAAACACAAACAATCCATAGCCGATAACAATCCAATTATTATTTATCTACACAAGCCACACCATATAGAAAAGAGCACGGCTACGCATCTAGTGAGATGGTAAATGACTAGATTTGACTATCAGAAAGCGTCACATGCACCTCCATAATAGTCCATAATAGTGAGGGGGCCACCTTTTATTAGGGAACAAAAAAAATACCAAAGAAATGTCCTGTGAAAAGATAAGAAATTGAAAGTAAAACTACCATTACAATTCACAATAAAAAATCAATAGTATTTTTCATTAACAATTTAACTTTTTATAATTAGTTGGTAAAACATCATGCATGCTCTCAAACAAGATAAGTTTATCACAATCTAAGCTGATTGGACAACCCAACACTAAGTAGACAGCTTTTAAGAGTAACGAGATGCATGCCCGCGCGTTGTCGCAAGCTTATAAAAAAATATTTGATAGTGTTATAATTATGAACCAATGCTAGATAAGTAATAGAAACTAAAGATATAATGGAGCCAAAATTTCATGACGGAAAAAAAAATTGTGTTAGTGATAAAAAAACTTAGAGACTGAACCAAATGATTTTGTAGTAATCCACAATGTTTTGGGAGGAAAGATATAGTGCTTTCGCCACATGATTTAACTTTTCTATTAATAAAAAGCAAAAAAATTATAAAGCTAAATTCTCTATCAATTTAATATTAAAAAAAAAACCAAGAAAGATAATTTTGAAAGGAAAAAAACTCACGAAGAAAAATGTTATAGCAATTGACAATGTTTTGTGAGGAAAACTACATTACTTTCCTCAATAAACTAAAATAAAAAACCATTTAGAGAAATACTGTAACAATCCATAATGTTGTGTGAGAAAAACTACAACGCTTTTCCCATATGATTTAATTTTATTGTAATTATAATTTTTAACCAACTTAATATTAAAAAAATATAAAATTGACAAAGATAATTTTGGAAAAAAAAATCATATGGAAAAACACTACAATAATTTATGGTGTTTTAAAGAAAAAACAATTACAAAGTTAAATTTTTAATCAGCTCAATATTAAAAAAATCAAATCAACAAAGACAATTTAAAAAAAAATAACAAAAAAAAAACACCAAAAAAAGGGGGGAAATCATGTTAGAAACACCATAAACATTAATTTTTTATGTTTTTAATTATTTTAATTTATGAATATAAAAAATAAAAAAAAATTAATAATTTTAATATATTTTTAAATAAAAAATATTTTAAAAACCAACAATTACTTAATACCCCATGTCTCAATTTAGGGTGTTTAAAAGTGATAATGGTTGTTTTTATTTTAAAATAATATATATTTTTTATTTTTTTAAAAAATATTTTTTATATCATTTAAAATAATAAAAATATAAAATTATATTAATTTAAATTTAAAAAAATTAAATATTTTTAAAATATTTTTTAATCAAGTGGCAAACACTTCTCGAGCACCCCATGACTAAACTTAACTAGTGACGTTAACCCGTAGGGGAAATTGAAACTACAATGAAGCTTGGACCAACTAATTTAAAGCCCAGTGAAGCCCACTCGTGCAGGCTTCTCTAAGTCCAAACATAAACCCCGAACAAAGAAAATGAAAAATGCAGGGTTTTCGCACCAGGAGACTTGCTTTCGGCTGAGATGGGAGGTCCAGCTAGCAGCAGCAGCGAAGAAGAAGAAGATGCAAATTGGAAAGCAGCTATCGAATCAATAGCTGCAACTACCACTTTTGCTAACAAGGTTCTTAGCAGTACTTCTAATGGCTCAACGTCCCGTTCAGCACCCACTGCAGAAGCTTATGCAGAGAACACCCAGGATTCTCGAAAGCTCAAGCACTACCAAATTAAGGCAACGCTCTCAGTTTTTTTTTTTTTTTTTTATATGGTTTATTTGCCCCATTGTTTGCAGTTAAAAAATAAATAAGACAACTATTTTATTTTGGGTTTCTTGCTTCTTGCTTTTCCTTTTCTTTTCTTTTTTAATTTAAATGAGCAATAGACCTTAATGGCAGGCGCAAAAGTGTTTGGATATCATCTTGGAAAGGAATCTAGAGATGGTTAGGGACCCCATTCCTGTCTCAGATAATGATCTAGATGCAAACGATGTTGGGGTAAGGTTGTTTAAGCATTCTCCTGCTGGAATTGTATTTGACCATTTAGGTGAGTTCTTCTCTTCGTATGTCGTGACTCTTTTTTTCTAGCGATTAGAATTTGGGTGCTTGTTTGATGGAGAAAAATGATGGTGGTCCCTTTTATGTATAATTATGTATCATTTAACCTATAGCTTTGGTGATGTCAGCCAGATAGGTCTGTGATTGTTTCCTAATTTATTGAGGTAATTTATGCTGAAAATAGATGGTAGTTTATGTTTAATAAATCACTGGTTCTTAGTAGTCAGAGCTTGGCTTAGATAATTAGCAAAGTAGCATTGTAGTTGTGCCACAAAACTGTTTTTTCTATGCAAATTTACATGGACTCATGGGGGTAATGCCTTCTTTATGGAAGTGAATCTAAATTTGGTGGCAGCCATCATAATTGAATATTTTTTCCAAGAGCTGCTAAACTAGTAGGAGTTTAGCCTGCCATTATTGAATTTTTTTGAATGATAGGAGAGATAGCATTCTCCATCAGTTCACTTTGTAATGCTTTCTGTATGTGCTCTTACCACACTGTGCATGAGGACTGAAGGCTGTGTGAATGTCACCAGATGAAATTCAAGGGCCAAGAAAGAGACCACGAATCCTACCGGGACACGGAATTGATGAAAAATCAAAGAAGGTTTGTTTCTTTCACAATATGCTCTTCCATTGATGATTCCTTGATGTACTACTCTCTTTTAGCAATTCTCACCGATGCTAAGATATCCAGATTGCTCTAACAAATATATAGCGTCCTACAGTTTAGGCATCAAATCCAGTCCATTGCTGTTGATGGGGCAGACATAATTTCTGAAGCAAGGGATGCAGAGCAAAAATCATTAGCTCAATTAGAAGCTAAAGAAGCAAAGGCAAAAGCCAAAGCCAAAAAGGAGGAAGAAAGAGTTGTAGAATTGAAACGGATCAGGGGGGAGAGATGGCTACCTTCTATTGCCAGGGAAATGCAGGTAATGTTTCAAAGGTTGAAATATTCAGTTTCTCGCTACTGATTTGAGTTCTTTCATAGTTTTTCTTCTTCTTTTTTTCCCTGTTGGACATTCTTTTCACATTGATTGATTTCATGTTTCCTACTATTTCTATTCACATGACAGAAAAGATTCGTAATCTTTATATTCTTGATAGTTAATTTGATCAAGTTAACCAATTTGCTGTCCGGATCTCTTTTTGCAGTTAAATAAAACTTCTAGACAAGTAATCTAGACATATTCAAATGACGATTGAGGTGCTGTGTTCTGCCTTGTTTCTTGAACATTGCAAAGGAGTATTTGTGGCAATTTCTACTAGCAGCCCGCAGCCCCTTCTATGGACTGTGACTCCATCACGTATGGGCAATTGTTGAGTGTCATACTTTATGCTGGTTATTGGTCCATCAGCATGTAATGTTTGTTTGATGTGTTTTTGAGTCTTGTCTTAGGATTGCACTGTATTGCCTGCGCTTCATGCTTGTGATTTGTATTAATGCCATCCATACTTGTAGGAAGAGATTTTGATGCCAATGCAATGTGTTCATCGGACTTCTCTAATTCTGTGTAAGGAAATAACAATGAAACATAACTCAACCAAAAATGTAATCTTTCAGGGTTTTCCTTTTCAGGTTCCAAGCAAAAAGATGAAAACCATAATCAAGGTTTGGGCAATCAATGAACCGGGAGTCATCAACATGAACTAATGCGAATAACTATAGTCTAATATCTCAAATAAACCGAACAATTCGACTTTTGGTAATTGAAGTCCCCTGTTTGAGATGATAAAATGTCCTGCCATGCTAGGGGTGCCGGAGCCGTTCGGGTTTCTGTGAGAACAAGAGCACTTTGAAATGTCACTTGTTTGTATAGAGTGACTCTTGTCTGGTTATTTAGAGAAGAAGAGGTTTTCAAAACCCGAAGCTCATATAACTGTTTCATCAATTATTTAGCTAGTCCAGTTTATCGAGTTTTAATTTCTACAAATAGAGATGCAATGTTTTAAAATGGAGTTTAGAATCATTACTAGGTGTGTGCCCTTGCTGCAGGTTTGGATTATTTTTTTGTTGTCAAACATAATGTTTAGATGTCACAAGCATGGTTTTTTTTTAAAAAAGAAAAACTATATGACTTGAATTATAGCACTGACGAGATAAATCAGCTCTTTTATTTTAATTAGATGATAAAAAAATATAAAACAATAGTAAAAAGGATGAAAATTTAAAAATAAAATGATTATGATAACCTGAAAAATAAACCTTTCGAGAGGAAAAACAATATAGTTTAATTTATAGTCAATTAAACATAAAAAAATAAAATTAAGTAAAAAAAAATAGTTTAAGTCAACTTGAGTTAGCATGATAGACATGTAAGGATTGAGTCTTAATTTGCTAAACTTACATCCCAAGTCATGAAATCAAGATAACCTGATAGGAAAAAAAAATGAAGAAAACTACAAAGCTAATTATTTTAAATAATAATTAATGTTAAATGATGAAATCAAAAAAGAAAATGAACAAAAAAAAAAGAGAGGTCAAACCTAAACAAATATGAGGGCACCTATAATTTTTTTATTGGATTATGAAATTGAAAAGAAAATAACTTTAACAAATGGACAAATATGTCTTATTTAACAAACAACAAATAAAGAGGACAATTGTGCATTTTCATTGTCAGGAGAGAGAGAAAACACAAACAATTAATAGCCAACGACAATCCAACTATTATTTATCTACACGAGCCACACCACATAGAAGAGAGCATGACTGCGAATCTAGTGAGACAGTAAATGACTAGATTTGACTATCAGAAAGTGTCACACGCATTTCCATAATAGTGAGGGAGCCACCTTTTATTAGGGAACAAAAAAAATACCAAAGAAATGTCCTGTGAAAAGATAAGAAATTGAAAGTATAACTACCATTATAATTCACAATAAAAAATCAAAAGTAATTTTCATACACAATTTAACATTTTATAATTAGTCGGTAAAACATCATGCATGCTCTCGAACAAGACAAGTTTATCACCATCTAAGTTGATTGGACAACCCAGCACCAAGTAGACAGCTTTTAAGAGTAACGAGATGCATGCTCGCGCGCTGCCATAGGCTTATAAAACAAATATATTTGATAGTGTTATAATTGTGAACCAACGCTAGATAAGTAATAGAAACTAAATGTATGATGGAGCCAATATTTCATGATGAAATAAAAAAGTTGTGTTGGTGATAAAAAAAAACTTAGAGATTGAACAAAATGATTTGTAGTAATCCACAATATTTTGGGAGGAAAGATACAGTGTTTTCACCACATGATTTAGCTTTTTTGTTAATAAAAAGCAAAAAAAATTACAAAGCTAAATTCTCTACCAACTTAATATTAAAAAAAAACCAACAAAGATAATTTTGGAAGGAAAAAAGCCCATGAGGAAAAATGTTGTAGTAATTGACAATGTTAACTACATTGCTTTCCCCAATAAACTAAAATAAAAAACCATTTAGAGAAATATTGTAGCAATCCATAGTGTTATGTGAGAAAAACTACAACGCTTTCCTCATATGATTTAATTTTTTTGTAATTATAATTTTCAACCAACTTAATATTTTAAAAAAAAATCGACAAAGATAATTTTAAAAAAATCATAAAAAAAATCATATGGAAAAACACTGCAACAATTCATGTTGTTTTAAAGAAAAACATTACAATGTTAAATTCTTAATTCAGCTCAATATTAAAAAAAATCAAATCGACAAAGATAATTTTAAAAAAAATAACAAAAAAAAACACCAAAAAAAGGGGGGAAATCATGTTAGAAAAACTGTAACAATTCACAATGTTTTTGTAATGAAAGCTATAGTGCTTCCCCACATGATTTAACCTTATTTTTAATGATTTGTAATTGTAATTATCAACAATATTTTATGAGGAAAGCTACAGTTCTTTCCCCACAAGATTAGGATTTATTACAAAGTTAAATTCTAATCAACTCAATATTAAAAAAAATCGATAAAGATAATTTTAGAAAAAAATATTATAAAAAAAAAAACAAAAGAAACTGGAAAAAACCCATGTAAGGAAAAATTGTATCAATCTATAGTGTTTTGTGAGGAAAAACTTGTATTTACTTGTAATTGCAATTCTTAACCAACTTAATATTTAAAAAAATAAAATTGACAAATACAATTTTAGAAAAAAACATAACAAAAAAAAAAAAAACCATGTGGGAAAAAACATAGTAGCAAGCCACAGTAATTTGTGAGGAAAGTTATAGTGCTTTCCTCACATATTATAACTGTAATTTTTAATTAGTTTAATATTAAAAAATAAAATAAAAAAGATAATTTCATAGAAAATCATAAAAAAACAAAAACAAAAAAACACCATGTGGAGAAACACTATAGCAATCAGCAATGTTTTAAAGAAAAATAATTACAAAAAAAATTCTCAATCATCTCAATATAAAAACAATCAACAAATATAATTTTGAAAAAAAAAAAACTATATGGAAAAACACCGTAGCAATTCACAGTATTTTAAATAAAAAAAATTACAAAGAAAAATTTTTTAACTAGCTCAATATTTATAAAATAAAATCAACAAAGATAATTTTGGAAAAAAAAAAATAAAAAATAAATGGAAAAAAAAAGGAAAAAGAGGAAAGTTCGAGAAAAAAAAAAGGAAAGTAATTTTGGAAAAAAAAAAGGAAAAAAAGGGAAAGTTGAAAAAAAAATGAAAAAGTGCAAAAAAAAAAAAAAAAAAAAAAAAAAAAGAAAGAGGAATGCACTATTGATTATTGTTGTAATCCACAATGCATTTGGGTACAGGAAAATATGATTTCAAAAAAATAAAATCGATAAATATAATTTTGAAAATAAAAAAAGTAAAATAGAAAAACACGTAGCAATCTATAATATTTTAAAGAAAAAAATTACAAAAAAAAATCTTTAACCAGCTCAATATTTAAAAAGTAAAATCAATAAAAATAATTTTGAAAGAAAAAAGAAAAAATAAATGAAAAAAAAGGAAAAAAAGGACAGTTGGGAAGAAAAAAAAATGATAAGTAATTTTGAAAAAAAGAAAAAAAAGAAAAGTTGAAAAAAAATATGCTAAAATAAAAAAAGAGAGAAAAATACATTGTAAATTACTGTTATAATCCACGATGTATTTGAGTGTTAAAAAATAGTAATTTCTCTATATTATTTAGTGTTATTTATAATAATTAGCAGTCTCGAAATTACAAAACCCTTAAAAAAATGCTGAGCTACACAAATTTTCACTTAATGCAAAGCCTAACATACAGACAAGAAAAATCTACTTATCTGGGTTGCAAAAATTTCTCTATAAGATATGATATACTTAAAATACTTTATGCTGGCATATGCTACACACATGTTCCACAAAAGTGTTTCCACTCTCACAATAAGTAGAAAACAACATGCAGTTGCTATCTTGATTTTACTATTAAAATCATCTATTTTATTAGCATATAAATAAGGGATTATTGTCCAATCATTCCACCGAGTGTCATGGTTTTGGCACCATAATGTGATATACATCACTTATAATAATAATAAAAACAATAAAAACAATAATAATGATATATTATTACTATTATTATCATCGTTTTTATTATTATTACTAATATTATAATCATTATAATCATTACCATTATTATTATTACCATGAAAAACTATTACTACTACTACTATTATCATCGTTATCATTAGCACTATTATTAATATTATTATTTATTATTATTATAATAATAATAATTACTAGTATCATTATATTGTTTTTATTACTATTATTATCATTAATATAACAACAACAACAACAACAACAACAGTTCAACACTACCAATACAACGAGTATTAATATTACCATCATTATTATCCTTACTATTATTATTATTAACACAATTATTATAAATCTTACTATCATTACCATAATTATTAATATTATCACTACTATTACTATCACCAATATTAAAATTGTTACTACTACTACTACTATTATTATTACTGTTATTTATTGAAACAAATAAAACCATTAACTTGATTTAATGGATAAAAAATAAAAAACATAAAAACTTTGATAAAAAAACCAAGCAAGAAATTAAAAAATAAATAAAGAACTAAATTGAAAATATTATATATGAAAAATTAGAATTGAATAATTAAATTGAAAAAAAAAAAATTTAACAAAAATAAACACAAATAAAAAAATCAAACTAAAAATACTGAATCTGAAATAACTTTGAAAATAAAGACCATGGCTCCTGTAGGAGATAGAAATCTAGAGGAAAAAATTGAAAAGCTCGCCAGAATAAACCATTCAATGTGCTTACACTTGTCATCTAAGAAAAAAGAGAACACGATGAAAAATCAAATGAGACGATGGCAGCATATTTTCCTTCACCGGGAGGCACCGCACGTGCTGCCTCCCAAGAATTGTAGCTTTTTCAAATAAAATATTACCCTTGTTCAAACTGAACTTAAAAGAAAAAAAAAAAAATAAAAAAAAAGGGTTTTGCCTTCCGTTTTTTGTCATAATACCTGAGCTTGCGATCGAACTAAATCTAAGCTTATGTGATAGCAAACAGCTACGAAGCAATTTCATCCAGTCAAGACCTGAAAGATGAGAATCCCACCATGCCGAAATGCGACAAAGCAATTTACATCAAAGAAAAATGATACGATCCATCAGAAAAACTTTAAAGCTATCCATAAACCGGCAGTTGTTGTTAGAGGGTATTTTGACATCGAAGGAAAAACTTAAAGACTACCTTTGTCCAAGAGAAACCCCCACTTTTTTATACAACCAAAGAGTCCAAAAGGCTGACATTTTGTCATTAGTTCCACAGAGCCCTGTGTTCAATTGCTTCTCTCGAGCAATGTCAAAATTTCAATAATGTGTAATGAACCGCTGAGGATGATTTGGCACAAAATGTATTGTTTACATGCAATTACCACTCAAATAATGTAGGGAAGGCGGTGAACAAAGATGAACCAACTCATCTACTGAAGCTTCTTTATCCCAGGAAATGATGGGAGAATTGCAATCAATGCATCACCATATCCAACAGGTTCTGTCAAGTTAAGCAGATTGAATGAGTACAGCCTTTTTTTTTTCTTTTTCTGTTTATATGCGAGTATAAAATACAAATGATGAAAGAAACTTGACAAAAACTCCGGTGTTGAAAAACATTTATGAAAGGAGAACTTACCACCATCCTCTCGCAGTATTCTGATTACTTCCCCAGATATATCAGTCTGCAAAAAAAAGAGAACAAAATAAAGTACAATGAGGAAAAAAAACAGCCTGGTCAGGTGAGCTACCTGGAAACAGTCATGGCTTAGGTTCCCTACAGAACTCGCCAGAGGTCAAAAGTCACTTGAATTGAGGTTCAATCTCAAGCAATGTGACCTGGTCACAGTTCACAAGAACTGGCCAGGTTATTTTGTGAACTGGCAATCATCACTGAGAATAATATATAGTATACAATCTAAAGCACCAAACTGAGTTTAAAAGTTTGGAGGGTGAGCCCACTGCCACTTTTATTGATATATTGTCAATACTTGCATTATATAGCAACTCTGTAGCACTTGAGATGAATTTAGTATGTTCTATTTGAAAAATATATACATTTAATTATATGATTGGTCATATTTCCACAATGCAAAAAGAAATGTATTTAAGATGAACACAATTTTTTACATAAAAAAATGAGGAGATTCAAAGCCTCCTGGAACTTTGGCATTATAATTTAGATTACAGTGCCTGTCCAAAATTAAAAAAGCATAATAACTTTCATATTCTGTTCTTTTTCTCGACAATTTAATTGAGTATTTTCAAATTAAAATCGATAAGAAAGATTGATACTGATGCAAGTAGTATAAAAATTAACATAGCAAGAAAAATAAGCAATGGGAAGCAGGGGATGCGCCCTTTGCCTTTCATATTCAGCCTGCACTAGCAAATGAAATATTCAAATCTATTTAAGAACCAAACCTCAATTGGGAGTTCACCACCAAGCTGTTCGATGAAGCATAGCACTTGACCCTCCTTTACTATTTGCTTCTGTTTCAGCAGAGGAAAATTATTAGCATTCATTGCACACTGCAAGTAGAAAGGTTATAGAAAAGGAATGGGCGGTGTAGAGTTGACTTTGAAAGCACACCAACAGAAAGATACTGACCCATAACCAAGGCAAGAGATTTTAAACCCTAAAACAGAAAAGTGTTTTACGTTTTCCAGAGAGTTACTGTTGCATGTAGTTAAACTCTTGCTGTTAAAAAAAAAAGAGAGAAAAAAAAAAGAAACTGTGTCTCTAATATTCAGTTGCTGACAAGGAGATAAGGAAACGACATGAGAAGTATAATAAAAAAAGAAAACCCTGACATTCAGAATTAAAACAAAGGGTAATGTTGAAAAATTTTGATTAGCGCAAATAACACTTTTAGTATGAGTTGTTTTTCTTTTTCCTTTTTTTTTCCTGAAACTTTGCAAAGGCACAAAAAGAGTTAATGACCCATACAATTCTAAAACCTGTATATCTAATGTGAGTAACGAAAACCAAATTTGAAATGAAGCTAGTTTATTTCTGCTCAAATTTCAATCCTATGTTCATCAACTCCAAAGAAACAAGACAATTAAACTTTTAATGTTAAAGGATTACCAGTCATTTCTAGGAACAATTTACAAGAGAACTAAAATCAATAAATAATGAGTAATTTATTCAATGCCTGTTTAAAAAATCAAATCTATCTGTTTCCATGTTTTAGCCCAAGGATAATTACATTGCAAGCAGATAATATGCTTATTCTAAATGCTATGAAAAAACAGATAGAAAAAAGGGAATTTTCTTTATGATTCTAAGCCAACCATGTACACAGATATAAATGCAGTCAGCCATTTGACTGTTCTCTATCCTAAATTGTACATAATACAGTATTTACAACAAGACCTCATGAACCGGTACCTCTTTACACGATGGGGGTGCACGCTTTCCCTTTATGGTTCGAGATCTCCGGAAAAACCCCACCTGCACCATTTATGACTTAAGTTCCTTTGCTTAAAGAAAGTTTTGAAGCATTAAAATTTAGGTTCTCACCCTTGGAGACTCCAGTATCATTATGCCTTCATCAGCAGCTCTATCAAGAAATGATATAATCCCCCCTGAAGAAGGCTCTTGTTTGGAGATAGCTAAAGATGTAGAAACGGACCCATTGAGATCAGATGCATCAGTATTTGTTTTCACAGTGACAGCAAGAGAAGCGGGAGGAGCAGGCAGGGGTTGATATGTATCTTTATTTTTTTCAGTTAAATCCCTCCTCACATATAGCCGAAACCCACCAAGCTAACAATCAGTGGGGAAAGAGGAAAAAGAGGTGAAAGGAACACCGTCAGTTTTTAAAATAGTTATGAAGTCTTTATCCTCTTAAGCTAGAGAATAAGGCAAAAGAAATCCAAATTACTGTCAAGTGTTGAAAAATGGATATAGAACAGTTCATAATTTACTTACTTTCAATTCTAACTCTGCTACCGAGGTTGTATTGCATATTTCAGTGACCAGAGATTCGATCTGCAGATGAAATTTAACAGATATGTGTTTCAAATGAAAAAGAAACTTCCAACTTGGCATATTGATCCTCAGCTCAGATGCCTTGGGCATATTGACCCACATCCCAGACACTTCCTCAAACACTCCAAGCAAATAAACACATTGTCTAAATCCAGTCTATCATCAGACAAAATAGGAAGCGCCATCTGCAAATTGCAGATCAGACACCAAAATACCCTCCAAAGCCATTAGCAAACCTTTTATCAAACCCCACTCCACCGCTCTATAGATTATCCAACTATGAAAATTTACCACCGAGTCAATCAAAAAGAAACAAAGAATCATCTTGAAAGACACCTTCAGAACCATAAAATCAAGTAACCTTCTTTCAAACAAAAGCTTAGGTCCGGTTGTGGTATGTGTATTTAAAATTCAAATGGTCATGAAGAAAGCTGACAAGAAGTTAATGCATTAACATACAGCTGACAAAACTGATGAAATAAAACCAGTAAGAAAAAGTCATTAATCCTGACAAAGCAATGTCTTCACCACTTAAACTGAATTTGAAGAGACCAGCTTGCTTCTAACTTTGCCTTGTTTAACAAATTAAGAAGTTGAGACACAAATAAAGCAACTTTTGAATGGCTTGCTTGCCTGATCCACAGGCTTGATAGTAAACCACTAAAAATGGGGAAAAGGTATAAAAGAACTTGTTTGATTGCATAACACTAATCCACAATGCCTGAATTTCAACTTGACAGCATTAGGCAACATTAATTTTTTTTTCCTTCCATTCTTTGTATGAATAAACAGAAGTAAGATATTAGGTTGCAAATTGCAGCAATTATTTGGCGTGCATTTGATTATACAAAATCTCTTTGCGAAAGTTAAAATAACAATGAACCATCTATCTGGTGCATCCATGTGTGCTATTTATAAGCACTTGATAAAAAGGGGAAGAAAAAAAAACTTTGGAAAAGTCTACATGAAAAGAAAATTATATAAAACAACCTTATAAACTGACAAGGCAAGTGATGTATGGTGTTATCTTTTGCCATACAAGTATGATACGACATCATTACATTAAACAATGTATCTATCAGTAAGATTTTACAGTATACATTATTTTTATTTATTTATTGCAATTTTTGTGTTTTTCATCAATGCCATTTGAAGCACAAATTTGCTCTACCACATCCAATTCAAAAAGAACAGGAATGATTAACCATGCAAGCATAGGCTCAGAACAAACACGTTGAAAGAAATACAAACAATCTATTGTAGCTGAGTATGAGTGTATGACTTACAAACTTATGAATATCTGTTATAACAATAACTATTCAACTTAACAGGAGAAAAAGATACATTAGCTAGATTTCATGCAACACCAAGACAAGGAACTCACCTCAGATGAATTTGGAATAAGTTGGCTTGTCAAACCTGATGATTTGGTCTCTTTATTAGTCACTACAAAAAAAAAAACCAGGAATTTAATGAGCGGCTGAAAAATATAAAATTTTCAATCAATCATCAAATAAATAAAAGAGATTTCTAACTATTTTCAATTGTTATACTTTCAATTGCTCAAGAAATCAGGATTTCTATAGACTGGAAAGAGAAACTCAACAATACTAAAATAACATGCTCAAAAGGATGTACCAGGGCATTCCAAATTTTATTAAACTTACTCTAGGGAATAAAGGCAAGTTATATCATTTCTGAAGAATAAAATATATAATCCTAATGCTCTGGCTCGGAAGATCAAGTGTAGCTTGAAAATTGTTATGGAAGACATTTCACAAACCACTTTATAAATTATGGATGAAAACTGTTTTCTAAGAAATTGAGCAAACTTTGCACAAATACTGTGGAAAATTATGGATGACATGAAAAAAATTTGTTCTTGCATGTTCTTTTTCCTCCAAAAATTTTTTTTTTTTCTGATCGTTGTTTGTAAATAAAGCTGCATGATAATGTTAGGAAAAGGAGGGTCTGTCAGACAGTATTCCACAAGCCATCCATACCAGTTGGTGAAGTTCTTTTGAGTAACATAGGGTTTGAATTCAAAGACAGAAGAGAACAATTGGATATCAACCAACTTTTAGATTTAATTTAACTTTAAAATGAAAGGGGGGGGGGATTTTCAATGGAACTTTTATCACTAAAACTTGGGAGCCTATTAAACTAAACAAGAGTGTATCTTTGACAGGTATAGCAATAAAAACACTCACACTCAGTTTCCGAAGCTGAACCACGACACCTGAATGCTTCTCTTGATTTATGTGAGATTGCCACACCTGCATGTTGCAGTCGTCCCCTACCCTTCCACGCTATTAAACCACTTTGTTTCTGTAGATTAAAAACTGTTGCTCTACCAAAATCCAACTTTGAGAGCTTCATATTTGAAGCTCCTAAGCTACCTGTACGAATCAAAAGTGACAAAAGAAGGTCAAAATATTTTTCCAGCACACTTCAGAATAACATCAAAAGAACAAAATCATGTCACCATCGTAAGTATGAATTCTACGCTAGGCCCACAGTCATTTAATTCTTACCCATCCTTTAATGAGGCAACAAATTAGATAAAAATTTACTTTCATTCTTGTTTGACAAGATGGCACACAAACATATACGATCCATTGTAGAGTCATTATAAGAAGAAGAAAAATTGTTTACAGAAACAGATACAGCGCATTTTCCATGTTATTTATCCGTCCCTTGGGATACCAAGCCCGACGCTTTAAAGATGTTCAACAATGTGTTTCTCCCATTTGCGGCATGCTTGAAATTTGGCACTAGAAAGAGCGGGAGTGCACTTAAATCAATGCCAATTAAGTGATAAAGTAGAAATAACTCTATCTACAAGTTAAATCACCGTCTGCAATATGAAATAATCAAAATAACATTCATATGCACCAATATTTGTTAAAATGAAATTAATATTTCGAGTTGGATTCCTACACAAGAAAGATTCACACAAAGCATCAAACTTTTCGAGGTTTCGTTCTGATTTTATCATGAAAGAACTTGAAAAGAAGAAAAGGGTTCAAACTTGCATTAATCCCAACACCTCTCACAATAAAAATGGTATAGCCCATGAGAACATCAAAGTATAGAGGGATAACAACTCATAACAACAAGCATTGAATCCCTTTAAAACAAAAACCAAACCGCCCCATAACGAAAAGCAATCTCAGCAAAACACACATTACAATAACTTCAAACGTATTCATATTTAAAAAAGAAATAAATCATAATTTTCTATGTAAATATAGGAAGAGATGGGGAGGAGGGACTTACAAGAAGCCATTGAAAGATGAAAGGTTTGAAGAAAGGGGAGGAGGGTAAAGTAATGGTAGTGAATGAAGAGTCCAGAACTGAGCAAAACCCAGTTCCAATCTATTCTTAAATATTTTCGGAAAAGAAACACAGATTATGTGTGATGTATGATGCAGGCAGTCGTCTTCTGCTGCTGTGTCTCTTTGTGCGTGTGTAAGACAGGTTACTAGTCCTGCGGCTACTGAGCCACCAAAAAAAGGAGAGACTCGTCGTTTACGATCCGAAAATTTTATGACAGATGGAAATGAAACTGCGAGTGAACAAGACAGCTGTGAAATATTATTGGATGAACTGTGCCTCCATTTTTCTTTTTTCTTTCTTTCTTTTTTTCTCTTTTTGAAAAATCAGCCATATTTTTCACATTAATTATTATAAAAAGCTAAAATAATTCAGTGTTACACTTATTTTTAAATTATACAGTGAAACTACTGCATTGCTCTTGGTTGACAAAATCAGTTGATTTTAGTTTAGAAGTAGAGAAGTATTTTTCACTTGATAGCCATTACCAAAAAAATAAAAAGGTTAAATTGTATTTTTGTATTTTTATTGTGTAATGTAATTAATTTATTATCCTTGACATAAAAAAATAATAAACTTTTGTAAAAGGGCTTTTAAGTCTTTGAATTAATTTTAAAATAGTTCAATTATGTCATTATCTTGGAATTTAAAAAGTTTTGCCTTGATTTTAGGGATTCTTTGATCTTTTATATTTAGTTATTTGATAATTAGTGGGTGTCATTAAAGATAGCATAATAATTTTATAAATAATAATTAAAAAAAAAACTATAAACACATGAGCATGTCTATTGGTTTTGGATAGCGCATGTAGGTGTCATCTAATAACTGAAATCTTGCTTCTAGAGTAAAAATCGGAGCGTCTTTGTGCCCCCTCTACATATAAACAGCACGTGTGGAATAATGGTGGCAAGTTTGGCACGCGTGGAATAATGGTAGCTGGTTTTGCACGTGTGGCTGCTTTTTCCCTCTCTCCTATTTGATTTTTCTTGGTTCAGAAAACTCAAATCAGCTCTTAGGGTTTGTTAACCTTAAGAATTCATCCATATTCTCTTTAATACATTTTTTTTATATTTAAATTAATTTGTGAAATCAAGGATTGTTTTAAATTTATCCCCAATAGATTTTTTTTATCTGTCAAATTTGATTTTTTTATTTTTTATTATTTGTTTTATTTTAGATGGTTTGTGCACTTGTTTTTTTTTTATATATAATTTTATTATTTTTGAGTTTTTTTCCTATCAAATTTAATTCATTTTTTATTATTGGTTTTTTTATTTACCTTGTAAGATTTTTATATTTTTTAGATTGATTTTTTTTTATTATTATTATATCATCCTTTAACATTTAAATGGTTGTGTCTTTAGTTTCTTGGATGAGTTTAAATTTAGAACTTAACAAGTTGCGGATTTAAGAAATTAACTTTGGACTACTAAGTTGACATGGACTTCTTTGGTTTTTTTCTATTTTTTAAGTATTTTTTTCCATCCTCCAACATTTTGTTATTTCTTATTCACTTTTTATGAAATTTTTTAGTTGTTTTAAAAATAACACGGGTTGCCTCAATTTTTTTTTTATCTTTGTTAAATTTAGTTGTTCTAAAGGACTTTTGTTTTAAAGTTAAATTAAATTAATCGATTACATCCTCCAACATTTAAATTTTCAGGTGTTTTGATTCTGAGTTGAGCTTAGGTTGGAAATTTAATGGATTGTGGGTTTAAAAGTTTAACTTAGGTTTACAATGTTCATTTGGGCTTGTTTGTTTGTTTTTTTTTTTTTTTTTTTAAGCTTCTTTTCTTGTGATTTCATCCTCCAACATTCTTTTTATTTGTTGTCTATATGATTTATCTTTCTTTTTAAAATAACAAAGGTTGCCTTAAGTATTTTTTGTTTTTTTTTTAAATTTAGTTTTTTTAAAAGGAATTTTATTTTTTTATTAAATTAAATTTATTGATTTCACCTCTAAAATTTAAATTTGAAAGATTTTGAGCTTCATATTGTAATTCAAGTCTCTAATTTAATGGGTTACAGATTTAAGAGATTAATTCGGGTATACACAGTTTATTCGAGCTTGCTTGGTTTTTGCCTTTTTTTTAAGTTTATTTTTTTCAGTTTTATCCACCAACATTTTGTTATTATTCTTTAACTTTCTATGAGATCTTTTTTATGGTTTTGAAAGTAACAAAAGTTAACTCGTAATTTTTTTGACCTTTATAATTTTTTTAAATTTAATTAAATGAATTGCGTGAGAGTAAGCATGAGATGCTTGATTCATGGTGTTTTGTTTTTGTTTACTTTCCGCTACTATGATAACATGTGTGACCCTTTTTAATTACTAAATTCTTAGATTTTTCTTCCTCCTTTGACAATGTTGATATCACATGAACATCATTTTTTATGTTGGCAAAAAATTAACCCATCTCACAGCATAATGCAAGCTATTTATTTAGTGAAAACCTAAAAGAGCTTAGACTACCCACATTTTTATGGATTTAAACAATATAATGATGATTTTGTCATTCTTAAGAAAAATATTAGCCTAGGTAATGCAGGAATACAATCCTTTGATATGGTCCATTAGTCATTGTCAAAGTCTAAATTACTTTTAGACTCTATTTGTTTATATAGTTGCGTCCACGTTTAGCTACGTCCATAATTACAATGTGTTTGATTAACAATGAACCACACTTTTTGATGCATAGATCCCACATAAATATGTGTTTCAAACACAGGAATAACAAAAGCAAGTCTGCCTTGCTTTTGTCGTGGCTGCTGTTTAGAAAGCGTAGAAAGTGGAGAATGAGAATAAAGAAAGAGAAGCTTTTGAATGCAAAGATTCCAAATTTGTTGATGTCATTGTGTTTTTATGATATTTTTATATTAAATAAGTATGATAATGACAACATTTTATTACTATTTTAGAAAAAAAATTATGATAGCCTTGGAAAAGAGATATATTTCTTGTATAAAATTTATTTTAAAAAGTAATTTATTTTGTGTATTATTTATAAAAACATATTTTTTAATTTTTAATTCATTACCAAGAAAATACATAGAGAATAAATAAATAATTTTTAAAATAAAAAGGTATTAATAATTAATTAGTTTTATTATATATATATATATATATATATATATAATCAATTCTATATTATATGTGTGGACCTAACACTTTGATTTATGTTTTGAAATTAGGTGGTAATTATGAATAGGTTTTTGTGATATGTAGAATTGTGTGTTTTCTTAATTAATTAATTTTTTTTATTTTTTTTATCTTTTTAATGAAACAATAAAAAACTACCGAATGTGTAAGTGCACGTCAACCACCACATTATATTTATGAATTTGTTGCAAGTTATGGAACTGTAGTTCTTATCGGATGAAATTTATATATAATGGAATTGCAAATAGTTTAATGGAATAATAAAAAAATACTTTATATAAAGTATTACTTATTTCATAATGTAATAGTGGTAGTTAAATGTATAATATTTCAATTAAAAACTATCAATATTAATATATATGTTTTTTAGTTATTTTATAACCTTAATTTGAAAAGCATTCTTAACCAAACACATTATACTACATTTTGTTCAACCTTAATTTTAATCATAGTTTTAACCAAACATATATTTTTTGAAACCAATTTCAACTAAAAGTACTTTTTATAAAAAAATTTTTTTAAAACTAAAACCACAACAACTACTACAATATCAAACATAAAGCAAAATTTAATTTACTAGCATCCAAGAGCTTTTTTTTTTTTTTTTTTTTTTTTACTTTTCGCTTTTTCAAAACACAATAAAACAACCAAATTACCCTTAAAAACAAAAGTCCTTTAATTAGCATGTAAGGGTTTTTTGTATTTTTTTTTTATTATAATCAAGTTGACGGATAGAGAATTTGATATTTGAATGAATAAAAAATATTATTTTATAAAAATTAGTTCTACACACCTCAGCGTGTAGGGGTGTGTCCATGATTTTTGGGCAACGACATAAGAAGGGGTTCAGTTGCCAAACAACGGCCAACAGATCTTTGGTTTGACGTTGGCTGCATTTTCTTTTCTTTTTTTCTTATTCTCTATCTTCTCCTTGATTTTCACATTTTCCTTATAATTTTCAAAGCAACCATTTAATTTATGTTTTTTTAGATTTGACTCATGTTCTTCTAATTACTATTTGTTTTGGTCAAAATAATTTATTAAATAAGAATCCTTTTCCAATTTCATTATCTTTAATTTTTATTTATTTATCAAATTTGGTCATTATTCATTTGATTACTATTTGGTTTATCTGAGATAATTTTTTAAATTGATTTTTTTTTTATGATTTCATCATCCTTCAATTTATTTCTTATTAGATTTGATCTTTATATTTTTTTATTGTTTTTTTTTTTTTACTTTGGAAATTTTTTAAATTAATATTTTTTTCCTTCTGATTTCAACTTTCAACATTAAATTAGTTAGGAATTGAGCTTTTTAATTGAATCCGGTTATATAATTTCACAGGTTATGAGTTTGAAAAATTAATCCATATTTAAAAAATTTTCATGGATTTTCTTATGTTTTTTTTTTTAAATTTTATCATTAGGTATTTATTTAATTAGAGATTAAACTCTGTTATTTTTTTTATAGATTTTTTTACTAATTTTAAAAATAACCCAAGTTATCACATGTTTTTTATTTAACATTTTTTATTAAATTTATCTTTTTAAAGTTTAAGAGGAAGTAGTAAAGTTTTCTAGAGTTTGCTTGCCGAGATTCGAATCTAGTTGTCATTCATTCTTTTGTTGTTTGTTGTTGTTTTTTTTTTTTTTTTGTAAACGTGGTCCTATTTTTTTTGTCAGATTTTTTAAAAATAATTTTAAAAAACAAAGTTATTAAACCTAATTGAGTTTATAATCCGAGTTATAAGTTTGAAGATTTAAGTCGCGAAACCTGAGTCGATCCAAGAAATTATTGTTTTAATATTTTTTTCTAAAAAAAATTATCATCTTTAATATTTTTAAAACTTTTGTTTTATTTGAAATTGACATTCATAATATGTTTGGGTTTGGTTTTTATATGATTAATTTTATATTGATTTATTTTTTTATAAAGTTATTATAGTTTTATGATTTGCGTCACAAGTTTGAAAAATTAATCCAAATCAATATAATATGCAACCATCTCAATACTTTTTTTTAAAAAAAATCATCTTGATTTTTCTTTTTAAAATCCAATTGCTCATTCTACAGATTGCCTTTGAATATATGTGCTTGAGCATTTTTTTTTTAATATTTTTTATATTAAAAAATGAGTCCAAGCAGGAGAATAACCTAGTTTGTACTGTATTGTTTTATATTTCTGTTTTTGCTAAAGAAAGAATTTTAAGATATTATTTGTAATTAAATTTCAACAATGTTTAGAAATTAAAGAAATGGAATTTAAACAGTCGTGTATTATTATAATAGTATCTTGAATCACGAAATATAAATATTGGTTGCTGTGTATTTTTTTATGAATGGTATATAGTGTAATTATATATAACATTGCGGTTATTTTATGTTTGTCCATTGGTGAAATTTTCGTAAATCAAAATTCATGTATTTAGAGATGACAATAATGACCGAGACTGATGATTAATTCTTTCAACAAAACCAAATGATAAATTTTCTTTTTTATTATAATTTTTGTATATATATACCTGTGCTTCATCATTAGTTGAATAATTCTTTTTAGCAAAAAAGAAGAAGAAGAAGAAGAAGAAGAAGATCATACAGGCTTTTTCAATATATATTTTTTTTAAAAGAAAATCCTAATCATAAATCTAAAAATTATACATGCATTTAATTAAAAAATTAAAGAATTTTCCAGGCAAATAAATACAAAGAAAAATTATTAATAATAACCAAAGACTAAACTAAAAAATAAAATAAAATCAAGAGATAGGTATTAATCAAAATATTTGATCTTACACATATCATAAACAAAATTATTATCATTTTATATGAAACCCAGGTAAAACTTAAATAGTATTTAACCAAATACTAAATTAGAAAGTTATGAGATAGATATAAATATAGATATTTGATATTGAAAAACATATTATAAACTCGATTGTATTTAATAACTTTATTTTTTGAAATTCATAATGTTTTATCTAATAAAATGATAATAAACAAAAGACACGTAGATGAAAACAATGGAATAAACTTATAAAGATTTTTTTTAAGTAGGTTACACAAAAAGAATACCTTATAATATCAGAAAAAATATTGAAATGTTATTTGTAAACTAAGTAAAAATTAAATCATATTTTATTAAAAAAAATCATAAATATTTATTAAAAATTGAAAAAAAAAAACAACCAATAAAAAGCCAACATTGAATGATAGAGTTTGAAGGAGAAAAAAAATAGCAATAGAAAAAAAAAGAAAAAAAGAAGAGAGGCTTAGGTGCGTGAGTTTGGCCTGGCTAGCCTAGCATGCTTGGATCTAGAAAATCCTTGGTGCGTGGGCCTTTTAACCCAGGATTAGGCACTTGTCCTAGTTTTTTTTTTTAATTGACAAACAAATCCTAAGCAATGCACCACATGTTGGTCTAGTTTTAGGCAATTAGAGGGTTGTTAAAAATTTAAACCATGAGTTTTCTTAATTAAAAAACTCAATTTTAATTTATTTTGATCAAAAACACCTTACACACCTTGACAAGTCCATTTATGATCTAAAATAAACTAAAAAATCACACACAAACCTGAAAATGAACTCAAAATAAAAAAAAAACTTCTTGAGCTCAAATCAATCATTTCAAGCAATGGAAAGAACAAAAATCACTTAGGTGTAACTCCCCTCATCGAATAGAGTTTGTGGACACTAAAATCATTCTTTTTCATAACTAGAATTCAATCACTTCTATATCTCTCATCTCAAAATAAAAACTAAAAAATAAAAAAAAATAAAGTTTTATATCACAAATATAATTTTAAAATATTGAGGGATCATAAAGTTATCACTTAAAAAATAAGAGGATTAAAGTGAGCGTTTCATTTGAATTTTAAAACTACCACCCATTATACCCATTATATATATATATCATTATCAATTTGGTCCTATAAAAAAATATTGAGATGAAACAAAAAAGGAGCATTGTACTAGTACACAATGCCTTGTGCTTGGTGTGAATAGTGAGGTGATGATCAACGTTTTCACAGTCTTTTAAAGTTTTTTAATGGCCACGTGACTTTTAAATGGAGAGTGCCTTATAAAAACTAATGGATTGATAAATGAAATCAAATAATTTCTTCCATAACTAATGGTTCAAAAATTTGAATTCATGAATGAAAGATGTACAAAAAAAAAATAAAAAATCCCCATCCAATGCTTCAGATTCATGGATGTAGAAAGACAAAAAAAAGGCTACAATCACTTGTAGTTAAACAAAAATTCCAATAAACAGGAAAAATTTAAAAATATGTTGTAGTTGTTTTTTTAAAATATTTTTTATTTAAAAATATATTAAAATAATATAATTTTTTTATTTTTTAAAAATTATTTTTATATCAACATATCAAAATGATTTAAAAACACAAAAAAAATTTAAAACAAAAAAAAGTAAAAAATATTTAATTTTTTTTAAAATATTTTTAAAATATAAAAACAAACAAAAACTTAATTTAAATTTATATTGTGGGGCTGCAGAATTTGATTTAAAAAGTACTCCAAATGGCATTTCAATTACCTTATGGAGACCACAGATCAGGGACTGTTTGTCTATACGATTGGGCCTGTTTTTGACCCATCTAAAATCAACTGCAGGGGACCTTAATTTTGGACCCTTAAAGCAAGCTTGCAAGAGAGAATATGGCATCTACGACTATTTTTACTTTACACATCCTTCACGCTTGTTTTGACCAACTTATTTATTATATATTTTTCTTAAAAATATAATTGTTGATCTTTGCAATTTCATGCTTCAAAGTTACAATACCGTTGTTTTTTCTTTATATATTTTAATTTTGTATTATCTTGTGTGACTTTTGATGAGATGTAAAATTTAAAATGTTTAATAACAAGATTGATATATTGGATAATTAATTATTTTATCCATTTAATTCATTCTTTTTAGCCAATATATATATATGAAAACCTAGATGGTTAATAGTACTAGTGATTATGATAGTAGCACTTGGTAGTTGTTACTTGCAAAAGATACTATTTGATAGGTGTAGATATTTTTATATAGAAAAAAAATATAATGATATTTTTTAAAAATAAATTTTAAAAATAAAAAGATTGCGGATAAAATTGGTTAAGATTGGACGGGTGTATGTTCAGAATTAGTGCTTTCTTTCTTTCATATTTTATTGTATCTCACTTTGGTTTCTGTTTCAAGAGCTCCTTAACTAAGCTTGCAAATCATATTTTGGACCGTTTCATGAAACCAGCCAGCTTCAATACATGCATGTACATACAGTGGGCCAGGGGGGGTCAGCAACGTTAATGTCAAATCATTCGAGATAATAGAAAATAATATATGTAGGAGAATCATCTTCTTTTAAGAAAACCATGCACAATACAATAAAGAAAGTAGTCTCTAAAACAAAAGGGAAATTGGCAGTAGATTTTTCCTCTTTTTTTTGCTCCCTTGGTTACAATAATGAATATAATAGATCAAAAGCCCACAAAGACAACGACATACTTCCTACAGGAAGCCTGACAAAATGCCAAGGGTTATATATAGCTCAAAGCAGTAAACATGGCTCTTAAACCATGTCTCGCCTCAAGACCCTAGCTAGCTAATACAAAAAGAAATCAAGAAGAAAATGAAAAGTAGTGACATATATTTTTTAATCATGTTGTCTTAGTTCTTGGCTGGTGCCTGCAGTCCCTGCAGCAAGTAAAAAAGCATACCATATATTAACTGTAAGAAATTAAGGAGAGTAAACACAACTAATCTAATCTTGAAATTAAGCTAACCATAGATGTATTTCATACCAGGAAATGGAGAAATTGTATCTAGTATGAAGTTCTGTTGCTAAGATCTCTTGGGGCATTGCACTTGAAGCACTCCATTCTGCTAGCAAAGTTGTGTTCGTTGCATCCCCACCTGTCCCATGAATTGAATCCGAATTAATATAAAACATTAACCATCCAGATTCGTTCTACATAAAGCTTGAAGTCTGATTCATAATGTCTTTCTTTAACAAGGTTGAATTAGCCGCAGATGTTTCTTTGCTTCTTCTTAATTAAGGCAAGATTTACTGTTAATTAATTTATGATCATGTGCAGGGAGGTACGAGAAAAGATAATGCTATACGTACCTAGTGCAAATCCAGTCTCCGGATTTCCATCCAGATCGATTGCCACCTCCAGTAGTGCTCCCACCAAACCCTCTAGATCGAGGAAAATCAGAATCGAAGCCCCCGGCGGAGTCCATTTCCTTGTACACTCCACATTTGAAGCAACTAGAACGGCTAGCAAAGTTGTGGGCCCCGCAGTTTCCGGCAGTGCAGTACCAATCACCGGGACGAACATCCGACCCGGTGAACCCAAGTGATGAGCCACCGCGCCCACCGAAACCCCCAAAATCACCTGCGGACCTGGGGTCCCCACAACGTTGGCAAGAGTCACGCCTCTGGAAATTGAGGTGTTGGCATGACCTGCAGTTCCAGTCTCCTGGCCTGTTCATATTTGCTGCATTAAGATAAGATTAAGACGAGAAATGTTTAGTGGAAAGTTGGCAATAGTAAGCTGTTGCTGATTACTATTAGAGCTTTCTAGCTATAAAAAAAAAAAAAAAGGAAAAAGAAATCGCATTAATTAAGAGTACAAGGTTCAGTAGCTAGCTAGCTAGCTAGCTAGAAGATTAAATAAGGAAATTGGGGTGAGAGTTACAAACCTTATGAAATGATTAGAGAAGACTAAGTATACCAACTGAGAGAAGAATGGCAAAAGGGGTTTCAAAAACCTCTGAAGCAGAGCTAGCTAGAAGATGAAAGGGAAATGGTGATGAGAAAATGTGTGATATGGTGGTGATTATATACATGCTTAGACCACAGAAAACAAAACGGGGGGAACAAATAGCAGATGGGTGTGTTAGTAGTGTTACGTACTTTTTCGTGTTGCAAAAACTTTGATAAATGGAAAACAACAAAAACCTAAAGTTGGAAAAAGAGATAAAGGGAAAATTCCAGCCACGATTCCAAAGACTGGATTGGTTTTTTCCCCTCCTGCTGTAAGTTTGAACATGTACTTTGTCCGACTAGGTATTGCTTTCTTTTAGGGTTTCTGACGTGAAATTTGATAAGTACATGCACAAATAGACAAACTCATCATGGTTTAACTATAATCCTTCTCCTTTCAAAAGTTACATATAAATTATCAACACGTAATTTGTTGCTCGTACGCCATTAATTCTGATCTCCTTGATTTTTTTGAATTTGTTTGAACCTTCTCCTGTCTATAATCCTTCTCCATCCTACTGTACATGTACAGATAAATGAAGCAGAAAATGATAAAATAAGATCATCTTCTTGTTCAATTGATTAACTTTAGTTGTCAAAGTTGAAGACAAGCAAACCAATATGATTATTGCTGTGAGATGCATGCCTAGGAGTGATGTCATGATTACTTGTATGCTTTTTTCCAATAAATCCCTCAGGAGACAGTCGCATGTATGTCTAGTGGGGAATTTGCCAAATCGAATCATGAAATTCCATGTACATGTCACTAGCTAGATTTGTCACCAGTCAAACTGAACTAAGTTGAACGGAGTTGAGCTTTGATGGTCACATCCAGTCCATGTAAGTTTATAAATTCTGGATCCCACATAAAGCAAACAGAAGATATTGTCAGCCTATGAGGACAACAGCCCTAATCCAAAAATCCAGTTAATCAAGTGAGCCACGAACCCTAGAAAGGCCCCTTTGACCACGCATCCGGGACCCTCAACTCACTAGCATGTTTTCAAAGTGTGTATTCCCAACTGATCAACTGGCTAGTATGGAGATATTCTCGGACGACCAAAAATAAAACCAAAAATGAATCAAGAACGCACACTGCTACTTTCTTCTTAAGGCATCCTAGTTAATGAATGAGCATACATTGGTAGACATGTAATAAGTACTCTTGGTATTATAAACTTGAGGAGGCCCACTTCTTATCTCAAATATTCCCATGGTGAGTCATGTCTCTATCAACATCACTTTGAGAATCAACAAATTTTTTGAGGGTTGAATGCCTTGGTAAATTGTTGTTGCTTTACGAATTTGAATATTCCCTTTTTCATGCTTTAATTAGTTTTCCTTTGAATTTGAATTAGTGCTATATATATAAATAACTAGAAGGCAGCTAGCTATATGAGATTAATTTCCCACTATTTTCTATTGTTATAACTCCCTCTCCCTCTCCCTCTGATCTCTGATCTCTGTCGCTCCTTTCTTTTTAGTAAATATTATCATCTCTTTAGTTGGTTAATTCGGACCTAACCATCCATACAAGCTGTAAACATACATGTAAAAAACTCCATTAGTGTGAAAAAAACAATTGAGAAAAAGAGAAAGGCAACTGGTGGGTTTCAATAAAGATACTTGAAGGCTGTAAATGATGGAATAATACAAGTTATCGAGGAGAGATTTCATTTTGACCACCTTTTGCTTTTGTTTTCTTTTTTTGTTTTTCCTTTTCTGCGGCTGCAATTCCACTCCCTTTAATCTCTTTATTACCATCTCAAAAACAACATACATGGGAGTACTCGTATCAAAATGCTTAGGCTGTCTGTCCTCCATTCTCTTGGAGAATGGTAAAGGGGAGAAGAGAGGGGCAAACTGTAAAGAAGAGCCAACAAGAGCAATGGGAAGTGGTGCTTATTCGATTCTCTCCTCCTTGGGAATCACACCCATGCATGACCACGACCAACTCTTTCCTCTCCTTGATAATAATATTCTGCTTTTTCTTTCCCTGTCGCTCCCTGCGTGCCTAAACTCTCCTTCCTTTCTTTCTCTTTCTTTTGTGTCGTTACGTGCGCGTGTGTTTTGGGAGGAAAAAAAGAAAAGAAAAGAAGAATGTACCACCTTTACTTCAATTGGTTTTACAGCATTTTAATTTGGAATCTTTGCTCAATTTATTTCCTTATCAAGATATTTTCTTATTTTTTCCTTATTATATAAGTAGAGATGCACTCATTTGTCTATATGACCAAAAAAATTCAACTCCCATTACCTGAAAATTATCAAATAATAACGGAAAATAGTGATGAAAGGTTTTTCATCGGTCATTTCCAATAACAATAGCGTTGAAAAATATCCATCTACAAATTCTAATGAAATTACCGACTGAAAGTTTTATGTCGGTAATTAATGATGGAATTTCCATTAGAATAAAAATAATAATAAAAATAAAAAATATGTTAGTGATTTCATCAGTAAAATGAAACGTCGTTCTTTTCCTACTTAATTACCGAGGGAAGAATTCCATCGTTAGTGACAGTTGAAAATTCTATTGGCAAATATAAAAGTGTCATAAACTATAATAGCTCCATCCCTCCTTCTTCTACTTCTTCTTTCAATGTAAAAAACATCTCCTCCCCCTATTTTGCCACAAATCTAGCCCCATCCTCACAAATTTCACCACTCAAACACTTAGTAGTGTTAGCATCACTCCCTTGGTTGAGTTCCCCCCCCCTAAATTTTCCCTACACCAAGTAAGCAAACCTACCCATTTAAATTTTAGGTTAATTTATTGATATTTTTATATCGTATTTATAGTTTGCTTGTATATTTATGTGTTTTACATCCTTTTCATATACAATTTTGTTATATTTAAGTATGATTTGTATGTTAGGGTTTGTTTGGAATTTGAAAAACATTGAATTTGTTTGTAATATTATGAAACTGACTTTGATTTTGTGACTTATATGTGTTATACTAGAATAAATGATGGGTTATTTAATAGGTATTAATCACATTTGATCAAATTTATTGTTAAGTTTAGAATTTTAGGAAAATTGATTTTTTATGGAATTAATAACAATTAAATGGTATGAGTTTAGATTGAATAAATAATATATAATTAGTCGGGGTACCTATTACTTGTTGTTAATTTGATTTATTTAGTTCACATTTTAACATAACTTTGAATTTTATACAAATAATAATTGGTTATTAGTTGGGAATTTATTTTTAATTTTCATAGTTAATTTATGATTTGATGGTTACATTATTAATAAATGTTGTCATTAATATTCTATATAGATTTTCTAAGTAATGGATGATTGTTCTTGTATGTATCGAGATCCACCCCAAATGTTGTATAGGGAAGATTATTGTAAAAAGGTTAAGAGTTTTATTAATTTCACACTTTCAAATCTAAAAAAATATTAATGGGGGCATAATTAGATGTCTATATGTGAAGTGTAGAACTAAAAGGTTCCAACAATTATATGTTTTGATGATGCATCTTCTAAAAAAAGAGTTTGTAGAGAAATACTTATGTTGGTTTGTATACGAAGAACCCTATGTTCCTTATGAGACCATGTTAAAAAGGAATGTTGGCTCAACATCTACTTTTAGAAATATACATAGAGTTGTAGATGATAATATATAATAGTTGTTATAGAAGTATGATGATGGATGTAATGGAAATGAATCATGGTTATTCAGGTGAAGGTTCATGTGTAAATGAAGAATCAAATATAGATGCAGCTACGTGTTTTGAACTTTTTAAAGATTTTAATGAATCATTATAGGATAGGTGCACAAACCACAATAATTTGTCAGCCATTACAAGAGTTTTTACTATCATGTTAGAATATGGGTTAAGTGAGACCCATTATGATAATATTATTGAATGAATAAAAAACATTTTTCTAAAATAGAAAAAGTTGAAAAAAAACTTCTATATTGCAAAATCCATGATGAAACAAACCCCTTGGCTCATGATAAATAAATGATATATATGCCCAAACTTTTGCATATTATATGACGGTAAAGATGCAGATTTATTCAAGTATAAAACTTGTAGGCATGCTTGGTATAAACCCAATACTAGTAGAGGAAAGACATTTATCGCATATTAAGATACTTTATAATCATTTTTAGGTTGTAAATGTTATTTATGTTTTTGAAGAAAATCAAGCATATGACATGATGTCATACACATGATACAGTGGATGAAGTCATGACCCACCCTTCTAACGATGAAACTTGAAAGCAGTTTAATAGGGTACTTTTTTAGTTTTTAATGGAACCACAAAACATGCATCTTAGTTTGTGTACTTATAAGTTTAATCTATTTGAGTCAATTGCTGCATTTTATTCTTGTTGGCCAGTCATACTAACAATTTAAACTTTCCTTTAGGGATATTGATGTTGGAATTCATGTTCTTATCTATGATTATACAAGGTCCTTGTAGTTTAGGTAGAAATATTGATGTTTACCTTCAACTATTGATTGATGAGTTGAATCACTTATGGTCATCAAAGACTTTGATGTGTGATATCTCAAAGAAGCAAAATTTTTAAATGAAGACAACTTTGATGCGGACCATAAATAATTTTTCTATACATCGAATGATTTTTAGATGGAGCATATATGAAAAATTAGTATGTTCTTATTGTATAATAGGCCTTCACCTTAATGATTGGTCGTAAAGATTTTTTTTTTATTTCCATTGCATGTCCTTGTCAAGTCATCATCTATATAGAAACAACATAAATAAATTTTTGGAAGGTAAAACTAAAAGAGATATTGCATAACTCATACTATCTAGTGAAGAATTGTATGATGTAGTCTCGTAGTTTAAAGATATTGTATTTAATTTTTAATATGGTAAACATAAGTTTTTTAGTTTTGGTGTGATTCATAATTAGGTAAAACATATAATTTTTCAAAAGCTTTCTTATTAAAAGAATAATCTCATTTGCCATAATTTGGATATCATGCATATGAAAAAGAATGTATTTAAAAATATTTTTAACACGATCATAAATGTTAAAGAAAAAACAAATGAAAATATAAAAGCTAAATTGGATATAACTTTGTGTTGTGACCATCAGAATACAGAACTGTTTAATGATATGGTACGTGTTATAAAACCCAAAACCACTTATATCTTAGATAAAAGAAAAGGAAGCATAATTTCATATGTATAAATGACTTCAAATGATTTCTTGATGAATATGCCTCAAATATATCTAGATTGATGAATTTAAATAAATACAAATTGTGTGGAATGAAGAGTCATGATTGTCATGGTTTATGCAAACACTTATTCTAATTGCTTATACGGAATTATTGCAAAAATATATATGTGATCCACTCACAAAGATATATATTTTTTTTAGAGATGTTTGCTTGAATAAGTTACATTCCCACCATATTGAGTAGCTAGAAATGAACATCATTAAGACAATCTACAAACTTGAAATGATCTTCCCTTCCTTATTCTTTGACTCAATAAAGCATCTGCCTATATATTTAGCATATGAAGTAAGAATTTAAGGGTATGTGTAATATAAATAGATGTATTCATTTGAGAGGTTACCTGAAAATTATCAAATAACAACTGAAAATAGTGATGAAGGGTTTTTCGTTGATCATTTTCAATGACAATAGCGATGAAAAATATCAATCTACAAATTCTAATGAAATTACCAACTGAAAGTTTTATGTCAGTAATTAATGATGAAATTTTCATTAGAATGAAAATAATAAAATAATAAAAAATATGTTAGTGATTCTATCAGTAAAATGAAACATCATTATTTTCCTACTTAATCACCAAGGAAAGAATTCCATTGCTAGTGTTCGTTGAAAATTCTATTTGCAAATATAAAAGTGTTATAACCTATAGTAGCCCCATCCCTCTTTCTTTTTCTTCTTCTTTTATCGTAAAAAACATCTCCTCCCCTTATTTTGCCACAAATCTAGCCCCATCCTCACAAATTTCACCACTCAAACACTTAGTAGTGTTAGCATCATTGTTTTGTTTGATTTTTTTTTCTTCTAAATATTCCCTACACCAAGTAAGCAAACCTACCCATTTAAATTTTAGGTTAATTTATTGATATTTTTATATAATATTTATAGTTTGCTTGTATATTTATGTGTTTTACATCCTTTTCATATACAATTTTGTTATATTTAAGTATGATTTGTATGTTAGGATTTGTTTGGAATTTGAAAAAAATTAAATTTGTTTGTAATATGATGAAAGTGACTTTGATTTTGTGACTTATATGTGTTATACTAGAATAAATGATGGGTTATTTAATAGGTATTAATCACATTTGATCAATTTTATTATTAAGTTTAGAATTTTGGGAAAATTGATTTTTTATAGAGTTGATAACAATTAAATGGTACGAGTTTAGATTGAATACGTTTGAATTGAATAAATAATAGATAATTAGTTGGGGGTACCTATTACTTGTTGTTAATTTGATTTATTTAGTTCACATTTTAACATAACTTTGAATTTTATACAAATAATAATTGGTTATTAGTTGGGAATTCATTTTTAATTTCCAAAGTTAATTTATGATTTGATGGTTACATTATTAATAAATGTTGTCATTAATATTCTATATAGATTTTCTAAGTAATGGATGATTGTTTTTGGATATATCGAGATTCACCCCAAAGGTTGTATAGGAAAGATTATTGTAAAAATGTTAATGGTTTTATTAATTTCACACCTTCAAATCTAAAAACTATTAATGGGGGCATAATTAAATGTCTATATGTGAAGTGTAAAACTAAAAAGTTCCAACAATTATATGTTTTGATGATGCATCTTCTAAAAAAAGGGTTTATAGAGAAATACTTGTATTGGTTTGCATACGGAGAACCCCATGTTCCTTATGAGACCATATTAAAAAGGATTGTTGGCTCAACATCTATTTTTAGAAATATACATGAAGGTTTAGATGATAATACATAGTAGTCATTATAGAAATATGATGATGGATGTAATGGAAATGAATCATGGTTATTCAGGTGAAGGTTCATGTGTAAATGAAGAATCAAATATAAATGCAGCTAGGTGTTTTGAACTTTTTAAAGATTTTGATGAATCATTATGGGATGGGTGCACAAACCATAGTAATTTGTCAGCCATTACAAGAGTTTTTATTATCATGTTAGAATATGGGTTAAGTGAGACCCATTATGTTAGTATTATTGAATAAGCAAAAAACATTTTTCTAAAATAGAAAAAAGTTAAAAAAAACTTCTATATTGCAAAATCCATGATGAAACAAACCATTTGGCTTATGATAAATAAATGATATATGCCCAAACTTTTGCATATTATATGATAGTAAAGATGCAGATTTATTCGAGTATAAAACCTGCAGGCATGCTTGGTATAAACCCAATACTAGTAGAGGAAATACATCTATCGCATATTAAGATACTTTATAATCATTTCTAGGTTGTAAAGGTTATTTATGTTTTTGAAGAAAATCAAGCATGTGACATGACATCATACACATGATACAATGGATGAAGTCATGGCCCACCCTTCTAACGATGAAACTTGAAAGCAATTTAATAAGGTACTGTTTTAGTTTTTAATGGAACCACAAAACATGCATCTTAGTTTGTGTACCTATGAGTTTAATATATTTAAGTCAATTGCTACATTTTATTCTTGTTGGCCAGTCATACTAACAATTTAAACTTTCTTTGAGGGATATTAATGTTGGAATTCATGTTCTTATCTATGGTTATACAAGGTCCTAGTAGTTCAGGTAGAAATATTGATGTTTACCTTCAACTATTGATTAATAAGTTGAATCACTTATGGTCATCTAGGGCTTTGATGTGTGATATCTTAAAGAAATAAAATTCTTAAATGAAGACAACTTTAATGTGGACCATAAATAATTTTTTTATATGTTGAATGATTTTTAGATAGAGCATATATGAAAAATTAGCATGTATTGTACTTCACCTTAATGAATGGTGATAAAGATTTTTTTTTTATTTCAATTGCAAGTCCTTGTCAAGTCATCATCTATATAGAAGTAACAAAAAGAAATTTTTGGAAGGTAAAGCTGAAAGAGATATTGCACCACTCGTACTATCGGGTGAAGAATTGTATGATGTAGTCTCGTAGTTTGAAGATATTGTATTTGGTTTTCAATATGGTAAACATAAGTTTTTTAGTTTTGGTGTGATTCATAATTAGGTTAAACAGAGAATTTTTCAAAAGCTTTCTTATTAAAAGATTAATATCATTTGCTATAATTTGGATATCATGCATATTAAAAAAATATGTTTAAAAATATTTTTAACACAGTCATAAATGTCAAAGAAAAAACAAATGAAAATATAAAAGCTAAATTGGATATAACTTATTGAAGCTTAAGTTTTTTAATTAAAAGATGAACAATTGGCCATGTAATTTTAAACACAAGTATATAATAATTTATAAATCTAATAAGAATATGTTTACTTAACTTTTTTTATTGACCGTTAATGGATGTTATCTTTAACCAGGTGTATAATATAAGAGGCAATGCTAAAAGTTTGAAATTACTATCCTTGGATCCTGAAAGAAATTAGTATTATAACGGATATTTCATCAATGAATATGTTTTTCATATTAAAGAGTATGGAGAGGGTGAGAATACCTACAATAATGGAGTTTATGATGTTAATGGATCAATTTTCAATGAGTTTGAATTTGATTAGTATGGAAAGTTAGAAAAGGTGATTTAATTGCAATAACATAGGGCATAAAATATAATACTTTTATTCAAATGCTATTGGTATGATACCTATAGAGGAATTAAAGTAGATTTTCACAGTGGTTTGGTCAAAATTGATAAAAGAGGTAGAGTTATCAATATCAATGATGTTTTTGTATTTGCCAAACAATACCAACAAGTGAATTATACATACACTCATTCATTTAAAAAGAATCATAATAAAGTCGATTGGTTATCCGTTATGAAAACCATATTAGGAGTCATACTTAAGTTGTTAAAAAAGGTAATGATAAACTAATTGGGGGATAAAATGTATTTTAACTTGATAAGTTAGTTGATTCATATCGAGTTGCTCCATCAACCAAGTTAGAAGAAAATTTAAATTTTTATTTCACTAAGAATACTTATGTTCATGTTGATGTTAAATGATATATTGAGTACCAATGGACATATAAAAGTAGATAAAGATGGAAAGATAGAACATCTTCAGTTCAACAAAAAAGATGATGATGGAAATAAAGATGAGGAGGATTCAAATTAAAAATGATTTGAATTGATTTTAAATGTAAATGTCATTGTGTAATTAAGATATTTGATGTCGTTTTATAATGCATTATATATATATATATATATATATATATATATATATAATATTTATCAAGCATTTATTGTTGTGGTTGTAGTCATAATGAATGTTGTAACCCATTTTCGGGTCCCCATAAAAAATAAAATTTTTACAAAAAAATAAAAAAAATAAATAAATAATATATATAAAAATAATAATATAAAAAAAAATAATAAAATAAATAGCCAAAAGAGATTAAAATAATAATAATAATAATAATAATAATAGGAGGCGGAAACACTCAGAAAATGGTCAGAAAAATTAGTTAAGAGGGTTACAAATACAAGATGGAATTTTTGACAGTATATTCTTGAATGATGAGAGCCATGTTGGAAAAGAAAACTTGAATTTTGAGGAGAAAAGTCCAAATTTAGATGTTTATGGACTTAATTGGATTTTATTTAAGGTTTAATTGAATTTATAAGGGATTTGATTGCAAGAAAAATTGATTTTAAGTCAATTTGGGCTTTAATTAGAAGAAATTAAAGTTCTGGGGCCAAATTATAATTTTTAGGAATTTATTAGGTCAAATCAGGGGCTTAATTGCATAAATATTAAAGTTTAATGGCCAATTAGGGACTTAATTGAGAAAATCCGAAACCGAGGACCAAATTGGAAAAGGCGCGTAAATAAAGGGGCTGTAATTGATTGATTCAGGGGCTTAATTGAAAAAATTAAAAGTTTATTGCTCAATTGAGGGCTCAATTGCATAAGTCAGAGGACAAGGACCGAAGTGAAAAACGCAGCCAACTGTAGGGGCGGCGACCGAAATTGGCAGAGGTGCAATTGAATTAATTGTTAAAATCAGAATCACATTGTGAGGACTTAAAAGAATAAAGGATAAATTAAGGATTGATTTGAAAAAGATGCTAACGCCACCTTTAAATGAAATGGCGTGTTTTGTATAAAACGGCGTCGTTTCATGTAAAAAAAAAAAGGGAGCAAAACAGTGTCGTTTTGAGTGACACTGTTCCCCTTTCTCCTTTCCCTAGACGTGCAGCAGGGGAAGGTTATTTTTTCTCCTTTCTTCAACCCCACACGCCAACGCCTGCCACCTCCCGAAACCCCACACACCATCATGATGATGCACTAAGGGAATCGTGCCCTGCCAGCCACGCCCACTGACCAGCCAACCCGGTGTTGTGGCAGGGCAGCCAGACCTCCTCCCCATGCACTGCCATAGGTTGGCAATAAGGACGCCTCCGCTCCCTATTGCCCTATAAATTCCTCCCCACAACGCCAGCGCAAGGAAAAAAGAAAAAGAAAAGGGGAGAACCGAGAGAGAGAGAGAGAGAGCAAAAAGACAAAAAAAAAGGAAAAGGGAAAGGAAATCGGGAAAACACACCGAGAGAGACAATGAGAAGTAAAGGAAAGGGGACCGTGAGAGTTAAGGAAAAACAACATTGACACTGTAAGCATTCGGGTTTGAAAAACCATATCTAAACGGAACCAAAGGAAAAGGAAACGCAGCAGAAGAAGAGGAGGAAAACGCAGGGGAAGGGAAGAACATAAGTCGTTTTCTCCATCGCCTGAAACCGTAACATCACTGTTTGGAGTCGCCGTCCGTGAGCCAAGACACCGCCACCGGCCTCCACCGCTTCACCGCCGCATCGCTAGGAAAGCAGCCAGACCAGCAACGCACCACCACCTCCACGCCAGGTAATCCTTCTCCCCCCCTTATTTTTGCGTTTCTGTTGTTTTTTTTCCTGCATGCAGAACGAATAGCGTTCTTCATGCAAGAGGGTGGGGGGAAAATAATTCCCCCCGCCATCTTTGCGGCTGGGCCAGGCTGATGCTGGCCCAGCGTTAATCATTTTGTTCTTGGGCCATAACGGTTTTGGCCCATTCATTTTGTTTCTGGGCCAGATTGGTTCTGGCCCAGCCCTACTTTCTGGGTCGTGTCTGGCCTAGAATAAAAGGGAGTCTTGTTAGGCCGAGATCGGCCCAACCCCTTTTGGGCCGAGTCCGGCCCAATCCTTTGGGCTAAGTCTGGCCCAGTAAGTTGGGCCGGCCCAACCCACCTAATATTATATATTATTTATTATAATGTGTTAAATTATTTGTATATATAGATATATATCCACAAAAAAAAAAATTTAATTAAAAAATATTCTGAAAAATCCTTGAAAAATATTGTTGATTTTCCTGCATATTTTTATCAAAATGGCTTAATATTGGTTTGTATTTTTATACCGTAAAGATACAAATCTAGTATTAAAATACCCAGTTTTCGTCAAAAACATCAAAAAATTTTTAAAAATAAAAAATATTTTGCTTTCAAAAATTATGAAAAATCCTTAAAAATATTGTTGATTTTCCTGCATATTTTTATCAAAAATGACTTAATATTGGTATGTATTTTTATACCATAAAGATACAAAATCCAATATTAAAATACTCGTTTTTCGTCAAGAAAAAAAGTTGATATAAAAAAAATATTTTGTTTTCATGCATATGGCCTAGTCTCTTCAAAAAAAAGAAAAAATCATCACATCATATTTTTCATACAACAAAAGAAATTTCAAAAAATATATGTATTAGCATGCATTTTGGCTTTAACAACAAGTTTGTTAGAACCACGAGAACTAGGCCAATATTTTAAAAATTCTAAAAAAATCTTTTAGTTTTCTTTTAGTATTTGATATTACGAATTTATACGTAAAACGTATTCCTAATATTAAAAATAAAGTTTTTGTAAAGACGTTAGAACGATTAGGATTTTACCCGATAAGATAAAGACCTCCTTACCAAGGAGGATTTTTCTTGAACCATGGACTAACCAATAACTAGAAATACAATAACACCTTAGCTTTTATTAGACAATCAAACAATGCAGCTTACCTTAGGTAAGGCATATTTGGGGTGCTAATACCTTCCCTTTACGCAACCAGTCCCTGTACCTAATCTCTGAGACCAGTTAGGGTTCCTAGTGACCAAAATACTAGGTGACGACTCCCATTCCATCAATAAACAACAAGAATTTCTTGTCTCCCCATATTTGCCAAATAGAGATAGATTTACATTGTAGATTAAAAAATGGAAAACATATAATTTCGCCGCGACGCTGCACACGTGCGACAATGAATAAGTTCTAAATGCTGTTGTTTAATTAGGTTGGATATGAATTATAATCAATATATAAGAAAATATGTTTTTTAACTTCACCGATGGAATCACCAACATAAAAAAAAATATAAATAATTAAATATTCATTGGTGAATCTGTTGGTGAAGTAAAATAATAGTAAATTATCAATGAACTCATTGACATATGTTAAATGGTCAAAGAATCACATAAATTTTGGCAAGAAATGCATAAAATTGGAATCGATCAATGGAATGACCGACAACATGAAATCTATCAGTGAAATTTATGCTTGCCAATAAACTCATCGATGGACTCTAAAATAGTCGGAGAATTACAAAGAGTTTAGGAAATAATTCACGAATTTGGATTTATTGGTGGAAATAAATATGAATGAAAAATCATTGGTGAGTTTGAGGGGTTTTCAAGATTTTTTAGAAATTCTTAAAATGATCAATGGACTCACTAATCGATTTAAAAATTTATATTGGTGAGTCTGTCGGTGATGTTTTGACATTGTAAATCACCAATAGACCCACTAATAGAATTTTTTATCGGTAAATTTAAACCTAGATATGCCCAAACAATCCCTAATTTCCCCTAAGATTCCTTGTTTTCCCCCCTCTCTCTCTCTCACCTCTCTCTTTCTTTTTTATCGGTGGCTAACCTTCTTGTTATCTCTTTACCACTTAAGGTTTGATATTTTTTTCTTAGATTTATTGGTTTTTTCAAGTTTGCTAATTTATTGTGTGTTGTTTTTGAAATGGAAAGAAAAAAATGCATAAAATAAATTGTGAATACTTTGCTAAAAATTATTAAATGTGTTAAATTTGATTAAGTATATGAGGGTGGAAATTGTTGGATTATATGGTATTGGATATTTTAGATTTGGTACAAGGGTTTGGATTAAACGTGGAGTGATGAGGATTGAATTTAAAAATAGTTGACTAAATAAAAGGTGAAAGGTGTGGGTGTGGGTGTGGGTGTGTGTTGTAATGTAAAATATGCTGAAATTATTGTTAATGTTTCAATATAAATGAATAAGAATGAAATTATGGTTTAATGTATGTTGGTATGTTAGATATGTCGGAAGGTGTTAGAATGAGGTTGAAAGCCATGATATTGAAATATAAAAGGAACAAGTATGAAAATAAAAGATTTAAAGGGTGTTGGTAATAAGAAAAATAAATAAATTGGGACATAAAAACAAGATAAGAACAGTTAGTTTTATAATTGGTAAATTGATGGATATAAAGGGAAAATAAATGGATGCCATAATTTTATATGAATATTATTTGAGATTGTTACTTGCTATGATATTATGATTGGTTATGTACTAATAAAGTTTGAAAATTTATTAATGTTGTTTCATGAAAATTAAATAATTAGTAGTGAGAAGTTTGAAAATGGGTCAATATATTAGAGAATTAAGTGGGTATGATCTTATATAGAAGAAGTGCTACTAAAATCTTATTAAAAATATATAGACACACTAAAACAAAACCTCATAAAATATAGATTAAGAATTTAATTAAAAATGCTTAATTATTTAGATGTCAAGAAAAAGTTTAAAATCGAACAAAACGGTTATACTTCTTAAGTAGCAATGTTTCTAAGCTTGCGTTGCATTTAGGTGCTGATCATAAAAATGGATAAACTCAAGTGGTTGTGCCGGGAAAATTAAGCATGCCAAGTCAAATTCTATATTATATTTTCCGGCTGTTTCACTAGGTCTGCTGGTCGGTGAAAGTAGTAGACATAGCATGGGAGGTGGAGCTCTTACTTGATCATCCAAGAAATTGCTTAAACTATAAAATTACACATTAGTTTCTCCATTTCTTAAATTAATGCATGTCCTATTGAATACAGGTTTGAAGGCCAAAGGAGCACAGGAGTTTCATAATTTTAACTGCATTTGCATCATCTATCAATTACAAATTGCAAACACGAAAACAAAGACAGCATATTTAACATCCAAAAGTCACACTTACAAAATGCATTAAAATGCGGTTTAGTTCTGAGCTCTAAGAGGAGCTTGTTCTGCTTCGGCTGCCAGGGCTGGCAACGGTCCTCGAACTAAAAGATTCTGATGAACCATGAAAGTCCCTCTGACCAGACAAAGCACTTCCTCGAAGTCCAGGAGATGGAACTTGCCGGGGAGATCTGGAACTTGATGGGGATATCTGTAACTCACTCCCTTTAGCGGTTTCCATCTCCAACATCTTGGCTTCATCAGCAAGTGTTGCTAACTGTTTCATAAAGGCAGTTGAGTGTAGAAACATGTAACTTGGAATAAAAGGTATGATGTAATTAAGTGGATCAACACAAAAATGCTGTATGGCACCGAATGTTAGAAGGGAGGGAGAAAGGGATTGAAGGAATCAAAGGTGTGACATGCAAATCATTTGCAGATATATCAGAGAGAAGCAGCTACATGACAAGATACACCAGTTGGAACACAGAGATTGCAACTTGGAAAACTTGGAATTTTGGCCTCCAAAGAAAAAAAGCTCTAAAATCCAACACTGGTCAAACTAAAACAGAGTGTCGAATCTATACAAATTCCATTATAAATGCCATTACTCAGTTACTGTCCAACCAAAGCAGGATCTCTAGAAACATTACTATCTTTCAACACTGTTTGATAAAGGAGTCTGAGGCCTCAACCTGCAACCGTAGTTGCAGCCCAAGACTTTACCGCTGGACAAAAAAATAGTCCTTTGAAATTGAAAAGACTTGCTATAACAATCATAAGCCCCCTTTTTTTTCCTCCAGGAGATAATCATAAGCCTTTCTGATTGCCAATCAAATGCATGCATTTTATTTAATTATATACCCGAATATCATTCTCTCTCAAGCGGCCCTGGAGTGAATTTATGGCAGGACTTAGACTGCAAGTTTCAAGTAAAAATAATATCAATAGAAAATAATATAAACAAAAGTTCTAAAAGGAAAAAGAGTGACAACAAAAAGTTGATTAGAAGGGAAGTTTGATTGTTCCTAACCAGTATTCAATCAATTTGCACATGGAAGCCTGATATGTTGCTGTGTGGTGAATGAAAGTCAAGGGATGTACTTTTCCATTCCTAATAAAATGCAGCACATCAGAAAGAGAATAAATGGTCAAAGTAACCGTACAAACATGAAAAAGAGAAGGTAAACAATAAGTTTCTACACCATCATGATTACCTCATATTCTGCAAGATGGCTTGGTTGTATGCTCCACGCTCCTCTTCATATAACACACGTTGCAAATCACCAAATGACATTAGAGGTGAATCAAGCTTAAGCAGAGAGCATGTGGGCAAAACATGAAGAGGAATTTCTCTTCTGGAATACTCCGCACCACTATCAACATATAGAAGCAATTTTAGAATTTGCAATTGAGGATTGCCTTATGCTAACTTGCAAAATGACAGGACATTGTTAATCTGTGAATATAAAATACCACTACCAAATGATACCAGATAATAACTTCAACTATAACAAAATGGAAAAGAGAAACCTTCTCAATCTAACACACATTATAAGAGAACTGACGCCACTTCAACAACATCAGCCGGTTGCTGTTTTTGCAACAATAACATATAAAAACTTGAAACAATTAGAAGAAAGGGTGTGAGAGAACCAACTGACAAAGAACACACTCAAGAATACCTCATGTCCAAATTTGAGCGGTGCATAGCTTCCTGCATACTCTCTGACATGTCCATGGGGTCTATATCAGTTATCTTATCACCTGAATTGCTGCTATAGTAGTTTCCTCCAATTCTTTCTCTCCCAACATAGTTGGCATCAGCATTAGCAAAGAAATCCCCAAGACCCAAAGATCTTGCCCCACCCTAGTCAATAGTATATTCACAGATTTAGAAAAGAAACTGTGAAGTATAACAATTTTTCTTTTGATTTAAGGGGCAAGGGGGTTCAGCAATGGAGATCACCAAGTGAAAATAGTAGTAGCATTGAAAGATCAGGACCTCTGGAGCATAAATATGAAAAAAAAAATTAATCTGTATCATATCATTCAAAGATTTAAAGCACAAAGACAAGAAAACCTTGTGTTAATTAACACTTTTTTGGCACAGAGAAAGAAATCACACAATCTATTGCAACCCAGCCAGCAACCAGATACACTTAACAAACAATAAATGCCCACTATACCAATTTTTTTTTTTTATCAAATTAAGAATTTTGCAACAAAAGAATACATCGAATACAACTTTTATCTTCTTCTCTTGTTGCCCCCCCCCCCCCCCAAAGAACAACTGCTCTACAAAGCAGACACTTCCATTTCCATCTTTTTTCTTATAAATAACAAACCTGTTTATGCTGTTCAAGAGATTTTCAAACTTCTAATGCTAATCAGAAAGCACCAAATTTCCATTAATAGGCATAATATAAGAGTCAGAAGCAGTTTGTCACATCTCACAATGACCCCCTTTATCTACAGCAGGCCTGACTTGCTGTTTCCTCTCTTTTCTATTTCTCTATGAATTTATATGTGCACCACCATTCCCCTACCTCCCTCCTCTGTATGACAAAGTCAAGCATGATGACATGCAGCAGCCCCTTGAGATGCTACAGTATATGTAATGCTTGGAAAAGAAGAGTATCTAGGCTGGATCTTAAAATAAATAAATAAATAAACCGTTATAAATGGTCTTCATGCTAATGCACATGAGCCTAACCTAGCTGTATTTATACAGCATTGCAGCTTTACATGCAATTATTTAGCAACCTGGAGTAGAAAAACTAAAAATATTTGACAAGAACTTTAATATGATGATACACTGCATATTAGCCAGACTCCACATAGAGTGTGATCCGAGACAGCATAAAAGGGCATAGTAGCTATCTAAAAATGGAAAAAACCAAGTTACAGAGCACTAGGGTCACCAGAAGAACATGTCTGGATGTGTCCGGCAAGAGGAAATTTCCATAGTCTTGGTAGTAGAGAGAATGATGATGAAATTGTAAGAGCTTGGAAAATCACAATCAGTATAATAATGCTGCCCATGTGCAATGCCTTCTATCCAATGTTTAACAGAACACTGATAGAGCATATAGGTAACATCATGAAACATCTACATCATCCATTATTTTTGTGAACTTTTTTATTTTTTTACCAATTAACATGGCCAGACTCAATTTCAAGAAACAAAGATCGTACCTTACTGGATCCTGCAGCTGCTCTTGAATCAGCAGTGTCCAGTTCAGGGCCCTCCAGACTCGCAATATCTGAGGAAGATGAATCAAGCTCTATTATTGAACTTTTATTTACAGGCATTGCAGAAACAGGTCTTAACATGTTATTCTGTTTCCCATCTGAGGACTGGAAAGCAATGACTTGGATTCTTCCAACCTGAAATAATTCAGATTAAGATATGTTTCAGCCAGGCCACAAAAGTTTTCAAAAGACTACCTACATAGCATACATCTAATGCAGACCTTATTGACATCCTCATTAAAACAGGAAAATATCAGACCGATAAACCCAGGATCTAGAAGTTGGTACATTGCCTGGGTCCTCACATCTGCACAGGGTAAGGGACAAGAGCGAGTTAATTTCCAGTGACCATTTGTAACAAGTATAAAACATGTATCAACTAGTCAACAAAAAATTGGGAAATTGTATTATTGCAATGTTTTAGTTGATGAGAAGTAAATCAAGAATAAAGTGTGCTTCATGAGAAAACAGCATGGCGTGCAGTAGAAAATTAAGAATAAAAAACATTAATAAGAACAGCCAATGTTACGTGAGAGATTTATTTGAGTAAAAAAATTACAAATTTAGGTTTGTGTAAATAGTCCTCAAAACAAAAGGCTGTTCTAATAAATTAAATGACACTTTAAGATAAAATAAGATTTTGTGTTTGTCCACAAAAGAGATAAAGCATGCAAAAAAATTAGAATTGGTGTGTGCATGCGTGTAAACAATATTAAATGCTCTTCATGGTTTTCATCCAACTTTGTGAACTTTGAAACATACCAACATGAGAAGGAAGTACAGTAATATGAGGGTGTGAATGATACCACCCTATCACTCTTGTTGTTCGTCCTGTTGATGCAGTCATTCTGTGCTATAAAGTTAACTATACAACATTACCAAAAATCTTCAACATGCCCATGCATATGCATCATGCAAGCTAGACTACCCCTTTCAATCATCAGCAGTAATGAAGCAAAAGCAGATCTAAATGTCAATTTGAAGTAGTGACCCTAAAGGGCATTGTTATCCAAATCTGTGTTGGAAAGTCATGACTCAAGAATGCAAATGAACTGCATGGCTTTAAAGAACCTCTATTAATGTCAAAATTTAAGTTTGCGGCAATCATGTCAATGAAATGACAATCTGTGAAGAATCTACAGAAACCCATCCTACTGGGAAAAAAAAAAAAAACAAGACAAATAGGAAAAATAAAAGGCATGGTATTGCACAGAATTTTGTTTATGGAGAGTGGATTTCATTTCCTGTGACTCGTCAAGTAGACCTTTCAGTAAAAATTCACATGTGACTTATGAGGTCACAAAAAAGAACAATCAGAAATTACTTTGTAAAATATGAAAAGTCTAAATTTATAAAGCAATGAAGTCATAAATTTATAAGCAACAGTGGAAATATTATTGGAAGTTTAAGCTAGTTTCATTTATCAACAGCATGAAGTTTTCCTATTATGGAAAATATAAATTTTCAGGTATATATTACGCCATTCAAAACAGATAGAATTATCACACGAGCAGTAAAGGATATCTCAGCTTGAGCTGATGCTGCAGCCAACTGTTCTGGTTTTGTCTCTACCCGGTCCTTTCTCCTATCAGATCTTGACTGAGGTGAGGCTCCCCATATTAATGCAGTAACATTGCCATCTTTCGCATACTGATATTCCAACATCAAAACCAAACAACCATACACAAAAATATAAGCAATACGATGTACATGTGCACAAACACAAAAAAATGAGCAAACATGTACAAAGAACCAAGCATAGACACAGCACACTTTCCAGATCCTTGAAATAAAAGTAGAATCCTAGTCAGTGGCCTTGGGCTCTAAAGCAAATGTCAAATCACAAGACGAAAGAAAGAGCATAAGTTACAGACATGGTCGTTCCAGAATGAGTATAATGACATTAATATAGGAAAAGGAGGTTTAAAACTCCAAAAATAAATTGCGTCAATCCCAACTTTCAGTCTATTCAAACTGACCCTGAAGTGCTACAATTCCGTTTTCCATGTAACACATTCACAGAACACCTAATAAAAATGTTCAAAATGAAAGGTATTAAGTAGAGACTAATCCAAACTTTTTTCAACCAAAATAAAAAAAAAAGGATATGATTTGAAAAAGAAGAATCCATTAAAAATTTAAAATTAAGCAAAACATAAGCAAAACACACAAAAACAAGACTTTTTCAACAGCATTACAGAGAAGTTTTGGAAAAATTAGCTACAGTTTAAAAAACAGGTTCCCCACTGACAAATAAACAAAACACATTTAGTAACAATTCAAAGGGAGAAAGACGATATAGAGTCGATGATTATATTAAAGAAGGAACTTTTCTACAGTCCAGTTCAATAAAATTGCAGAAAGAGAACAAAAGACTAGAATTTATCAAAAAATAATTGTATATGCATAAAAAAAAGGACTTGACAAGTTTTTATGCAAAAAAGCAGCAATGGCTGAATTTGAGAAATGTATATAATGAGAAAAGGAGAGAATGGAAGGAAAACTAGAATTACAGCTCATGATCCATAAAAACCAACCCTTATAAATCCCATTTCCATTGAAAGAACAAAATAAAAAAGAAATACAATATACAAGACAATTGACAATCTCAAATTTTGGAAAACGGGAATCAAAACATTTGAACAGATTCCTAAAAGCCCCATCAAAGCCCAGAACTAAAAAAAAACAAATTCAATTCCATTTCCATTTAAACAAGTAGTTAAAAAAGAATTACACAATTTCAAAGAATAACCCAAGAACACAGCGCAACCGATAAAAAATACAAACATAAAACACATGTAATAAATAAAGAATTGAAAAGGTAAAGCTTGATTATTATGCAAACTAAAAATAAAAATAAAAACCTCAATATCACCAAGGAGGAGGCCAAGGATTTCTTCGGTCTCGGTAGACAACGCATGGGTGAGACATGTTAACCAGACTTCCTCTGTCATCTTCACGCTCGTTAAAGACATGATGCTTCTTTAAATTGTGTCTTCCTTCTTCTTCTCTTTTTTTTTTTTTGTCTTTTAGAGATTCCGAATAAGGTTTGTTTCTCTAACGTTCTGTCTGTCCTCCACTTGAGAGTAAAGAGAGGGTTTTCGGGTTTAGAGAGAGAGGGAGGGGTAGATTTTGTGTTTTGACAGAGGGGCCGATGATGCAATTTACCATCGACGCTATATAAATTAAATATTTTAATTTATATATATATTTTTTTAAAAAATAGATATTATTAATATTTATTTATTAGCATATATAAATTATTTTCTAAACTCATCTTGATGCTCGACTTGATCCAAATATTTTAAATTAATTCTAATTAAATATCTTTTTAAATATTATAATAGATTCAATTATCACTTCTAATGAATCTATTGATGATATTTGTTGATTTTCATCTATTTTTCTCTTACAACACCTTCATATTTATCATCTCCAAATCTCATATAAACATAAAATGTGCAGGCTTGATTCATCGGATAGCCTGAATAAGGGTGTTCTTGTTTTCACTATGGATTTGTTCTGCAAACATTCGTGATCTCCAAACCCATCAGTCCATCTTCAAAATTGAAAGACTTTAATTTAATGGGGTTTTTTACATAGAATCTCATTAATAATATATTTTTAAAATACAATGCGAAACACTGCCTTACTTCAAAATAAAAACTAACATTCCCTTGATGTTCTACAACAAGACATTTATCACCAATTCACTATTTTTTTTTTTTTTTTATTTCTCTAAAACAAAGCTCACCATCAATTATCCCCACCACTCATGTTTGTGAGCTGTAACTTCATTTTTGGAAACCTAATTGATTGTGCCCTCAACATTATACATAGTCCCTAATTGCAAATATAAAAGCTCTCTCTCTCTCTCTCTCTCTCTCTGTGGGAGTATGATAATTGATGAAAGAAGCACTGAAAATGATATAAGGAAAATAAATGGAGGAAGTTGCTTGAACAACACAAATGTTTTAACCACAGGCTCTCAGTGCTGGTACTAAGAACCTCTTTGTTTGAATAAAAACTCGTTGGCTCGATGAAACCCTAACACATTGTGTTTCGAGAGTGGAAAAAGTGGGACAGAGGAATTAGAGAGGAATGGAGATGACGGTCAAAAGTTACTCTCCATTGTTTGAGAGGAAGGAAAATTTTCCCATGAATTAAGCCACCAAAAATCAATCTCTCCATTTTGGAGAGAGAGTTAGGGAAATATCGTTAATCTAAATTTTGATTTATTTTTTAAAGGGTTTGGGACATGTGTCAACTTCTTATTGATTCCAATTTTAGAAACAAATCAAAAAATATTTTGTTAAAGTTTTTCCCCAAATTTTTATTTATTTATAGATAGAATATATTTCATAAGTTATTTACTTACGTTGGAAATTCTTCTACTTTATTTAAAAAAGACAAAAACAAAATGATCATATCCCTTTTTGTTAGTTTCTCATTAATTAATGCTGGATTTTTCTTAATAAGAAAAATCCAGCATTAATTGATGAATAATTAAAGTTCTTAATTATTTCTATCCTAATATTTTTATTTCGTCTTTGAAAATCGAATGCAAAATCATATCAAAAAATATGAAATAAAATAAAAAATTTCCAGCATAAATTGATGAAATATATATATATATATATATAAATTAACATTTTTTAAATAAAGAGAAAAATTATGAAAAAAGTAATTCCTAGAAATAAATAAACACAAATTTTGCAAAAATTCTTAACAACATTTTTTGATTTTCTAATCAGTTTTTCTATAATTGAAGCTAATATGAAGATGATATGTGACTCCCCTCCTTTTATTAAAAAAAAGTTCATGAAAAACTGAATTGACTCTAAACTTAAAGATCTTTGGTGCATAAAGGACCAGAATATAAGGAATTAATTGCTTAAATTAAATCCATAAGGATTTTTTTTTTTTGTTAAATGGGATCTCAATTGTAATTTAGCTGTTTTCATACTCGTTGAAATCTCAACTTCTTGTGTGTGAATTAAAATTTATATTTTTTAAATTTGGGATAAAAAAAAATTTTAGTTTAAATACTTCAACTAAAAAGAATAATACCTTTTATATATATATACTCTATGTTTCAAAGAAAAAAATCATGTTTTTTCAATGTGGGATAAAAAAAACTTTTTGGTTTAAATACTTGAACTTAAAAGGATAACATAATATTTTTTCAATGTGGGATTTGAAACTCTTTTGTATATATACTCTATATTTCCATGATACTTCAACTTAAAAGGATAATATAGTAGCTTTTCAATGTAAGATTTGAAACCCTTTTATATATCTACTCTATGTTCCCATGAAAGAAATTATGATTTTCAATGTGGGATAAAAAAACTTTTTTGATTTAAATACTTTAACTTAAAAGCTTAACATGATATATTTTTAATGTAGGATAATGTTTTTTTAAAAATATTCTTTTAAACTTCATTGTTTACAATATGTATAACCTATATTTACATGGATTTTTTCATATGAAATATTGTGTATATATATATATATATATTTTCCGAATTAACTCGGGTTGACCCATGAAACCCAGGACCCGGCTTCTTGGCCGGGTCAACCTCCGGGCCGGATTTAATAACTATGCTTCGATCTATGGTTAATCTAAATTTTGATTTATTTTTTAAAGGGTTTGGGACATGTGTCAACTTCTTATTGATTCCAATTTTAGAAAAATTCAAAAAATTAAAAAAAAAATTGTTAAAGTTTTTCCCCAAATTTTTATTTATTTATACATAGAATATTTTTCATAAGTTCTTTACGTACGTTGGAAATTCTTCTACTTTATTTTAAAAAGACAAAAAAAAAAATGATCATATTCCTTTTTGTTAGTTTCTCATGAATTAATGCTGGACTTTTCTTTATAAGAAAAATCCAGCATTAATTGATGAATAATTAAAGTTCTTAATTATTTCTATCCTAATATTTTTATTTCGTCTTTGAAAATCAAATGCAAAATCATGTAAAAAATATGAAAAAAATAAAAAAAATTCCAGCATAAATTGATGAAAAATATGTTTTAAAAAAAATTAACATTTTTTAAATAAGGAGAAAAATTATGAAAAAAGTAATTCCTAGAAATAAATAAACACAAATTTTGCAAAAATTCTTAACAACATTTTTTGATTTTCTAATAAGTTTTTCTCTTTCTTTGTTTTTCTATAATTGAAACTAGGCTCCGTTTGTTTGCTGGAAAATAGTTTTCTTTTGGAAAGTGAATTCCGAGAAAATATTTTTCGATGTTTAGTAGTGTAACGGAAAATGAATTGGAAAACACTTTCTAGTATTTGGTTATGTCATGGAAAATGAGCTGAAAAATAACTTATTAATATTTTATTTTTCTCAAGTTTATTAAAATAATGAGGAACAAATCTTACAAATTAAAAGGTTGAATGAGAATGAAATTGAAAAAAAAATATAATTTCATAAATTATCTCAAATAAAATAAATAATAATTAAAATAATAGAGATCAAATCTAAAAGATTAAAAAAAATGAAAGATGAAGAAATTAAAATAATAATAATCAACATTTCATAAATTATTTCAAATAAAATAAGTAACAATCAAAAGAATGAGGACCAAATTTGATAGATAAAAAATTTCAATAAAAATATGATAAGAAAAAAGCAAATAACAATTATAAAAATAAGAACCAAAGTTAATATAAAAATAAAATTTTAAAAGATTAAATTAAAAAATAAATATTCAAAACAAAATATATATAGCAATTAAAAGTTTGAGGATCAAATTTGATATAATCAGCAAATAATTACATTTTTAAATTTTTCATAACTTCCGGAAAGTGTTTTCCCCCCAAATTTTTCAGGAAAATACTTTCCTGAAAACCAAGTCAAATTTTTCTTTTACTGGAAAGTGTTTTCCATTGACTAACTTTCCTACTGGCAAACAAACACAAGAAATTTTAGAAAGCAATTTTCCGGAAACTACTTTCCAGAAAACAAACACAGCTAAAAGGAAAACACTTTCTTGAAAACCAAGTCAAATTTTTCTTTGACTGAAATTTACCGGAAAGTGTTTTCTGTTAACTAGAAAATATTTTTTGTTGACCAACTTTTCTAATAACAAACAAACACAGAAAAGTTTAAAAAATAATTTTTTAAAAACTACTTTTTGGGAAAAAACATATACTAATACGAAGATATTGATAGGCGGCTCCCCTCCTTTTATTAAAAAAAGATAACGAAAAACTGAGTTGACTCTAAACGTAAAGATCTTTGGTGAATAAAGGACCAGAATATAAGGAATTAATTGCTTAAATTAAATCCATAAGGATGTTTTTTTTTTCGTCAAATGGGATCTCAATTGTAATTTAGCTGTTTTCATACTCGTTGAAATCTGAACTTCTTGTGTGTGGAACGCAGGGGAGCTAGCACCCAACTTCCCTGGACAACCTAGAATTGTTATGGTAGTGAAAGGATTATGAACTCTCATTGCAGATCCATGTCCTTGTCTGGCACTGGACTGGACCTCTCAACTTCCCTATAAAAACACTTGAAGATCCATGTTTTCATGAATAGATAATTTCTTAAGAGCTACTGCTATGGGTTTGGCCGAGCTCCGTCGACATGGGAGTGCGATCGAGGTTCACAAGGTAAGTTCATGGAGAGGACTTTCCAACACAAGTTAACAAGCCAACCATTCCTTAATTTGGGATTAAATGGAAACATCAAGCAGTACAAAATACAAATTAACGAGAGAGATATTCCCTTTTATTCAGAACTTCTTCTTCTTCGTCTTCTTCTTCTTCTCTGAGAACTTTTATTCATGCTTATCTATTACTGTATCCACGAGTGCAAGAGGAGCGTGAGCATATAGTTTCATGGAGACCCAGTTGTGGACTGAGTTTGAATAGGAGAAGCACAGCACTTGTTGCAGCAGGACCCTCGAGGTGGAGGTGTGCAGCAGACACAAGCTGGACATATTGGTCGGGAGGTTCCAGCGAGACCTACATGCATAAAACTATAAACCAAAAATAATCTGCAGCTGGTAATGAATTCAAAAACAGAAATGAATCGGAGAGAGGACGTTTATGCTTGATCAACTAGACTACGTACCTCGATGATTCAGACGGCCGGCTTCAGCTGATGGCATTATTGGAGAAAGTACCATGGCGAAGATGAAGAGGCTCGCCAGAATAAACTTCAGAGAATTTCCTGCCATATCTGTGCCTTGATCTTGTTGAAGATATGAAGATGACGTTCTGATAAGATCATGGACTGGGAAAGGATGTTTATATAGGCCTGAGGATCTTGGACCTCGACATACGTTGTCAAACATGGTTAACCACACAAAGATCGGCAGAGTCGTAAATGGTTGCTACAGTGCAACTTGAAGGCATCTTAATAATATAATTTTATAAATGTATCTTAACTATTCATGTCTTAGTTTTGTTTTTTTAGATATTATTAATTAATTTAAGAACTACTAAAAACTTATATATTGATTAACTTTAAGAACTATATAGTTATTAATTTTAAAATTATAAAATTAATCGAAGTATATATAAACTGGTCTGAACATCTTCATTAATAATAATAATAAAAAATAAATTCCCAGTCGGCTTTTAGTTTATGAAGATTAAATATATAATTCATGGAAATATGAGGATTAAATAATCAGTTTTGCTAAATTATTGGTAAAAGAAGGCAGCTTGAGAATCTTTGACTTTTGGATTGATCGTTTTAACTGTCCTGAATAGGCAAACTATTGGCCATCTTCAGCTGTTTAAAAGTTTATAGAGTCAATGCTCAAATTAAAGTTCTACCAGCTTTCTCAGCTTACCAGTGGTAATTAACTGGTACCAAAAGTCAAGGAGCCATCGATATTGTTGGAATTCTTTTACTTTGGCTATATGCTTGTGCATGGTGTTTTTCCTTAATTTCTTTGGGAAAAATATTTTGCAAAATTGCAATGACAAAAAAAATAAAATAAAGAAATAACATGGTATGCTAAACACTGCATATCAAAATTTTTTTAGAAATGTGACATTTTAATCAAATAGTTAAAATGGTTCTCACACATTTTAAGAAGGGAAAAGATTAAAAAAAAAAAAACCCTACAATGCGCACTAAAATTTTGTTGATGATATCTTATGTACTATTATAATGATATTGACAAAACAAATCTAAAAATAAAAAATAAAATCACAAAAAATAATTGAAATGAACCACACGCTATTTAAAAATGGTGGATGACTCATATATATATATATATATTATTTTTTTTTTTGTTACACATGTTACCCACTTTAATTATGTTAACCAAATTATGCTATTTTTCAAAAGTATTTTATTTTCCTGTTCTAATTTGCTACTTTTTAAAATGTGCAATTTGTTTTTTTTTTTTTTTTGCTTGTATAGCTTCTGAATCATGATCTTCTATTATATACATTATTTACCAACACAACACGTACGACATGTATAAGCACATATGAAGAAATTATATATTTCTTACATTTATCTTTCTTATATTTAAATGGAAAATATATACGTGCTCAAGTGATAATTATCAATATTTACAAGATAAGAAATGGACAAAAAGTGCAGAGAAAAATCACATTTAAGTTTTCTAAAACTGATAAGAATATCTCTCTATTCCTAAAAAATATATATATATTTAATTCCCTTTCTTATGCTTCTCTGCTCTATATGGTAAATATCGGTAGTTACAACTTGAGAATCTTAGAATTTCTTCACAAAAAAGATCTTAGAGAATTTGTTTTATATTATCATTATGGAATCGGCAAATGTAAGGCTACAGTTCTCTTTAGTTTATGTCATCTAAACCTGTTTGAAAAGGTAATTATAATTATTTTTTAAAATATTTTTATATTAAAATAATATATTTTTTTAATTTTAAAAAATTATTTTTAAGATGAATACATCAAAACGATTCAAAATATATAAAAAATAATAATTTAAATAAAAAAAATTATTTTTTTAAAAACATGGATACAACCGCGTTTCCAAACGCTTTATTAATCTGATGTATTTTTTTAATTTTTCATTAAAACTTTAAAGTATGTTTAGATAGTAATTAGTGTTATTGAATTAAAAATTAACATTATTGAATCTTTAAAATATATGTAATTCCCTTTCTTATGTTTCTCTCAAGTATCGGTAGTTGCAACTTGAGAATCTTAGAATTTCTTCGCAAAAAAGATCTTCTTAGAGAATTTGTTTTATATTATCATTATGGAATCGGCAATTAATGTAAGGCTACAATTCTCTCTAGTCTAGGTCATCTAGTCTGATCATGAACATTAATTAGAGCTTACTTGATTTTTCATTAAAACTTCAAAGTATTTTTATATAGAAGTGTTATTGAATTAAAAACGAAGAAAACTTTGGTATCTAAATCTAAAACCACCCAACAAAAAGACTCTTTAAATATAAACAATGAAATGGAGATTAGATTTTGCCGAAGTCTTTGGATTGTTGTTTCTTACAATGACATGGAATGATCATGGAATTTATGCAAAGAAATGTATTGTATATGTTTTTTTTTATACGGTTTGGCCCATTTAGAATGCTCGTAATAATTTAATCTTCAATAAAGTGTGTGTATATATATATATATATATATATATATATATATATATATAAAGTTGGAACATGGACAAAATATAATGATAGGAGTTTTTGTTATATTAGATTAAATTTATTATATTTATTAAAATACATCAACAAGGCAAGAATATAAAGTGAATCATCTTGATACCTCCTCCAACATGTATTTTAATTAAAGTGAAATATAAATGCATCTTTAAATGTCAAACTACGAACTTCAAAAACTAGTGTTATATTAAGAGATCATATAAAGGAGAATTTCTATGTATCTTCTTACATCCTGCAGGTATTAAGGAATTCAATGAGAAAGTAATTATGTAATAGATTATATATTTGGCTAAGTAGAGAGTTCATAGGGAAGTTAATTTAGTTGTGTGGTTATAATTTTTATTCATAATTTTGTGTGATTGTGTTTTTTATTTTATTTTAGTGGCTTAATAGGGAGATTTTTTACAAGTATTTTGACTTTATCTTTGTTTTCTTTCTTTTTTCTATTAAGTCATGTTGTTAATGACTATAACAAATGCTTAGTAAAATTATTGTTTTTTATAAATAAAAAATTATATAAAAAAGTTATTTTAAATTTAAAATCTTTTTTTATTATTATTTTTAAACGAAGTTAAGATATTTAAAGTTCAACATTAACTTATAAAGGTTTCACTCAATGGTTAAATTTTGATTTCAACTTGTATTTTTTTTATTAGGTGTTAACCCTTATTACCTAAATGAAACCTAATTAACTTAGTTATTTGGTTAGATTAATATTTTAAATTAAGTTTTAAAACTATAATACAAATAAAAATATGTTATTTTTGAGAAGCGTGCAAGTTTTTAGGAAGGATTTTGATTTTTTCAATATTTGAAATTTCATAAGCTCTCAATTTTCTATATTTAATTTTTCAATTCCAATATTTTTTTTTATATAGAGCTTGAGCATGCACTAGCCTATGTGTTTATATATAAACCATCTTTAACCAATTATTTAAATTAACCTGACATAGGGCAACCTAGCTATTAATATAAAGCGAAGACATCTCATTCAAATTGATGAACACGAATCAAGGAAGGATAATTTCCATGAATCAAAATGTATTACAATTGGAATGAAGAGGCATCATCTCACCACCCCCTTTTTTTCTTTTTGACCCAAAGAGAAACGTAAAATCAACAAGAACAAACGTAAAACCGCCTTCTCACAAAAGAGAGGCAGCAAATGTCATAACAATAACTTAGGAGACCAAATTAAATACTGCTAAATCATAGCAAATCATGGTGTTCAACGTAGAAAAGCCTCAAATCCTAGTAGATGGGTTGCTTGGATTGCTTGGATTGCTTGGGATTGGGTCGTCGAGGCTGCTGGTATTGGTGGTGGGAGTGTTCTCTGTGTTCATCCCCAGAGTGTTCTTCACTGCTTCAGCTGCTCCCTGAGCCATGTTCTTCACTTGCTCCCCGGTCTGCAAACAAATTAATACATTAATCGCATTATTCTTACGTACTCTTAAACTATAAAAATAAAACAACTAATATTTGCCGAACCATTCCAAATATAATCAAGGGCTCTAATCTCTTCTGGTTGTTTTTTGAGAGAAAAAAAAGAGAGAGTAAACTGTAACAAAAAATGCTCTTGTACATTCGTGAATTGCTTGAATATGATAATAATAATTAATAATGATGATGGCTGTTGTGGTGATAAATAATAGCACTATATAGGAAAGCAGAAAACAGAACAAAGAAGTTGTGCCTGATGAATAAAGCTGGAAGCTTGGGCAGTATAGGAGCTGTCTTGGGTGGATTGGTTAAGCCCTTCCTGGCACTGGTTCATAAAATCATCCTTCTTCGCCTGTAAACAAAAGTAGATTAAATAACGTGAAAATCAAGTACATTATGGTGTGTAAAACAAGAAGATTCTAACTCGTATATATCTAATTAATAGCTAGAGATGAAGCATAGCAGTTTTCAGCTATCATTCTTGTAAAATATGCACAAAAAGAAACCAGGAAGTCACCTGAGCTTGACCGGTTAGTTCGCCGGCGCTGTAAGTGATGTCATTACCTCTGCTATCCATTCCCTTTCTTTCTTACTTCTTTTATGGATGATTTAGTAATGCAAATTGGTTGAAGAAATGAAGAGAATGGAGTGAAATTTATAGATTAAAAAAAAAAAAAAAGTGCACTTCCCTTGCCACGTAAAGTCCCCAGATCACAAGGTGTTACAAACACGTGTCATGATATAACAGTTTGATTATGGGGCGTGGAATGTTTCAAAGGAATTTGCTCAGTCAATTGGGAGAAACCCTTGGCTTAGAGTACGGATAAATCTCGGCTCTTGTGATTAAATTGGTATCTCTACACGACACTTAGGCGTATTTAAATGCATTAATTATCTGACTAAATCGTGGATTTTATAAATAACAGTGAATAAAAAAAATTAAGAAATGGATGTAATGGGTTCTGTGACGAGTGGGATTTTTTAAAATCGATTAATTTGACTTAACTTGTATGTTTTATAATTTTCTATTTATATTTGATATTTTATAAATTGAATATTTATTTTTATTTTATTTAGAAATGTTTGGATTTCAAAATTTTTATTAGTGGATTTCCTATTAGATTTATTTAATATAAAAAAACTTATTTATTTTTTTTTTTTGGAGAGGAAAGTAGAGATAATTAGAATTTAATGGTAGTGTAAGGTACAGAAATTAAAACTAACAATAGGGGTTTTATGACATCTATATTTTATGCTGCAAGTCTGTTTATAAATAAAAACTAATAAAAATTAACAATATAAACACACCTCGTAAAAATATATGTAATATCCACAAGAAATTTAGCATAATACAATATACTCAAACCATCTAAATCTAAAACAAAACTAAATTAGTCGGGTTTAAAATTTATAAAATATAAAAAATCAGATTAAATATAATTAAAAACTTACACTCAAATACCATGCCAAAATTCATCATGTGTCTTGTTAGGCTATTTATCTAAAAAGAAATGAGAATAAAATTTATGTTCTAATTTCTAACACATGATTTTAACTCAATATTGTCGAGTTTGTTACTTGAACTAAAATGACATGTAGTTTAGTGGGATAATAAAATTGAAAGCCCACCATGCAGCTCCACCGCTACCCTTTTCTCACATCACTGATGACAACAAGAGGTGCTCGTAGACACTAGAGGTCTTGGCCCAACGGTTGAAGGGGTTTATTCCCTTCCTTTGCATCATGGGTTCAAACCTCATCGTGCACGTCTGTCACTTCCGCGATGCCTGACATGCTCACTGGGTTTGCAGGATGTTCAGCGAGCCGTGAGATTAGTCGTGATGCGCACAAGCTGGCCCGGACACCCATGTAAATCAAAAAAAAAAAAAAAGGTGCTCGTAGAGATAATAACCATATCTTATGCAAGTCTGTCTTCAATTATTCAAATAAAAATGAGCATGGAGCTGAAAAAAAAATGTAATGTGGATGTTTGAGTCAGTATATATGTATCTTAATTAATTTTATGGGTTATGAAGTTAATGACCATATAAACCTTTACTGACTATCATATTAGTAATCTCATAACTCGAACTTGAAAATATATGAAAAACAAATCTTTTAATCCCAAATTTTTATTACTGAACCATCTATTATTAGATGGTTACATATACCCAATTTTTTATTCATGGAGATGGAGATTAGTAAAGGTGGATTAAATTGTCTTACCTTTAGGGTATGATAATAAATTTGTATCATTTGAATTATATATATAATTTATTATATGTATTGAAAAAAAATATGAATTAATTCACTTTTAAGAGATAAATGACTTATCATCTTTTTTTTTAATTTGTTGAAAAAATTAAAACACTCCTGTATCACTGCGTAATGATATATTATCTCAAATTTTTTATTCTCAAAGTAGTCTTTTAGAAAAACAAAAGGTTTTATTGAGAATCAAAGAGATATTAATTAAGAATTTTTCCTACAAAATATATGATCTTTTTTGAAAAATGAGTATTTAAATGTTTTTCTTAGAATTATTTTCCTTTCACCAATAAGATTGACAAAGATTAAAAAATTAAGTTTCTTTCTAAAATTTAATTTGATTTTCTTAAAAGAGTTTTAAAAAAACACAACTATGTGCATTTAATGAGAAGGGAGAGATTCCAACACACACAAAAGAAGAAAAAATAATTAAAAATATTGTATTTTAGTTAATTTTGACTTGGGTTTAGAAAATTATGAAAAAAAAAGAAAGAGAAAATGATATTTGAAGATAGAAATTATTTTTTGGAGAAGAGAAAATTTATGCTGACCGAGAAAGAAAATTGAAAATTTTCAAAACTTGATAAATAAATATAATTTTCTTAAATTAAATAAAAATAATTTTCGACTTCCCGGCGAAAAAAAAAAACTAATAAATTATATACGCCAGCAAATCAAACAGCAATGCATGAGAACTCCAAAAGCGTAATCTGCTGACACGTTCGAATTCAATATACTGAACGACCACGTGCCACTACCTCACAGGCAGTGTCTTCTATAAAAAAACATCAAGCCGACACATAAAGCAGGGATTGCTCACAAACGCGAGGCACGTACCCTACAAGTGTCAGCAAAGAAGGACACGTGTGAGTCATACAGTAACCATTGTAAGGCTATAAAATTTCACGCAAACAAGAAGGGTTCACATTCACTGCAACTAAAGCTCGTTATACAGCTACTTAAGAAAAACGAGGCTAGCCAGAGAATTACCTTTCAATTTTCAAGAGCAAAATGGCATCTCATGAGCAGAGCTACAGAGCTGGTGAATCCCATGGCCGAGCTGAGGTATATATATATATATATCATATGATCAGTTTATTTCTCGCATCAATGGCAGCGACTTTCCTGATATAGTGATATTGATTGCTGATGTATTAAAGTTATTGCCTGAACAGGAGAAGACTGGTAGAGTGACAGGTAACATGAAGGAAAAGGCCAGGGAAGTGAAGGACAAGACATGTGAAACAGCCCAGCAAGCCAAAGAGAAGGCTGGACAGAAGGCTCAAGAGGCCAGGGAGAAGACAGCAGAGACTACCGAGACTGCCAAGCAGAAGACCCAGGAAGGCAAGGAGAGCTCCAAGGGGGTTATGCAGCAAACTGGGGAGAAAGTGATGAAGATGGCTGAGAGCGCTAAGGATACTGTGAAGCAGAGTTTGGGGATGGGTGGCCCTGGTGAGGATGAGGATATCTATACCAGGAAAGATGAGACGGAAGATCCTGCTGGTTATAAGAACACCACCACCTATAAGGAGACCAAATACTAGTGCTATATGTACGAATAAGAGCATGGGATCATACATCCATATATAGCTCTGATCCTTTGAATTATGTTCACGTTTATTTGGGCATGTTTTTTAAGTCCTTAATATCACCTTAGCTGGGCAAGCTGCTAGCTAGATAGGGCTCCCTTTGGCTTTCTAAAGATCCCGAGTTTAGCAGCTTGGAACGCTTCGAGTCCAAAAATAAAACAGTCAGTACTGTCGTCTTCATGAAGGGATTCGTTGTGATTTTCACTTTGCTTGATCGATGAAGTAAAATCTTGTTTTCCCTCCCCTTGTTTCTTCGCTTTTGCATGATTTGGCTGATCGTGATGATCACATCAAGTTATCAAGCCAGGACTGACAGAGAAACTTTTACGATTAATCAATCATTAAGGGAAAGAAAAAGAAAACTTGAAAGAAGAAGCAGTTGACATTTGCGTGAAAAATCGAAAGCTAGAATCCTTGCCTTTTTTTTCTTGAGAAAAAAGAAATCAAAACCTTGTATATGGATAAGTTGGTTCTGGTTCGAAGGCGTAAATGTTTACATGAGCCTTCAAAACCTTGGTAATTTACATAGGTTTTGTCCTCTGAATTCACCTTGTTACGCTGATTTTTAGACCAACTCGTTTAGCTGACACTAGATTTTTTACCTCAACTGTAATCCGGAGCATTCAGCCCGTGAGAAGAACTAAATTGAAAAAAAATAATCTAAATTATGATCCGAATATAAAAAAGAAATGCCTATGTGATGCTAGTTAAGTTAGGTTAATTTAATAATATAATTAAAAAATTAACAAATTAAAAAATCCAAGATAACCTAAAAAAATATTATAGAAAGTCACCAAAAACATTATACAGCTCAATTTTCAAATATATTATGGAGCTCAATTTCTAAATAAATCAAATATTAAAAAATAAAATTAAAAAAAATACGAGTTAAAAAAAAACAAATGAAATTTTATTTTGAGCTACGCCACAGGCCAGATATTTTTGTATAACCTTTAAGAAAATGTTTTTAAAAAATGAAGATGGTGACATTGGACAATACTATTTAAAACAAAAATATTGAGCAATTAATTTAATTCAATTCAATTCAAAAAAATCTTTAAAAAGAGGATAAATTTTACAAAGAACGACAAATAAAAAGAACTCGAATAATCTATGTAATTTTTAAAATCAATGAAATATTCTATATAAGGAAAAATAAATAAATTACGGAGCTCGATATCAAATGCTACATGATGAAACTGAAAAACATGACTTTTTTTTAAAAAAAAAAAAAAAAGTTGGGTGAATCTCCTAAATATGGGTCACGCTCTCAAGTTCGCAACCTCTTAAATCTTAGACTAGAGATCAATCATGAAGCTCAATTTAATATTGTAAAATGAAATAAAAAAATATTAATTTAAAAAACTTTCCAAGGAAAAAAATACAATAATCTAAAGAATGATGCTAAAATCTAATATGTAAATATGATAAATAATGATGAAATCATTAAAATAAATCAATTTTTAAAACTATTCTAAATAAAATAAATAAAAATCAAAAGAATAAAAATCAAATTTGAAATAAAAAGATGATGGAGGATAAAATTGAAAAACAAATTCAATTCTATAAATTCATTCAAATAAACAAAATAACAACTAAAAAAACAATGACTAAATCCTAAAAAAAACAAACTCAAAGAATGATGTGAAATGTTTTAAGGTTAAGCATGAAAACCAAGAAAGAGGAAGAAAAAAGGAAAAAAGAGAAGAAAGTCAATTACACCAAATCTAAGATAATCTAGGAATATGCACCACCCAAAAAGATAATGCCCGACATGATGAATCGACATAATGTATCAAATAAATCAAGAAAGCCTATTTTTCACTTTAATAAGCCATTGTATGCACCGTTTGAAGATGACGAGTCGGCTTACTTGTTGGTGCATTTGTGAAATGTGCCACCAACTTTTTTTAATTTTAATAATTAAATTGTTGAATTATATCTAGGATCACATGGTTATTGCAAAAAAAAAATAAATAAATAAATAAATAAAATAACTAATATGCCCCTAAAGTCAAGCTTAAGAATTTTTAACTTTAAGGGTAATAAAACAATTACACGGTGCAGAGCAAAAAGAATTGTTGAAAAAGCCCCAAGTCCAAAGTTTTTTTTTTTGTTGTTGCTCTTAAGAATAACCAAGTAATTTAATGGACCCTGTAAAAAAAACATTTTTACCCTTTAAGACAAATTCATTGATTTTTTTTAGTGAAGAACAAAAACATTAATTTACTATTATAAACCACAGTAAAACAAAGGCAAATGTACAACGTTTTTTACCAAACCAAATAAGTTATGTTAATAACATATTTTGATTTTATGTGTGTACATTTTTATTATTACATTCCCAAACCACAGTATATTTTTATCAAAATCCGCCTCTGCAAATTTCATGCAAGTAGAACCCAGGTATTAATTATTATTATTATTTTTTCCAATCAACGTCAACAGATTCAACACTACGCTTGCAATGGGCAGCTCTTGAGAAAGTAGACCGTTGGTGGACATGCGCTCTACCCAAAGCGACGAATCATCCTGCTCAACGAAAATATCAGTGATGCCCAGAAATTATCAAATCTAATTCCATTCAGTCTCTGATCTCTCTACTTGGGACTGCTATTTTCTTGATTTGCAAAAAGAAATCATATCTCACGACTACATGAAATGATGTTGCAGTCTCTGTTTCTCTAAAATTACTTGAAAAGGAGGAAATGCAACATTTTGGTGTGGTTTTCTCAAAATGTCAGCGAAAGGAAAACAAAATTGACAAGAATCAAAGCCATACAAGCAAGGCTATGGTGCACTGTTTCTCTCGCACAAACCAACAGAAAAACCGACATATGCTTCTAGCCATCTAAGAGATTTCCCAATCTTTGTACTCCCCAGGAAGTGAACTTACAGTAGTTAACTCTGAATCTGTCAAAGGATGCCCTGGACTGAAAGAAGAGATCGTCTTCACTGAAATTGATAGCTCTTAATCCTTATCAATGCGGCAACCAAAATTGTGCTTGAATGACACTATCACTCACTCATGCCATCGCTTCCTTCAATATCAGTAAGTCCATCAAGTGCTTCCTCCTCCCTGCTACCTTCATCGTTTTCCATGGCATCCTCAGATTCCTCTTCCTCCTCGTCACTTTCATCATTGTCCTCGTAAATTACAGGAGTTATTGTTTGATTTTCATCCAATGCATCATCAACGACCTGATTTAAAGCAGAAAGAAAGAAACAAATCACATTATCAATAATTACAAGCTGCTGCAAATTCACTAACTGCATAATATCACAAAAACAATACCCCTGCATAGAAGATGTCTAAGCAACTTGACAATTGAAGTGCTGACTGGAAGGTTGCCACTCGGGATTCGATGAGCTGATAAACATGACATACTTCAAATTAAAACTTTAAGAGGAATCATATATCAATTATCCAATTTAAATTCACTAGAATATGTGATAATGCAAGTACTACCACATCGAAAAGATGTGAGATACACCACAATCTAACAATTATAATCTCAGTAGATGAAACTCAAAACAACATCAGCAAAGACTAGTCTAATCTCAGCAATTAAATTTTTAAGGAAAACCAATATTATCTGATTGTCTCAACTATATTCCAAAAGACAAACTTGATATCCAGGGAAGGGCCAAAATGATAATAAAAAAGTTCATAAAGCATGAATGGACATGAATTTTCAGATGAAAAAGACTTCCATTGCTATACATCACTCTTCAGAGTCTTTCCAGGGCGAGGCTCTCATTTTTCACCTGATATAAGGAATTCAAAGCAAGTAAAGAAGATTCCTGGGACATTATTCCAGTTGAATGTTGAAGAAGTAAACTTCTTAGCCAAGGAAGAGCACATGCCAAGATTGAACCCCTGCAACAAAAACACATTTCGTAAGACCTCGTTGAAACATATGTTTGGGTCGAATTCAAATAATACTTTTGCTTCTGCCTTTAAAGAATCCAGAGATTAAAAAGTGTTGAATGAAAATCCACAAACTATGGTTATTCAGAAAAAAAAAAATTATTGCTGTAAGGTACAAATTTGAAAAACAAATAATGGACAGATAACGCAAACATGATCTGTCAGATTCACCAGACAAATCTTGATAAGACAAGTAACTGTCCACCTTGAGTGAATTATGGATTGAAGACTGTGTAAAAGCTTGAGAACATCAGATGGATTAAGCAGCGAGATTGAATTTGCAATAACCTGCAAACAGAAAATATTATGAGTTATGTACCGGTATATTTTGTTTCTTGATAAAAAAGTACTAACTGAAAACAAATGTGAAAAGGAATGTGCTGTGCACAAGTTCATGGGAAGCATAATAGCAATTAATTTAGTACTAAAGTAAAACCTCCTTTAAGGAAAGTTCAGCATTAACAAATCTAAAGAAAAGAAAACAACCTTCTCATCTTGGGTGTATAAGCAATCTAAAAGAAGCGCACGATCACCAGCACGCAATGCTTGCTTAAGGAGAATGTTAACTGAATCAGCACTTGGTGGCTTTGCGCTAGGAGGTGATTCTTGCATCTCATGGCTGCTGGTTTTATCATCATCTTGTAAAGTTATACTAGCAAGTTTTTCACCCATGGTCAGCTCATTCACATCATGCTCAACAAGGACACCATCAGTGGCTTCACCATGATCTATATCAGAGGGGTGAATGTGTGAGCATATATAAACATTCAATATAGTAACACTCACAAAAGAAGAGTACCACCATAACAGGTGACATCTCAGAAAATCCAACACCACTTAACCAAACAAAAAATGGAGAATTACGCAATCAGTAGCCAGAAATTTGGGTCACACCACCACTCCTGGTAGTTCAAACTAAAATGATAAGACACTAGGAGGAGCCAAATGTAAGTATTTGACAATAATCGGTATCATCACGCATGCAAGACTGCGTGCGTGCGTGTGTGCCTATATATATCAGGAGTGGGTTTGGTACCTGGTTTTTTGCTAAAAGTACATGCTTGATAGCGACCAGTACAGTGATGGCAGAGTGATATCAGTTACAAGGCTAATTTCAATATGGGAATCAATAAGAAACTTGAGGACCTCATCCCACTATAATCCTCTTTCTCCAAATGTTCATTGTTGATTATTTAATTTCTATTTAGTTTATGAAACTTGTTTTCTGTCAAAGCTAATTGCCCTCAAGGAAAAGTAACTATTCCTAAAATTTTCTATCACTGGAAATCCTCTTTCTCCAATCAGAGCCAAAATTAAAAAAAAAATGATCTTTCAGTAAAATGGCAGACATAAGCTGTATCATAGGAGGAGTTAGGAGCAAACCGTTAGCTCGAACTGTATATTATCTGCTTTAATCAAGTTAATGAATACTTCAACTAAATCCAATTACATAAACAAGGGAAAAAACCCATCATCTTATCGAGTAAAAACATTTATCTTTCTAGTGCTAAACACAATGAGCCATGTATTGTGTGAGTTACGCAAATCAATTGGGACAAGACAAACAAGGAGCAGTAACTATAATTAAAAAACAACTGTATGACAATCCATACCAGTATCAATTGTGTCTCCTGTGTCAGACGCAGCGCGTTTCTTCTTCTTTGTTTTTCTAGCTTTCGTAGAGGCAACTGGTGTTTCCGATTCTAGATTTTGGACATCTGCAACACAGTTTCCTCTTATTGTAAATACCAGACACCATGAATGAACGATCTTAAGCATTTCCTATCAAATGATGTTACCTAGCTGTTTTGGTGGAGCATCAGCGTCGTCAACCTGGAGCAGAGCAAGCTCGAGGGGTTTATTTTTCTTCTTCTTGCGGATACTGAAGTCGGCAAGGGCTTGGCCATCTTCCAGCTGTTTTCCTGCGAAGACTAGGCGTTGTTGTTCGGGTGGAATGCCTTCCACGTCTTTGATTTTTGCCTTTACATAGTCGATGGTGTCTGAAGACTCCATCTCCAATGTTAGGGTCTTTCCCGTTACCGTTTTCACCAAAACCTGCATCTTCCACCCGGTTTAAATGAACTGAGAGGCAACAGAAAAGGACCGAGGGTTTCTCCGGCTAGGGTTTTAAGTTCTAAGTTCTAACCATGTCTCCATTTGAGGGGTTTTACAATACTTCGGAAAATCACACTTGGATTTTGTATCGGTTTGACAAATGAGCCCCTATAAAATGCATTTTATTAACTATACTCTTTATTCTTCAAATTTAATCTAATTGGAATGAATCGTAATACTAAGAATAATATAGCCTCTACCAATAGGTTTAATTCATGGCATTGTGATTACTTATTGGGTTGAATTTATAAAATAAGACGAATATAAAGTAAGTCTGATGAAATATATTTTGAAGTGGCTTGCTTGCTGAATTGAAACAAAAACGAGGACTACATTTGAAATCTTTTTAACAATTTTCTTCATTACCTATTGGGTCAAGAATTGGGCCTGAAGCCAGGGATTCAAATACACAAGTATTTGGGCTGGGCTATACCGACTACACTCTTTCCTTCGGCTTGTTGCTGTGTTATAAATAAAGGAAACGTAACACCTTGTCTGTGTCTCTCCCGAATCTTCAAGTGACATGACTTTCTCCCTTAATAGAACCGTGTCTCTTAATGTTTGCCTGATGAAAATTTGATCGCAGGTTCTTACGAAGACAGATTTTCAGAAGTTCCTCACATGAATATTTTTTTAATATTCTTCGTGTTTTGACTTGGATAAATATATTTTTTCTTATCTCAAGGGTATTGCCTATTTGGTTATTTATTTATCATTGTTTTGTGCAATGAATCTAAGCACAGCAATAGAAGAGGATATAAACTAAGATATAATAAAATTCTTACATGATTATTATAATTTATAATTATATTCCATAACTTCTATGCTCGTTTATTGTTGCTGAGCCATGTTATTATCATCCTCATCGAAGAGTTACAAAAATCCTTCATGCAACATCAAAACAACTAACAAGCATTTAGTCATTGAATTTCCCATCCCAAAAATCATTATCTCCAACACTACTAAAAAGGAGGGCAATTAGCATCAGATGTTAGCATCAAAATAATTTAGATGTAATTTTAGTAACAGATTAGCAATGGATTAAATATATATTAATTCTTTAATATTAACAACAAATTCAGCAATGAAAAATTAGATATTAAAAAATAAATTAATATATTAAGAATTTGCAACGGATTTGCCATTGCTAATATAGTTGTTGATATAAAAAGGTTTAAATTTTGACTTTTGTAAAATAATAATAATAATAATAATGACGTGTTGTTTTTTTATTGGTCTATATATCTATTCCTTGAAAACAACAAAAGAAGAACCTCACACAGCTGCAAAATTTATTCACCCTCAAAAGAACCCAATATTGTGTCTCCTTCTATAATTCTCCAAACACCTAATTAACCCATATCTCTCTTTTTCTATTCCTTCTCCAGGAGCCAAACTCATATATCTCTTTCAATTCTACCTATCTTTGTCATGCTGATTGGCAACGGTTATTAACATCGGATATTCCTTTGATGATCATTATTATGGAAAAACAATCTGCAAATCATGGCATATCAAACCATGCAATCACAGACCACAACAAATCAACAGATGAAATTACACCTTGATATTGCAGCTTAATTATAGGAGTTAAATACTTGCCTTTCATGTATATTTCATTGACTACACAGTTGTAATTGATTCCCCTGATTGTACTACAATCAATATCAATATATATAATCTCTCGCTGAAGAACATACGAGAGTTTCTTGCAGTTTCTGAATTGTTTTACGGTATCAGAGCAAAACATAACCTCTGTTTTTCGATCCACTATTATGGCTTCTTCTTCTCCCAACTCCGTCACTCCTATCAATATCCATAGCCTCGTCACAGTCAAACTTACCAAGGATAATTATTTACTATAGAAAACCCAAATCGTTCTCTACCTACGTGGTCAACGTCTCTTTGGTTTTGTTGATGGAACTATCTCCAGTCCAAGCCTCACTATTATTAATCCTGAAGCAGCAACCTCCCAAACCATTCCTGCTGAAATATCAAATCCCCACTATTGTACTTGGTATGATCAAGATTAGGTTGTGCTAAGTGCACTGGTCCCCTCTCTGTCTAAAAATATTCTAGCACAAATGGTTGGCCTATCAACATCCAGAGAAGTCTGGATTGCTCTTGAGAGAATGTTTGCCTCTCATTCTTTTGCTTGCGCCATACAAACCAGACAATTCCTAGCCTTCACCAAGAAAGGTAACTTGTCAATCTTTGATTATTTTCAAAAAAAATAAAGACCTTCTCAGACAACCTAGCAGCCATCAAACAACCCCTTCAAAACCATGAATTTCTAACTTATCTTCTTGGTGGTCTTGATACTTCTTATGATGCTATTGTCACCTCAATTTCCACTCAAGTTGACAAAATGACCTTAAAAGATATTTTTAATATCTTCTTGCATTTGAACTACGTCTGGAACAACAACAAGTCTCTTTTGATAATTCTGTTAATTCGGTGAACATGGCCACAAGAAATGACCATAGATCACGTGTTGAAAGATGTACATAACACCAACATCTCCCTCAGCACCAGTCTTATGGCTCCAACAACAGAGGAAAGGGACGTGGCTATAAAGGAAGAGGTCCATCTCCCAATTACTCCTCCAATCCGAGACCACAGTGTCAGGTCTGTGGCAAACTTGGTCACACGGCCATCCAATGTCATTACAGATTTGATCATGCCTACTAAGGTACCTTTCCTCACATGGCAGCTTATATGACAACTTCCTCATCACCTCATGATACCAACTGGTATTTGGATACTAGTTCCACAAATCACTTCACCAACAACTTCAATAACCTGTCTCTCTAGTCAGATGCTTATCTTGGCAACGACCAAATTCATGTTGGAGATTGGGCAGGTTTGCCTATAAAACACATTAGCTCTACAACTCTCTACACATCGACAACTTCTTTTATTTTAAATAAGTTGTTGAATGTGCCTCAAATTCAAAAGAATTTAATTTCTGTTAGTCAATTCACAAGAGACAATAACGTTTATATTAAATTTCATTCTTCTTCTTTTTTGGTGAAGGACGAAGCAATGGGGAGAGTTCTTCTGCGCGGCAAACCTAAAGACGACCTTTACGTTTTTCCAACCTCCATGTCATTAATAAACCGTCCACAAGCCTACTTATCTGAACGAGTCCCCCTTAATGTCTGGCACTACCGAATGGGTCATCCGTCCTATCAAACTGTCCGTTATCTCGTTTCAAAATTTTCTTTACCTACTTCGTCTAATAAAATTCCGAGTATCTATTCAAGTTGTCAATAAGGAAAGAGTCATTGCCTTCCTTTTTCTAGTTCTCAATCAATTTCCAATCAACCACTAGAATTAATTTTCTCTGATGTGTAGGGTCCATCTCTTGTCATGTCCACAACTGGAAATAAATATTATGCTTCTTTTGTTGGTCATTTTAGCAAATTCACATGGCTGTATCCAATCTCTGATAAATCTAGTGTCATGCCCATTTTTCACTCATTTCAAAAACTTGTTGAATACCAATTTAATTGTAAGATAAAATCTTTCCAAACCGATTGGGGTGGGGAGTATCGCTCCTTTCACACATATTTTACACAATTTGGCATTCAACATCGAATCTCTTGCCCTCATACTTCCCAATAAAATGGATCTGTCAAACGAAAACACCGTCACATCGTTGAAATGGGTCTCTCCCTCTTATCCCACAATCATGTTCCTCACATTTATTGGGATAATACTTTTATCATGGCCACATATCTTATTAATCATCTTCCTACTTCCCCTCTTGGCATGTCCCCATTTGAAAAAATCTACAACTATGTTCCTAATTTTTCATCCTTAAAAATTTTTGGGTGTGCTTGTTTTCCTTTTCTTCGTCCTTTTAATCGCAACAAACTTGATTTTCGTTCTAAACGTTGCATCTTCCTTGGTTATAGCAATTCTCACCGTGGATTCAAATGCCTTGATACATCTATTGGCAAGGTATTTGTCTCAAAACATGTGGTCTTCGATGAAGGGTATTTTCCCTTTGCGAGTTCAAATACTTCCCCTCCCCAGTCTTCATCAACCTCATATACAACTCTTCTTATCTCCCTTTTAAGAAACAATGTCAATCATACCCCGACAACACCTTCTTCCTATCCTTAACCATTCTCGTCATTCTCATCAGTCCCTGCTCCTTCCCAAAACATACCATCACCCGACCTAAATTCCTCCAACCTTTCCAATGACTCTGCTCCCACACCACAGCCAACCCAACACACGTCCATTGCTGCAGAACTCCCTTTGCATCATCCTCATCAGATGATCACACGATCTCGAAACAATATCGTTAAGCCAAAGAAGAATCCTGATGGAACTGTTCGGCATCCTCTGCCACAAACCTTTCTTGTAACAAGTACCATTCCTGAATCACCAACCTGCTATTTAGAAGCTTCAAAACATCGTGAATGGCGTGCAGCGATGGATGAAGAATTTATTGCACTCATGAGAAATGGCACATGGTCCTTAATCCCTGCCACACCTGGTCTCAATGTAGTCGGCTCCACGTGGATTTTCAAATCCAAACGCAGGTCAGATGACTCTCTTGAACTACGAAAGGTGAGACTTGTCGCCAAGGGTTATCATCAACAACCAGGAATTGATTATGATGACACATTCAGCCCTGTGGTAAAACCCACCACCATTTGCGTCATGCTCAGCTATGTTGTCTCCAATTAGTGGCCGATATATCAGATTGATATACAAAACGCCTTTCTCCACGGCCACCTATTTGAAGAAGTTTACATGCACCAACTGCTTAGCTATGTGCATCCTTGATTCCCCAACCATATTTGTTGACTACATAAGGCCCTTTACGGTCTCAAACAGGCTCCACGAGCCTGGTACCATTGATTACAAAAACACTTGCTCTCTTTTGATTTTATGAACTCCTACTCCGACACTTTTCTTTTCATCTGCAGACATGGTTCAACTTCATTATTCCTACTTGTTTATGTCGATGATATCCTGATCACTGGCTCAAATCCACTGGCCATCTCCCAGTTGATCACCAATCTCAGTCATGAATTTGTTGTCAAAGATCTTGGACACCTTAAATATTTTATGGGCATAGAAGCACATCAGCTGGCCAAAGGTCTCCTTCTCTCGCAAAGCCAATACATCTTCAACCTTCTCCAGTGTACAAATATGGTGGATGCCAAACCGGTCTTTTCACCAATGTCCTCCTCTCAGAAACTATCCTTGGTCGTGGGTGGATCTTATTCTGATCCTTCCAATTATCGTAGTATTGTGAGAGCATTACAATATTTATCCCTGACTCGCCCAGACATTTCCTTTACAGTTAACAAAGTCTGCCAATTCATGCACCAACCTACTGATGAACACTGGACAACTATGAAGAGAATCCTACGATATCTCAAGTTTTCAATTCATTTCGGGTTACTTATTAAGCCAAGCACCTCCACACAGCTTTCCATTTACTCTGATGCTGACTGGGCGGACTGTCCATATGATCGCAAATCTACCTCAGGGTTTTGCCTCTATCTTGGTGACAGCCTAATATCATAGAGTTGTGGCACGATCCAACACTGAAGCTGAGTACTGTGCAGTTTCACATGCCACTACTAAATCTCTCTGGGTGCAATCCTTGCTGCATGAAATTGGTATTACTTTAGTCCAATACTATGGTGTGACAACATCGGTGCCACATATCTCATGGCCAATCCAGTCTTCCATGCACGCACTAAGCACGTGGAGATCGACTATTACTTTGTCAGGGAAAAGGTTCAGCAGAAAACTCTTGATGTGCACTTCATCTCCAGTAAAAATCAACTTGCTGATGGGCTCACTAAATCAATTGTGTTTGCCTGATTTGCCTTCCTCAGAGACAAGCTCAACGTGATTTCATCCCCATTAATCTTGAAGGGGCATATTATGGAAACACAATCTGCAGATCACAACATATCAAACCATGCAATCATAGACCACGACAAATCAGCAGATGAAATTACACCTTGATATTGCAGCTTGATTATAGGAGTAAAATACTTGCCTTTCATGTATATTCCATTGACTACACAACTGTAATTGATTCCACTGATTGTACTGTAATCAATATAAATATATGTAATCTCTCGCTGAAGAACACATGAGAGTTTTTTGCAGTTTCTTAATTGTTTTAATCAGCAACGGAATATTCGTTGTTGATCAACAACAGTCATTAACAATGGAATATCCGTTGCTGATTTACATATTCAGCAACTGAATTTCAGCAACGGATAATCCGTTGCTAAACAAATCAATATCTATTATTTATATCTAAAATTATCTGTTGCTAATTCTGTTGCTGAATTTTATCCGCAACATATTTTAATATTATTTTTAGTAGTGCAAGTAAAAGAAGATAGGGCTCCTTTTCTTCCTCTACAAGCCAAATCTCCTTCCTCGACATCATAATACACGTTTAAATGCCAAGATGTTGCTCATACAGTATCCTTAATAAGCTAATTCTCCAGTAACAATAAAGCCATTAATCTTTCCTTCGTAATTTCTAACATCATGTAGGTAACGTACAACTACCATAAGTACTGCGACGCTATTTAATCAATTTAGAAATTACGAACATAACTAGTTATTATGTGATCAACAGTCTTGTTTTTTAATCTGAATTCAATGCTTTCTTGACAGTTAAATTAGCCCGTATATGTAGAAAATACATGAATGATCTAAAGATAGTTCCTTTCTCTTTAGTGGGAACCAGGAGAGCATTGGTGGCCTAGACAAAAGACATTTTGGGAATGGGTAAGGGCCAGGGGCATGAGAACTTTATAATGGCCAAAATTGGTTTTGTTGCACTTCCTAAGGACTTTTCTCTACCGTTTAGAGCATGTATGAGAGAGGATTTTTGTGGTTTTCCTGAATTGGATCCTTTCACAAAGCCTATGTTACGAAACAAGATTGTTTCTCTACATGCGTTATGCTCACTTGTCTCAAGAATTAGAACAAGCAAGAAGATCATGATTGCAGCACTGAAAGAAATAAAGGGATTACATGAATGATTGCTCATTTCCCAGCTGAGATTTAGTCAGGTCAAGAAAGCACGGAATTAGTGATTCACAATGTGATGATCTTTGGAATGATAGAAACTCAAGTGTTACCTCTCTTTGGCAGCCGAAGATTCTTCCATCTTTATCTCTTCCATGTCATAGTGCACATGCATGGCTTGACATAGAAGTGCATTACTTTCTTTCAACCGTAACACAGTTAAAATTGCTTGGCAATATCTAAACATGTGCATGTCTAAATGTCCAAAAGCAGCTTATATCTAAACGTGTGCGTATCTTAATGTAGAAGTGCGATTATGTTTTCAGGTCCAAAAGCAGCCCATGTCTAAACGTCCCGTGTTTAACTGAGAATTTTTGGTGATTTATTAGTCATTTTGTTATTAGCTGGATGTGCATGTTCATGTGCAGGTGCTTCGGATGCATTTGTCAATTAATTTGACAATACTCATTAAGAATGGTTACAGAAATTAAGATACTAGCCTGGAAATAGGTTATTAGTTGGCCATGCGTGATTTGCTTTTTGTTGTGTTGCCTTTCTTCAATGGAGAAAGAACACAAAGCAACACAACAAGAACCGTTAACTTGATTGTCTAACAACAGCATATTATACAGCAACCCTCATCAATCATGTCATGGACCTGCATTCATCTTTCCTGTAACAAAATTGCATTAAAAACAGTTCATGACAATTTGTCATGTATATGAATCAAAGTCATGTTACATTTCCCAATAAACTACAGATCAAATCCAGCAAACAAGTGCTTACAGTCACATGAACCTTGCATCAAAGTATCCGAACCTGGCATGTTGTCGACAGCTATGGGCGTGCCTGCTCCGCTCCCTTTTCACAAGAGAATAAGTTATATTACCTTGTCAGATAATAGTGAGGAAATCCCGACCACTGATAGTGGTTCATCATTTGTTGGTGCTTGAGCATAAATACCGGAGCATGTATTCATTAGACGAACAAGTATCTGCCAAATCCTGATGTATTCTAGTAATTGCTTTCTGCAAGGATTTTAAAGCGGGAAGAAGATTTCTGGAATTTTGTTGAATTGAATTTCCATGAGCTTTGCAAAGCTCCTGTCAAAAAAATAATCACAAACAACGAATTAGATCTGAATACAGGACGACCTCTGATGTCATAGAATTTCATAAGTTGGCAGCAAGTACCTGACACCAACGGAGTAAAAATTCCAAGTGCGGACAGCTTTCCAAAAGATCAGAAAATGCTTCAATTAATCTCTGCAGATATCTGTACGGGACTGAGGAGGCAACAGCTGGTATATCCAATGGACTGACAGAAAAAATGCACTTTTTTATTAGTGAATCCTCATTCAGACGAAGGCTGAGAATTAAAGCTCTGTTTGGTTGATCTTCATCTAATGCATCTTCAACTGTCTGCACACCAATGTAGTCATCAAATAAAATCAGCAGGAGAAAACACTACTATAAGTCAACGAAGAAAATTTGTTATTTCCAACTAAGCAGATACCAATCATCTGACAGCCTTATATAACATGCTTTGAATTCTCCATGGTAAGTACTTACAAGAGAGAAGAAAACTAAAGATTTACTTGTTTCACAGAATTTTACAAAAAGAACACAAGATACCTCTGGTGTAACATCTATATCTAGATCAGTGGGATCAAAGATAAAGGATTCATCAATTGAATAAACAAGAACCCCCTCTGTTGTTGCCGCTGCAAAGCTTCGCCCAGTGGGTGCAATTCTCAGGCATTTGGTTCTAATAATAGGCCTTCCACGATTGGGCATGGATCCTGGTAAATCATACCCCAACTTTCCTCGAGTTTGTTTATCAACGCCTTCTTCAGTATCAGAGTCATCATCATCAATTAAATCAAGTGGACCTGCATCTGTCATTTTCTTGGAGTTCAAGAAATCCAGCACCCCATCTAGTGAGAGATTGTGAGTTATTTGGAAGCGACGCAGCAGAACCTGCAGTTCATACATAAATCAATCCACTACTTCAAACATTAAGAGAGATCTACACTGGCAGACCAAGGAACCCATCCAAACAATGTAAAATGGAAGAATAAGCCACTAGGTAATTAAGCTATACCATTCCTTCAAAAGTATATCCAACATCCAAATAGTTATCAATCTAATATCTACATTCAACTAGCTTACGCATGACAAAAACAAAAATGTTTGAGCTTTCCAGTGATTGATAGAAACATGTTGTGATGAAATTCATGAAATAATAAACTAGATAATTAAACTATTTGAAACATTTACCAAATTAAAATGTCAAATGATAAGCATGAGGTTATACATAAGATTGAAGCAAACCTGATCAGCGACATCATACATACAGATGTACTTGCTACTTCCACCAGCTAATATGTAACTCCCATCTGCAGAATAGCACAAGGTTGTGAAGCACTTTCCTGCAGTCGAGTTTGCCGCTGATCTACGATCAGTCATGAGACGCCCTCCAGCAATATCCCTGCGGCCCTCAATGGTGTACATTAACAAGCCATCAATTGGGTCCCAGAAATGAATTTGCCCATCTAATGTGCTGCAAGCTAATTGCTTTCCATCTGGACGATAAACCACAGTAAGAACATCGTGTGTGTGAGGGAACGTTTCAACAGCTCCCTTTCCTTCAAAAACATCCCACAAGCGAACAGTTTTGTCCCATGATGATGAAGTTAAGACTGCCTACAGGAAAAATAGGTTTACTTCAGAAGCTACTCATGAATCAATAGGTAATGAAAGCTGACTATAAACCTTACAAATTTGTTCATGTGTATGCTATTAGTTAATTTACAAGAATCCAAGATTTGTTATATGCCAAATGTAGAAGGGGGATCGAACATCAAAAGAAATTCATGTAAATAAGCCACTTTGGACAAAACACAGAAACCAAGAGGAATTAACACAAAATAAGGGATGGATAACCAGAAAGTGCAGATACAGCTATCAAATGCAACTCACATTTGTGGGAGAAAATATCAGCCCATGAACAGGACCTCCATGACCGCTAAGGATATCCAATAAACGGCCTGTCTTCATTGACCAAACAAATATCTATTGCAAACAAAAATTAAGCACTCTGTCAGGGAAAAAAAAAAACAGCAGATTGGTCTCAATGCAGCAGCAAAAGAAATTAGTACCTCAAATGAATCTAGAGTTCCAGCACAAATTACTTCCCCACTTTGGTCTGCTGCCAAAGAGACAAACTGCCTTGAAGAAGGGGTGGTAAATGTCCTAAAATTTCTATAACGGTACAAATCCCATGCACGTACTGTTCCATCAAGAGATGCACTTAAAAGACAATGGTTGTTAGCCATAAAATGAAGAGAAGTCACGGCATTAGTGTGCTCCGAGAATGTTACAAAGCAAAAGCCCGATGAAACAGTCCACACCTGTGACAAGCAAACACAACACATTCATATGGCATATAGGTACAAAAATAAAGGAGTCAACAAAAAGACAAGCATATAGCACATTATCAAAAGCTTAACAATCAGATATGAGAAATAGATCATCAAATTGTGAAAGTACTATGAAATAAACATGCACAAGACACTGTTTAAGATACCATCATAGGAACTGTTTAAGACAAACACGGTCAGTATGATCACACACTTACCAAACATTACATGCATACATTCGTCACGTGCTCCCTCATCATTTTAAATAAAATTTGTTACCTTAGAAAAGGCCAACACTGCAACAACTGCAACAGCAGATGGGCTATAGGACCAAAGCCATATAAACAAATTGAAATTTTAAAGGACCATGAACAGAATATGTAGAACAAATACAGTGTCCAACTAATTGCATTTAACAAAGACGTGTACATGCACACAAACAAATTCACAGCCTATGAATATAACATATAGACAATAAACAAAAATCATAACATTTTTGCAAATGCATCAATAACATTTTTCCAATATACTCTCCAGAATATAGATTAGCAATTGCATATCAAACAAATAAGCATAACATTTTTGCTACCAAACGTCCACACACATGCACATAGCAGCACATTTCTTTCAGACAATCCATATATACAAAGTAAGAGCACCTAAATATCCTTGAATAACCTAGCCTATTTCATCATGCCGACATTTCCATAACAAATTCAATCTAAGAACAGCACGCTAAGTAACTACAGCTTCCTAAAAACATAAAACATCTCTGTATGCTCATTTTGTACCTTTACTTTATTATCATCTGCCCCAGTAGCCAGCAATTGTGAATCTGGCGAGTAAGTCAAGCAATTCACATCGAAGTAATGCCCTTGTTGCTTCAACACATAACTCTCTGACCGCCATTCCCACACAAGCAACTGCCCCAGCTTTGCACAACCAAACACCAACCAATTCCCACTCTCATTGAACACTGCAGCAGTAATCTTCTCCCTGGAAATTGACAACAAGTGCATGCAAACAAAATCTGGCATTTGATATAACCCAAAAACACCATTAGAAAACCCCACCACCACCATATCAAGCCCCCTATGGTAAGCACATGCAGTTAACTTCGCCGGTGATTGCATAAACCCATCTTTCCTTAACAGCTCCCATTTCCTCTTATGCAAATACCCCTCTTCTCCCAGATCTTTCCCATCAAAATCCTTCCTTTTTTTAACATTACCCAAGCTCTCACCATTCACATTCCCTTCCCCATCCCTCTTTGGCGTCCCTGGAGAAGCAGGCTCTGAATTTCCCTCGTCGTTTTCATCAAAATTACCATCATTATTACCACTATAACCCCAGCTAAAAATGTAACAATCACGCGTAATTGTATAAACTTTATTAACCTGATCAGTATTTTTCTTATCATAACCAAAGAAACAACCAACGACATTATCTCTATGGCCTAAAAACAAAAAGGGCTTATTCAAAATCCCATCTTTCAATTTCTCAACGCAAAAGAGGCGTGCCACTAAATCCTTCGAGCCAACAAGCAAATACTTACAGTCTAAGCTCCAATCAATCGCGGTAACTGTATCCTCGCAATCTGCTATGGTCCTAACTAACTCGAAAGCGAAAAATTCCTTTTTGAACCCCGGAGACCGCCAGATTTGAACCAACTTTCCAGCCGCAACAGCAATAAATTTACCATCAGGGCTGAACTTGAGGGCATTGACTGTATTCTTGAAGTTAATACGGTGGAGGATGACGCGGCGGGGGATGTTGATAAAGTGGCAGCGGTGGTTCTCGTCGACTGTGAGGAGGAAAGTGCCATCGGGGGAGGCGGCGATGCGGCGGATGTTGGAGGAGGATTGGAGTGGGAGGGTTGTGGTTTGGGATTTGAGGAGGTCGGTGATGGAGACTCGGTTACCGACAGGTGAGATAAGTTGGGTGTTTTGAGTAATTACAACGTTGCCTCCCCTGTACGGGGCTCCGAGCAGGTTTTGAAATCTGTAATTCATCCTCTGTGTTTGTTAAGTGCAGAAGAAAGCCAGCTCAGTTTTCCTTTGCTTTCTTAGGGTTTAGGGTTTAAACCCTGGGCTAAAGCTAAAGCTAAATAGAGCGCGTAAGCTTTTTTATTTGTTTGTTTTTGTTGTTTTGCCTTTGCCAGAGAAGAAAATATAAACAGCGGGCCTATAATATTGTGACCCAATCTAAACTATAGTAGCCCATTGAGCCCCAAAACACTTGAGCAAGCTCTACGTGGTCAAGTGTTTTTCGAGAAGGATCGGGAAAGTCAACGATGGATAAAAGAACAACCCTCTCACTTCACTATTTATATGAGAGCACTTTTTTTTTTTTCAAAAAAAAAAATTCTATCCTTTAGTTTTTTTTTCAATTAAATTATTTTTTTATATTTTTTTAATTTTATCCTCTAATATTTTATTGATTCTGAAATATTTTTTATAATTTTTTTTAACTTATTTTCTATAATATTATTGTTGTCTCAAATAAATATCTTGATATTTAATTGATACATTATTCAAATAAATTATTTTTATTATTATTTTTTTAATTTTATCATTTAATATTTCATTGATTTTCAATTCATCTTCATAATTTATTGGTATACTTTATATAAGGTTATTATAATTTCAAACAAATATCCTAATATTTAATTGATGCTCAATTTTATGAGCACTTATAGGTGTTACTAGTTATATGCCCCGCACGATACCGCGGGTCAATTATTTTTTGTATTTCAAAAAAAGCTAAGATCTAAAAATGTTAGTTTTTTTTTATAAAATTATACCCAAAAGTTTTAGGTTTGGTTGCAACGCTTGATCCAAGAGTAATATTTATAATATTAATAATAACATTAAACTTGGGTTAACCCTTAGCATAAAAGTGTTTGGACTGCAATACCAGACCCAAAAGCATTGGACGTGGGTCTGACTGCAAGGTCGTGTCATAAAAGTGTGATAATTAAATGGATTAGTTAAAAAGAAAAAAACTAATGAAGAAAAAAATATATGAATTAATTGGGTTAACCCGTCATACCTTGAATTCGCATCGTGAAAGTTTGATAATTAAAAATGAAAAAACAAATTAATGGGTTAACCCAGAATTAACTGAACTAACTTGTTAAACCAGGTTAACCTATCAAACCCGGAATCCGTGTTTGATAATTAAATAGAAAAAACATTTAACATCAACAATTTAAATTAAACGAAAAAAATTAATTTAAAAGAAAAAAAAACAAAAAAAAAATCAGGTTAACTCGTCAAACCAAGTTAACCCGTTAAACCCCGGATCCTTGTCATGAATGTCTGGTAAATAAATAAAAAAAATAGTAAACATTAACAAACTGAACTAAACGAAAAAAATTAATTAAAAAGAAAAAATCAAAAAACAAATCCGGGTTAACTCGTCAAACCATGTTAACCCGTTAAACCTAGGATTTGTGTCATGAAAGTCTGATAACTAAATAAAAAAAATTTAACATTAACAAACTAAATTAAACAAAAAAATTTATCAAAATAAAAGTAAAAAAAAAAAATTGACGGTTCAACCCAAAATTAACTGGTTCTCTAGTGAAACCAGGTTAACCCGTGAAACTCGAGATATATGTCATAAAAATCTAATAACCAAATAGAAATAAATTTAACATTAACAACTAAACTAAACTAAAAAAAATTAATTAAAAAGAATAAAAAGCAAAAAAAAAATATTCTAGGTTAACTTGTTAAACCAGGTTAACCAGTTAAATCTAGAAAACGTATCATGAAAGTCTGATAACTAAATAAAAAAATTTAACATTAATAAACTAAATTAAAGAAAAAATTTTTGCTAAAAAAAAAAAGATGCAAAAAATAATTTTCCAAAAGGCATAAAAAAACAGCAAAAAAAAAACAACTTAAAAAAAAAACAGTAAAGCAACAGGGATAAGAAATCAATATTTTACTGTGAACTGCACTGTGCAGTTCACAGTAAAACATTAATCTCTTTTAGCTATTTATAATAGTAAATAGAGCACAAACATTAACAAATTATATCCTAAATCTAACCCAGAATTAACTATGTGTATGTATAAAATATTTACATTTTTTTAATTTAATATAATATTTACATACCTCAAAATATGCATTATCTTTTTATTTTATGTTGAGTAATAGATAATAATCAAATATTCAAAAGTAATTGATACATAAAATATAAGTTTCTAAATTTTTCATCTAATAAATATTTTACAAATAATAAAAACTTGATTTGTGGGTATTTATATTTTATGTTGAGTAATATATTTTTTCTTCTTTATTTCCACGAATTAAGTGCACCATTTCAAGTTATTTTTTTTATTTTTATTTTTAGTTTAACGTGGGTGTCCGGGCCAGCTTGCGCGCACCTCGACTAATCCCACGGGTCCTGAAGTTAACGACCATGTATGCCTCTAGTGGCCATCATATGAGCAACCTAGGACTCGAACTTGAGACCATAGAGGGAGCAAACCTCTTGGTCCCAAGTTCTTACCACTGGGCCAGCTTACTCTTTATGTTTGTTGATTTTGTAAAATTAAATTAGTCACATCTTATTGCAATCAACGTATTTATATCTATCCACGTGAAACATAAAATTAGGTGGAATTTAGTGGAAAAATTGCAATCAGTGTTTTACTGTGGACTGCACAGTGCAGTCCACAGTAAAACACTGATCTCTTTTAGCTATATATAATTTATACCATTAAGTGAAAAATAGTTAGAAAAAAATAAAGCTGTTAAAACCAGTGGAATTCATGATCCAGATTATGAATTTAACAAGATAAGTTGCAAAACATAGATCAATCTAATATATCATCATCTTAATATATATATATATATATATATATATATATATATATATATATATATATATATATATATATATATATCATCTTGAAATTTTTTTTAAATCAGACCACTCTTTTTACCTATTGTTCGAGTTACTTTTGAACCCATCAAGTCAACTAGCTCACGCCGAGACAACTTTTACATAAGTTAATTATAAACCCATAAGTTTTGTTAGTTGAGCTGTGAAGCTCATGTCGATTCAGTATATTGTCATTTCAATACTAAAATAAAAAAATACATCATCTTTGATTTCTTTTAAATTCAAACCATTTTTTTACCGATCATCTGTATTCTTTTGGACTCGTCAAGTCAATTAGGTCATATTAGGACAACTCCAATACGAGTTAATTTTAAACTCGAGCTAAGCAAGAAATTGGATCAAGAGGTTTCAAGGTCAAGATTGACCCGCTTGGTCAAGTTTATTAACAATAACAAATAATCCCCTATGACCTAGATATTTTTTTCACATTCAAAATTTTTTGATCCTACCACAACGTATCGTGAGCTAGTAAAATAGTACTATCTATTTAATTATTTAATTAGATCATTGGCCCATAGCTGCAATTCAGATCAATTTTGTTAATTTAGAAAGTTCGAGCATTGCTGTGTTTTCTAATAAAAAAGCAATTAATCATGAACTTAAAATATAATACATATTAGAAAATATCTTTTTAAAATTATTAAAACTCTATGAGTGTCTCTTAAAAGTGACCAACATGAAAAACTCTAGATATCTCTCTTAGTTACTCTCTGTGATGTGGGAAGGTCTACAATTTTTTCAAACATTAAAGTCATTTGACCTGACTAAAAAGTATGCAACCTGATTAAAAAAATTTATATAAAAATATCAATTTATACAAAAACATATACATCACACATTAAAACTTATCTACTTGCGCTGTAATTTTCTCAGACTTTGTTTGTCACCTTTGAGCTTACCTCATCCCACCAAAAATATTTACTTGAAATCATTTTAATAAAATAATTAATTTTCAAATTTTAAAAACATTTTCTATCCGCTAAAAGTGTTAATTATATATCAATTTTGAACTCCTCCCACCAACCCTTAACCATAAACTTCCATTCTGAATGATCATTAAGTTGGCTCTATTAAAAAACATGCATTTTTATCAACGTTTTTATTATTGATGTTATTATTTTCGTAGCTTCTATATTTGTGAATCTAAAAATAAAATAATTAACTTCAATCTATATAAACCATAGTTGTTAAACCCGGTCTGAAAATTAACTTGGTTAAGAAACTAGATCTTGGGTCACACAGGTCTTTCGATATTGTATAGAAATAAAAGAATGAAAGTTAGAAGAAATATCAACTTATAAAATCATAATAATATAATTTTAAGGAATGAAATTATAATTAAAAAAGTTTGATGAGGGAAATGAAAAAAAGAAAAAGAAAAAAGACACGGTCCATGAACAGGGTCTATCCCATTTCTTCCATCATATATGATAATGATAACGGTAATAATTATCTGATAATGATGTATTTGCTTATGGAATGGGCTTATTGGATTACTATGGAAACCCAGTCCCTACTAATAATTAAAAAAAGTAAAAAGGAAAACAAAATTATGTTCCCGCCTACTAGGAAGGTTCAAAAAAGAAACGTCAACAAAATCCGCACCTGATTATGCTGTTCTTGTTATTGTCATCTTCATATTCCAAACCAAAACATTTTTTGTTCGATGATGGTGGTGATGTTACAAAACCTTCTTACCACTACTGTTTTAAAGCAATAATATGGATTCTCCTGAACCCAATCGCATCATCCCCTTCACGTCCTCATCGCCTGCATCCTCTCCTGTGGCCCTCTAAGTATCTGTCTTTCTTCCACCTATACCCAAGAAAACACATTGTTTGTGCTTTCCTTTTATGAACGACCCTTTTGATTTGTATGGCAATCACTGTTTCTTGTTGTCAAGTTTTTGATCTGGGAATTTGGGGATAAACCAACTTCTCAAAGTTTTTTTTTGTTTAATTTCCTTGCCAGTTCTTAACTTTTTACGAAAATTTGTTGCAAGTACTTGAGCCATTGTAATTTTTTTTTATATTTCAGATGGTTTAATAATTCGGTTTTTTATTATGATTGTTTTCCTGACGCTGAAATGGACTTGTCTCTGTTGCATCTAGGTTCTTTCATTTCCAATGTTTCTGTTCACTTTCCGAATTTACATGACTATTATTCCTGACGGGATTTTATTTTTCAAACGATGTAATCTGTTACTTTATTTCTTTGCTTCCTTTTCATTTATGTTTATTATTGTTTTCTTCTTCATGTCATAGTGTCATTGTTATAATTCTATAGTGAACATTATAGGTACCCCTTTATGTTCTCCTCCCATAACTGCTTGGTTAGAGTTTATAAATTTGGAAACAGTCTGAATTGTGTGATTTCTTCTGTTTAATTTCTCTGTTTTTCTTTTTTCAATTGTAGGTATTTCGTTTTAATTACCTTAGTAATCTCTCTCCCATAAGATCTGTCAGTGTAGATCTGCAGCAACACAATAGTTTCTTTTTAAGGTTTGAGATTTATTGATGTTATAATATTCTACCGTTTTCGTTTTGTATATGGTGTCGATTTTTGTTATTGAAGATTTTAATCTGTATGTTGTCAGCGAGATGCCAGGTTCAGATGTTTATAGACAAAGTGATATTCAACCGAAACCTCAGTTGATGCCTTGCTTTCAAAAGGAAGTTCAATCATACAGTTCTTCAGGATGCATTGACGAACATCTGGCTGATCCTTTCAAGGAGGACAATATTATGAACTCTTCAATGAGTAGCCTTACAGGCCACAAAGAAACCACCACTAAAGCTGATGATACTAACACTGGCAATGGAAAGGCTACAGTGTTGATGTCAGACCAAACTGGAGAGGAACTCCCTTCTGTTTCAATGAATTTTTTTGATGCCACTGCACGAGAGAAAGAAACTGAGAGGTTCGGAGAGTTCCTGCAGTGTTTGTCTGGAAATGTTGATGATCATGTCGAGTCTGATATATTTGGGGGCACCTTTTTTGGAGAACAGCACCATGAACTATTTTCACCTCAGGTGAATAAATTGATTTGGGTTCATTATGTGCATATTAATTTAAAACAAGAATTTCAGTATGAAATTTCAGTTGGTTTCCCGTTGTTGTACCTTCCTCAGAATATTGAGTTGCAGGCTGCAGCTGGTCAACATGATAAACTCGGTGCTAGTTTTCAGATATTTCCTGAATTTTTGCAGAGAGATGAGGCATATAAATATTCTAAAGAGAGTTTAGGATCGCTATCAAAAGAATCTGTTAAGGTAAAAAATGATTTCCTGTTTCTTATACATCATCGTATAATACAAAACTTGCGTAGTTTATTTCTTGTTCAAATTTATAGCTTTTTATAGTGCAGGAGATATTGCTGCTTTTTTCTTCTCGCTTTGTTCAACCTAGTTATATTCTTTTAGGTAATGTTGACCTTTTGGATTTAAGTTCTTCATCTGTTTTATCGAAATTTAAAATTATTTGGTGTGAAGTGGAGATCTACGTACTGTCAGCAAGATAATATGATTGCACTGGATACTTTTAATTTCTGTTAGGAAATCCTTTACTATTATAGTATTTGAAGCTGTGCCCTGTGACGCGTTCTTTGATACGGACAATACCATTCAAGTGTCTTGTTCAAGTGCGTCAGTGTCATTGCAGGCTTCCGTCCTGCTTAGGGTTTCCCTAGATTTTCTTTAGCAGAAAAAGTTTCTGAGTCCTGGTTGAGACTCAACTGAATCTTACTTGACTACAAAGGTGCAACTTATTAAATTTAAATATCAAAGATGGTGTCATATTCTTCTACTTCAGAACACTTGGTTCCACGATCGTCCTTTATCCTGGGAAAAGACAGTAGGACCTACTAGAAAAGGCGATGCATAATTGGAGCACACACTTTGTTGCAATCAAGAGGGTTTTCAAGCTTAAGCTTCAATGACTCGAGTTATTATGCACCAATCAAGATTTTGGTGCTTTATGCATTGTGTGTTAACAGAAAAATGTAACATGAAGAGTTTACTTAGATGCCAAGAAATTGTGCAAAATTTAATAAAACATGTAATTTAATTTGTACTCCCATTTTTATTTATTTTTATTATCCTTGATGAATTGTGAGTTTAAAGAGATTTGTGAAGTTTCTCTTGCAAAAACAATAACTTCCCATTTAATATTTTATTTAAGGTATTGCCAAGAGTAATTCATATCCAATTTCTTCAAGAGTGCAATGTTATCTTCAATACAGGAGGCCGATCAGCGCCATCGTGGCATACGTAGACATTTGCATTTTGGGGCTGCAATTTCCTGCAAACATGAGGGTAATGGGACTCATGAGACAGCCAATTTATGCTTACCAGCCCGTCAGACAGACTTTGAGAGTTTCGTTCCACCTCATGTTGAAACAAGAGGAATCTCTGGCATTTGGCAGGCCAGAAGTTGTTCCCAGACTGCAACATTGTGGTCCTCTTTCTCCCCGTCTGCATGTGAATCTGTCAGATCAACTCAAAATTATGGAGATTTGCATTTAAATAGCTTTGTCAGATCTGAGTCCGCGGGCTCAGAATTTAGTACAAGTAAGAAATTGGGAAGTAATCCACACCAACAAGAGGAGACGTTAATGTCTGATAGGGACCATTATTTATGCAAGGAAATAGACGGTATCCCAGTCTTATCTTTTTCTGGGGAAATTTATTCTCACTTGGGATATGAACAGCAGGAGAGTCAAGCTGCTGTGGAAGCAGGTTCTTCCAGTTATCAATCTAGTAGTATTATGCAGTACCCTCCATGTGATTCTCTGCATTTGATACCATATGAGCAGCAGGCATCTCTGAGCAAGGGGACAATGCCTTCTTCAGAATATGCTGACATAGTTGAGTTAAACCAAATGAGCCCTGAGAGGAATAGGTGGAATACCTTGATGTTTTTTATTCAAACTTTCCGACTCTCAGTTATACCCTTTCAAGTTGCTTACGTTTTGTATTTGTTGGTGATGTTAATTAGGAAGAAGGCAAAATACACCATCAAGAGTGAGGGTTGTAGACGTTGCACCTGTAAGAAATCAAGATGCTTGAAACTGTAAGTGAACAGTAGCTACGAGTTGAGAAAATTCTAGATTTTGTTTTGTTACCTGCTTTATTTTATTAAATGAAAAAAGAGCATCGACATGCTTTTGTGGCTCACACTTGTCCGGTAATTACAAATGGTGCATTACAGGAGGGCAGGTGATATCTTTAATGCCTTTAAAATGAAAAACTATGGAAGTTTTTTGAATTTTCTAGCTAGTTCTATGAATTGCTTACGCTTTCAGAAGTTGGGGATGACTACCGCCTTTCATAATGGTCCACAGTCCCTTAATTTTCCATGTATAAAAGAAAACGAACTAGTTCATCTAAGCTTGCGAACTACCTCAGGTCTCATTGAAAAATAGAAAATCAATAATCCCTGCTATTTTCGAATGTCTCACCTATAATTTTTGTTATTGGGCAGTTATTGCGAGTGCTTTGCCGCTGGAATTTATTGTCTAGATACTTGTTCATGTGAAAATTGCATTAACAAGCCTGAATACGAGGACACAGTTCTCGATATGCGACAACAAACTGAAGCTCGTAATCCTCTTGCTTTTGCTCCAAAAGTTGTCAATAAAGCCACCAACTCTCCAGCAAATATGATGGTAATCTCATTTTTCAAGTTGCTCATCTTGTTTCTTTGCCTCAACTTTTTATTTGAGGTGAAAATGATATACAGGAAGAAGGAAAATGGATGAAAACATCCTCATCCAGGCACAAGAAAGGGTGCAACTGCAAGAAGTCAAAGTGTTCTAAAAAATATTGTGAATGCTTTCAGGTTTGTATCAACATTCCTGGCAGTATTTCTGCAAAAGAGTTTCTAAAAAAGTTCTGTTCCTTTTCATTTCTAGTTTGGATGAAATTGATTTCACATAGCATTTTCGGCATTGGTGTTATGATTATTTTTGCCTTCGAATTAAAAAGGTAAAATCAACCAGACTTGTTCAATTAGGATGGCATATTTAAACTGGAAATTATATGACATATTCTATCTTTAAGCTGTTCTTATTTTGTAAACATTCTCTGTATTCTAAGGGTGGAGTTGGATGCTGTAATGGATGCCGATGTGAAGGATGTTACAATCCTTATGGAAACAAAACAGGTGACACTTTACCATATTGATTAGCCATTTTCAGTTAGTTTGATCATATTCTGAATCCATATTCAAACATTGGCTTCGGAAAACAAAGAAAAGAACCAATCTCCTACTATCAGAAATGGAACTTGTTGAACTAATAATACTTGCATTTTATTTTCTCACGAGCAATTAGGGTATGCGACTTCAAACTTAAATGGGCTGCAAGAGTACTGTAGCGATATTAGCAAATTGTAGCCTCATGTCAATTTCAAGACTGATTTATTATAACTTTCTTGGTATCCACTTTTAAAATGCACGTTGGTACTGCTTCATTTCTTGTGATAATGACATATTTTGATATCTCTGAGTTTTTTCAAGCATAAAAATTCGTTGAGAACAATGTTGCAATTATCAAATGGTCAAATGCCTTTCCTCAAATGCTTTCTCGAGATATGTACGGTCATTTTTACATCATCCTTAACCTAATACTTTCAGACATATACTCGGAACAGTCTGAAAGTTTAGAGCGGGAACAACCTCTCTCATTGGCAACATCATTAAAGCCTGAAATATCTATCAGTAGTCGTATGCCTTTGATCCCATGCATTGGACGACCACTGAAGGTTTAGGCATCTTTAAGATTTTTACATTTTGTAGACTCAAATCGATGGCAATTGTGGAGGTTATTGAAATTTGCTGTTTCCTCATGTAAATCCTCATTTGGATTTCGGATTTTTTTGGAATTCGATCTAGGACAAATACTTTGGATTAAACTATGAATATTTCTATTGGCCTTTTTCTGAAGTCATTCTCAAACTGATTTCTACATGACGATGAAATTGCAGAAACAGTTTATAGAAGAGCTGAAAGATGGAATAATCCATCTCAGGAGCAGCAGGATACTTTGGGGAGTCATACTGATTCCATCAAAGCTGAGAGACCTAATCAATTCTCATCAACATGGGAAGAACTTGCTGATATAGGCCATCTGACCCCACCATCACATTGTCTCTTAGGTGCAGTGGCCTCTTCAGGTTCTCTCAACATAAGGGACTGTTCAAAAAAATTTCTAGGTCAATCACAACAAGAAAGCAGCGTCCTCTCACCATCTGGCTACCTTAATTGGCACCATTCGCCTAGTAGTCTTACTCCAAAATTATATGGATGTGAGGCTCTGCCTGAGCTCAGTTCTGACAGCTTTTTCTGTAACATGATGATGGAGGATGCTACGCCTGAGACACTCAAGAACACCTGTACCCCCAGTACAGAGGGGGTGAAATCTTGCTCACCTAATCAGAAATGTGTGTCTCCTCCAAAAATTCGTTCACATGAGTTAAGATCAAGCTCGTCACAGGGGTTGAGAAGTGGATGCAAATTCATTCTGCAGGATTTGCCTCCTTTCCCTCCTCTTACTCCTTATAGTAAGTCACAGGCTGCAATCCATCAAAATGATGGCGATCATAAAGGTAGCACTGGCTACCAATGACTGGAATATGCTAAGTGTGGTTTGTGATAACTTTGTTATATGGATTTCCATTGCAACATGTCTGCAAAATATAGGTTTTTTCTTACTCAAAGCTGAAGTGAGTTGTGTACTGTCCTGCAGGATATATTACAAAATTAACTGCTCACAAGCTCAACCATTTTGGCCAAGAAATCTGGGAAGCATAATTTTCTCAATAGTGCTAAACTTTAACCCCTTTCTTCACCTTTGTTTGGTTAGATAACATTACAGCTTACCGGTTGCTACTTAAATTTACAACTTCAAGCAATTTTTAAATTCTCGTTGATCACTCTGTGATCATCTGCTTATATTACTCTTGCAGGTACTATTACGGGATTATATTTTATTGTTTCTGAACGAGTACTCTTGTAGGTTAATAATCTCTTTTTGTGCATGTGCATATACATGAACGCAACACTTTGCTCCTTTCTCCTATTTCTATTTTTGGGATACAGTACTGAATCCAAGATCAAAGATCTTGTCTTCCGTCTAGCCTGGTTAAGGGAAGAGGGAGCGCCCTTCCTTCTAACCAAGTTGTGGTATGGAAACTTGAATGGATAACTGAAAACTCAAACAGTCATGCTTTCACCAGAGAGAGGAAACCATAGTAGGCAAAACTCACTAGACTGAATATTAGATTAACCAATACAAAATGCTGAGAAAGCATAAGTGATTAGACCCATCACTGCTAAATTATACAATCAAAATGAAAACGTGCAAGATTTATTTTTAAGGTCAGGCAAGAAAGCAAAAGGGAATTAGGAAGGTTATATTATCTATACCATATACTCCATAACCTGTTCTATTACTACCTACTTGTACAAATCCAGTCATCCTCTTCCCGTTATTGTTTTCCCTGTTCTTTCTCCTAATAAGCTCCAACCCGAAGCCGATTCTGTTCTGCAACTAAGAGCGGGAGCCCTCAAGCCCCAGCCTGGCTGTGAGCCAATTGCGAACCTCATCCATTTCTTTGGGGACCGTGTAATGACCAAGCCTGCAACCAAATTAAGCCACTCAAAAACTGCTTCAAGTTACATTCACCACTAAAAGTAACTCCTGCTTTCAGAAGAAATTTTTTTACCCCTCATAAGATTTGAAAATCAGGTTTCGGAATCCTGCTGTATTCAAGCTGTGAGCAGATTTCTCTCCGTAGTTATAGGGGACTACATCATCACCTGAAAAAGGAATGTTACTGTCGCATTAATTGCATATTCAATTGGAAAGGAAAACATGTATATCCTATAGTGATAGCGATGGAAATAGCTGGTTGATCAAGGTGAAGAGTTAGGTCGATTTCAAGGCATTTTCACCGCTATGATGGGTTGTAGACAAAGCTGCTAATTCCCTATATTTTTATAGACATGCTGAGTAATAACATTGTAGATTAGAGGAGATCAGTTGCACAGGGCCGTATAAAATCGTGATAGCGATGAAAAAGGCTTCAAAGGGTAAGTAAGTTCTTATGAAACTCCTGTCACCAGAGCAAAGCCAGCTATTCATTTCAGCTTCATAAACTGTCCAGATTGTTGAAGTGCCACCACCATTTATATTATGCTAGATTGATATCTTAGTTAAAAAAAATGAAGCATTTTAGAGACATCAAAAACTGGAGTGCATACTTGTTCCATGGCAAAGAAAAATGGGCAACGATGCAGCACGCCTTGCAGCCTCATGTGACCCTTCGACTTTGCTCCTTAAGCTCCTGTATGACAAAAGGCTCTCTTAACTAGAAATATGTGAAGACTTTGCAAACAAGTACTGAGCTCTATAGATGCTCTCCTTAGATAACAGGAGGATCCACCGATCCCTCATCAATGTAATAGCTGGAGGATAAAAGGGTTTACACAAGAAGGAAAGCTCAGCATGCTCATACCTTGAACCTGGAAGCCAGCCACTTAGTCCAACAACTGCTCTGAGGTTGATAGGATACGCGTTACCGTTACCATATTGTCCCAAGGCTGCACAAGTTGCAGAATAAAGGGCTGTTGCAGCACCCATACTGAAGCCTCCAATAGCAACTTTCACTGTCACAAAAGGTGTTGCAAGAATGAAGTTGCTAATATTTGAATCAGATAATATGGACAGAGGTTATGCATTACATCGATACTAGATGACTTTAGTAGAACATATATGATAACTGCGACTTGGAGAACTGCACTGAGAAGTTCAACCTAGCGGACGACATAAATATCAAAGGTGCATAATCCAGTGTTACAGTTTGGAGTACATTGTTACAGGCTAGAAAGCATTGCTTTCATATAGTTCAGATGGACTTGAACTTCTACTTTTTGTAATAAGCACACGGTACTTTTTGTAATTAGGTAGATGTTCACAGAAAATAAAGCCTCGAGAATACCATCAGCTGGCTCAGTAGACAGTAAATTTGCTATATGTGCTGCTGAAGCATCTAAACCCTCCCAGTCATCCGGGCTATCTTCTGAAATTTCTCCAACGTCGGACCCTGTACAAATTTCATAAGTATAATAGGTGAATGGATTCCGTCATGAAGTATTTGAAGATGGAAGTGTAGTGCGTGATGGTGATTAAATTAAAAAGAAAAAACAAGGCGATCATTCTTACATGCAGTGCAAGGAAATCCACCCAGCAGTGCCACAGGACGAGTAGGAGCAGTTGGGCAAATCCATTTAATCTGCATCATAAGTTTCACTCCAAGCATAAGATACTGATGGAGGAGTAAGACTAACAGTTCATCCACAAGGTGATAAATAAAGCACAAAAAAAAAAGAAACAGAAATTTATTCAGAGTGCACAAATTAGGAAGCAAAAAAGAAAACAAAATGAATTCCTTACATTTGGAAGAGGGAGATTTTCCAGTAGCTGGGACCAGCTGCAACCAAACAGAGATTAAAATGAGAAACATGTTTGGTTTTAAGATATAAATTATTAATAAACATCTGCAGTATTTTTTCCAAGTATGATCACAGCATTTGAGAAAAAGCATCTTCGAAGTTTTCAACAGTGAAAGAACAAAGCAAATTCAACATGGGGCATGGATTTGTGTTCATTGGCCATCCCATAGGATTCAGAGATCAAAGATGATCTCTAGAAACAATCTATTGCTTGAGTGCATATGAATATCCTTCAAGAAATGTCTGCTTATCCTTGTTGGGTTGCATGCCAGAATTAAACGAAGCGGTGGTCACCTATTCATGAATATGGCATATACAAGTTATCCAATTAAAGCCTACCCAAATTAAGAACAGTATCAAACAAGACAAAAACAGGAAAGGACGAATAATTTGATCAACATTATTTCACGGCGCTGCTGCTCTCCCCATGGAATTTATTCTAAAGAGAATCTCAGTGAAGGGAGATTAACATTGAAAATATGTGACATCGTACTGAACCCTCCAATAAAGAACATGCCTCTGTGTTAACGTTTGTGAACTCCTTTATCTTATCCTTGTCCTTCATCAGACCAAAAGGTCCACCATATTCCAACACAGAATTTGTATGTAATACAAAAGGAGGAAAAGATAAAAAAAGCATAAATCATTGTCGGCAAGTTATGGAATAAGCAAGGCATGTTTACAATTAATCATTGAATTTCCACTACCCCAGTTGGACTGTTTATCACATGAACTGCACAGAAAAACAGTGATCAATAGCTTGCTGATTAGTGATATGCTACCGACAAGATGATGTTTGAGTCTGAAAACACTTAATTCCATGATGGACTTGAATGTAAAGAATATCTTGTCTGCAACTTTTACAAATCTAAGGAAAAAGTTTCTTCTATGCATCTATGGGGGAGGAGAGTTTTGGAATCTGAAACTTCGTTTTGAATGGGTAGAGAGCACTATGCCAATGCAATGAAAGAAAACAAAAACAAAAAAGGGAAAATAACAGCTACAATTAATACCTTGAACCATTATCACCAAGACCATGTAACCAAACTACAGTGGCCTGGTGTTTTCCTTTGGGCCTCACCACATAAGTCCTCCCAAACTCAAAGTTTCTTCTAGCAGGTCTACTACCTGAATATTGAAGCGATGAAGTCACTTCTCCGTTCTCATTTACCATGAGGTTGAAAGAGCAGAACCAAAAAGAAAACATAAATCTTGCACATGAAACCACGAAGATCAACATTCATTTAACATTGCATTGATAGAATCTAAACTATATTCAAATTGAAATGAACACAGGCAATCAAGATATGGAAGGAAACAAACCAGAACCCATAGAGAAGTGTTGTTGGTAGCTCATTTTCGAGGATGGGACCAAACACCTTAGTACACTTCCTATATGTTAAAGAAGAGGAGCTACTACAATGAAGAAAACCTAGAAAGACAATGTGTATTTATAGTGTGGAAAAGGAATAAGACAAGTGAATATGCATATCTTTCACTAGTAAGATTTTTATGTGTAGTGTGTGCACTAGCTACAAATTAGAAACTGAAAAAGGGAGAGGCAAGGCATCCAGGAAAAGGAGAGGGCGAAAAAGACAAGGAAAGAGGAAAAAAAAATAAAAAAAAAGGAAGAAATCTTTTTAAGAGCAGAGAGAATCAAAGCAGAGAGGAGCACATTCATCCATTTCTGAGCCGCCCAGCTAGGAGAGAGGGAAGGCTCTGCGATTTTGCAACATAGAGAGGAATCTAATGCTTGTGGGAAGTGGCTAAAAAGAAATCCAAACAATTAACAACAACAACAACAATCAACAACAGCTTTCAAGAATATTACTGAAAACAAGATAGAATAAACCCAAGTCAGCCTTACGAAATATATTTTCTCAATCATTTGTTTATGCATTTCTGATGATCGACAGATTCCCATTAACCACAGACTTAAAGAGAAGTTTCAAGTGTCCAATTTATCGATGACAGACAAACAAAGTGTGATATTCATGGAACTATTATTGCTCAGCAACAGAAGGAAATAATGATGAGAAGTTGGATTTTCTTTATATTTATACGAATGTACTATATACAGGTGCACAGAACATAATAATATGTCTGCCTGAATATGTGTCTCTGAATTTTCATATTAACAACCTGCATTTTTCATAAGAAAGAGACACATGAAAAAGCATGTCAACTTTTTTCTCTCCTTCCAATCCTCTTTCTTGCTTTTCTGTTTCCCACCATGATAGTTTTTGGTAGCTCAAGTCCCACCAATAAAATTTTTGTTTGTTTATGCTAGTGTCATGGGGGGAAAACATGAGCACAGTTCTTTTCTTTCTCTCTTTCTTTCTCTGTAAGAGCCTGTCTTGTAAGCTATTTCCCGAGATTTCTTCAAAAAAAAATCTCAAGTGCTAATTTATAAGCGTTCATGTGTGTGTGTGCGCTAGCGCGCATGCCACTGATGCTCTGATGGTCAAACATAATGCACCTTCCCTTTTGCAGAATGCACTATGGATTCACGGTAAGGTTTTCAGGAGGGATTTTTGAGTGTTTTGCGAGGAAGAACTTTCTCTAACTCACTGTGAACTTTTTCCTAGTGCTGGAGTACTTTAGATTGTTATTATAAATGTCCATCCCGAGGCATACTTTTACGAAATCGCAAAGCATTCGAGGACCTACTCCAATTTCAGTTCATCTCATTTCAGGTTGAAAGTTCTCTACACTCACACAATTCCTTTGATAAATGATAAGATCAGGAATCTCTAAAATGGGTGTCACTTCAATCAACACCACTAGACATCGCAAAGAGTTCTTCAGCTCCTTTTTAACTCACCTAAATAAAATTCCCTTTGCACCTACCACATCTTCCATCACAAATCGAGATCCAAATGCCAGGATTGGAATATGATTTGCTCTATGTGATTGGCTACTAAGTTTGTAAACCAGGGCCAGCTGTAGCATATATCCTAGCTAGCCTCAGCTAGATAAGTAGTCTTGACGTGCAGACCCACCATCAAGTGTTTCACACTTTGAGTACATCACAGAGTGAAATGCCAAAGGGTCTTGCCCTTTCATCATAAGATGTCACTTCGTAGGTCACCTGGAAGACGCAGCAGCCTTAACACAGGACGCAATGGTGGAAGAATTTTTATGCTTTCTATGCAGATGACATCCATTTACAGTTGTTCCCAACCCATGTTTCTTTTCTCCTTCTTAAAACCAGGAATTCTTAGCTATGAACTTCACACACGAGGCAACACACACGCACAGAGTCCCACTCGCTTTATAGCTTTAGCCATGGTGATATATAATTAGTCCGAAGGAGTATTCTTTTTTAGGGTTCCATGAACATTTCAAAAGCACTTGCTCTTATTCAACTAGTTGACTAAACTCCAAAGAATCAGGCCTACATGGCATGGCGTAATTCGTTATTGCAGTAAATGCCGCACCCATCAAAAGCTCTTACCTTCAGTGTCAACGCTCGAATAGGGCAATTTCCCTCGTTTGTGGAGGGAAAAGAAAATAAATTAGGGCAACTTTTTTGCTTGTCAACTCCTAAATTCCATGGCCCAAGTTCAGTAGGGAAAGAATCAGTCTCAATTACGTAAATGGTTATTTTAATTTGTGGGTTTGCATATTAAACCGCAGACGATATATGTGCTGTTGCCAGGAGAATGAAATAGATGCATAAAGCACTCAGGTTACCAAATTTTCATAAGGGTTAGAAACTTAGAATATTCTGATAAATTACACGAAGGAGAAGACAGGATTGTCAGGGATATAAAACTAAGGCAACCTATTTTATATAGAAAGAAGGCTTTAGTTGTTCCTCAGCTGGCTTCCAAATGTATTAAAGCGAGCTCTACAAATAGGAGACAACAAGGTTCCAATCTTCAACAATGTGAATAAAGTGCAAAGGCATAATATTTTCTAGGTAAGAAGCTGGTGATCACTTCTTGACGAGACATTTGTGAACCATACCATTTTAGCTTAGGTTTCCCTATGATCTACATTTTAATTGTATAAATTAATTAGTGAATGTAAATTAAAGTAGCAAATGTAGCGATAAAAAATTTGATGGGACATGGATTAGATAGATTAGAAAATATATTGAGGGCGTTTGTTGAAATGAAAAAATAAATAAAAAGAATGGTATAGTACAAATATTAAAAGATTTGAGGTGGAAACTTTTTTATATACAAGTAATAAACTGCCTTAAATCTTTTTTTCTTTTCTTTTCTTTTTTTTTCATTCACATCATTTTTTCATTAAGTTCGTTTACTTTCCATTTAACAATTAATTATAGTTTAGTTTTGTAAAACTAACACTAAGTAAATTATAAAATAATATTTGAAATCATAAAAAAAATTAAGGCAATGCAAGATTGAAGAAATTTTAAAAAATAATTGTAATAATACAACATAGAAGAAAAACATGGTTTATTGTAAGTTGCAATAGTTACTCACAATGCTTTTTTTTTCATGTCACTTGAATTTTTTATTCTTAATTTAATCATTTCATATTAAGCGGACTTGAGATTGAATTTGATGTTTTGTTTTAGTTAATTTTATATGGGGTTCTGGTAATGTTAAAAATAAGTTTCGATGTTGAGTTAAAGCTTGATTTAGTAAAATAAATTTTAATTTTATTGATTCAAACTGATTAAAACTTTAGAGATCTAATTTCAAATTGAAACAAATATTCAATTTATTTTTTTTCTAAGAAATGACATCTTTATCTAAGTTTAAAGACTCAATTTTTTGTTGAAATCAATAAATTTATTATCATTTATTAGCATATATAATTTTCTATTTATTTTATTAAACGCACGTATAAACTTTTCAATTTGCAGTTAATTTTTTTTTGTTGATGATGGTAAAAAAACCATAAACGCCTACTTTTTTTTATGCCTTGAAAAATAAAAAGTTCTTTTTGTAGAAATGGGGACTCTAAAATGCTTAGATATCATTTTAGAAAGAAAAAATGTAATGATATTTTAGAGAGATGGATTTTAAAAATATATATGCTAAAAATATTGAGAATAAAGTGTTTATAAACCTGAAGTTTAAAGGATTTATGAGATATTTATAACTCATGAGTCATGTTTTTTGTGGAGAAAAGAGGTTGGAATGTCATTTTATCATGATAGCATTAATGAGAAGTAAATATGTTTTACACAAATATTAATATAATAGAAATACAATAGGTCCTTGAAGATTTTTTATACATCTAGAGATGCATGGAGAGTAAGATTTAAAATATAGTTAAGCTCGTGAGGACTGCGCTTTTTTTCTAAGCTGAGCTTTTAGTGCCAGACTTTATTTTTAGGTTGAGCCTATAAAAATTGGGCTCATCACCTAGACTAAATTTATGAGTTGTTAGGCCCAACATGTTGCTTATGATTAATTTAAAGTTTTTCAATTACTCAGAGATTTTTAGATCGATAAATTTAGTTATATTGCTCCAGCTAGAAGACAAAAAGCTAAGAATTATAAAGCATGCAGTTATACCATTATGTAAATTGTCCCTTTGAATTAATTTAAATACACCATCAAACATTTTCTTTTGTCATGAGTATTGACCTAGCAGATTTGTAACGGAGGAAATTTCATAAATTTCAAAACAAGAAAGAGCTATTTTAAATATATATATATATATATATATATATATATATTTAATTTTAATATATCAAAACAATTTAAAAACACTTAAAATATATTATTTATCAATACATGTTATTTGAATATCTTGTTCGAGAAAAAACTTTAGGATCATGATCATTCTTTATTTTTTTCAATTATGATTTTCATTCTTCATTACAATATTAATATTAAATCACTTCTAAACCATCTTAAAAACTCATCTCTATATTTGTATTCAAGAAGAATTTACAAGATTAAATATTTTCTCCAACAATTTTAATCAAGGACTCACTTATACCTTGACATGGTAGATTTAATAAATAAATAAATTCTTTCGAAATTGATACTAAAATTCGAATTCAAAACATGATTGAGAAGAGAAATCTCATGCTACCACTTGGGATTATCTAGTCGTTTAATTGATAAAACTTATTTAGCATTATCCAAAGAAATCAAACACCAAATCACCCACAGACTAACCCGAATCTCTTTATCATACTTTCAAAAAAGAAACGTCAACCTTTTATCCAAATAGGAATAAATTCATTGTAGGATACTCCAATACACATCAGCAACAATAACAACAAAAATAATTTTTTTATGGATATTTCTAAAAAGTTTGATTTTTTCTTTTAAAATGAATTTATTTTTTATATATTTTTAAATTATTTTAATGTATTAATATTAAAAAATAAAAAATTTATTTTAATAATTTTTTATTAATAAACTGATGGGCTTCCATTTTCCGGTTTTCCTTGCATACAATACATTGATGCAACGATAACGTGGTCTCACGCACCGCTTTCTCCTGTGAAAGACTCGCATAAATGATAAAACAGCAAGAAAGACTACAGAGGTGAGATTCGAAGGTCATGGCTGATGGCCCCCTCATAAATATCAGAATCCAAGTTTTGATTGATAAAATTCATTCGCTATTCGCGATACATCATTCCTAATTATGCAGTGGCACACGCCAGTAATAACATTGAATACTGTACTGGTGATGGAGCAAGAAGGGCACCATGTCACAGAACTCCAAAGATTCTACATCATGAAGTTCCATGAAAAACTGGAAAGAATGTACGCCATTGATTATTTTGCAATGCATTAAAAGGGCCTAACAAAATCCCGTGATCCAGTAATTGAACTGTCTGTGTCTACATAACCACAAATGAGATTCCATTCCAATTGTTGCCAGAGCAACTGCCAGAACGATAAAGGACCAATCAAAAACAAACAAGACATTATGAAGCTTTTGAACTTCGACGCTGCATTGTATACTGGGAATTGTCTCATCATCTTCTCAAATTTTATTCCAACAGCAAAATTGAAAGCTGCAATTAGTGATGATGATCATCGTCGTCACCGTGTCCATCAGGCGGTCCTCCAGGGCCCACAACTTCCAGCTGTCAGACACCAACAACATGATCAGGAAATTTCAGCACTACTCAAAGCAACTTCTTGTTATAGAAGTGCAACCAAAGACAATTCAGTGAAAAAAAGACACTTGGTCTATTTGTATGGAATTCAATGTATCTGGACCGGAAGATAATTATTTGGTTACGCATTCTGTTACTTGAGTTACCCTAAGTCGTGAATGGTATGATAGACAGCACATTGTGATCCAAAAATCAAATCCAAACAAAGTCCATAGACATCACTTTGTAATTGAACACTCAACACTGAATAAAAACTGCAAAGCCTTCGATGCTCAACCACAGGTGCATGTTCACATGCATACAAGACTAGATCTAAGGACCAGATTCATACATACATATTAACATTCAAGTTACGCTTGGTACACTTCAGAGAATGCCCTACAAATTGCTAAGTAATTTTAATTCAACTCTTCTACTTACCACAAAGTTCTGTGTGCACACAGGGCATTCATGAGGCTTGCCTTTCTCCAGCCAAAACCACACAACATCATGCTCATCCTCTGCAACTCAAAAACAAGAAAATTATGTGAACTTCATTTGTTCAATGTACTGCAATAAATTACCTTTGCTTTCAGTGAAGATGCACTAATCAGCCCAAACAAAAATGGAGATATAGGAGTGATAGAAGCCAACCTCCTTCACCTCCAGGGCATCCAACTATTCTCCTGTCATAGTAGGACTTGATAACAGCAGGCTTTTCCTACAAGGGAAATATATAAAGTCAAGATCATCACAGTTCTGAGCCATGAAAACAGAGGGTAAAATACAGACAAAAAGAGATAACAACTTGTCAGCAATGAATGGTTGACAATTCAAAAGGGCCCATATTATAGGCAGTGATTCACACATAAAATCTACATTAAAAAAGGACCTGCAAGCATTTACAATGTAGAAAATCCAAAGGGCACCCATTTGAGGTTTGCTATTATTGAACTACCAGCAGATTCAAATGGCAGTTTAGCAGAGTTGTGCTTGCAAATAAAATCATAACAGCAAAAGACACATACATCTGAAAGAATCTAATATAAATAAACATAATGTATACAAACGGACATCATATGTAAAATTAGTGAAGAAGAATATGATGCCACTTGTCTACAAATATATGTGTGTGAGTGTGCGCACGCGCACGGGGTGTAGGTTGGACCAAAATATGGCCCTAATGAGAACTGAAACAACCCAGGCTAACATGAGCCATTAGATTCTGCTTGTTAACCTTCCAAGAATGGGAATGAATGTGAATAAAGGTTATTAAATTAAACCCACTCATTCAGTGATTAACTCTGAGTAGAACTTAAAAAAAAAATGGAATCGGAATAGTCCTTCTAGATATATAACCATGGGATGGGGGTTTCAGACACAAGGAATAGGAATGATCTTGAAACTTTTACCATAGCCACCCTGATCAGCACCTCCACTATCAATGCCATCATATCTACCACCAAACCACCTACTGCCCCAAAACATCACCCCTGCCACCTTCACTGCTGCCAGCACAGCCACCACCACCAATAACAATTAATTAACTATTGTTGTAAAATATTTTTCTCATCTCAAGTCTGTATAACATAGTAACTGTCTTTCGTTCCCATTGGATTCATTGGTTTTTCTCGTTCTCATTCTGATTTTTTTCTTTTTCATCATTGATTACTAACCATGTTCTTAAGTACATGATGAATTCTGTTTAAATAATACTTACAATTTAAAAAACTACTTTTAGAGCAATACAAAGGTCAAGTGACTCAGCCCTTGGCACAATCTCAGAGACCTCAACACAGGAGCCATGCTAATGATCAAGTTTAGACAGGGATCCATTTAATCTTTACTTTAACCAAAATCACAGTCAAAACCACTCATTGTGTCAACCAACTTTCACAAGAAACCTTACACAATGACATTCAACCATATAATGAAACACAACAGTGAGAAAACAAAAACCAAGCAACCCGAAGTTTACTTCTTCCTCATGCCAAGTTTGCATCCTAGTCAAGAAAATGCTGTCACCATCATGACTGTGTTTTCATTTTTTTTCAGAACAACATATGGTAAGGCATGAACCATTTTTGTCACACAAACACAAAGCATTACAACCAAGTTACATGAGAACGCAGCTCATAGCACAAATGAACAGCAGACAATAATAATATATAAAAGCACACATAGAGAATGACCTGATCTATTAAAAACACAATACTAAACCAGAATCAACATTCTTGAAGTTGCAAAGTGCAAACCACTAACCTTTGTGCCAAAAGGGCCATCTGGATAGTCTATATCAAGAAGTTTCTTTCCCTGAATAGAAAAAACAATTGAAATCAGAATGATCTCTTACCCACTATATAATTAAACCCGAGAGATAAAGTAGACACTGGTTGATGACTACTGGAATTAAAAAAATGCATTGCATTATCATCATAAATTATCATAATTTGGTCCAAACAAAACAAAGTTTGAACAAATGCATGTGACACTGCACTCAGCTCCATTTACCTTCCCATTTCATGCAAATCAAAATGACAAACCAAAAATCAGAGAACTCAAAAGTTCATTTCTCCTGTTTTATGAACATGATTGAAAACACAATTCCCTTTTCCTTTCCTCATTTTCCAGGAGTGGGGGGAGGGGGGAGAAGATTACCTCAAGCTCAGCTTCTAGCTCCTCCCGCTCATGTCCAGTAGCAATAGGCATTACATCCTCAACTCTCTTCTTCACGGCACCATTCACTACAAAACAAAGCAGTTCTTCATAATTTATTATTTGATTTCAATTTCCACAAGTGCATTCGCACACCATACATGACGCAGATAATATAAATTCTTCAGCGTTAAACAGCAGAATCATTTATCGGAAATCTATTCCAACTCAATCCAATAGCGGGCATAGAAATTAAATTAAATTTAAAATAATTCAAAGATTTAAAATAAATCTCATCTCCCTAGCACATACTAAATAAAGTAAAAAATCAAATACTACCCTCGAAAACCACAATCACAAGGGAATAGCGTTGTTGTAATTGTGTGTAGGTGAAGATCTGAGAGGAGATTATAATAGACTAGGCTAGACAGTCGAGAGAGAGAGAGAGAGAGAGAGAGGGTTAGATGACCTGAATCGGCGCTAAAATAGCGATTGAAGAGAGAAGTGGAGGGCGATGGAATGATGATTGATCGATTGAGGAGAAGGGATTGAGTGGATCGGGCGGAGGTGGTGGTGACTAGGGTTCTGAGGTGTGAAGAGGCCAGTCTTCTCCACATTGTTACTTGTGAATGTGTTCTCGTTTTGATGTGAGGTCACGCCCTGTTCGTAATCTACTACGACTTCTCTTTCTGCTGCTGCTATTTATTTTTTATTTTATTATCAGTAAGAAAGAAAGAAAGAAAATGGAGGAACGGAATGAAATGAAATGGGGGTGGCGATGGGGTTCCCGTATGGGAACCGAGGCAGGCGTGTGTGAGCACTGTTGGATTCCCTTCGCACGTGACACACTTTCCCCACGTGCGTAACTTGGTTTTTCCCTTCCTTCCTTTTTTTTTTCTCCCACATTTTTATTTTTTAAAATTATATATATATATATATAAAACGTAAACCCACAGTTCCTCAAACGTTTTATCCGAACGGCGCAGGGTCTCTTCAGCTTGGCATCGCCGAGTGAGTTGCGCAGCCTTGGGTCATGCGAGATGTTGCTCCGCTGGCTTGGTTCGGAATTTGGTTTGGCTTCATTTGGGTTTGGATTGTCGAGTGTTGCAGGATTGGCGTAATATTTGTTCTGCTTCGCGCGCCTGGTTGAGTGGCTGGAGCATTTGCTTTCATTTTGTGGCAAGAGGGTGTCGCTTGGCTACGTTGGCTTGGGATGTGACTGTGGAGTTCAACGGGGTGGCTTGCTTTAGTCTTTGACCATGGGATATGGCTGGGTTTTCGTAGCTAGGGTTCTCAAATGGCTTGCATGAAGAAAATTCTTCGAAGTTGAAGGTAAGAAACAAACAACACTGCTGGCAAACCTAATTACTTTTAAAGGTCCAGAGAAGAAATATCCGACCCACAATTCTCACAACTATCAAGTCCGATGGAGGATACCTTAGAATGGAGTTTTCCCACCCTCCAGCCTGCCCTGCATGAGAGAAAAACCATCTCTCCAGTCAACACAAAAACAAATGCAGGGACGGGTCTGTCTATGCCTAGAATTAAAACAAAATCTAAAAAGATCATAAATTTATTTACATGGATTATAATAATAAAATTATCATTTTACCCTTCATAATTTAAACCATATAACTTGTTTTTATGAGCAAAATTGTTTTTTTCATTATGCTCATTTGTCATTACTAGATTAAATGAAAAAGTAATGATTTTTTAATCTTTTATTTGCAATAAATAATATTTAAAATACTCTTAAAAGTTAAATTTGCTTAAAGTATTTTCAGTTTTTTATCTTTCTTAGTACAATGTAATTAATAAGATGTCCTTAGAGGAAAAAAATCTCATAAATTAGATCAAAAGGCTTTTTTTATTTTTTATTATGGCTTTTATCATATGCATTAGGGTATTTAGATTTTTTGATAAATTAAATTAAAAAAAAAATAGTTGTCGGCTCGCGTAGCGCATGCATCTTTTGGGCGGCACCTCCTAGCATCCACAACGATTAGTTGTTGGCTTTGATGTCAATTCACATGAAGTCATATCCATGGGAGCAATGTATGTAAGGCATATCCAAGATTTGGATTACAAATTTATCATCTTTGCATAGATTAGGCTAGAGATTTTTATTTATTTTTTCGATTCTTTTTCATCTTCATCCTTGGCATTAAGGTTTAACTTAAGTTAATTTTTTTTTGTTTTAAAATATATTGGCAATATTTTAACTCAACCAACAGTGAAGTGCAAGCCACCTATCTATTATCTAACTATCTAACTATTATGCCATGCCATGAACTTCATTAGATTAGAAGATGCTCCTCCTTCTCTTCAATTATGTATGTCACAGCCTTCCAAATCAATTAGGTTATCAAAATTGCACTTGAGATCTTGGCCAGCAGTTTAAGGGACTTGTTTCCTTCCTCTGCATTCTGGGTTCAAACCTCACCGTGCACGTTTGTCATCCCCGCAGTGCCTTACATGCTCACTAAGTTTGCAGGATGTTCAGTGAGCCGTGAGATTAGTCATGGTGCGCGCAAGCTGGCCCGAACACTCACGTAAATAAATAAATAAAAAATATAGGTTATCAAAATTACTTCTAGGCAACTTTGATGTTAGCTTTAAGTGATTTGTTTGTTAGGTTATTAGAAACATATATATATATATATATATATATAATAAAAACAATAAATTTAAAATTTTTCAGGAGAATTCTATTAGATAATTTTAGAATTGTTTAAAATTTATACGAAAAATTCATGAAAATCAGATGTTATTTTCTGTTTTAAATAATTACTATAATTATTAGAAGAACACGTCAAAGGTGATGAATGTAACAGTGGCTAAAATTATTAGATCAATCAGCTCTCAAATACCATTCAAAATTCAGGTTTTGTCTCGTGATTAAATATTGGTCAGTATTCATTAAGCTGAATTAAAAAAAATAAACTCAAGTGCTCCATTAACACGATTATAATGTCATTTCTGCGAGCTTGTTAGCTTTTACATGTTAAAATGTGTTCATTATGAAAATCCAATCACTTCCCCTGTGACCTTCCCTCTATGCAGTCTGCGATAAGGCTATGAAAAGAAAATAAAACGATTATGTTCTTTGCATGATCCGAATATCATGACCACTTGAACGAGTTAACTTAATAGACAGCAGGCAGAACCTCACGAGGGAGAGGTAGAAAGTAGCTTTGAGGTCTGGTCATGATTTATGCCTATACAAGGTAAGTCCGATTTTCGACTGGACTAGTCCGACCTTGATTCCAAATCCATACAGGAAAGAAGTACATTGATTAAGGCAGTGTTTGGTTGAAATCATATTTTCTAAATTATTTTATTTTATTTTATTTAAAATTATTTTTTTATGTTTTTTAATTGTTTTAATGTGCTGATATCAAAAATAATTTTTAAAAAATAAATAAAAATATTATTTTGATGCATTTTCAAATAAAAAATACTTTGAATCGCAACCATTACTACACTCTCAAACTTTGAGACTGGACACAATTTTTCTATCTTTTACATTGTGGTTCTCTTTCTTTTTTTGTCATTCTAAAACAATTTAAAAAATTAATCTTGTTGAATTAGGTGACATAAGGATTAAACAAACAAAGTGCGAGGATGAAATCTAAAAGAAAAAAGACAACATAAAAAAAGGTGAGAAGCAACTTCATTGTTTATATAAATAATGATGCTACCTAAAAGAACTCTTGTTCTTTTAGTTGTTTTACTAGCTAGGTGGTTCACGCTATGTTGTAAACATAGTCAATTTTTTAACACAAAAAATGATGCTTAGGTGATGCAAACATTTTTAAAGGAGTAGGAAAAATTTAAGGCCATATCATTGGTTCGAATTGATTCAATTAGATTGGTTAATTTAACAACATGATTATATTAAAAAAACCAATGATAATTAAAAAAACAATGTAATGACTAATAAAAAATAAACGCTCACTGATATTATGAAAAGATACCTTTTAAATATTATTAAAATATATCAATGATCTCATTTGATAAAAAAAAAAAAAATGAAATGAGAACGAGATAACTTTATAAAAAGAAAAAAAAATCAAAAGCTCAATTAGAAGCAAATCAAATGCTAAAAACCAAAAAATAACAATAAAAAAATGAGGGACAAGTATAATAGACAAGAAAATTCAAGAAAGATAAAATTGAAAAAAAAAACTTAATTTTATAAACTAGTTCAATTAAAACAAATAGTAATAAAAAGAAGAATGATCAAATTTAAAGAGTTGTTTTTGGGCGAGTGTAGAAATCAAGGGAAAATGAGAAAAGAAAAGAGAAAAAAAAGGTTATCGGTATTAGATCAAATGTTTGTTGGCCACCATGTCGGCCTAGGATGAAAAAGCCTACGAGATGATTCAAATGACATCTTAAATGCAACTATTAGACCACTGAAAGACCCGTCAAGCACCGCTTAAATGGCAAGACGTCACCTACCCACTGACACATACTATTTTTTAAAATAATATTTTATATTTATTAAAATATTAAATGGCTTATCTTTCAACTTGATTATAACAAAAAAAAATCAAGTTAAAAAATACAAAAAACCCTTTGCACGCTTGCTTAATAATTTTTTATTCCAACAATATATCTGTTATTTCACCACGCTTAAAAAACAAAAAGAAAAATAAGCCCTTGGATTCTAGTTTTTAAGGTTAATTAAGTAATTTTATTGTGTTGACAAAACACATAAAAACAAATTAGTCCTTAAATTTGGTAATTTCTAATGAGTCATATGAAAAGAACATATTACTCCATCAACAAGTATTGGTTTTTGTAAAGAAATGTTAAAATATCATTATGTTTAAATTCACAAATATTTTGTATTTTAATCTACCATGAAAACCTGATTTCTTTTAGTGTTCTGCTAATATAATATTATATATTTTTACATTTCACATGGATATTGGATTTAAATTTTTAATTGCTCTTGATATCTAAAATAAATTAAATATATTTGAGAATTATTTATAAATTGGAATTGAACTATGAAAATCCATATTTCCAAATACAATAAAACGATATTAGTATATGGATATATTATATATTTTACATTTGAGATGGATATTCAATTTAGATTTTAAATTGCTCTTGATTCTAAAATAGATATTAGAAATTTAAACTACATCGTTTGATATCTTAAATCTATTAAAAAAATGGCTTAATCAAAATCTAATAAGAGTGAATTTAATTAATAATTCTAAAACTAAATAATTTTAAAATATGAATCCACTATAAAATAATAAAATGTGTGGAGAAAGGAAATGTCATTTCTGGCACCACCAGCGGTAGTACTGTTTTAATGCAACAGAAAATATCAAATAAAATAAATTCCATTTTGTTTCCTGAAAATTAGTTTTTGGGTAACTATTTTCTAAACTTTTTTGTATTTATTTGTTATTATAAAAGTTGGTCAATAAAAATTACTTTTTAGTCAAAGAAAAATTTAACTTGGTTTTAAGGAAAATATTTTCCTGAAAAATTTGGGCGAAAAACACTTTTTAAAATTTGTGAAAAATTTAGAAATATTGTATTATTTATTGATTTATATCAAATTTGATCCTCAAATTTTTTATTGCTATATATATTTTGTTTTGAATATTTAATTTTCAATTTCATCTCTTAAAAATTAATTTTTATATTAACTTTGGTCCTCATTTTTATAATTGTTATTTGCTTTTTTCTTATTATTTTTTTATTGAAATTTTTTATATATCAAATTTGATCCTTATTCTTTTGATTGTTACTTATTTTATTTGAAATACTTTATGAAATATTAATTATTATTATTATTTTTATTTCTTCATCTTTTTATTTTTATTTTTAGACTTGATCTTTATTATTTTGATTATTATTTATTTTATTTGAGATAATTTATGAATTTTTTTTTTCAAATTCATTCTCATTCAACTTTTTAATTTGTAAGATTTGTTTCTCATTATTTTAATAAACTTGAGAAAAATAAAATATTAATAAGTTATTTTTCAGCTTATTTTTCATGACATAACCAAATACTAAAAAGTATTTTCCTACTTATTTTTCATTACACTATCAAATATCAGAAAATAATTCACTTTTCTGAAATTTAGTTTTCAAAAGAAAACTATTTTCCAGCAAATAAACGGGTCTAAATATACATTTCTTTTCTCCCCCACTCGCATGAATATTCAAGAATCTTTTTTATTTTTTGTTTTAATCCTTCCATTATTTGAGTCAGCCCTAAATCTATTATTATTTTATAAAAAACCTCTTGAACTCAATTTTAATAAAAACCCATGTTAATTTAAACTTTATTTAGTCTGGTATTAAAACATAAAATACTAGCAATTTCTCAATTGCAAGATTAATGTAGTTTTTATTATATTCAAAATACAAACTTAATTTTCACGTACAAAACGGGTAAAAATATTACTTGATTGTGATATTATGGATATTTTACTCTTGGCTGGATTTAGAAATTTGTTCAATAAATTAAAATTATCAAATCAATAAATTTATGTGGTTTTTTTTTATTGGTGCACCATGCTCTTGAAAAAATTATTTTTTTTAATGTACATAATATATAATGAATTTTATTAAAAAAATATTATTTTAATAATTTTTAAATAAAAAAAAATATTTTTTAAAATCACTAGTTTTTATTATAATAATAAACATTTCCAAAGTCGCCATTGATTTGGTCTTAACTGACAAGCCACCAACAAGTGATGCCGTACCGATGTTCTTGTTTGACCAAGCTTGGTCCAACAACAAGAATCTGTTTTTTTTTTTTTTTTTTTTTTTTTAAAGCGCTCATATTTGGACTGCAAATTGATTATTTCTTTTAATCAAGCGGGAGTCTGTACTAGCTTTTATATATATATATATATATATATATATATATATATATATATATATTAATTCTCACATATTTTAAAATTAACTACTAGAAAAGCTTTCAGTTATTATTAATATTAGCAATTAAATGATTTGAACATGAAAAATCCTAAATTTTTATTACTTATCACCTATTAGATGGTTATGCCAAACATGAGTTGGCCTTTCAGCTAAAGTCGGTGGATTGGTTATTGATAATTACCAAAGTAGCCAAAATTGGTGGAATAATAATTGATGGAAAATTGAATCCTACCGAAATACTTGCCTCATAAGCCTCAAAATCACAAGAAACCTTTAGTTCAATGGCGCTGTCAAACAACTCTTTAGTTCAGCAAGAACTTAATGTACATTATGATATATATATATATATATATATATATATATATATATATATATATATTTTAAGAAACGGGCCAATTTGGAAGTTTTATAACAGGAGCTCCTTTTGTTAAAAAAAAGAAGTTATATATAAAAGGAAGATTTACGTGTAGCAACCTCATTGGCACAGACACCCTACATCTCCGCGCTAGATCCCGCTTTCTTAGTCATCAAGTGACGCTTAATAGCCGTCTGATTATATAACTTTTAAGTTAAATAAGAATTTTGAAAACCCTAATCATTCGGCTTCACCATTCAAATACAAACACAAACACAAACAACAAACAAAATCTCAGTTTCTCTATCTCCTTTTGTTTTAAGAAAGAAAGAAATCCGAAAGCAGAAGAAAACAAACTCTGCGAAAAAGGTTAGTAAAAAAATATAATCCGCGTTTGATTCAGTGATTTTTGGTGCTTTATACATCATTGTTTTGCTCTTATTGATTTTGATATTCGGTTATTTTATATGGTTTTATTTATTAATTGATGTTGAAGAGAAACAATTTATCGATAGTTAATTTTCAAATACACATCTTAATTTAGGGTTTTCTGGTCACTAAGCTTGAATGAATAGATGGTTTGTTAATCAATTCTATCTTTTCACAATCTTCTTATCACTTACACGTTGATAAGATTTTTTAGGTTTTTTTTGCAATTTTTTTGTTTACTATTATTTTCCGGTTAATTTTATTACCTCTTCTGTGATGGCTGATTTTATATGCAGAGTTATAATTTCATGGTTCTTTTCTGTGTAATTTTTTTTATAATATTTTTTCTCTTGTTGTAGTTGATAACGTGATTTGTATGATCTTTCTGTTTCTGTGAAATTACTGATTTGTTGAATTGAATTTTTGATACGGCAGGTTGGTAGAATCTTGTCGGTATTTTAATTTAGCCATCATGAGATTCAAGGCAGGTATGAAAGTGGAGGTATTAAGCAAAACGGAGGTTGCAACGGGATCTTGGCTTTGTGCCGAAATAATCTCTGGGAATGGGCACACGTACAGTGTGAAGTATGGCTGGTTTCCAATGAATAATGATGCAGAGGCAGTTGTGGAGAGGGTGCCTAGGAAGGCAATTAGGCCTTGTTCGCCACCGATGGCGGGGGATGATCATTGGGTCCCTGGGGATCTTGTTGAAGTGTTCCACAATTCTGCTTGGAAGACAGCAATAGTAATGGAAGTTATGGGTGATAAAAGCTTTTTTGTTAGGTTACTTGGATTGTGTGGAGAATTCATTGTCCATAAATCTCATTTAAGAGTTCGACAGTGCTGGCAAGATGGCAAATGGATTGTCATGAGGAAGGTAATATTCAATCTGCATTTGCTTTGTTATGTTTTGCTTTCCTTTTGATTATCCAGTACAATTTTAAGTGCACAAGTATGGTTCTTGAATTGGAGACCTGAGAGCAGTTGCCTCGAGCAAAATTTGCTAGCGTCAAGACTGTGCCCTAATCATCTTTCTTAGGACCCTGTTTATATGGATTAATAGCTGGATTATTCCTTTTTTTTTTTTTTTTTAATTCATTACCTCCATTTATCCTTCTATGCACCCTAAAACATGAAGTCTTCAATGCTTGATTAGGTCCTTTTGATCACTAAATATGTATGATTGTGAACTGCACTTAAATTGCCAGCCAATTTTCCTCATCTTGGAAGTAATTAAATTGTTGTAGCTCATGATCAAGTTGCTATATGACTGAATTTGATATTCTCTTTTTTTGGAGTTTAATCTGCTTAATTTACATGAATTTTGTGTTCCAAGTGTCACAAATTGATGCTATGTGTAATTATGTTAGTGAGTTCTTATTGTTTTACAATTCCTAATCATTATTTATATGTGTGGCATTTTGCAACAGGGTTTGGAGAATTATGTTGTGCCTATGGGAAAAGGACTACCGGATACAGGGACACACCTGTCTGCCGACGATGATTGCTTTCCAGTGGAGAAAAATTTTGAAGTGCGAAGGTGCCCTACGGTTTCCTCTAGAACATTGAAGAGAAGGTCAACATTTGGCAGTGATCTTGAAACATATCCAGTTACTGCTCAAAAGAAGAGACTGATTGAAAAAAATGGTAGTCATGAACAAATTTGTTCAGCTTATCCATCTCCTACTTTTGATAAGGTAGACACGCTTTTTTATCCAAATGAAGTATTGGGTGAGAATTATGTGCACTCTTCCTTTCATGTTGGAAAAGTTGAGCTCTCTAAAATGGATGTAGGTAGGAATAATGATGGTAGTCTTGTAGAATCCTCAATATCTGTTGACACTGATAGTTGTATGTCCTCCGTTGGTAGTTGTAGTGCTGTAGGCAGCTATGGTCACAATCTGCCCTGTCCAAACCTATGTGATAAAAATTTAGAGGATTTGCATAGTGATGCTGAATCATCAAATGGATCAGAATATGAGATAAAAGATTCCCCATCCTATGATGAGAAATTTGGAGTTGAAGTGCATAGGTCAAAATTACATGCCTATTGTTCTACTGTTGAGGCATTGTATAGTGCAGGGCCTTTGAGTTGGGAAGATGAAGAAAATTTGACAAGCCTACGCGATGAGCTCCACATTTCAGATGATGAACACTTGATGGTGTTAAGAAATTTGACATCTGTTAATAGTAGGATTGTTAGTAGGTGATTTTAGGATTTTGTCTGTCACCATTATACTGTAACTTTTCTTTGACAATGCGTTGTAGAGTCCATGGATAAGATGTGTAGCTGCTCGACATGTATATCTTTTCTGGTTATTTTGCAATGCCTCCCTCCCCTTCCTTTTTTTTTTTTGTATCCAGTTCTCTGAACCAGAACAGTCACTCAAGGAATTGTTTATATTTGATCTTTTTCAATTTTCTAGGCAACAACGAACTTGAAATTGACTAGAGTTTTATTAGAAGTAAACTAAGACCTTTTGTTCTTGAACAGGGTAATTTTGAGTGGGTTATTCAATTATAGAACACATGGTACAAAAATCTGTCATTGTCTGAACGTGTGGGAAGAAGATTTTTTTGTCTTTTGCGTTGTGAATGTATATTTTCTCTACAACTTTTCTGAAAGATCATTCACATCCATGTATTTTCCAGCAGCACATGGATTTTGAGTTGACTAATATGCTGATGCCATGTCGGAACGGCTCATGGCCAATATTGAGGGGTTGCATTCCTTGTTTCTAAAAGTCTCAAGATGATGATGCATAAAGTTTACTGCCATGCTTGGTAGGCTATGGGGCAATATCTACACCTGATTCCTGACTGGCTCATGTCTGGCTGACTTGGCCATGGGTGTGAGTTTTTGATTAACTTTTTAATGCTTGATCATATCTAGCCATCTTTTTCATAATTCTGTTTTCTCCTCTCTAAATGGGTTTTTTTGATTGAAATTTGAAAATATAAGGTCAACTTTGATCAGTTAATTCTACCAAATTTCAGGTGGTCAAGGTCCAAGGGTAAGTGAAAGTCCTTTCCTCCTTAATAAATGCAGTGATCTATACGAGGCTGTTTGTGTGTTCACAGATGTTTTGGATTTCAGGTGTTCTTCTGTTGAAGAAAATATCTAATACCAACAAATTGATTTTGTTAATGTGGTCATTTATGGTTGTTCGAACATAAGTGGCCTTGATTGATAATTAGGTGAAAATATTATGCAGATTGTTGTGGGAGAGTGATTTTATTGAAATTTTTTAGTGTTATTGAAATTTAATGTTTCAGGATGATTAAATCTTTTAAATGACTTAATAGTCTTGTTTTAATGGGTGAAAGAACTCACTTACCAGAACAGAATCGTTCTGAAAGGATCGTAATTTCTTAGAAAGTCCTTCAAGTGCAAAGTTTAACACACAATATAAATGAAGCTGTTTGATGTGGCATTTCCTCGCCAATTGCCTATGATGTGGCGCGTTGACGACATTTCTTAACTTGAAACAAATCATAGGTCAGGAATATGCATTCTGTGCTTGCTTTATAAATGAAGCGATGCTTCATTGTGTCACATTGCTCTAGAATTCTATGACTCAACAAATTATTATAAGTTGCTGTTGATTTTATGCATCCTCTGATGGAGGTTGGGGTATTAGCTAGTAGCAACATTCATAATATGTCCTGACATGCTTTGTCCATGTTCATTTGTATGACGAACAAGTATTCAATGTAGATGGATGTTGTCATGGTTAAGGGAAATCATGCCCGTCATTGCCTCTGGTAATTCCTTTAATATGGCATGTCTGAAAGTTGATTAGTAAAGCCATTACTTATTCAAGTTCATGTTTGTTTGCATGACAAACAAGGATTCATTGAAGATGGATGTAGCGGTGGTCAAAGGAAATCATGCCTTGCCTCCGGTGGTTCCTTTGATATGGCGTTTCTGTAAGTTGATTAGTAATGCTATTACCTCTTCAACTTCCGTTTTCTGGAGTCAAGTTTCTATTTATGGTTTTACTATGTTGGCGTTGTGTTGTGGCGTTAATGGGGATGTTGAAAGCATGATTTTGCAGCCCGTGTGATGTAAACTTTGGAAGCAGCTCAATAGATATTCAAAATCTTGAGAATTATCAACTTTCAATTTTTTGTAAAATCTAAAATGCAATGCCCACTCACATGGCTATAAATAACCATGTCGTGATATAGATGGAACCATTGGAGCCTTTTTTATTTATGTGTGTGTGTGTGTGTGTATGTAATCTTATTTTATTTGGAAAGTTTAATGTGGATTAAAATCACGAAATTCTCATAAATTTTATAGTACGTGCTGGAGCTTTTGCATTATTGACTGGTATAATTTGCTTCTTGGGAAGCATGACGTGGATACAAATGTCTCATGACGTGGCTCGCCAAGATCCCCAGTGATATAAGGGAGAAATGGCGTTCATATAAATGGAAGGATTGTTGAAATATTTGCAGGGTAGTAGCTTGGTGAATTGATAGCCTCTGTATTGGGGTTGATGTATAATCTTCGCAGACACATCTTTAGCTTAGCAACTCGAGCAAAATATTTCAATCAATGTTTATTTTATTTATTATTTTTATTTTTCTGTGAGAATGCAGTCAATGTCTGATTGCAAAATGGGATTAGCCTGTGGAGTCTGGCAATCTTCGCGCCTATGAGCTGGATGCATCCACCACCACTGAATCAAAGCAGTCATGAAATGTTATTGAAGTACTTACTAGCAGTCCTGTGATGATTTGAACTGCAAAACCGTGAATCTCAAATATGGAGAGAATTGAAAAAATTATTTTAAAATCTATATTTTTTTCATTTTTAATAGGAATGTGATTTTTCTTTTATTTCTTTGTATTTCTTGAAGTGAGTAAGTACCAATAACTATTTTAAGGGTTATAAAACTCTGTTATCCATCACGAACAACACTTTAATGGTAGACAAGGGGAGTCTTGAGTGGGGATAAAAAGAAGGGAGAAGGCGTGTAAAACCGGTTGATTTTTTAGAGGTGAGTGGAAATGAATTATTTTTATGATTTTGAATTGCTTTAATGTTAAAAATAATTTTTTTTTTAAAAAAAAAAATTATTTTAATATATTTCTAAGAAAAATAACATGAAATATCATTATTATAACAATTTTAATCACTTGATATTATTTTTTAAAATATTAAAATAATATATTTTTTTATTTCTATAACATCAAAACAATAAAAAATATTAAATAAATATTAATTTGATTTAAAAAATAACATTTATTTTTTCACCGGAGCTTGTTGGAAGTCATGAAATTAAAAAAAGAAGAGAAAAGACGGCAGTTCTCGAAGAGGTCACAACTGAGGCAGTTCTACCAGTATCAAGCGTCAGTTGTGAGAGCCATCTTTTCCTCTTGTTCACAAGTCGTTCCAAACTCAAAGTCAGTAGAAAAAAAGAAAGAAGCAAAGCATCGAGAAGCGCCAAAAAAAAAAAAAAAAACAGTCAGCTCATTAACCACCTCCTCCTCTCTCTCTCTCTCTCTCTCTCTATATATATATATATATATATATATATATATCTTCTTCCAGCTCTACTCTAATTAACTTAAAACAAAACACCATTCCATAGCTCTCTTTCTCCATCCATTCCTCCTTGAGTTATCGAAAAATGGAATTCCAAGTGAAGCACGTGGGCGGTATAGAGAATTGCTTTGTCTCTCTTCCTTTCAACCTAATCCAAATCCTTGAATCCACTCGCCGCCCTGCTCCTCTCCCTCCACTTCTCACTCTTGAACTACGTTCTCCTTCCGCCAACCGTCACTGGACCGTCGCTTGGTCCGGTGCTACCTCCTCCTCTTCCTCCATCGAGGTACCTCAATTTACATCTGATTCATTTTAATTTTTTTAAACTGGAGCGGTAGTTAATCTAATTGCTGCAAATTTCAAGGATTAATTGCTTTTTATTTTTGTTATCTGTGGGGTGAAGGTTGCGCAACAATTTGCAGAGTGCATTTCATTGCCTGATCATATTAGTGTTCAAGTCAGGGCTGTTTCTAATGTTGTCAACGCGACTTTAGTAACCATTGAACCTCATAGTGAGGATGATTGGGAAGTTTTAGAACTTAACGCTGAACAAGCCGAGGCTTCCATATTAAAGCAGGTATTTCTTGCGCTATTTCTTTTCTTTTCTTTTTCTTTTCTCCCATTTGAGAAATCATATCTGCTTGCAGGTGAGGATTGTCAATGAAGGAATGAGATTTCCTTTGTGGTTACATGGCGGCGCTGTCATTACATTCCTTGTGGTTTCAACATCCCCCAAGAGAGCGGTGGGTAAGATTATGTCTGCAACTTTCCACTCAAATTATAGTAGCTTGATGAAATTGGTTTAGTGATTACCAGCCTTGTTTTTTTTTTTTTTTTTTATGTGAGTTGTGCTTTCTAGTTATGTGGTTTAAGGAATTGCATTTTTGTTGTTATCAATTTCTTATTTTGTATAATTTAGTTCTGGAATTAAACACTGATTTATCAATTCTTGAAATGATGCTGTGCTTTTGGATGTACATTAAAAAAAAACGATTTTATTGAACTCTAATAATGATTCACATGAAGCTATTGAAGTACAAAAGTTGAGGTCTTACCACGTCCTATTACCAAACTGTGACTTGTGATCTTGATAAATTTAACTGTAACACATTGCTTACCGAAGAATTGCTACTTGTTCCCCTTTTGTTAAGTTGTATTCTGCATCTGCTCAATATTGTTATGGTATATTGTGAATCTATGCAGTTTGTTCGGGATTGCATTTGTATTCTGACCTCAAGGTAATTTTGGTGTAGAATTTGTCTATTTTTTAAAGGTTTAAAGGGCCATTAGATTTATGAGATAAGGTGTATCAGGAGTCTAAGAAAATGATATTTAAAAGAAAAATCTGGTTTGAATTCAATGTCAAGTTTGTTTGTGTGGGAGTATGTTTGGATATATTTTAGATTTCCCACACACAACACAGGTTAACTTGTTTCCAAATTATAGGATTCATAATACCTTGAAGGCACATTTGTTATGGTCTTAATTATGTATTTTCATATTAGAGTTTTGGTTAATATAATGAAACAAGTGTATATAATTTACGTTTTAAGAAAGTGATATTTAAAAGAAAAATCTGGTTTGATTTCAATGTCAAGTTTGTTTGTGTGGGAGTATGTTTGGATATATTCTAGATTTCCCACACACAACACAAGTTAACTTGTTTCCAAATTATAGAATTCATAATACCTTGAAGGTACATTTGTTATGGTCTTAATTATGTATTTTCATATTAGAGTTTCGGTTAATATAATGAAACAAGTGTATATAATTTACATTTTTCCTGTCTGCTACCCCCCCCCCCTCCCTAAATTTGATAGATTTTACCGTGTAAAAAGAGACAACAAGCAGTATAAGACATTCTCTGACCTGGTATAAGAACATGTATAAATACAAAGCACTTTCCAAAAGCTTTGATGGACACTTAATAATGATTCTAACCCATAACTACTCCCAGGGTCAAATTGACATAATCAACTTTTTTAGTGGATGCCTGTTTTATCCATATCTAACATCTTTTTTAGAAAATTTCAATTAAGGACATTCAATTCGGTCACATCATTTCAGCATCCTTATCATCTGCAGTACATGGCTAAAATTTTTGCAGGAGGTTGGGAAGAACTTCATTCACCATGTAACATATTAGCATTTTTCTTCCACTTTTATGTGTCTTCTATTCTACCTTGTTACTGTGGAGGCAAGCTGCTGAAATTCTGCTGCTTTTGGCAACTTTATATAATGGATGCATTGATTTTTCTCATGCTATGCTGTCATATGATCCTTAATTGAGCTCAGCATCCAATGTTGGAATTCACACCTGTATCAAAGAAATCTCCTTTTATACTCGTTGCAAGTCTGTGCCTAAATATTTTGTTACATAATATTCCTTTTCTTTTTTATATGCTTTGGTTTTTGATATCATTGGTTGTTGTGTGGACAGTTATGTTAAATTAAGGTCTGTCATGGACTACCAGTGTTAATCCTGACCTATGAGATTGTTTTCAGTTCAACTTGTTCCAGGAGCTGAAGTTGCAGTTGCTCCAAAAAGACGCAAAAAGGTTGTTAATAAACAAGATGCCACTGTGCAGTCTTCTAATAAAGAAAGTAATATGGCAAAGGCCCTGTTGCGTCTTCAAGATTTAGACAGAAGATTGTTTCACAATTGTGATGTCAAAGGTGTTGAGCTGGCCACCGCACTCACTTGTGTTGCTTATATGCATCCTGAAACTGCTCAAAAGTTTTCTTTAGATTCTCTGCAGTTGGTCACACTTGTTCCAAGATTGTCATCAAAAGATGGTGTAAAGACTCCTGATAGCGATGCATTGAGAGTGAAAAGTGCCTCTCCCAAGGAAGCTAACAATGGAACTTTAACTGACAAGAAAGAATTTCGTCAAGCAATTGTCCGCCTTTTGTTTTCTGATTCAGTGGCTAAAGGACATGTAATGATAGCTCGATCCCTTCGTTTGTATTTGAGAGCAGGGCTGCACTCATGTATGTTAATTATTCTGAGCACATATTGATCATATCTATGTTCCTTTATACTGTTTTATTTGCTTTTATGTGAACCTTCATTATTAGCTTTAAAATGCTTCAATAAGGATTTTGTTCCTCTCTTAACAATTATGACTCCACAATTGATTTTTTGATGCCATACTGTGCGGTTTTGAATTTAGAATATTCTTCTGTTTTCAGGGATTTATTTAAAGGGATGCATTACTGATTTGAAGGACATTGCATCACTTTCACTTTCTCCCTGTTACTTTAAGATGCTTGGACAAGAGAAGCCCGTTGAGAAGCCTGGTCTAGAACTGATTGACATCAATAAACTTCAGAAACCAAGAAAAACTAGCTTGGACACCTATATGGATGCTGTAGATTGGTCAATCCATGACAAAATTATTGCTGCTCTGTCACAAGACTTTCCTTCTAAACAGGAAGAAGAGACTGGTTATCTGCCTGATAATAACAAGGGATTGAGAAGACTTCTTCAAGCATGGTATCGTGCACAGCTTGATGCTATTGCTTCAACTTCTGGGGTGGAAGTTAATTCATTAATTTTAGGTAAAGAAACTTTACTTCACTTTGAAGTGAAAGGATATGACTTTGGGATTGATAGGAAGACTAGTGAAAAGGCATCTTCTTATTCAAATGGATCTCTAAAGAACAGAAATAAGACTGGTGAAATGCAACTTGAATTCTTGTATGTACTGAGTATTCCTGAGGAATCTGTGCACGGAATAAAGGTGAATGCATACAGTCTTGCCTTCGATGAAAGAAAAAAGGATAATCTTGGAGTAGGGTTGTTTGAAAGGCTGAAACTAGGTGGCCCTATGTCCTTCTATTCTTTGAAGGAAAGTAACTCTTTTACAGGCTTTAGTTCAAATGCATCATCTTTGAGCTGGATGGGGACAACTGCTTCTGATGTGATTAACAGTAGGTACTTTCTCTCTATGCTTCTATTTGCAGTGCTTGAAGTTCTCAGGGAAGCCTTTATCATGTGGAATTTTGTAGTTCATGAGCATAGAGTGTAATGATCTACATTCCTTTGTTATATATGTTGCCCAGATGCTAACAGAACACATATACATGATAATGAGGAAATAATGACAATCACTACTGTCATGTTTGTTAAGACATGGAAGAATCTCAAGGTGGATGTTTAAGCCAGTTTCCCGTGCACAATACTGGATACCTTCTTTCTACATGGATATTAACTTTTCTTAGCATGTCGAACTGGGGTCAGTAATTGTCTAGTTGCACTTTCACCTTGATCTTCTTCTGTTCCTGACAGAGTGACTGTTTGAGTAAATATTTATGTGGTGCACCTTTTCTGTGGTTTTGGTGAATTGGAATTTTCGTAGAGCCTGTAATCATGTGTTCTATAATTGTTGTTTGATCTAAAAGAAAAACAAAAACAAAAAGTAGAAGAAACGTTTGGATTGTTAGTGATTGTTTATTTTACTAGCTGGATTCGTGTATACAGTCTATCTAAAGTTTTGTTGTGGCTTTCTCCTGTTTTCTCTCTTGGTCTTTTTTTTTAATCACGATGCTTGATTATTTTGTGTTTGCATGCATCTTTGTATTGTGACAAAGTAGCTTGATGAAACATCTATGGATTGATTTTCCAATATTGTTTCCATAACATGGTCATGCCAAACTGCATTGTGTGCTCATGCTGGCACCCCATGCAGTTCTCAATTTTTGTTGTGCTTAATTTTCCTACTACTGACACGCATAACATGCCCTACCAAGGTGAAAGGAATTTTCTCCTTTCCCTGTAAATAGTTTAAGTTGATTACAATTTTATTGCAATGCAGGAATGATGGTGTTGTTATATCCTCCTTATAGCACGTGGTTTAATACATACAATCTTCCTCTGCCTGGGCACGTTCTGATATATGGACCTCATGTGAGTTTTATGTCTTTGATTTTAGTAAAGTTATCATAATTTGATGTGTGATATACAAAATATGCTCATTATCACTGTCAAACCAAACATGACTGCACTGCTCACAATAGTTTTATCATCCCACATTGTCCGTTTGGTTCAATTGGATGGAGATTTTCATCTTGAAGATGAATGAACTTCGTTATAGGTGTTAGATGCAGATTATTTGTGTCATATGTCAGGGAACATGTTTAAATCACATGGTTAATTTTTGTCACCCTATGCCTAAGGGAATCAAATGTGCAAGCTGCCGGTTTAAGATGTGTAGATACGCTCATTTTGAACTATCACTTAGATACTGAGAACCGACAATATTGTTTTCATCCATGAAATAAAAAAAGACAATACCTCTATCTGCTTGAAATTATAACAGTTATCATTTGAATGATGGAAATGTTGGACATCAACTAGTCTCTGCCTATATTAATAACACAAATAGATGAACGGGTGCACATTGACTTTCTCTGAAAAAACTTTATTGTTTATGTTGCATGGTGTACTATGTTTGGATGGTGACTGGTGAGAAGTGTCATAATCTCTAAAAATGATTATTGCCCCTATATTATTTTGGGATCAAGAAGTCTTTTTGGCATGTTTTGATTTTGAGCTTCAGTTGCATTTAGAGGTTTTTATTAATGTACCAAATGACAGTGGATAGATGAAGAATTTGAGGGTAGTGAAGATGTCATGGGAAGAGGTAAATGGGAGAAAAAGACCAAAAGAAAAACATCAGAAATAGGAAAAGAGAAATGTAATGTTAAATCTCACGTCAATAGCCAATCTTGAAAGAGGGTATGCCAAAACATATGATTAGATGTTATAACGGCATCAAGAACCTAATAGAATTTCAAATCAAGTTAGATTCTGATTATACACTGGAAAACATGTCCATGCCACTAAACTGGAAATACGTTATTAAGGAGTTCCCTAATTACAATTTAAAATGCGAGATAATCAAATAAAACCAATTTTGTCTTAATAATCCTAAATCCTACTTTGCTTCTTGTCATGAGAATTTAGTCGCATCAGATCTTTTCTTTTCTAGAGAATGGAAGATGACCTTAATTTTTTTTTATCTCTATTTCCTTCTCTCCTTGTTTCTAATGATTTATTCAAGTATGAAATTCCCCAAAAAATCTAAAAATATAAAACAATCAAAAGTGTAATCAAGTTCATAGTCCTTGACTGTTCACCAATGGAACTAAATCCTTCATTTCTAAAAAGTATCTGGATTCTGGCATGTTGATAAGTCTATATGTTCAATTGTCTATTTTTTTGTCATTGCTTTATCGTACAAATCAAACATATTATCCCACGAGTCATGTATCAGTTAATACAAGAAATTGATATGTGTTTGCTTTTTAGGGTTCTGGAAAAACCACTTTAGCAAGAGCTGTTGCAAAATCCCTTGAAGAGCGTGAAGACCTCTTTGCTCACATGTGAGGAATTCTTTTTTTTAAAACACATATATGCAATTGTCTATTTTTTTCTTCCCTTTAACTGGTAATTGAATCTATCAAATGTTTGCCTGTGTTAATTCTTGTGAACAAATTTAATCATAACAAGGCATAAGGGTGGCACACACAAACACATATCTTTTTGTATTGCTCTAATTTAGTTTTGTGCATGCAGAGTTTTTGTAAGCTGCTCTGGACTCACCTTAGATAAAGCCTCGGCCATTCGTCAAACCCTTTCCGCTTCCATATCTGAAGCATTAGATCATGCACCTTCCCTTGTCATCTTTGATGATCTGGATACCATTGTGTCATCCTCTTCTGACTCTGAAGGATCACAACCTTCAACATCGGTTGTTGCGCTGACGAAATTTCTCTCAGATTTTATAGATGAATATGGGGTAATAAATTAGTCATGGTCTTTCCCTTCTTCCTGAATTGATAATATTGAAGCCATTGTAAATGTGTGTTCTGTTTTACTTTTGCATACAATGTGCAATTGGTCGTTTCTAATGACAGTGCCTTCATATGTATGCATAATTATGATTGATTGGAAGACATCCACACTAGTAGAGGAACATTGGTTTCATGTGACAAATAACACAAAATGGATCTATTCTGAACATGAAGATTTAATATGGCAATGTACAGGAAAAAAGGAAGAGCACATGTGGAATTGGCCCGATTGCCTTTATAGCCTCTGTGCAGACTCTGGAGAATATTCCACAGTCATTGAGCTCTTCAGGTCTGTCACTTTTTGCACTTAGAAAGAATGCCGTGAAAGGTTTCAGGTTACTAACACTTCCCTTTCTCTTCAGTTTGTCTTTTTTATACTGGTTTTGTGTATTTGGATGTTTTCAGGAAGGTTTGACTTCCATGTGCAACTGCCTGCTCCTGCTGCCTCAGAACGTGAGGCTATATTGAAGCATGAAATCCAGAGGCGTTCCTTACTGTGTTCTGACGACATTTTGCTTGATGTGGCTTCCAAATGTGATGGATATGATGCATATGATCTGGTATTTGTTGTGATTCTGGATTTGGGATGTATCAACATTTTGTTCCTTTACTTTCTTCTTCTTCTGTTTTTTTTTCCCTTGCAAATATATCATCTAAAATGATGATTTTGCAAGACAGTAAATCATTAGAAGTGGAAAAATCAACAATTCATAGGAAGGAATACCTTTTTTATTAACAAAAATTCATGAAAGAGCATGAATCAAGTGCTAACATTCACAACAATTTGAAGCTCATTTATAAGTCATAGGAAAGAAGATGATGGCATAACACAACAGATATTCATATGCTTGGTTTTCCTGAAACAAGGCCATCATCTAGCATCTTCAACTACCAAGCAATTGTGATAAGTAAAACAAAATACTCAAATCTTCTTGGATTGAATTGGCTCATGATCATGAATTCTCTACTCAGAAGGCAGTTTGATACTGTTCTTAAAGTTGGTTGATGTGAATTTGGGTCTCTCCTCATTTATTGGCTGTCTCCTGTGCAATAGCTAGATTTCAAAAAATTTAGTTCTGGAGCTTCATGTTTTTTGGCACTTAACATTTAATTTTATTATATACCCTTCCATCATTCTTGTAATGAAACTTGCATGTTAAGTTTCTTCATCATTGTCAGTTCATCACCATTCAAGCTTGTTTATGCTCACCTTCTCCATGATGAAGTGGGACACATAATTTTATCAATCTTGCATAGGGCACATAGCTATTATTGCATTTAAACTTCAAATTTGTTGTCTTAAGTCTGTTGTGATGCTTCTAAAATTGGTTATGTTAGCAAAATTCTTGGGAGTGAAAAACTGTGTTTGAAGCTGCTTTTGTTGCACATGCATGAATTGTAATTTCTGATATGAAGCAGTTCAATGTATCAGGAAATATTGGTAGATAGAACTGTACATGCTGCCATTGGCCGATTTTTGCCTTCTCATTCTACTTTTGAAAAGCATGACATACCCACATTAATCAAGGACGATTTCTCTCGGGCAATGCACGAGTTCCTTCCAGTTTCTATGCGTGACATCACTAAATCTGCCCCTGAAGGTGGCCGTTCTGGGTGGGATGATGTTGGTGGTCTTAGTGACATAAGGAATGCTATTAGAGAGGTATGATTTTTGCTTTCAACATGTTTAATGATGAAAAATGATTTTAGATTAGTGACTATATCATTTGCAGGTTGTGTTAACTGTTAATTTGTTGCTAACAGAAGGTCAGCATTTCAATTATTTGCTTTCCCATTCATCTTAACTTCAAGTTGTAGGCTGTTTGAATATTGTGAAATGAGTATCACGCTAGTTGTAAGAAAAAAAGTGAGGCTTTGAAAAAAAGAAAAAAGCACCTCTAGGCTCTGTGGATTAATTAAATAAAGAGGAATGCAAGAACTTCTAATGGAATTGTGTCATCATAGGAAATCTTTTTGGTTGCTCTGGAGCTAAATAGTTCTCTAGATTGATGAGACAGTTCACTGCCCAGTAGTTTCAAATACTCATTTTATTCCTCACCTTAAGGTGCATACTGCATAGACATATGGCCTTGGTAAAGGTGTATCACTCAAAATAGAATTTATTTTCTAGCTATTATCAATTCCTGATATGCAAAAATGCAGTCTTCTATACAAGTTTGCTCACACTTCAGACCAATGAAAAACTGGAAAGTTTTTGGGAATACTATTAATTTGAGTGCCGAATGACCCACAATACCGTAATTAAAACTAGAAATGTTGCCAAAATTATAGTTGTCATAAAATTGAAAGCATGATGAAGAAGTATATGAAAAATATGAATATAACAAGAAAACCTTATGTTAACTGTGAAAAGAATCATGACCCTCTCGGCCCATCCTACATAGAAGTTGTGTTTAGTCTTGATTTTATGATGGGTGAAATACTGGGGTTGGAAGACCTATGAACATAGGATCTTACCAATGAGAAGTTGTGTTTCCAATTTTTTGACCTTTCAGGGCTTTTAAATTTGCATCACAAATCTTAGATAACCTGTGTGCTTATTGTTAGATATTGCGTTTTTAGAGATTGCCACATCTCAATCACTGTGTTGCTGAAAATTGAGTTCATTGAATGGATTTGAATAGCAAAACACTTCTCTTCCCCATTATCCTTAATCCTTGAACTTGATACATGATGCTCATATTAATACTAACAACTAGGCCATGGAGAGGGCTGGTATAGATGATTACCGTATATAGTATTTCAATTTATGCCATATCTGTAGTTGAGAAACTCCATTCTTATATATCCTTCGTTTTTTTTGCAAAGTTGAATTTGATTACAGTCTCTCATGCAAGTTGAAGGCAGTGTAAGCAACAAAAATAGATACATTTGTGTTAATGACACTCCTTATCCTTCTAAAGGACATTTCTCTTTAGCAATTCCTTTTTATGTCAACTGTTTTGGCTCATCTGATTCTACATTGAATTTGTTGACTATGGTACTTAGGTTTGTTACACACTCCATCTGGTTTTCTGCTATACTGTATAAGCTCCTTGCTCTGGTGATTTCTGCTTTGAATAGGCTCCTTTTGTTTCAATAATTTTTTTACTGATAGCGCAAATGTTTTTGAAGGATTTGAAACATTGTGTAAAACACTAGCCTTTGGACTATCCAAGGAAACAGTAATTCATTTATTTGTCTGGTGCTTTGTCAAGTGTTTGCCCTCTAAACTTGTCTGTGCCTTTATTTACCTTTTCTTTTCCCATGCTCATTCTATGGTAGGCTTGAAGTTGTTATTGTTAATTCTATGCAGATGATTGAATTGCCTTCAAAGTTCCCGAACATCTTTGTCCAATCTCCTTTACGCTTAAGGTCAAATGTTCTCTTATACGGTCCTCCTGGTTGTGGCAAAACTCATATTGTTGGTGCCGCCGCCGCCGCTTGTTCTCTTCGATTCATATCAGTGAAAGGACCTGAGCTGTTGAACAAATACATTGGTGCTTCTGAACAAGCTGTAAGAGAGCAATTAAACCTCCTTCCCATTTTGAAATGAAAAATAAAATATATTTTTTTTAAAATTAGCCATTCTAGAACTTTTGACACTTCCATTGCATAATTTTCCTCATATCTACATCCCCTAGCACAGTGCTGTAGTTTTTGTCCTTGTCAAGCCAGAACGGAAGCTCCTAAAATATTATTGGAATGGTTGTGAATTCACTTTGTATTGGGTCAATAATCTTATTTTCTTTCTTCCAAGTGAATTGAAGTTTTTGAAACTTTTTTTTTTCATCTATTTTTCTTTCCATGTATACACATACATTTCAAAGGGTTTGCCACTGCATTGTTTTGGAATTCTCTTCCTTGCTTATTGGTGTTGTTCAATATAAGAGTTCCTGGAGTGTATTGGATGGATAAGAAAACTCTTTGCTTGCTTGAAGTCCAATGCTTACCCAAAAATTTATTCTTGATGCATTTTGGCATACTGCTTTGTGAAGATTGTTGCTTTGAAAAACTTTAGCTTCACACTGTGTAATGATGCTTGTAAGCCATGTCCTTTTGTCAAAACAAATTCACACCACAAACGTTTTCCTTGCCAAACATTTTGTCTTCCTGTTATATCCTCTGACACATCACTACCATTTATTCTTTGTTGAATAGTCTGCAATTGTTTGTTACATAGGTGGTAAGCAATCAGTTATGTATTGCACTCACTTTACATTTCCAGTATGGCTTCAACTGAAGAATACTGCATAATTTACTGATAATTTCATTATTAATATTCACTGGTCATTGTTTGCCATAATTGATCAAAGAGTATGTGGTATATCATGGAGATTCATAAATATGTTTATGGAACTTGTGTGGATGCAATATTTTATTATGTTGAAATTGATTAAAATAAGATATCATTATTACAATTGAGTGTGAACTCCTTTCCTTCTTTTAGTTGAATTCAATAATGTGCTTTGATGGTGGTCTGCATTTGGTTGTGTGATTTCATGACCCAGAAGTGAACTTGAGACCATAATAGGTTCCTGTATTGGAATATGCCTGTGTTTCCTCCTTGTAAAAATTTAATGCATGTTGACTGCTGGCAACCTTGCTTTCACTACAGGTTCGTGATATTTTCTCAAAAGCTGCAGCTGCAGCACCATGTCTTCTATTTTTTGATGAATTTGATTCCATTGCCCCAAAACGAGGGCATGACAATACTGGAGTAACTGATCGTGTTGTTAATCAAGTTAGTTTCTCATTTTGTTTTTTCCATCTTATATGGTTTCTTTAGCAATTTTTCTCACTTGTGAATTCTTCCTTCTCCCAGTTTCTAACTGAATTAGATGGTGTAGAAGTTTTGACTGGAGTTTTTGTTTTTGCTGCAACAAGGTTAGTTTCAATCTGGTGTAAATACTTATTTCTGGTTCAGGTTCCACTCCAGACATTAATTACTTGGTGCTAACAAGAGAGATTTTCTGCACTTGCAATCTATTGCATATAATTTAGTGGATGGTTTTGCTTGTAGCAGTCCAATGCATTTCCAATTTCAGAAAGCAGATACCAAATGATGGATACCTTTTTTTGGCTGAATACTTGTGTTAGCTTCCTGTGCTGATTAGAGAATGTCTTCCCATCCTTATTGTATTTTCTTCTCTTCCTATTTTCATAAATTTTCCTTTCGTCCAAATGAGAAGGTGAAAGGAATTGGGTGCCATAAAATTACATGTTGTAAAATTTTAACTTCTGCTAATGAAATAATAGAATTATTATAAGGGATATAAAGAAATTGTTCTAGATTTGTTAATTTCAATGGAGGATTGCCACTGATGATTGGCGATGCCAGATAGATGTGTTGCTAATGGATTCTTGTTCAATTGCATAAATTTGGTTCTAAAATTGACTGTAATCATGTATTTCATTCAGCATCTCATGTCGACTGGATATCCAGTGCTCTAATTTTTAGCATTTTGTGGGAATTTGTTATTAAATGTTTACAGCTCCATGATTAACATTGATTTTGAGAAATTTTTGTTCCTTTTGTTCCCTGGTTTGTTAATTAGATTTTAATGACTCTTTGACGACTAACTTTCTACTATTCCTGTTTTCCCATTATCAAATGATGAAGCAGTAGACCAGATCTACTTGATGCTGCCTTGTTGAGACCTGGTCGGTTAGATCGCCTTCTTTTCTGTGATTTTCCATCTCGGCAGGAGAGGCAGGAAATCCTAGCAGTTCTTTCTAGAAAGGTGAGTAATACTGCCCATTTGTAAACTTTTTGTTTTAGATAAGAAAAAAAAATGTATCAATTGCAAAAAGAATTACGAAAGCTCGATGAAAATTGCAACCTCTCTTAGCCCCCCCCCATCTTGTCCTTTTCGCTTTCTAGATTCCTCCTGAATTCTACGTACTTAAATGAGAATGACCCTTAACACAAACTATAAGAATTGCCCCCTTTAATGTTAGAGAATTACTTCATTTGTGTCAAAAAGTCAATTTGCACATTGTGTTTTATTTTGGTCAATTCACTTAATTTGGCCCGAATATGGGCCAGTTTACTGCAATTAAAAGAAAGTGCTCGTTAGGTATTGTTGACGTGAGTTTCGCTTGACAGGCTAACTTATTTTCTTATAGAATTAAATAAAATGTGAGTTCAAACAAGAAAAATAGATATGAATTCTAAAGATACTCCATCTAAGGTAGGGTGTGCTCTTCCATTCAATTAAAATTTTTGAGAGTTTCCATTCTGATCTTCCCAAAGCTTTCAATTACCACAACTTTCCATTCCATCAGTACATAACAATAATCCACACAATCTTTTGCTATTGAAACTCAATGCTAAAACCCATTTTTAAATACAATCTCAACCATCTGTCATAATCTAAAATCCATTTCAACTCAAGTCTCTGTATATTATTGCCGCTACCCATGACTTATCCATGATCTAACCTCCACTGCCATTACAATGCTGTCTACTCCTCTGGCAACAACGTGTGAAGTTCTTTCAAAATCAATGTTTTTTAAATCAGCATTTCATCAAACTCAAAGAGTGCAACCCGTGAGATGAGAGGATAAAGAGAAGCTAGCAGAAAGCTAAATTATACATTTCCACAACAAAGAGTAGAACAAAAACCAGCAACAAAATCACAGCAATGCTTGAGTACACATTAGAAAAAGCTGCTCAGATGAAAACCCAGCCATGTAAGAAACGGTGAGGTTGAAAAGTACTGTTGAAAAGGAGGGGATACGGAGCAGCTGATTGGGGTTGTGAGGAAGATGCAAATGAGGTCATATGGAGGTGAGGTTTCACCACAACTTTGAAACTTGTTGATGGATTTTCATGCTGTTTGGTTGATGCTGACAATAGCTACAGAGGCTTCAGGACTTTGATATTCAAGATTTTATACCCAACAGCAGAGTTTGATTTGGGTCTCATATATTGGTGCTGTTGTTGTCTTAAAGCTTGGAGAATTTGGAAGTGATCTGAGAATCCAGAATTTAGAAATAATGATCAAGAGAATTGGTGTAGAGTAGGATTGGAAGAGATAGGTTGTGGAGTTTGTTTAATTTTAATTGACTTGGTTTTGTTTAATCAGAATAGTTCTTTGGATTCTTAATTAGCTTTGTTATGCATAAATTAATTTCTCTCAGTTTTTTGTATATTTCTTTTGTCTACATGATGTAATTAAGTGACCACATGATGCCTTTATTAAACTGGAGCCAACGGGCATTACTGACTGGGGGAATTGGCCCATAGTTTGGCCAAATTATGTGAAACTGACCAAAAATAAACATGGGGTGTGCATTAACTTGTGGAAAAAAACAACGAGGTCTAAATTGAGGTCTTTCTCTTAATCTTATTGCAATAGAAACTCTTTTGAAAGAGATCAATAGTAGATCAAATAGTATGCTGTATTTGTGGTAGCTTTTGTGTCCGTATAAGGTGAAATAGAAATTATGTTGCTTTTTGGAAAAAAAGAAGTGTAATCTTTGCCGCTAAGCTTCCAGAAAGACCAACTGCTGTTTGGAAATCAACATAAAAATTGCAAGGGTTCATTTTTTATGTTCATGTTGTTTGATTTTTGGCATCAACTTAGGTGCTCCATTTTCATATATCTGTATTCTCAAACTTTGCCATCTAAAAATCAATGCAGCTGCCTCTTGCCAATGATGTTGACATAGAAACAATAGCTGGTATGACAGAAGGATTTAGCGGTGCTGACCTACAAGCTCTTCTCTCCGATGCGCAGCTTGCAGCAGTTCATGAACATTTAAGCAGTGCAGACATGGGCGACCCTGGTAAAATGCCAGTCATAACTGATGATCTTTTAAAGACCACTACTTCCAAAGCAAGACCATCGATATCTGAAGCTGAGAAGCAAAGACTCTTTGGTATTTATAGCCAGTTCTTGGATTCAAAGCGATCTGTTGCTTCACAGGTTCCGCTCTCTCTCTTGGAGTCCCATCTAGTGCACTTCTCATTTTCTGTTCTTTCAATTGAAGCTCAGTACTAACAAATTATTTGTCTGCAGTCGAGGGATACAAAAGGCAAAAGAGCTACTCTAGCATAAGAATCTTCTGAGGGCCAAACAACAAAATCAGTCATGTAACTTATGCAATCTTTTCCGGAAAAAAGTTTAAAATCAATGGTGCAATTTGTTCCCATTTTAAGATCTAATCAGAGACCTATCATCCTCGTGACTTTCTCTATATACTATATAGAATTGGGTTGTTCATTCTTCGATAGTTAATAGACATGTTGATGTATGAGTACTGTAAAGTGGATATAGCATAGAGCACTTGCTTATACAGTTCCGTCCATTATTATGTACAACTGTGGACATAACCAGGAACAAAGGCACGTAGCGAAGGTTTGCTCAGCACATACTTTTCTCAAACGCGCACCTGCACTTGACTCGGATGATAGGGAATAAGAGAACTAAGAAGTCCATTTCTTTTGTGCTTAGGAAAGCAAGAAAAGTAAGCACATGGGAACGTGATGGGATGAAGAAACTGGGAGGCTTTCCTTGCAATTTTAGAGAGATCTCATGAGGTAATATTTCAACTATCTTTTGTTGATGATCTAGCATCCTTATGAGTGACAAGGTTATAGTTGAGACTTGAGCAGTTATCTTAATGGAGGTCTTTAGAGACTTATTTTGACGATCAACAGGTTTTGTGAGTAAAACATTAAGAGGACAAAGGTCGTTTTCCCTTTTTATCATTTTCTGATAGATTTTATTAGTATGCTTCTCCGATTGGGGTTTTTATCAAGGGTTCCATCGTTGTCTTTATGAACCCGCGGTCAGCCCCCCCAATTCCTTGACCTGGGAATTTTCAGAGGATAAACACCGAGGAGCTCAAACTAAAACAAAGGTTGATTTCCTAGCTATTCAAAACAACGGGTATTTTCCGACCCAAGGCCATAGAATAATAATCAGTTCTTCCATAATGAGCTATTTAAAGAGCAAGGTTACGTATTTGCTGGATCAATTACTTTCAGCTTATGGATGTAATGCTAGTTTTCAATTGCTAAGCAGCAAGGAGAACATGAATGAAAGCTCAAAATACAAAAAAGAATTGCTTTAACACATCCTAAAGATGGAAATATTAAAGAAAGAAGAATGTTCTAGTTTTGTAGCCTGATTTTGAATGGCTCAACTTAAACAATATTCTTAGAGGTTGAAAAATATGTTGAAGATAAAAGGTAAGTATTTAAAATATAGTATTTTGATGTCGACTTTTAGGATAGATTTCATGAATGATTATTTTGATGTTGACTTTTAGGATAAATATTATTTATAGTGTTCTTCAAATTTCGTCAGATGTTTCTTCAATTATATATACATATAGAGAGAGAGAGATCAGAAAGAATTGAATAGAGAGACAAACTAACGTTGTTTAAGATAATGGAGTTCAAGTGTTTGATTAAAGAAAGTATGGCAGGATGGAGTGAGGGGTCATGATTAATCTTTTTGGATAGAACTGAGAAATTGATCTAAAACATGCCTGACTGATCCACTTCATTCATTTGACTTGATCCAAACAACTCCACCATACACAAATTTCTTTTGCCCAGCTGATGGAGGATGGATAAGGCTCCACATTTCTAACTTCAATAGACCTCCTACTAGGCTGGTGTCCTGTTTTGCCACGAGCTTAATTTGTTTTTTATATAACAAAATAATATTTAAAGATTGGAGTTCCAATACTAATAAGAAAGATGGCTAAACTACTGTAATTTTCAGAGAAAAAAAAATAACCAGCGACAAACCAAACCACCAATGCCTACACAAGCTGTTCTAGATAAAATAAGACGTTGTAGCGCTTCTAATGCTAGGATTCACCGCATGTGTCTTTTGATGCCCTGCTTGTGCCTATATTTTTTTAGCCAAATATCAAATCCTCTCTCAATTGACTTAATAATTATACAAAAAATACAAAAAAAAAAGCCTCTTGACTCTAGGTTTAAAATCTTGGCTTTAAAGAGTTTTTTGGGCGTCTCATTATATATTTTAATTGTTTTATTTTTTTATATTTACATAAATATCAAATTACTTTTTAATTGATATTATAATAATAAAAATATTATTGTGAAAGTACAAAAATACTTAATACCATGTTTAGTTTTTTTTACTTTCAATAATATTTTAGTTATTTCACTATACAATTAAAAATATAAAATACTTATTAACTCCTATAAATTTTGCAACTATAATTAGATCATACGATAAAACTTCAATATTTTTAAAAGTTAATATTAAATGTTTTAGGTGGGGAGAAAAAAAAATCAATATTCTAGTGGACAGTTTATTTTTGTAGTTCGGAGCTAGAGTGTTTTCCGAATGAGTTTTAGCTTCTTTTAGTATTCTTAGCAGTGTGAATTTAATTAAGACATCTGCCAAAAAAATAATACCTTTTTCCCGCTTCCACATCTTTCCATTTGTGTCCTTCCCCCTGTAATAAAAATTTAATTTTTAAAGATTATTAGTTAAAGTGTTATAAATTTTAGGAATACTAGAAATTTATATGATTATTAATTTTAAAAATTATAAAAATTAATTAAAAAATATATAAACTAATCGAATACTCTCAATAAAAATAAAAAACTAAGACGGTGACATGCACATGATATTTACAGGTTTATTCAACAAGATCAAGAGGCTTGGAATCCACATTCAGTGTATATATTGACATTGGGCCTCTTTAGCTTGGAATGCCCAACGATTCAAGTTGTCAAAAAAACACTACAAAGATGTGTTGTCTAGAAAGTGAAATTTGATTTTGTCGCCGATGACCTAATTTTGTTTTTTTGGGGGTGTCGCTGTTCATATCAAAATTATTTTAATCGTGCCTTCTAGTTTCATTTTCTTCAACAGCAAAGATCCAATCACGATAAATAAAATGATTGGTGGTGACTCTTCATTTGTTTTTTTCTTAAAAAAAATACATTTTTTTAATTTTTAAAAAACTAACCACGAGGATTGGATCTAAGTTGATGGGCAAATTACTTCAAAAATATGATTATTATTCTTAGACAAAAACAAACGAAAAATGCAAGTATATTCGCATAAAGTAGGTATGGAACTTCCATTTAAGGTAATTTTATATAATATTTTGCATTTGTTTTTCTATGTAAGATTAATTATTTATTGCTTATAGAATTCATACTTTAGCATCAATCATTTGACAGAACAATTTGTTTAAGATTTTAACTTAAAAAGCTTTATTTGTAAATTATATTTCTTAAATAGGTCTTTTCTTCCCTCTCCCCTCAATTTTATTTGTTGTTTTAACTTTTTTTTATTGGTTTATATTTTAGTTTCACTAAGATTATGTTATCCTCTAGAAAACAAATTCCAACATAATGGATTAAATTGAAATCTTATTACTTCTACTGTCTTTAAAATGTTGTTTTAATTTTGATCTTCTTATCATTTACTCTCTTTCTTCAAAAAATAATATGGAGAGTTATGGATGCACCAAAATGAAGAAATATGGAGCTTTTAGTTCTAGAGGTACTGAAACCCCATTGTAAAAGGGCAGAGCTGAGCCATTAAAACCACGCTCGTGGAGCTTGTTTCAGACCATATAAGGCGTTCTTTAATCTACAGACCTTGGTGGGAAACCGGAGATCTTCATATCATGGAGGTTGAGCCATATAAACTTGTTCCTCTAACCCCCCCATTTAGAAATGCATTTTGAACATCAAGCTGACGAACTTCCTATTGAAAGCTGATTGCAACAGTTAAGATGATTCAAATAGTGGCAGCCTTAACAGTTGGACTAAATGTTTCAAAATAATCAAGATCAAGAGTTTGATGGAACCCTTTAACCACAAGTCTAGCTTTATACCTGTCGATGATCCTATTTGGCTTGTGTTTCAACTTGTAAACCCACTTACAACCAATTATATTAACATCAGTAGGTTGGTCAACAAGATCCCAGGTATGGTTTTTATGTAAAGCAGCTATTTCTAGATCCATGGCCTGGGTCCAATTAGAATCTGTGAGAGCTTGACTAAGAGTGTGTGGTTTTGAGAGTTTTGTAGCAGATATATGAAACATGGTCTTTTTCTTGGTGATACCATACATCAATCGTGTGGTCAGTCGTGGAGCTGGAGCAGAACAGGTATCCTGAACATCAGGAATTGATGCAGATTCAGAATGAGAGACAAGAATAGGGGTGGAAACACTGACAGAGTGTGGACTGTCACTTGGGAGGGGTAAAACAGACTATGGTGGTGAGTGGCTGATGCTTGTAGGGGGAGAGTCTGGAAAGATAAAATTGTTGGAGGGAGGATATCTGCTGGGGAATCACTTGGAAGGGAAGGTATGAGTGAAAGGAATTTGGTTTCATCAAATACAACATGGGGTGTGACATACACGTCTAGTCAAAAGATCAAGACACAAGTAACCTTTGTTTTGGAAGTTATACCCAAGAAAGACACACTGAAGAGATCAGTACTGTAGTTTGTGATTGTTATAGGGACGAATGAGTGGATAACACAAGCAACCAAACACTTTGAAAGACTTGTACTTAAGCATTTTGTGAAAGAGAGTGTAATAAGGGGATTCATTGTTTAGTACCTTACTTGGCATGCGATTGATGAGGAAAGTGGCTGACTGGAATGCATATTGCCAGAACTGTATTAGTAATGAGGCGTGAGATAGTAAAGCCAATCCAGTTTCCATAACATGCTTGTGCTTCCTCTTTGCTCTCCTATTTTGAGCTGAAGTATAAGGACAAGAAAATCGATGTAGGATGCCAGATTGTTGGAGAAAGTTCATAAATGACCGATATTCATCGCCATTGTCAGATTGTAAACATTTTATTCTTGCATCAAACTGATTCTCTATTAGAAGTTTGAACTGTTTGAAGACTGAGAGGGCTTGATCCTTGGTTTGCAGAGGATAGAACCACGTATAAAGTGAATAGTCATCGAGAAAGAGGATGAAATATTTTGCACCTGATGTAGACTTGAGCATAGCAGGTCCCTAGATATCAGTATGAATGAGTTCTAAAGGTTTGGAAGCATGGGAAAATAAAAGATGAATGGGCAACCTGTGACTTTTAGCCATTTGACAAGAGGGACAAGCAGTGAAGCAAACAACAACTTTATTCCTTTCATAAGAGATATTACAGCTTTGCATTACTTGAACTACAATGTTAGTCATAACATGGCCTAATTGGTGATGCCAAAGTTCAACTTTATTATGAATATGACTTAGTCTATGGGAATGAAAAGTAGAAGTATTATGAACTCCAACATACACCAGTTTCTTGTTTTTGTGCAGCACTGGAAACTTATAAAGCCCATTCTCAAGTTTGCCTTGCACTAGCAACTTCTTCATATGCAGATCCTTCACAATGAAACTATTAGACCGAAACTTAATTAAGGTATTATTGTCTTAGCAGAATTTAGCAACACTGATCAGATTGACTGAGATAAAAGGAATATGAAATACTTTTCTAAGCTGGAAAGAATGTGAATTAGAGACTTGCCAGTGAGAGCCAGTGTTGGAAATGGATAGATGCTTACCATTACCAACTGTGACTCTGTCTGTGCCTGTGTAAGGTGCAAAATTGTTGAGGTTCCCTTCATTCTGAGTCAGATGATGACTTGCTCCAGAATGAAAGTACCAATCATCATTTGCAGAATTATGAGAAGTTGCAACCATAGCAGTTATTGTGTTATGATTTCCAGTATTCAAAGAGGGAGTACCATTGTTTTGTGAGGTTTGATATGAGATATCAAACCGATGGTAACACACATAGGCAGTATGACCAAACTTGCCACATAATTGACATTGTGGCTTTTCAGAGTTGGTTGAATTGTGTCTCCCATTATAGTTATACCTACCCCCACGATTACAACCCCTATAGGTGTAGTTGCTGGTATTTGAGGTATGGCTTTGTCCTCAGCTGCCATTGTACTTTCTTCCACCACCTCTATTATTGGAGGAAGAGGCATGACAAGCAGATATAAGAACAAGATTAATTGAGCTTTGTTGTTCAAGACGATGCTCAAATGCTAGTAGTATACTATGAACTGCTTCAATAAAGATCTTATCATCTCGAATGTTGATGGCAGTGACTACTGCATTATAGTCAGATTTAAGGCCTCTAAGGAGATTCATTATTTGATCTTGTTCTAACACAAGTTCTCCAATGGTTGCTAGATTGTCTGCAGCGCCTTTAACCTTAATGATGTAATCTATCATGGATAGAGATCCTTTCTTCATGGATTGCAACTCAAGCCTGAGTTGCATGATTCTAGCTTTTGAGGAAGAAGAAAAGGTTTTCTCTAAGGCATTCCAGGTAGTGTGAGAGGTATTGTAGTCAATGATCTGTGCCATGATAGCTGGCATGAGGGATGAGTATATCCAGCTAAGAATTGTGCTATCTTGTCTTCTCCAAGCGACAAACAATGGATTAGTTACTCCTAGACTTAGCTCCTTTTCTGGACAGATAGTTGTGCCATCTATGAAATCCTCAAAGCCATTGACAAAAACAACATAATCAATTTGAGACCTCCATAAGACATAATTCGATCGATCAAGTTTCACAGGTAGTGTATGATTGAGCATCTGATGTGTGGGGATGGATGTCACAGTTGTACTTTGTCCAGAGCCAACCGGACCAGAGGTAGATGATGATTGATTAAACGCAGAAGCCATGGTTAACAAGGAAATAAGCTCTGATACCAAGATAGAATTTAGGAATATTAATCTCTGTTTTCTCTACTGTTGCTAGAGCAGAGATCATATATATATATATATATATATAAGGTGTTTGTTACAAGGGGAGGACGAATTGATAATACAACTGGCATAACTAACATAATTGCATAACTAACTTTCTATTATAGGTAACTAATGCTAATTGACTTGCTAGTTACGTAACCGAGTCTACTTCCTCTACTATTGTTGGTTTATCATCCCCCCGCAAGTGAAAGGGTCTAGGAACGATACATAGTTGAGACTTGAGGAACAAGAACCTTTCACTTGGGAGATGCGTGGTTAAGAGATCAGCAGGCTGTTCTTCAGTGGGAACAAATTGTAGCAGTAGCTCTATTTTTAAATAGCTAGAAACATCTAATTAAACTAAGTTTTGGCTTTGTTATTTTAGCTTACATCAAAGTTTTTAGAGGCGACAGCGGCAACAACAACAGCTCTGATTCAAAAAGTTCTCGGCAAAAGATTTCTGATCGCCAATACAAAGAGGACTTTGAGGAGATTCAATGTCTAGGTAAAACATAAATTTACGTTGTTGTTGTTTTTTTTAGTTTGGTTGTTCTTAGAATGTTTATTTTTTTTTACATAGGCAATGGCACATATGGAAAAGTAATGAAATGTAAGCATAAGCTTGATCTTATGGAATATGCAGTAAAGAAAATCAAAATTGGTTACCATGATAGGGAAGTGATTTTAAGGTATTAAATCTCTATTGTTTTAATTTTATCTGTATTGTGTTGTGTTGTGCTGTGTTGTTTTATTTTATTTTAAGGTTAGCCTTTATAACTCTTTTTTTTTTATGGGTGATTATTACACGCTAAAAAATCTGTTATGTTGTAATGTGCAGAGAAGCATCTACTCATGCTAAGATGCACCATAAACATATTGTGCGGTACCATCAGGTATTTTACTGTTTGGTATTCAAAATTCTAGCTCTCTGATCTCTCTTTTTTATTTTCAAATGAGTTTAGAAGACATGTTGACAATTTGTCTTTGTCTATCAGGCCTGGAAAGAGAGTTTGCAGCCAAAGAGTGATCATGATGACATGCGTGGCTCAAGCTTTGCTGGTGAAGATACTACGACGCTGTTTATTCAAATGGAGTGTTGTCCGATGTGAGTGAAATGGCATGCATTTTTTTTTATGTTCTTCTTTTTTTATATACAGTTGCTTACAACATTCTATTTTTATTATAGGACTCTTCATGATCTGCTCTCTAAAGAGACGGGCCTCAAGGGACACTTCATGATGGCCAAGAAAATCGTTAAAGAAGTGTGCTTCATCAACGCAAATGAATTTGTCCATAGAGACCTTGCCATAAAAAACATTTTTGTGGGAGTTTCTCAAGCTTAGTATGAGAAGGAGATAAAAATAGGAGATTTTGGAATTGGTGAGCGATTCAAATTTAAATGTTTTTAAATGTGATAGTTTATATTTCTTATTAATCTTTTTTTGGCAGTGGTCTTCTATAAGAAAGGTGAAAAGGTTCAGGTCGACGCAGAGGGAAACAAAACATATAGGGCTCTTGAGGCGGAAAAGGGACCCATCGATGCCAAGGCGGATGTATACAGCTTAAGAATTATTTTATTCATGCTGTTACACCCCATAACATCTGGCACAGAAAGGAAAAATAGTTTAGATAAATTAAAAAGAATAGAATTTCCAGATGCGTGGGAAAATAAGAGTTACAAACCTCTAAAATCTCTTCTCTCAAACATGCTGTCTGAAAACCCTGATGACTGTTCTTCTGCTGAAGAAGTTCTGCCCCGAGTTCAGGTAATATATTAACCAACTCCAAAGGCATCTTCAATTGTTTTTTTCTTCAACCTTTTATAGGACTGTCATTTTATTTTCATGTTTAATTCATCAAATACTAGCTAATATCATTCTTTGCTTTCGTCATAGGATCTCTCTCCCCTCTTCAAGGTATGCTCATTACTCATTATTCCTGCCTGCCCTATGCCTGTCTGTTGGGTTATTGAAGTAAAAGTAATTGCATTTTCATATGACATTTATTCTCTATTTATGAAAAATTTGTTTGACAGTACGACGAGTCTGTGCAACGTAAAGAAAAGTAGATGGATGGAAGAGTTAACAAGGAGGAGACTGATGAAAAAGTTGACAAGGAGGAGAGGACTGAAGCTGTTGGAGAGGATGGTGGGGAGAAGGAGGAGGAAGCTTGAGCTTGGGCTTTAGCAATAGCACTTTCCAATCTTCCAGTTTATTTTGATCTGCCCTTTCTGTTATATAGTAGCAGATACACCAGTTTGTGTTGCTGCAACAATAACTTTTGCGAATTAGCTATTAATATGTGAGACATGAAGGGAATGTTTAAATGAGGGTGAAATTTCAAACCCGAAGGTAGTTTATGTAGTACAAAGCAACTTCCTAAACTGGAAGGTTGATGCATTAAACTAAACCTCCATTTTAGATGGAATAACATACAATATAAGCGTACAATAGTTTCAGCAATCCATAGTATATGTGTGTTTCCTCCTGGGTGCTTGGTGCAGATCAAAATGCTTGTTATCATAATTTTTACTTCAAGGGGGCTGCATGTCATTCAAGTGGCCCGCGAGATCTATTTTAGTGCAAAAGCTTAATTACTTTCAGCAAATGACAAAACCAGAAAAATAGTAGTAAAAAAATTTGAATAAAATTAAATTTCTCACCGTTTGCTATCTCCATTCCTTATAGTTAACTGGCATCAAGCTTCCATGAGGGAATAAAATAGTGTTTTGAAATTGTTGGCCATCCATGCCAACGAGTGTTATTTTCCTCGCCTTTTTCCGGGACACTACTATAAGCTATAGGGAACAACAGTACCCCGTATGTTTTAAATAAAAAATATTATAATAAAATGGAATCACATACACACACCAGAAAAGCTAAAGCTAAAATTAACTCTTTAAGTTTTGCCGCCAATCGATCACCCTCCTCTCTTTCCCTGCATCTCTGTCAAATCCTATTACCAACCGAAGATGAAGAAGAAAAGGATTGATATGAGATTCAAATTAAGTAACCGTTAGTGGATACACATCGTTTTATTAAGTCATTTAAACTGCATTGTTTTGTATTTCCTTTAAAACACAACATTTTGATTAAACAGAATAATTACACCAAGGGTAGTTGAGGGTAGTCTTCAACTATATATACCTGTAACAGACTGCATGAGTTTTTACGTGAAAAGAAATGAGAAATGAATGTCTCTCTTGCAATTAAGGATTGTTAACAAACTACCCACTGTAAACAAGCTACCCACACCTCTGCCATGTTCAGAGGCTGAACCGTGCTAACCTTCCCTGCTAAGCACCCTTCCTTCCCAAACCTGCCAAGTAGTGCCAATACTGTTTAGATCACTAAATATTACACACATACCAAGTGGTATCAGAGTAGACGTTTCATGGCTGACAATCATGCCATTGAACACTAGAACCACGAAGATCAAACACATAGAAGACTCTATTGCACCAGTCAAGTAGAACAGTGGCCAGAAGCATGAACAGTTGGTAGACATCCTGAAGGGACAGAGTCTAAAGCTCGATCAAACCATTGAGAACTAAGGGGCACAGCTTAATGATATAAGGCACATGATGGGAACCATGGCACAACAAATAGAATTTACCATGTTGAAACTCTCTCAAGCTCTAGGAAGCTCTAGTCACAACCCTGAGATGCTAGTACCCAATATGGAGGGAATGGACGTCAGGAACAAGGAACCTCGTGAGGATCGAATGTCATCCTATAAGGTACACATACCCAAACATTTTTTCCCTAGTGCACAAGTGGCTTTTTAAATGCACACAATATTTTAAGATAGAAGAGGTTGTTGCTTCAGAGAAATTATAAATTGCATCTTATTATCTTGATGGAGTTGCCCTTTATTAGCATCAAAACTTCTTTAAGAGTTTGGGAAACCAAAAGTCCTCTTGGGAGGATTATGTAGAAGCCATTTGCTACCGATTTGGAGGCCAACAAGACCCTCTAGAGGAATTGATGGAGTTGAAGCAATAGGGAGAGTTGGAGGAATACATCCAGGATTTTGATATTTTGTGGAACAAGACTAAAGTAAGTGAGAAACAAGCCTTGGTAATCTTCTTAAGGAGACTAGAAACAGAGATTAAAAACACAGTCAAGATGTTCGAACCAAAAACCCTTAGACATGCATATAACCTATCCTGATTACAAGCAAATACCTAAACATACAGAAGATCCCCAGCCTATGTTAGAAAACCACCCAATGTATTCCAACACCACAGTCTTGTGCCAACCACGACTACTTGTCCACCACAATCCATGACCAACACTACAAACCCTCATGCAGCTCCACAAAAACCCACTCCTACTCCATGGATTAATAACCCTAGCAATAGCTACACAAAACCTACACCAAACCCACCAAATCCATTCACAACCAATACTTTAAGGATAGAAGACTGAAGAGGCTGTGTTTTTGGTGCGATGACAAGTTTGTGCCTGGACATCGATGTAAGAATAAAAGGGTATATTCCCCAAGTGTTCTGGAGGAAGAAGGAGTAACGGAGGAAAAGGTGACCGAAGATAGAATTAATGAAAGGGAGCTCACACCTCACATTTCCTTAGATGCCTTGGAAGGAACCGTGGGACTAAACACTATAAAGGTCAATGGCAAAATAGATAAAACTACATTTTGTATTCTGATAGATTCAGGCAGCACCCACAATTTCCTAAACACCACCCTAACCCTTAAACTACAGTTCTAGCTAACAACCATAAAACCCATGATAGTGCAAGTAGCCAATGGGGAGAAGATGGTATGCAAAGCCATGTGCAGGGGACTCAGGTGGAAGATGGAGGGGATAAGTTTCGAAACAGATGTGTATATCATTGCCCTCAGCAATTGTGAAATGGTATTGGGAATACAATGGCTATCCATGTTAGGAGACATCTTATGCAACTATAAACACCCATGAATGTCTTTTGATTGGCAAGGGGAGAGGGTCTTACTTAAAGGAGAGAATCCACCCAAGTTCCAAACCATTGAACTAAAACAGTTGAGTTCCTTAGTGGGCAATCAAGGGCAGGTGGCAAACTACTTCTTATGTAATCTCATGACGGTTGAAGATGCAGAATGTCTACAGGGGATGAGTTTAAGACAGCCTTCAGGACTCATAGTGGCCATTACGAGTTTCTAGTTATGCCCTTCGGCTTAACCAATGCCCCCACCACCTTTTGGAGCCTTATGAATGAAGTCTTCATAGATCATTTAAGGAAGTTCATTTTGGTGTTCTTCGATGACATATTAGTTTACAACAGCTCCTTAACCGATCATTACAAACATCTAATGATAGTTCTGGAACTATTAAAAGGGCATCAGCTAGTTGCCAAGGCTAACAAATGTTTTTTCAGCATGAGGCAGGTAGAATACTTGGGTCATATCATTTCAACACAAGGGGTAGCAACCGACCCTCTCAAGATTCAGGCAATTCTAGATTGGCCAATTCCTAAAAATCTGAAACATCTAAGGGGGTTCTTAGGGTTGACAGGATACTACTAAAGGTTTGTTAAGGGGTATGACAGCATTTCTAAGCCCTTAACTAATCTGTTGAGAAAGGAGGCCTTGGGATGGGATGAGGAAGCTACACAGGCATTCACACTCTTGAAGAAAATCATGATAAGCACCCCCGTATTAGCTCTACCCGACTTCAACAAGCAATTTATGATAGAGACAAATGCGTCTCTAACAGGGGTCGGGGTAATCTTAATGCAAAAGGGCCATCCAATTGCTTTCATAAGCAAATCCTTGGGTCCAAAACAACAAATCATGTCTGTCTATGAGAAGGAAATGCTAGCAATCCTACAAGCAGTCACTAAATGGAAACATTATTTGTGGGGAAGACACTTTCACATCCGGACTGATCATATAAGCCTAAAATACTTCCCACACCAGAAACTAACGACTCCTGCTCAGCATGTATGGTTAGTCAAACTCTTGGGTTATGACTATGACATAGAATACAAGCAAGGAAAGGAGAATGTCCTTGCATACATCACTTTCTCCTGATAGCATTAATGAAAAGTAAATATTTATTACACAATATTAATGAGAGATACATATCCATTACATTATATTAATAAGGAATAAATATATCTTACACAATTATATTAATTCCAAACCTAATATTATTGGGTTTAGCTGCACGCTGAATCCAAATACATGTAGGTCTGAAGAGATACCAAATTCAACATCTTTGGGTTCAGCCGCGTCATGAGCCCAAGTACATGTTGGTTTGGTAAGATGTTAAACTCAATATTTTTTTTGTTTGGCTATGCGCTAAGTCTAAGTATATATGGTTCTAACATTAATATTGTTGTGTAATGAATATCTATTCCTTATTAATGTGGTGTAATTGATATTAATCTTTCATTAACATTATCATGAGAAAGTGACATTTCAACCTTTCCATTTAAGCAACTTTACAAAGTTCAAATGCTATATATCCTCTAAACTACTCGGGTAAGAGTTCATAATTTTTTCTACTCTTTAAATATTTATATTCTTATTTATAAAATGTTTATCATACATAACTAAAAACAAATATTTTTGTTATTAAAACTTAAAGCTCATTTTCTAATATGTATTAAAAGTCTCTTATTTTTCACTTACTCTTTTGCAAAAAAAATAAACTATATTCTTGCAAGATGGATTTATCAAAATCCTAGTTCTATCTCTTACAGCTCAAAAAATCTCGATTTCATGTCTATAGTTCTTAAAAAGTTTTACTTGTTTCCTTCACTATAAAATATTTATAACAGACAAAAAAAGTACTTATTTTTATTTTATTTTCCTTACTTTTCTTTCATTTTTTTCTTATTAAATTCTCATTTATGCTGTAACATCTTATGAAAACACTTAACACACAAAACAAAACTCAAAAACCAAATTTAAAATAGGCTATTTAATTGTAAAGGGTAAGATAAAAATAAATGAATAACATTGAGAATTTTAAACTAGTTGAATTGTTTATTTTAGTGAAAAAAAAAACTAAAAATACTCATTTTGTGTAGCATTGTAAATTAAAATAGTGAAGTGATGATTTTTTCCCTTCATAAAAAAAAAAAAAAGAATAATAAACTGGTCATGAGAGCATAACAATCTTTTATAGGATCTATTTATTATTATTATTATATTGAATAAGGACACATTGATATTTTTCTTGCATAATAAAATAACTAAATAACTTTAAAAACAAAAAAATAAAACTGGGTTCCAAGGGATTTTTGTTCTTTCATGCTTTGTTGGTGACATATAATGATTAAATTGCTCTTAAAAAAAAATTAAAATTGGTGTACATGAGAATTTTTGTATTTTTTATATAGATTTTTGTTCCAGTTATAATCAATTTAAAAAAAGAAAAATTCAGCTCTTTAACAAATATAAATATAATTAAAAAAAATAAAAGTAATTGACGGATGCTACAAACTCTCTAACAAATGACAGGCACATATATTTTTTGAACAATACGTGCAACTCCTCTATACAGTCAAACAATGCCTTTAGCAGCAACAATGGAAGCTTCGTTTCATTCTCTTCGTGGTGGTCAAGTGTATGGTCACGAAGAAATACCAGTTAGGTTTTAATAGATTTTTTTTTCTCTGCTAGTTTTAAATTTTATGTCAATTTTTATTTTTATTTTTTTAATTGGTATTTATTTTTCTTGTAATGATTTTTAGAGTTGTTTTTTTTATTATTTTAATATATTAATATTAAAACTAAATTTTAAAAGACATCACGGGGTTAAGTAAAATGATATTATCATAGTATCCATCTCTTGCTTCTCAACTCCGCCACGCATCACTCCAATTTTTTTCCAAAAACGACCTGAAAAAGTGCACCCTTTAACATCCTACAAAAGCGAAAAAGGCCCCAAATTTGACCCCTCATCTTCCTTTCTCCAACAACCTTCCACGTGTTCAATCTTATCCGCTTCTCCCCTATCTTTAATCCTCTACATCCCACCCCACTCACCACAAATCATACTCGGTTTAATAACTGTACCATAGACCTCAAAACAGTGCCGTACAAGCTCATGAAGCTATACCCGTAACAATAAATGCATACACTTAACCGTACGTGATCATAGCTTACTGCCTTAAAATTTTATCCTAGACCTGCTCCCAGCTTTATTTGTTGTTTCCTTTTCTCTCCCCGTCTCCAACGCAACACTCATTAAGTCTCTCTCAAACTTTCCTATCATCTTTACAGACTCTCTCCCTAGAAAAATCTAAAACTTCGATCAATTTTTCTCATCATGGCCTCTGTACTCACTTTCGCTTGCTCCGTCCCAGCTCCAGTCCGGGCATCATCCGGATCTCCCAGGACACCCGACCCGTATGGCAAGAAATCCAGTTCTTCAACCTGGTGGTCCCCGCTTTTTGGTTGGTCTTCCTCTCCTGATTACCTTAACGGCAATAGTAGTGCTGGTGGCACAGGCGATGATGTACCCGATAAGGAATCCGGGTTATCGGGTTCGGACCAGGAACCAGGTCGACCCAGATCGAGGTTCGCCCTTGGATCGTTCACTGAAGAGAAAGCGAAGCAGCTTAGAAGGAAGACTTTGGAGGGCAGTACGTTCCACGATATGATGTATCACTCGGCGATCGCGTCTCGTCTGGCTTTGGATGGATCGGGTCGGCAGGAGAAGTAAACCGGACCTCCGGTTGGTAAGTAAAAACCGGGAACCCCACGTTTTAATTGTGGGACCCAAAAATTTGTCGAAATGAATATTTAGAACGTCTATTTTGTACATGGTGATGAACTGGCTTTGATGGCGTGATAAACTGTCGTTGGATCTTTGCCGTTAATAGTAGTAGATGAATGACATGGCAAACTCTTGATGCATTTGATGTCATGATGAAGAATTGATGTGTGATGTGTCGGTTTGTGATCTAAGCACGTGTTAGTCTCTGTTTTTGTTCCTTGTTAGAACCAAAAGATCTCTAGGGCTACGCGATGAGGGAGTCCATCAATCAGGGTCGAATCTGATAGGAAGTCCATCAAACATTGAGAAAACGAGAAGCACTCTTAGAATTTTAGTTACTTGTTTTTATTTGAAAATATATTAAAATAATTTTAAAATATAAAAATTTAATTTAAAGTTAATAATAATTATTATTATTATTTTAAAATATGGATGGGTGATATAATGTAGACAGAATGATGTGGATATCATCGAAATTGAATTGTTTTTCTGCTATTTCGTCTACCACTGACCTAAGGACGGCTACACATGCTGGTGTTGCTTAGTGGACTATAGTAGGGTTAGGATAAATTATAGTAGGGTTAGGATAAATTATTCGGTAGGTTTAGTTTATCCATGGAATATTCCAATAAACCGTATAATAAACACTAAATCCATACGTCGTCGTCGTCGTCGTCGTCGTCGTCGTCGTCGTGGTGTCATCTAGAATCTATTTGTAAATTATAATTACTGTTACAAAGAAAAAGAAATCTAAAAGCCAACAAAAAAAGTGAAGAAAAAATTGTAGTTTCCTGTTGGGGTGTTTTTTTTTTTTTTCATTTATTAATTAAAACTTGAGATTGATAATTTATTTTGATTAGTTGTTATTGGATTTTCATGTGTTAAAAAAGTTTTGACATTCAGTTAATGTGTAATTCAGCAAAATAAATTTAGTTTTTTATTGAATAAAACAAATAGAGATTGAAGGAATCAAATTTGACTCTGAAATAAGAAGTACCTTTTTTTCCTTTTTTTTTTTTATAGAAAAAAACCTATTCATGAGGCGTGAATCTTGAAATTTTAGTCCTGATTTTTTTTGGTTCATTTTTATCTCTTTTCGACATTTTAGTTTCACATTTTATTTGTTTGTATTTCGTCCTTGGATTTTGTGAGGAGTGAGAGTTGTTAAAAATAATGAAGTCGATTAAGTAGATTATAGAGGGAAAAAATAAATTTAGTGTCAACATGTTTTTCTTAACTAAAATAGTGTCATTTATATATTTTTGAACTTTTGTATCGATGGGAAAAGTTGATAATGGTTGAGAAAGGAATTTATTTTATTTAATTTTGTGTTTTTGAGTTTATTTAGGGGTGTTTTACATTGAAAAATTAGTTATAGAGATTCTAAGAGTGTTTATTAAATATTTTGAAGTGAAAATAAATTTAAAAATAGTTTTTTAGGTTTGATTTTTTAACCAGTTTTTTTATAGTCAAAATATAAATAAGTAAATAAAATGTCATCTGTTTTATTTTAAAAATAAAAAATAAAAGGGTGGAGACCTCTAGAATAGTAATAAAAATAAAAAAGATCAAGCATGTAAGCCTAACCTTACATGTTTATACATGTTGGGTTTATTATTTGTTGGGTCAGGCTTGTAATGCTTATTTTTTCTATGTTATTTTTTTTAATTACAATGCATTATATAAAGAAATGTGTAACATGATATTAAAATTATTATTCAATTTTTTCTTGATTCCTAAAAATTCATATTATATATTTTTAAGGGAATGTTTGCAATTTATTCCATATATATATTATTTTAACTTATTTTTAAGATCATGATAGATATTTATTTGAAAAGCAATATGTGCTATTAAAAAATATGTTTTCATTCAATAATAATTAAGAGATGCTTTAATAAAAAAATAAAATTTAATTGTTGCTGCATTTCATTTAAGTTTTTATTTTTCTAAAACCATTTTTTTAGAAAATCATAGTATCTCTCTGTTTTTTAATAACCCTTTTGTATTTCAACGGGTTAGCTAATATGAAAAATAAAGATATGTTTGTTAATAATAAACTCAAGGATGGAGATCTACATGGTAGCCTTAAGTACCTAAAGTTTGAGACATTGCCTTTTTAAAGGTACAATAGTAAACTACTATTTGGATATCAACCATGGTGAAAACAATAAGATATTTTTCTAGTGATGATTTGATATTTTTTGAAAGTATTCAATTTAATTTCGTTACTAAATATATTATAAAAATGGTCCTAACGGGTCCCACTATCCCAATGATCAAACCAACAAGGATAGAACTCTTTGAGACATGGGCCAAGATCAAATTTTGCCACCTCTCCAAGTATTAATATTTTATTAACCCAAGCCCAAATTAGGTGGCCCATTAGATATAGACCTTCTATGCTTCATTAAATATTCATCATGGAATTATCCTAGCCCAAAGGAAACAACTTGCCTTTACGTCAGCAAGGAGAAAAAAAATATAACATTAAGCTAATAGAAATGTTTTTAAAAAATATTTTTTATTTTAAAATATATATTAAAATAATATATTTTTTTATATTTTAAAAGTAATTTTTGACATCAATACATCAAATAATCTAAAAATATCAAAAAAATATTAATTTAAAGTAAATGTTTTTTAAAATATTTTCAAAATATAATACCAAAAACACACGTGTCATTGCATTAGTAAATATACCGCGTGAGCTCTTTTCTTCTCCTTTTATTTCTCTTCTATTTTATTTTTGGTAGTATGATATTTTTAATGACAAATATGTTGGAGGTCTTGTTTTATTTATAAAAAAAAACCATGAAAAAAAGGTTTCCGTTTATACATGTTCCTAACATAGTTAAAATAGAAAATAAATGCACATAGAAATTACACAAGAAAACAACTTTCCCTAATATTCACCTTGTTCACACCTTTTTTTATATATATATTTTCAATGTTTCAGCGAGAAAGTTGTTTATTGAGTCAAATTTATATATTTTCTAAATTAAAAATAATTTCTTACAAACATCAAAATAACAACATGCATGAATTGGATTTATTTTTTTTTTCACTTTCATTCATCACCCTCTCATGTGAATAGATACATGCATGATTATCATCACCTCATTTATTAGCTATATATATATATATATATATATATATATATATATATATATATATATATATATATATATATATATATCAAACAATTAATTTAAAATATATTTTTTTAATTTTTTAAAAATATTTTTAAAACACAAAAACTTTTTTAAAACATGACACACATGCATATATTGATGGAAAGAAACATAAATGGGCTAAATCGTGGGAAGAAAATTGAAGTAAAGAATATCTAAACAAACGTGAATGTATTAAAATGATGTTTTTTTTTAAAAAAAAAATTATTTTTAAAATTAGCGTATTAAAACGATTTAAAATATATAAAAAATAAATTTAAAAAAAAATAAAATTTTTTTAAATAATACTATTTGCATCGTATTTTTAAAATGATGCCTTACTTGAATGTTCTCCCATTTAACTCGAAGGGCCAGACATGAATCAGTCCAAAATTAAGGGAAACCATGTTCTCCAAATGAACAAGAAATTTATGTATTTTTTAAATTACAAATAATTTCTAAGGTTTCTCAGCTTTGCTCAGCTCCTTCTAGTCTAAGCTATTGATAATATAATTCAATATTTATTTCATTGACATGTGGTTTCAATTGCATTATTTAACTCAAAATGAATCAACATGATTTTATTACATATTATAAGTACAATGTAAGTCTTTTTTTCTTCTTTTTTTCTCTTACCAAATATTGGCAATTGAATTTTGAGGGAATAATAATTTTAGATGCATGAATGATCATGTTCGTCTCTCAACGTGAGAAAATCCAAATTAATCTTGCCATAATTTGGTGCTTCACTCATAGTATGGATCTTTGTTATTTTAGTTTTATTTTTTTAACGTCAGAATTCAACATAGATTTCTGAACATCATAGTATGGGTTTTATTTGATGTTTGCACCACATTAATTATTAATTAACAAAAACTAAACGAGGAGGAGTTCCCCTCCTCTCAAAGCAAAGCTTACTTATTATTATTGTTATTTTTTTAATATTAGATTTTTTTTTTATTTTGATATAATTATCCGATTTACGAGTTTAACATATTAATTTATGTATTTTTTTATTTGTTTTCTATGAGGTTATTTCAATCTCGTTATCAAATTTTTTCTTATTTTTAAAATTTTTTTAAGGTTTTGTTTTTTTTTTTTCAATCTTATCTTTTAATATTGGATTTTTTTTGCCCAACCTCATCACCTGGGTCAAAGGATTTGACATATTAAATCGGATATTTTTTTATCCTTTTTTGTTGATTTTTTTTTAATTTTATCATTTGATATTTGATTGATTTGACATTAGGCTTCACAATTTTTTTCCAATTTACTTTTTATATGGTTATCTTGATCTTATTACTTGAATCATGAGTTTGGTAGCTTAACCAAGTTGACTCAGGTTACTTTTTGTTTTTTCTTTTAATTGTATTTTTTCAATTTTATCTTTTAATATTTGGTTTATTTAAAATTAGGCTTCATAATTTTTTTTATTTCCTTTCTATGAGTTTATCTAGTCAAATAATCTCTATTGTGAGTTTGTAGTTAACTCAAGTTTTTTGTTTTTAGGTCTTTTTTTAGTTGATTTTTTTTTTTAAAATTTCATCCTTCAACATTGGGTTAAATGAGAATTGAGTTTCATAATTTATTTCGATTTTCTTTCTATAGGTTTATCCCAGTCTTATGACATGGATTGTAGATTTGACAGGTTCATTTGAGTTGACATAAGTCGATTTAATATGTTTTCGTATCAATATTAAAAGAAAAGGATGTCTTGAAATTATTTTAATCAAACTATGTTTTTAATGATCATTTTGCTTGTTTTTGGATTCATCAAATTAACTAGAACATATTATGTCAACGCTCAAACGTTTTAAATGTTTTTCTTATTACAAAACACATTAGTGACACTTGATTTTTTTTTTTACATTAAAAATAATTAATTTAACCTACAAAGTAGCGCGAGTCAATAATTCAGTACTACACTAAATACTTTAAAATCATTTGAACACATGTATATGTATCCCGTGCAAGCAACATGTCATGCCCTCCTAACCTAATTGATTTAGGTGGTTCTGACTAGTACATTATGGATTTGTCATAATTGAACTATGTAAATAACCCTAGAATAATATTTATAGATCAATGAAATATGACTAAATAAAAAAAAAATATTTGAGTTGTGTTGAATAATCATAACTTCCAATCAAACCATTACATCATGCTCAAATTTAGTTAAAAGATTTTAAAGGCTCAAATCTATAGCTATAATCAATCAAAATCCAAATGGATACCAAATTAAGCCCGTAAGCTCTCTTTTGGGTTAGTTTTTATTATTATTATTATTTTTAATTTAGTTTGTTTAGAACTTTTATTGGTTTTTTACTTTCTGGGTAGAACTTTTATTTCATATTTTGTTTATGTTAGTTTTTTGAGTTTATTTAAGAAATTGTAAATCTCGTAGAAAGAAATATAAAAAAGTATTTGATAATAAAATTTTAAATTAGAAATTTTATGTGGTGATAAGGGGAATTATATGTTGTTTATACTTGATGTTTTCTTTTCTTTTATATATATATTAGAAAAGAAACACCAAAACCCATCAATCTTTTACTTTAAGATAAGATACATTGAATCATGGATTGCTACACTCCAATGACATCTTTGCTCTTCATTATACAAAACAAATGGCTTTTATACGAGATGAGATGGTCTTTTTCAGGGAAATCATTTGGTTTTATGAAATTAATCAAGGGTAATTGTTTATCAATTTTTTTTTCATGGTTAGATGATATAAATATCCTTAAAAAAGTAAAGAAAAATTTAAAGGATGAGAGGGGCTTTTGTGCGATTTTATTTTTTAAAATAATAAATTATTTCATTGTAAAAAAAATAAAGGAGGGGTCAAGAGGTATTTTGGTATTTTTATCATTGTTTTTCTGTTATAATCTATTTGAATTAAGGGCAAATTAGTATTTTAACAAATAAAAATAATAATAAAAAAATAGATGGGGCATGTATAGCTCATGTTAGCGAGTAGACGTTGTTTGCACCATTTGGGCAGCGCATGAGACATCTTTTGGCGGCAGAACAAGTCCAAAGTTTTTATTAGTGGTGCTCCTAAGGGGGATGTGCATGTAACGCAACTCATGACGGTTTAACAATTGTGAGATTTTTTTCTTCTCCTCTTTTCTCTCTCATCACCTTGAAATTCTTACTATGTTAATAAAAATTTAGAGTTGTTCTTCTATTTATTTCTTATTTCAATTGTGGTCTTCTGTTTTACTGGTCTTTGTTTGTCTTGGATTTTTATTTTAAATTTCACCCCTTTCCATTTGGTTTTATATCAAATAAGATATTACTTCATTTGATTGTTGTTTTTTTTTAAAAATTATTTTCTTGATTTTTTTTCCTTCAATTTTATCTCTCAATATTTTATTTGATTTTTTTTTATCTAATTTTATTTGTCATTCTTTTAATTGCTCCTTTTTAATCCCTCTTTTAATTTGTTTTTTTTCTTTCTTTCAATTTTATCCCTTAAAATTTCATTCATTTTTTTAATATAATTTAGGTCCTTTTTTTTAATTGCACTTTTTTTTTCATTTTATTTTTTTAATTCAATTTTTGTCAGCAATCTTTTATTTGCTTTTTTATTTTTTATCATTTTCTTATTTCATGGGGTCATACTAAATTGTAAGTGAGTCAAGTTAACTTGAGTTGTTTTGAATTGTTTTTTAGTGGTTTTTTTTTATTTTTTATTTTTTTTATCAATGACATCCTTTGACATTAGATATTAGGACTTAAACTTTTTGATTTTTCATGTTTTTTTTTTATAAAATTATCCGAGTCTGCATATTAATCAAGTTAACTTGTAGTGACTTAATTGTTTTTTATTTATTCAACTTTGATTTTTTTTTTTCTAGGTCATTTTAAAAAAAACAATTATGTGTTTAATCTTGAATTCATGTCATGTCATGGAGTAGAGTAAATCCAAGTTGCCTCATGTTTTTTCTTTAATATTTTTTATTTAAAGCTAAATTATTGTACTTTAAACTTTAACTTTGTTATTTGTGTCGCTTTTCATTCAATAGGCATCCCAATCTCATCTCTCATATTATCATTGCATTAACTTCTTTTCTATTTTAGAAAGAAATTGATTCTACCTGGAAGTCTAGCGTGGAACAAGAAATCTAATATATATTATATATCGCGTCTTCAATCCCAATGCATTCATTGACTGCCTGCACATGCCGCTAACTATTAAGATATAGTATGATTGCCGACCAAAAAAGAGCAGGACCGGATATAAAAACTATATTATAATTACAAAATGTACTAAATTAAGCTGGCCTGTAATTATGTCAGGAAACGGAGTGCATACTCATCAAGATACTGCATCTTTCGCACATGGGTTGTATAATATAAGATCTGAATTATGCTTTATTCTAATCCACATGATTTGTCACTCACATCTGATTCTGAGATGTTTCTGCTTCTTCCACACGTGCCATCATATTAATTAAGTTAATCAGCCTTCAAATTAGTAGATTAAGGTTGTTTTTGTCGATTGATGCATCTGCAGATCATGGGCACCGATCGGCTTCCCAGAAGCGGCCGATGCAGACAACAAAACATTATGTAAACCACGTGCTTCTCCATACAATCAACTCAGACTTGCTTCAGACTCTTACGAACCATTCCAATTTTGATTATTATTATTATTATTATTTAAAAAAAAACAGAGACTCATTGGGTCGTCTTGGATGATACAATGTTTCTATTTAGTAAAAATCTCAGATTTTAGTAGATGGATTGCTGGAATTTCTTTTTTGAATGTTGAGTTTTATAGAATTTATAAAAAAAAATTGTTTACTTTGAGTAGTGAAAAATAAGTTAGAAATTATTTTGAAGTGTGTAACTATGTTGTAGAAAACAAATTGAATAATAAGTTGAGATATTAACTTCTCTAAAATTAGAAAATTTTTAAATGGAATTATCAAATATTTATTTGGTATTTGATAAATATTAAAAATAATTTTTTTCTTGGTATATTTTCATAATGAAATTCTTATCATTCAATATATATATATATTGTAGTAGTTGGTTATTTTCTTATAATATTATATATTTTGAAGTACTTTATTAATATATTAATTTTATATATAAAAAAGAATAATGAGGTGTTGTATCAATTTTTTAGTTTTTCATAAAAAAAAAATATTTTTCTCTTTTTTAAACTAGAAAACACCTTTTCTTTCTCTAAAGCCTCAAATCTTTCTTTAAGTAAAAAATAAATATTATTGGCCAATTCTCAAAATGCAGCTTTATATCAAAAGGTAAAAAAAAAAAAAAAAAACTTTCCAACAAAAAAAAAAAAAAAACACTCAGCATTTATGTTAGTGATATTATAACAATATCTTAATTTAGCGCGTGGCTTTCAATACCTTCCCTCTTCAACCTCCACCAGAAGACGACCAAATCTTAAGATTTAGCTCCCCAAGAATATTCGATTCTTATATCATTCTCAAAATATATATATAAAAAAAAATGCTGGAATTGTATTCTTTAAACTACATTTACTCTTACAGTTGAGTTGATCACGGTTTTTTATAATTTAATTTCTGTCCTAACTCTTATTGGATGTGTAGAACTGTAAGAAGTGTACATTTATACTAAGTTCTTGCATCTACGTATAGGATCTTGTATTTTTTTCAATTATATATATTTCTAATCAAATTATATATTGAGTTAAATTCATATTCTCAATTCAATAAAAGAAATAATTCCAGATGACCATGAGAAAAAAAAAAAAACTATAATGACGTAAAAAACAGTGATTTTGAAACATGAGAACGTTTTAAGATTAATCCACAATGTCAGTGACTTTATGTCTTCAATGAAGATGACCAGCAATAAGTTGTAGTGGCACTCATGTAGTTTTGACCAAAACCGGTGTCTTTCTCGTGGACCAAAGCAAATAAAACCCAACGCACACGGCACACCTACAAGCGATCTCCATGCCTAGCATCTCCTTCCTCCCTCTCTCTCCCTGTAAATTAAACGCAATGTACAGAGCCACCGTGCTGTTAGTGTCACTCTGCATCACCTGGCAAGTCGCGTTGTCAGTCACCGATGGTAAGTCCTCCAAATATTTCTTCGTCTACTCACAAAGTTTCAGCTTTGATTTGCTTGCTACCACATCTTTGCTGGTCACTTCCTCTTGGTTCCTTGTGGGATATAATACATGTATGATCTGCCATTGTTTGTTTTTTCTTCGGTTCCTTCTTATCGTTGGATCTGAATTCAAGACCCTGCTTGTTTTTTTTTTCTAGTCTGAGAATCAGCTTCTTATTTGCTAAAAAAAATGTGAAAACGAAAATGAAAAAGAAAGGAAAAGAAATAGCTTTCTATTAGTGAACAGACCCTTAATTTTGTGAAAAACTTATTCACTTTTTCTATAAAAAAATTGGTTTTAGCTTGCATTTTCATATCAATCCCAACATGCAGCATGGCGGTTACATGCAACATTTATATTTCATTTGCTTGAGTCAACTAATGGCCATTGATTTCAGGTTTATTGCCCAATGGAGACTTCGAGTACGGGCCAAAGCCATCGGAGATGAAAGGAACGGTGGTGACAGCCAAGAATGCAATTCCTAACTGGGAAATTTCCGGCTTCATCGAGTACATTAAATCAGGGCATAAACAAGGTGACATGGTGCTAGTAGTGCCTGTTGGAGCTTACGCAGTCAGATTAGGGAACGAAGCATCAATTAAGCAAAAAGTTAAGGTCACACAAGGCGAGTTCTACTCTGTAACCTTCAATGTGGCTCGCACCTGTGCCCAAGAGGAGAAACTAAACTTGTCTGTTTCACCAAATTCGGAGCCAAGAGATTGGGGAATCTTGCCAATGCAAACAATGTATAGCAGCAATGGATGGGATGCCTATGCATGGGCTTTCCATGCTGACGGACCTGAGGTTGAGATCTCCATCCACAACCCTGGTGTGGAGGAGGATGCCGCCTGCGGCCCACTTGTTGATTCCGTCGCGTTAAAGCTTTTGTCCAATCCTAAGCGTGCCAGAGGTAACAAAATTATCAAGGAATTGGATTTCAGCTTAATTAACATGATTTTTTCTCAATCAAATCTTAATCTGATTTGGATTTCTACTTATTATATCGCAGACAACCTGTTAAAGAATGGGAATTTTGAGGAGGGTCCGTATATGTTTCCCAACACAGACTGGGGTGTCCTAATCCCTCCCCACATTGAAGATGATCAATGTCCTCTACCTGGATGGATAGTTGACTCTCTCAAGGCAGTAAAGTACATAGAGAGCGAGCACTTTGCAGTCCCGGAGGGAAAAAGAGCTGTTGAACTTATAGCAGGAAAAGAGAGTGCTATCTCGCAAATTGTGAAGACCATAATCAATAAGATCTACGTCCTCACATTCAATGTTGGTGACACCAGGAACTCATGCGTGGGATCAATGGTTGTAGAGGTATATGCTGGCAAGGACAGAACTCAAGTTCCTTATGAATCTAAGGGAAAAGGAGGGTTCAAGCGTGCCAAGTTCGTGTTCAAGGCCGTGTCAAATCACACAAGAATTACATTTCTTAGCTCATTTTACACCATGAAAAGTGACAACTCTGGTTCTCTATGTGGCCCGGTATTAGATGATGTGAAGCTGGTTAGTGTTCGAAATCCAAGGCGTCATCTGTGATAAAGTGCTAATTGCATTGCCTGTGCAAACCACATTCTTTCATCTTGATCATCATGTATGCCTTTATGTACTATAGGTTTCTTGTAACGGAAACAAGAGGGGCTTGAGATGAGTTTGATTATAATGTTCTCTTGATGTATCTATGGTTTTTTCTACTGCAAGAAATTATAGGAGCTTGTTCCTCGAAAAATGCCTATTATAAGCGTCTTCTGCATTGTTGTGGCCTGTGGATCCCATAACTAATTGAAAACTTTTCCCGGCTTTCTCCTTAATTTTGCATAGAGTTGGATTCAATTGGTTCGATCATTTTATGAATTTTTTAATGTTAGAAAAAAACTGGTCAGCTCCCCAGGTAGCAAGAGACATCCATCTAGTAATCTCAAAGATAAAGTATACTGCAAATCTTCTCTATTGCTTTACTAAAGCTAATTTGGATTTATATACATTGAAGGGACTAGAAATTAAAGGATGGGATGATTCTGACTGGACAAAACTTAATGATCTGTTCTTGGCTTCTTTCTGTAACTATTATGATGGAATTCTTCTCTCCTAACTGTAAATGTCGTCGTCGTCGTCGTCATCTTCCAAGTACAATTCATCATCTCTCATTCTGGTTGGACAGCACCATTGGAACAGACCTGCAACGACGACATAGAAACCTGTAAACATCAATTTCTTATGCCAAATATGTGAATAAAATTGATAGAGAGAAATTTGAAACACATTTATGTACGTACTGGAACGTGCACTTTTCAAAAGCAATATAGCACCAATAGTCCTAATCTCTTGAGTTCTTTGTACTTTCTAAGAATAAAGAAACCAGAATACCTGAGTAGCATTCTCTTCCCTGAAGCTTACAGTTCTAAACTTTAACTCCCCTCTGCTGGTAGTTAGCTCGTCTAATATCTCAGCATCACACATTTCGCCTTCCTCATTTCCAAGAACAGGTGCTTGTCGTTCCTGATAGAACACGTTCCTCATAGAATGTCACATGAATTTAGTATTAGCACAATAAAAACTACAAAGAATCAGCAGATAGCAAGAGAGGTCTGGAGAATAATATGCCTTGAAAGAGAAGCTGACAGAAAGTCGTGGGGCGCCGGTAATCTCCTCATATTCGGCTGCATCTAGTTCCCGCAAATGATTTGGACGGAACAACTTAGGAAGGATGTGCTGTCTGATGCTGATGAGAATAAAGAACGGCAGGGGGAACAAGATTCTGGCTATCGGAATCCAGGTCACACCAAAACAGACCAGGAAATAGACAAATTGGAAGATGGTAAATATGGCGATGTATTTGAATGGAGTTGATTCCACAAAGGAAGCATGAATCCCCTCCAGGACCCTGTCAAAAGTGAATGCCAGGCACAGTTGTAACTGGTAAAATCATAGGCAGCTAATAACAATACATGTCAGAATGATAAAAGTAGCATACACTTGCAATCAGGAAGCTCTTAAAAACATTTAACATTTATGATGCATTTAAAGAGATAGATATCTTGAAGAAAATGGGAAAATTCAAGGTTCAATCCCCCCCCCCCCCAAAAAAAAAAAAAAAAAAAAAAAAAACAGAATTTTCTGAAATCATGAGAAAAAATTGAAAAATAACTTACTTATAGCGCCGGCCAGGTGCAATGAATAGAAGTAGAATTCTCTCCCAGAACTGGTTCCCAGGAAGACTGTCAATTGCCATGTAAGCAAAATATCCCCAAAGTACTGATGTCGGAATCAGCTTTATTGCAGGCATAGCACATACTGATGCTGCCACAAGTAGAGACTGAAGAAAATTGCTAACTCTTTGCTCATTAACTCGGACAGGCAAGTAGGCATCAATGTGCTTCTCAGGATCAAACGTATCATTTGGATCTTCTCCTTTCATGACTGCCTCTTTCAGGTCTTCCAGCTCTTTAACTACTGCATTCTGCATATCAGAAAACCATGGTGTTTGGCATTAATATGCTGCGAAGATTTGGGAACTTTACCATCATCCCAGAGACAAGCTAAAATTCTTAAAACTTTCGACATATGGACGGACACTTTAAGTTTGTATTGATCAAAGAACTCACAATTGGAATGCTGTCTATTTCAATGAACACAGCTTGCATATTGCCATAGATTTCAGAGTTGCTAGCTTTCTGTTTGATGCTTTCTTTGGCACTTGCCACCATCTTCCTTCGAATCAACTGCAAATGATCAACCAGATTCTATTAGCATCTAAAGGCTGCTAAGCTAATTAGCTTAAGAAGTTTTCTATTGAAAATCTGCAATTTGACCTGTCTTTTGAGGACAGCAAGGCTCTTAGTATGCATAGGAGACTGTGGTAGAACACCATTAGAAGGAGGTAGCCCAATTAATCCACAAAGCAAAGTCTGAAACCAACCAGTCAATAGTAGAACACAAGTTTTTGAGAAGCATGATGATAAGAAAAGCCAGCTTTAACATATGTGGATGATACGTACCATAAAGCCCAGTAGCAAGATGTCATAATGGTACGCAGAAGGATTTTTAAGATTGAACTCCTTTTGCTGTGCCATCTGGGATGCAACACTGTGGTCAAAAAAGTAGAGCCCTGCTATCATCACAGCGGGAATAAATGCAGCAAAGATGTATGCTGGAGGGACATTTCCCATATCCTGTAATTGATGAAAAAAATAGATATTATCTGCAAGTGTCTTGAAGCTGACAAAACAAGTCATTAAGCAAAAGAATGATCCATTTGTAAAAAAAAATGCTGCCTTAGAAATTCCAAACAAGGTTTGGTTACCTTGATGACAGTCCAGTGATGTAAGGATGCAGAGTCCCATGGAAGAGGGCTAAAAAGTCTTCTGGGAATCCCTGAAGGAACTTTGCTTGGTGTGCTAAATGAAAGTCCTGTCCATGCCACAACCATTAAAGGAACACCATAGTCTGCAATGAAACTTCTAAACCACCCTGGACAACATGGTGCAAAATTTTAAAAAACCTTGTGTTCAACCTATGAATGTCTAACCAGAAATGCAAAGTTACTAAACGTTGCTACACAAACCTGTGCCATACCACCATGCTCTTGCCCTTCTACTTTTTAAGGCAGTGTAAAGAAGTCCAAAAGTGAATATGATACCCAAAAGTCCATTAGTGTAAAGCCAATGAAATTGATACTTATCTAACTTCGGGTCCTCAGATTTGGGAACTTCAAACTCGCTGACCATGCCCTGTGATCCAAATATGGTGCAACATTTTTAATTACCATAGAATCATCACACTCATCAAGTTTCTGTTCACTTACACAAACTTTTTTAGTTCTTTTTTGTATTTATTTTACTTACCTTGATAGCCTCTTGGATGAATAAAACAGCGATCAGCATGCCAAAAAGTTCGCCTGCTAACCGAGTAAACCGATTGATTATAGCACAAGCATTGAATATTGCAAGAAGAAACAGCAAAACAGCTGTCCAGACACAAACCCTGCAGCAGTCATCAGAAAAAACGAATACATAAAAAACAATCCAAATATAAGCAACAGTTTTGAGCAAGACACAAAACGAATTTCCCATACCATCCAGCCCAAGCCAAGAAGAGTTTTTGTCCTAAATGTTCCCTTCCTTTAGCAAAGTTGTACAAATAAGTGTACATTATAACAGTTGGCTCTGCAACTCCTAAAAGTAAAAGAGGTTGGCCACCAAGTATTGAGTGTATGATGCCACAAAGAGCAGTAGAAGCTAATGTTTCTACTGTGCTCAAGCTTCCATCTACAAATAGTAAATTGAAAAAGTTGCATTACTTCCAAACTCCTTAAATAAAATTATGGAACCTGTGATTAGATAAAAAAAAAAGTGAAGCAAATAGTGCAAAGATAGCAAGCTAATAAAAAAAAAAAAAATTTAGCCTTAAGAATCCATTTTAAAGGTCTACTTTTTTAATTTTTATGCACCAAGCTGCAATATATTAAATTCTGAAATTTATCAGAGGTTGTGCTTCTCAGGATTACCATTTCCTTTTCGTAATCTTTCATTTTCTAAAGTAAACAAAAGGAATCACTGCAATCTCTACAAGTCCGAATATCCACCTTTTACTGGGCTATACTTTTCTAGAGAGGATAGCATGAAAATTTAGAGTTCAAAAGAGGCAACCTGTATCTCTACTAAGTTGCTCTCCGAAGGCAATAACAGGGAGGGCTGAAGCGAAGAAGATATATGTAGTTGGTGCTAGTATACTGTCACAAAAGATCGAAAGAAAATTTAGATAAAGTTTCAAAGACAGGATGAGAAGATTATGCTACTTGAGTAATAGATACCCGAATCCAGAATGAATTCCAGCAACCCAATCTTGTTTATAGCAAGCTATTCTTCCTTTAACATCGTTTAGGATACCTCTAAATGGGGTTTTCATGTACTCCATGATCTGAGTTACAATATAGTATCAGTAGTGCAATTACAATCAGAAAAGAAAAGATACTGAAGACGAACCACTTAGAAAACAGAAGAAAACAGAGGTGTGGGGGAGAGAGAGAGAGAGGAAGATTTGGAGAAAACAGAGGTTTAGGAAATTATATCAATTAAATATTCTGCTATACCTGTCAAAGAAACTCCTTAACCAAACTGTTACATCAAAAGTGAAAAATGAAAGGACAAAATGGAAAACAGAGAAATTTGATTCTTTCTAAAAAAACAGAAAGGAAATCTTTGACATTCAAAGCTGAGGAAATGAAATACAGGGAGGATTGATCGAGCAAAATCTCCCTTTCCTTACAAAGAAACGAAATCAAGAAAGGAAAAGAAATGTAGATTCGTTTCCTTCGACTGCATGTCATCATCAACCAACCACAGATTTTGTTACCAAAACAACCGAAAGTCAGCTTTTCATTTTTCTTGCACAGCCAAGAAACAGAAAGAGAAAAGTAAGCCCAAAACAAGGAAGCCAAGATTACATGAAAGCCACAACAATCAAGTCTTGAACAAGAATGGCTGAAGCAAGCAGGGATGTGCCTGTTTGTATGAGTAAAATACCAGACAGAATGCTGGTTAGGGAAATTCACCAGGAATCTCGGTTGAGAAGACAGAGACCAAGTGTGTTGTGTGTGAAATGGCACTTCTTCTCCAGTTGGCTGCTTGTAGTAGAGGACTTCGCCATCTCTTTACACACAGGGAGTCAACAAGCTCGGTTGTCCCTCTACTATTCAATGTTTGTTAGTATGGTCCCTCATCGTATGCTTTATCTTGATGCGACCCTTCTAAGATCTTTTTGTCTTTTAAACTTCCGTCCGATTCCTCCGAGCTTACTTTAACGATTTATAATAAAGACGACAAGACAGCAATAATCTTTTCATCTCAACCTTTTCTTGTGTTCTTTATCATTACATGACACCGATCCTCTAGTGTCCCTCTAACACAAACAAATTCATACACATTAGAAATAATCACAAGCATACCCAATATCCAATCCTATGCTCAAATCAAATCCAAATCCAATTATCTCATAGCTTTTGGCGAGGGGCAATAATTTAGACGACGAGTTTTATGGATGAGGGATGACGATCCGGAGTTGGTGGCATGCAATTATCAATGTCATGGGGACACGCCCAATTAAAATAATTTCTTCGACTGAGAATAAAAACTAGATATCCTTTTTATGTTCTTAAACAACATTATCAACTTTAGAATTAAACTAGAGCTTGCAATCAAACTAGTTTTTTAAAGCTTACCTCATATACATGCGCGCGCGCGTAAATGCATTTTTAAGTTTACAATCTTGATTCCTATATAATTACTAATTTATTTGTGTTTTTTTTCTTACATTTTTTAGTTTTTTTTAATATATTTTATTTTAAGCATTAAAAAATAGGAATTCCCAAATAAACACTAATGGAGAGGAATGGAGCCAAAGGGCAAATTAACCGATGGAAAGACAGTACAGGGGCTTATTTGAGAGAATTATATGATGAGGTACCAAATTAATAAGAATTGAATAGTAGAGAGAGCAACGAGGTAATTGTTCCGACACCCACGGAGACAGCGGCAAAATCTGAAACACGTCTTCAGAAGAGACCTGCGCGAGAGACTCTCCAAGTGGAAGTAGGGCCACGGATTTCCTTCTTCTTTCCTGTCTTCAAGTTAAAAAAAAACGGATGCCGCTGTGCTTTACGGCATTGACAGGCAATTCAGAATGTAAAATCTTTATTTTAAAACAAATTATTTTTAAAATGTAAAATTAAACAGGCTTTATATATATATAATTAATCAACCATCCATTATATTTTGTATCTAATTTTCTCATCTGAGTCCATTACAATATAATACCAGATCGGTGACGATGGAATGAGTACGGTTAGGACAAGCCATGATTTGTATATACGAGGACAAAAACATTATTAAGAATTAATGGTTGTAGTTTCTGTTTAATTGACTGCTTTTATATCAGGGCAAACTATGTCTTATCATCCCAAACAAGTTTGTTGGATCAAAAAAGAAACCTTGTTTGTATACCTAGAGGAGGCTGTGGATGCTAAAATTAACCAGTCATCATGTCAGCTTTGGGTTGCTGAATAATTATCGTCTAATATTGTGATGAATAACGTTTCTTATGTCTGTGCTGTCGTTTAGCCTGGAAGTTATGCTTATATTTCTCTTTTCATTTTGATGTCGTAGCTGGAGGGCTGTGAAGGTGGGGAAGAAGGTTGGAGGAATAAAGATAACAAGGGAGGGCATTTCTCTTTTCATTTTGATCACTTTTCCATATTTGAACGCTCAAACAATTCTCAGATAATTTTGGGAAAGAAATATAAATTATGGAGATCCCGAATGGAGGCATTTGGAAGCATTTGTAGCCAAAGGTGTCGAGCTTTTTAATCTCAACTTAAGCACAAGTTCTTTTTAATCTCAAGAGATTAATAAAGTATTTATCTTTAGAAAAATAGATATTTTTCTTTGTTAATTTTATATTTTTATTTTATAATTTATATTATTATGTTTTTTTTTTATTTGAAGGGAATAATTTTTCTAATTTATTTTTCCTATTCAATATTACAAGGTTTTTGTTTTTCCTATGAAAAGAGTTATAATATATAGTATTTTGACAAATAAAAACATGAATGAATAAAAAATAAATATTTTAGTTATCTTCCCTTATAATTATGATATATATATATAATCTTCGAAGGTTTTCACATGTAATAAACTCAATTTACCCTTCGCTAAACAGCTCCTTTATCCTTCCTTTACTCTGATCTGCATCACGGGGTCTCCAAACAGTTCACCTACGGTCCAACCAATCCAACATGTGATCATGCAAGCTCGTCCCTTTCATGAGTTCCCAACGAAATTCTGTGGTGCAAAACAATTGAACTAAAATGAAGTTTTTTGAAGTTTCTAACAAGTTGTGATGCTGAATTGTTACAAATTAGGGTTTGAAGGAAAATATACATGGCAGCAATTAGCAAACACGTGCATATCCCACAAAGTTGAAGGATGGACCAATGGTGATGATTTCTTTAGAACATTTTTTTATGGAAAAAATAGCTTAGGAATTTGTTTTCTTCTTAATTTGCTATGAGATTACGTGGGATAATAAAAAATGCAATGAACTTAAATTGATCTCAAAGAAAAATAAATAAATAAATAAAATATTGGTTATCATGATATTTGGGATATACCAGTTAGTGTATATATATAGTATATACAACGAAATTAACCCTCCCACACTCTCAGAACAATCCACACCTTATCTTTTGAGTTCAAGTAGTTCTAATTGAAGACATAGAATAACATGCTAATAGCAAATTAAGAAAAAACTAAAATATGGAAGGGGGGAAAATAATGTTAAATATTATAGCTCTAGATTTATTTGGAACGTGGATTGAAATAGTAAAATCATGTTTTTACTTTTCTCATAAAAAATATTTGGTTTGGATATCAGGAATGATATAGTATTTTTATATTTTTCTCCACAAAGAAATATTTGTGTTATCATTAAGAGCAAAACATTATTGAAGTAATGTCCAAAGACTGTTTAGATTTTTTATTTTTAAAAACACAATAAAATAATTAATTTACCTTTGAAATAAAAAAATCATATAACTTTCATTTAGGAACTTTTTTTTTTAATATCTTTTTTATCACCTTTATATATATATATATATATATATATATATATATATATATATATATATAATCAAGTAGGTTGTGGGCAAACAAGTATTTTAATAGATAATAAATATTATTAAAAAAAAATGCCTGACATTGCACACATCAATACGTGGGTTAACTCGTGCTTTTCGGATGGTGTGTGTGATATCATCTAATGAGCTATCGTTAGTTTTTAAAGTGGTGTTTGAATTACATCAGATTATAATAAATGAGAAAAGTTAATAAACACTCATTTTTTGAATATAAAACTTTCTGTTGTAGGTGTCAACGGGTTTTATATTCTTAAAAGAGTTTCATTTAGGTTTTTTTTCTATTTATTTTGCCTAAAAGGTGTCTAAATGGTGATTTAATGCCTAAAATAGATTTTTTAAAGGTTCATATAGTGTTTCTTACATGTTTTTGGCTGAAAAAATGGGTCAGATGGGTTCTTAATTCCTATGAGGTGGCTCCCTGATTTTATGGGCACCATTAGTGGCTAAAATCTGTAATAGCAAGTGAAAGTTACCTAATATTTTTTAATAAAAAAACTACTAGTTGGATAGACGACATGTTGTCCATCCCTAAAAAATTTACAGGCGCTGACAGGTGGGCAGCAAAACCTAGTTAGATCAAATATTAAAGTTGAATGTTCAAGTTGCGAGTTTAGAAACATAGAACACAAAACCTAGGTAGATCAAATATTTCACCATCTTAGGAACAGTTTATAGAATTGCAAGCCAATATTCTTCTATCAACCAAATGCCAAAGCTCTTCGAACAAAATCTGAAGAACATTGTAGACAATTAATCTGCAAAATCAACTGTATGGGACACCAAAGAGCCTTGAGATCTTTCATTCATCCACTGCAAAATCTCCGAGCTTCAGTAAAATTTATCTAAACAAAAAACAGTTCAAGGCTTTTTCATCAATCTGATGAGACCTAGAATTCACTCTTTCTGGGGGCTCCAATCCATCAATAAGGGTATGTATGTTTCTATATTTTAAAAATATTTTTTAAAAAAAATTTAATTTTTTTTTTATTTTATTAACTTCAAATTAATATATTTTTAGTATTTTCAAATTATTTTGGTGTGTTAATGTCAAAAATAAATTTTTTAAAATAAAAAAATATCATTGACATATATTTTGGCATAAAAAATTATTTGAAAATCAACCACAACCAAACTGCCAAAGAAACTCTAAACCCACATGTACTTGGGATTACTTGGCTCCATATTTGCGGCCCGGAGTTTTAATAAAAAAAAAAATTATTGTATTTCTAAATGATTTTAATAGATTAATATTAAAAATAAATTTTAAAAAATATTATTTTAACATATTTTAAATACAAAAATAATTTAAAAAACATCCTCAATTATACAATAATCCAATTGATACAGCTAACCCCGGCCCAGATAAGCTGAAAAACTCCCAAGCTACTAGTAGGACTGGATTTTGGTTCTTTGGTCAACCTAAAATTCTTCAAGAAACGGGCTTTCTCAACTTAGCCTAAGAACTTGAAGCTAATGCAGATTAACTCAATGGAACCAATTTCTTTGTAATTAATATAATTAAACTTTGTATAGGTCAACCATGACTATTTCTATGTAATAAAAGGTAATAAAAAAAATACTTTTCATTACTAAATATAATATACCAAAAAAACCAATAATGGAAAATGAATTCATAGCACCATTTTGTGTCAAAGAATCCAAAATCTATTTATAATACCCCCTTATTATTATTATTATTATTATTATTGCATCTAAAACCTTCTTAAAATTTGATATTATTGTAACTAAAAAGACTTATAAAGAATTACTAGTATCATATATTATTTCATGAAAGTGTAGTGATAGTTGTTATTGAATATAACATCTAAATTATTTATGCTAACATTGGACATGTTTTTTTTATTATTATATATCATTCTATGCTCCATTTTTTTAATTAAAGAATCATTTGATAATTATTTTCAAATTATTTTTTAAAAATAAAAATCTCTTTTTAAAAAAATCCTCAGCTAAAAAGACTACATTATATATTTTTCTTATAAACTATGCATTGCTTAAAATCTTCATGACGTGATTATGATAGTGTTATCTGCATTACAAATTTTACTGATATGAATATAATGTAGAGTGTGGGTTTAATAGGCGATAGTAGAAATAATAGGGGGTTGAATTTATATTTCCAAGAGAAGCAGAGCCTTAATGCAAAAGGACCGAAAGGAAAAGGAAAAGGAAAGGGGGAAATCAACCCTATAAATCCACTCCCCATCCAGTTCTAGTCTTCTGCGATTAGCCCTCACATAGTAGTAGCTCTCTATCTTTTCTCTTCTTTTTTTTAATTTTCATTTGATTTTTGTTTCTTTTTAATATATCACTAAAACTCTGTTTCATAGAAAACAATTTATATAGCCTTAACAAGAGTAAATCATAGCTTTAGCCAGCAACATTCCCTGCAATATAGAGAGAAAAGGAGATTAATTCTGACGTCAAACTTTGTTGTGTAGTTTAAATAGGTGAACTGGGTTTTGTATCAGTGCTTTTTTTTTTTTTTTTTTTTCTATATAATTCTGTCTCGTTTTGGGTTGTTGGATTCTTGATCCATTAGGGTTTTTTTGGGGTTTGTTGTTGCTGAGGGGCAAAATGGACAAGAAGAAGGTGGCTGTGCCATTAGTGTGCCATGGACATTCACGTCCTGTTGTGGATTTGTTTTACAGTCCTGTCACTCCTGATGGCTTCTTTCTCATTAGTGCTAGCAAGGGTATACCTGCTCTCTCTTTATTCTTCTTAAGGTTTTCTATTGTTTTAAGCGGTGAATTTTATCCATTCTCATTAGTGCTATCAAGGTTATACCTGCTCTCTCTTTATTCTTCTTAAGGTTTTCTATTGTTTTAAGCAGTGAATTTTATCCATTTTCATTTGGGTATCTGTTGTTAACTGTGATTTTGGATTCCATTAAGCAATTGGGTTTCCTTTGAATGGTCATTGGTCATTAAGGTTGTTACTTCATTTCTGTTACTTATGCCATTGAAATTTGAATTGTTCTTACATTCATCTGATTTAGTTGAAAGATTGGTCTAGGTTTTATTGACTGCTGTAAGATGTGAATTTGATACTGTAGATCTTTTTGTAATTGTGGATTG